>NC_137891.1:74642917-75842917 GCF_963455335.1 Martes martes | reverse complement strand
TTCTGACTAGACATTGAGATATTGGGTTCTGGTACCAAGGGGTACCAGGGGTGAAAGAAAAACTGTTGGAACAACACTAGTTTTCTTGTTTTTGTTTTTTGTTTTTTTTAATGTACCCTTAGGATTAGTGATTTTCGTGAATTTAAAAACTTGTTCAGTAATTATTTCTTGAAAACTATAACTATGAGGTAAATGCTTTCTGTTTTTCAGGAAAAAAAATGCAGAGCACATGTGACACACACACACACACACACACACAGACCCCTTCTGAAATATTTGGGAGCTCTGCTGAAGACAAAAAAATTACCCTGGGGTCATAGCAGCTGATTCACTTATCGTTGCTCAGTTTGCCTTTTGCCTTCAGTGGACTTGAATGGAAATTGTACACAAATAAATGGTGGCAGATTGTTCTCTGTACCTTTTAAAAGTCCTTGTCAGGATCTTTATTTGAGTAGTGACAGAATTGGCTAAGATTGAGTGGAATTGTTTTTGTAATTCTTTTTTATAATTTTACTTACTTTTTTTAAAAATTTTTGTAATTCTTTAAACCAGATAATGAATTGAAATTTTTGTTCTCTTCTATTCAACTGAAGGCACAAATAAGATCAACATGTTAATCCTTGTTAGCCTAAATTATATAATCAGATAATTTTCTTTTTCCTTCTGTACTATGTAAAAGCAAGCTGGATGTCAGTGTCAAATGTCTATGCATTGTGCCTAAATATTCGTTTCAATATGGGTTCTTAAATTTGTCTCCATATCTCCACCTTTTTGAGTTTTAAAATTATATGCAAATTTTGTGAAACTGAAAATCTTACATGATATGTAAAGACAATTCTAGGAAGATTGTCTGGCTGAAAAGGACTAAAACTTTATTAAGCTCATTAAACAGCATCAGTCATTCTGTCTGTTGAGATCTCTAAGCTTTGAAAAGAATTGAGATGTTTGCTTCTCTGTCTGGAGTATAAATGTAAGCCTGTTGATTAGAATGGGATAATTTGTGCATGGGCGCTTAGTTATTATTTATTTTTTTGTTTGTTTGTTTGTTTTGTAATTAACAGAGAAATACTGAAAAATCACTTTTTCCTGTGCTTGAAAGGGAGAACAAAGTTTTAATCTGATAAAGATATGAAAGCCCTGAAATCTACCAAATGAGGAATAAGGAGAAAATACAAAAACAATAGAAAAAGAAGTGAGTTTCACAGGAACTCTAGTCTAAATGCTGTGACTTGCAGCAAAGTGCTATCTCTCTTTTCCTTTGTATAAGAAATAATTAAACCTGCAGCCCTCTGAGGCTTTTCCTGTGGTCACATGGGGGCCTCCTAGGGAAGTGAGAGCAAGATGAACTGGAAGAATGGCAGAGGCCGGGAGGGACAGGTTGTGGATCAGGTGTTTGTAAAACTCACTTGGGCCCAATATTTATATACTGGCTTGTGCTTCAATGATCTCTCTGGCTGTTGGTTTGCAACCCTCTGGAGCTTCCCAGATGAAATTAGGAATTGGTCCCTGGAACATGAGGAGCAGGGAGAGATGGGAAAAAAGAGGCAGACCACGTCAGATAGGTAGGTGGCAGTTTTAATGAGCAGAGCCAGCTTGAATGTAAGAGGTTTGTCTTGGGGCTGCTGCAAGATAAGTGGATCCTTGCACTGATTGCCAAATCTTAAAAGTTTGTATAGAGGCCTTAACCAGGTTCAGTTAAGTATGCTGTAAAGGCATTCTCATCACTACATCATTATTTCCAGGCTATGTCCTTAGAGCAGGCTCTGGGAGCCAGAAAGGCAGGTGGAACCCACATTACAGGGAAAGGGGCAGGGATAAGGGGTTTCACCTGGGTCCAGCTCACCGGTCACTTTGTCATCATGTCTTTTCCATGGCCTTCCCCAACACTTGCTTATTTTGGAAAATAGTTATTACAAGATTGATGCTTGGTTTTGTCATAATCACACTAGTTAGTTTCATTTATAAGTTCTGGCCCTTTCTGGAATGTGCACTTTGTTAGAGCAGAAACTGATTTATTCTCTGCAGTGTCCCCAGCGTATAGTATGGTGCCTGGCACATTGTCATTTAATGTATATTTGTTGATTTGGCAAATAAAATGAAAATCAGCAAATTCTTAGAGGATTTTATTTATATTCCAATGAAAAACAAGTATACTCCTTATTTTCTGTTCATTCTGTTTGTGAATTTAATCCATAAATTAAAAAAGTATACAATGCCCAAATAGCCCCTTTTAGCATGCCTGGTGCCCTCCCTAGTGACTTTTGCATCTAACATTAGGCCAGTGGATGGAAGGACGGGATTTCTGCAGAGTCAGGATTGACTTTGACCCGAGTGCAGGCACCAGGACCCGAGAGCTTCTGAGCTGTAAAGACACTGCATGGTTAAGTTTGCCTGTGGGTTCTCATTGAGAACATCTGAGGAATGGCTGCCCATTGAGAAAACTTTGTGTCCTCCATTCCGACTCAAGATGAGTCTGGCCCTTAAAAAAACTGAAACTTGGGTCCTGCTGATTATGCTGCCCCTTTCCAGAAAACAGCCTCAGAAACTTGTCTTTGCATAATAGGTTCCTGCAGTGTGTGTCCCACAGGGGAGATCTCCTGGGGCTTCCTAGTGACAGCCACGGTTTAGGACCCCAGGTGGTCCCATTCTTAATTTGTCTTGTGGAATGGGAGTGAGCAAGAAATACAACTTGCACTATTTCCTTAGACCCTAGCTTACATTTTACACTTAACAATTCCGACTGAACAAAAACAAATGGCGAGGGTAATCATAGTATCATATCATTTTTGCCTGCTTGCCCGTCACTGTAAAGTCCATTTATTTATACCAGTCCTTTGGAGTCTATTTGTTTTTGCCACTGTCTAGAAAACCAGATGAATTCATGTGTTTTATTTGTGCTCCATCCTCCTCCTCCTCTCCCTCCTCAGTAATATCACCCTAACTTGGAGATGGTTCCCAAATGCTTCTCCTGACTTACTCCTGCCCAGCTTGTAAGTCTGGGTCTACTTCCCCACACTGACCACAAGGCTTTCTCTAAATGTGATCACTTTTCCAGTGCACCTTGGTTATGTACTTGCTGTCACTGCCTGTCCCATCACTATCCTGCCTCCTTAGCATTTCTTGTGAAGTGAGCACAAGCTACATCTGCCTTCCTTTCCCCAGCCTCTTGTTCCTGCAGAGCATACTGTATCCCTTCCTAAAGCAGGGCTAAAGTGTAACCGAGCAGCCCTCTTCCAGACTTGCTTCACAGTTTGGTTCTGAACCCCAAGGAAGCTACTTGACTTAAAGCCCACTGCTGTTAATGACATTGACAGTGTAGTAGTTCCACAATATGGTGTCTCCTTGTTCTCGTTTGGTTTAGCTTTTGTCTTTTTTGAAGCATTCTCACAAACTTTTAGAGCTAAATGTAATTTTAAAGACTTTATGTCTTTATTTGAAAGGGAGAATGAGCAAGATAGAGACATGGAGGGGCAGAGAGAGAGGGAGAAGCAGACCCCCTGCTGAGTCCAATGTGGGGAGGGTCTGGATCCCAGGACCCTGAGATCATGACCTGAGTGCAAGGCAGATGCTTAGCCAACCAAGCCACCCAGGCTAAGTGTATTTCTGTGAAAATTTCTTCTATCACATCAGACCAAGTGTTGGAACCTTTTTTTTTTTTTTTTAATATTTATTTACTTATTTGACACAGAGAGAGATAGTGAGAGAGGGAACATAAGCAGGAGGAGTGGGAGAGGGAGAAGCTCCTACCATGCAGGGAGCCCAATGCAGGGCTCAATCCCATGATCCTGGGATCATGACCTGAGGCCTTCGGGGGACTCGGATGCTTAATGACTGAACCACCCAGATGCCGCAGTGTTGAAATGCTTTAGAAGAGTTTTCAACATCTGGATAACATAGAAATTTAACTGTGATTTTACTGTTTTCTTCTCAGAGACGTAGATGCTATCCAACCTATTTTCATTATCCTTAATTTTAACTGGAAAGCTACACTGAAGTTTCTAAACATAATACAAGGTCATTTTCTTCAATAATAATTTATCTGTCCATGCTTGAAATATTATAGTCAAGAATTCATTAGAAGTGCTTACTAAGGTCCTACCCAACGTTAGGCAGCCATTCATGGCAACATCTAGCCTCTCTGCTAATCCCATGAAGATTCTTTTCACTCATCAATTATAAGTCTTAGCATGAAGCCATTTTCTTGAAAAATGTTGTTGATGGGAGAAATAAATACACTCAATATCATCCAATAAAGAAATCCAATTTAACAGGTGTTTTTCAGATGGCTACAGACTGTGTGTGAAAACTATAAGATCTACTATTTGCCTACCAATAGTAACTTGCTGGTTTTCATTTCTTTACAAGTATATTGGTATAACCAATAATGTGGTAAAATATCCTTCTATGCACACACACACACACACACACAGAGGCCAAACCTGTCAAAATACATATGACACAATGGATAAATATATTTGCACCACATATTACATATTACTGACAGAGGGGTGTTTCTCCTAATATAAAAATTCTCATCAATCAATAAGAAGAAATAGGTCATTCACCACTTGAAACTGGAAAAAGAACATGCGTAGATGGTTCACAGAAGAGAAATGTTTTTAGCACACAAAAAAATGAACTCCACTTACAATGAGAGAAATTCATCTTTATTTGCAAGCTCTGTATGCATTTGGTCAATATATAAAATCTGCCCTGTGTCTCCTGAAAGCAAGTGCAGGGCTTTGTATTTGGAACAGGTTGCACATCCATGAAGCAGAACTTGAGGTTGAGGGTCTTTTTATCCCTTTGCTTAGGCAGCAGATATCATGGATTGGATCACCAAGCACCCTCTCCAGCTCCCTTCTTACTGTGTCTTATGTGATAGAAACTGGAAAGCTTAAAAAATAAAAAGTAAAAGAAGGAAGGAAAGAAAGAGGGAGGGAGAAAAGGAGGGAGGAAGACAAATTTTTTGGATCTTTCATGAGACTAGAAAACCCAGGTTCTGGCAAAAAGTTGCATTCATGGTAATTTGGAATGATGAAGTGAGCAACTCAAGGTGCCGGCTGTGTGCTGGGAAGTGTATTGTCCTTCTGGGGAAACTGTGATAGAGATAGGAGTGTCCTGTTCCTTCAGCCCTTGATGCTGAGCAGCAGGTGGTAGCCACAAGGAGCTGCTGGAAGAAAGGTCTCAGGATGTGGTAAGGCACTCTCCAGCTGCATTGCTCCCGGCCACAGAACATCCAGGCTTGGTTCCCTTCATCACCCCAGTAATTCTTGCAGTGATCTAATACCTTGTAATAAATCTTTCTCCACTTAAACCGTCTGGCAGAGATTCAACAGATGCATTTCAAAAGTAAAATGGTGTTTTCCTAATCCGAGAGTGGAGCTGGAAGATGGAGGGAGAAATAGGTACATAAATTAACCTACCAGTCAGAACCAAGAGAAATTCTATGATAAGTTTCCATTCGATTTTCAGTTCTAGCTACTTCACTTCTGAAAAACACTGTAAATTAAAGCTTCATTGACTTTTGGTTCTCCCCATTGAAATCTCATAGAATGTTATTTTTGTAGACATTTTCTTATTCATTTTGTCAAATAACATGTATCAATCAAGTGCTTTGCCAAATTAACCGCAATTATAGAATTCAGGCATACTTTGATTTATGCAATTTATTTTTTTCCTTAACATGTATAAACCCAAGTGATAACTTGCTATTTTCAAAAAAATCTTAACAGGAATCCTGCTTAAAAAAAAGAGAGAGGGGGAATTCAGAGATGAACATGACATGGTTTCTCCACTGCAGGAAAATTTCATCCAGTTGGATAAACTGATTAGCAAACCAGTCTAAACCGTGCTGCAAGAGAAGTCCTACAATCAGTATGTTGTAGGCGGTGCTGTGGGAACACAGAGGAATGCAAGACACTGGTTGACAAACTCGGGATTTTTCTACTTTGAAACCATTCTGTAACAAGGCAGCTAGAACGGTGTTCCCCTGGCCCTTCCCTGGGTGCCAGGCCCTGGCCTGTGGAAGCCAGAAGGTCCTCAGGGAGTGGTAACACACCCGGGCTGCTGAGGCCTCTGTGAGTTTGCTCTAGCCATCATTCACACTTCTCTGAAAGATGGTGTCAAGTCTGTCTTAGACGCAAGCATGAGCAGACAGCATTAAGTAACTTCCTTTTAAGAAAGCATCATGCTCATGGTGACCAAGTAAGAACGATCATGGTTGAGCTTATCTTGGATGCCTGTATATACTTTCGGCTCATTTAAAACTTATTAAATTGAAAAAAAAAAGAGAAAGAAAGAAAGAAAGAAAAGAAAAGAAAAAGAAAAAAGCTAGTGGTGTAACCCTGGAGGTTTTCTCTGGCTGACAATCAAACCGAACATACAACAATTCCTGACATGTCCACATGTTTGACCTGCGCTACAAAGAGATTCCCAATTTCTCTCTTTAGGGAGAGATCTTACAGGAAAAAATCTCTCCAAAAAATGAAGGGCACAGGTAACCAAAGTGCAAAAGGTGCCAAATGTTACTCATGTGGCAGAACCTTTATTCAGGATCCTGAAACATGGGTTCTTGGGTGCAAGAGGGGATTGAGAACTGGAATTTGGGAAACGTTTGTTTCTAAGATCATCTCATCCATGGTGATAGGTCCTGAAGCCTTCGTCGGCAACAACACCAAATGAATTGAGGCTCTACAAACACTCTTGTATTCCAGCTGAACTCAGGAGATTTTTAAAAATCAAAATATTGACTTCATGGCCAAAAAAAGAAAAAGGAAAGAAAAGAAAAGAAAAAGGCTTTTTCCACAAAATCCTGAGAAGAGATGAATATCTACTGAGTTTTGAAAGTGGAGAGAAAACTCAGAAATTTTTTTTTCTTTGCAGTTACAAGGCTGGTTACCCACATTATATTCTGAGAGCTTATATTCTAAGTCAGGAAAAGAATTTTCCAAGATAAAGGAGTGATGCCCTCCAGGGACTTCTCCCCTCTGGGCAAATTCCAATAAAAGAAATCTTGTATTATCTCAAATACCATTGTAAGTCTGGTGCCAGGAGGCAAAACTGCTGTGTTCTCAGAGCAGTACCTTCTTTTGAAGTGACCCCACCCTCATTAAAAGATTTCAGTCTTCACTAACTACCATAGTTTGACCTCAATTATGTGGGTCTTTACTTGTTACTTTCCTACAAAATGTTCCTTGAATTTAGCAATGAGGTGATTGATCACTGGTGACTGAGTGAGGGCAGTTCTCCTGAAGCATGGCGGGTTTCTGTGGATGCAGGGCTGAATCAGCAGGGTAGAGGAGGGGAAGGCAGAGGAGAGAGTGGGCAACTGGAAACAAGATTGCCCTTGAGGCCTGGAAATAGGGGCTGCACAGGAATATGGGTCCTGGAATGGAGAAACTTTTTTCCCCTTTCTGTTTTTCTTTTCTGTTCTTGCCTTGTCTTTATTGTCTTGTTGATGTTACACTTAAAATAGGAGAGTCAGTCTGAAACCTGTTTGAATATGGTTGAGAAGGCTCTGTCAAGAGAGGACAGGACAGGGAGGGGGCAGGGAGGAAGAGGAGAGGAAAAGTGAAATGGTCCAGGACTGCCACACCTTGTGACCTTGAGGGACGATTACCTGGATGGAATTTGAAGAAGCCATCTGGAAAGTCATGTAGTTGCGATCAGTGGCATAGGAGATAATGGTTGCGGTCAGTGGCATTGGAGGTAGTGTCGGGGAGATGTACTGCGGTCTTTCCCACACTGTACTGAGTGACACTACTCAGCTGAACGGGTAATCAGGGTGAAGGAGGCCCATGAGCCCACTGACATGAGAGCAACGCCCCCTCCTCAGGCTGAATTACCTTCAGTGGCAGGAATGGGAGTGGACAGCCTAGATCAGGGGTCCCCCACATTTTCTCTAATGGTCACTCAGGAGCCTCTTGACCATGTCTGTGCACGCTGCTCTGGCTTTGCCCTGGACCATGTTTCTAGACTCCAGTTCCACAGTATGGATAACCACATGACCAGACCCTGAATCGTCTGTGAGAGAGTTCACAAAACTTATGCCATGTGTATGTTCCCTTGGCAAAGGGAAGTTGGAGTTAGTCCCTGCCAGAGTGGATCTGTCACAGTGAGACTCAGAGCCTCCAAACCCAAGTTTGGTACCCACTTGCTAGTTAGAAATGCAGTCCTTTGGACCACACCTTAAATTTAATGGATTAGAATCAGAATTTGTTTTTGTGTGCGTATTAAACTTGAGAAGTCCTGCCTGAGAGGTCCTCAAAAAAATAAGCAAACAAAAAAACTGGAAGGTTTTAATTTTCTCTACTTCAGATCATTTTTCTGAGATCCTTCTAAGCACATTCTGAGAGGCCTTCTCTACTTTCTTTGAACAAAGTAGAAACATTTGTGTAATTACTTTGTTACAAAGTGGAGCACACATCTTCTAATTACATGTGTAATGGGAAACCATTTCTGTTTCATCTTACCTTTTAAGATCCATATCCTTTTGTCTTTCTAGATAAGAGTCCTCTTCTCTTGAAGCTTGGACCACTTCAGCTACATCAAATGTCTCACTTTAGCTTTCTCTGCATTGAGTTGAATAAGTCATACTGCATGATTTGTATACTTTTCAGAAACATATTTATAAAGATTTCCCAACATCTTCCTGATATGCAGGACAAGTGCTATTAACACTTGGCTTTGTTCATGCATTCGTGAAAATCATTCTGGAGATAAAATGATCGCTTTTCTGTCCTGGTTGAGCAGATTTTTGGGTAGGACAAGCACAGGGCCCGAGGGGTATGGCACTACCATATCATCACTTGAGCCTGGGGCCTGTCCAAGCAAATGGACATCCATACAGGTGGGCAGAACATGATGGCAGGGACTGATAACAATGGCTTCTGTGTATTGAGCCAGTACTGTCACCAGGCCCCTTGGTTTGCACAAAGGACCCTCTTTTGTTCTCATAACCCCTACAATATAAGCACTGTTATTTGCCTGTTTTATAAAGAGGTTGAAAGAGAAGTTAAATGGGCTTATTCAAGATGGCATAATTAACAGGCACAGCAAAACTTCAAATTCTGGTGTACCTGACTCTAGGGACGTATTATCAACCTCTGCGCTAGAACCACTTGCCAGAAATTGAGGCGGCAGTCTGTTCACTTCAAGGAGGTGTGGCTGCTAGGAATGGAGAGCCTACCTGCTTCCCGAGAAGCCCTTGAGTGTGAACACTCAGGTGCAAGGTGGGAGTGGTGCATCCAGGAATGGTATCTGAATAAAATTATAGTAAGAGGAACAGGGAAGAGGCCAAGGTCTAGGAAAAAGGCAGGCATCCAGTTACCCTCACTGAGTGCCCCAGCAGCACCCGGATCCCTGTATGACTTTATGGGGAGCCACTGATGATTGTTGAGTGTGGCTGGAAGTGTATGATAATCAGTTCGGTTAGGTCCTGGCTGGGGTGGGGTTAATCCTGTGGGTAGGAAGTGATGTAAGTGACCAGCTTGGTCCTTGAAAGATGAAAAGGTTTGGACGCATTTGGGAGGAAAGGGAGAAATGCGTCATTGCCTAAGTGAAAAGGGCTTTATCTGCCTTGCTCCTTCCCTTTCTCCAAGTATAGAGTCATAAAAATGGGAATGGTTGGGGCACCGGGGTGGCTCGGGTTATGATTTCAGGGTCCTGGGATGGAGCCCTGCATTTGCCTCTCTGCTCAGTGGGGAGCCTCCTCCCCTCCCCCCCCCCCGCCTGCATACTTGTGCGCTCTCTCTTTCTCTCTCTCTCTGTCAAATAAATAAATAAAATATTTTTTAAAAATGAGAATGGTTGCTGGAAAACCACACAAATTTATGGAAAAGTTGATGTTGAAAGAGTTGAGAGGTAAATATTAGAAATCTACCATGAAGGATAAGTGCAGGGGTGAAAGTAATTTAATAATCTGGTCTGGTTGGCACTTCTGTGCAGAGACCAGATAACGACGGGCATGCATGTGTCTTGTGCAGAAGCATGGATAAACAAGATTCAATGCAGAGGACATGGGAGTCTGCCTAAGACACACACATGCAGTTTCCATTGAATGCCACAAATTCAGTTCTGCTGGCAATAAGCGTGTCATCCACAAGATGTAGCTCAGTGGTTGGTGTAACAGAATGGGGTGAAAAGGTGCTCTGTGGGCAGGACCTGCTTGCTGGGGTATCTGGTGTCTGCAAATCAATACGAGAGTGACACATTCTTAGAGCGGCTGAGACTGAACATTACTGAATAATAAGTTAACACTCCAGGGCACAGGAAAACTGAGAATGTATTTACTAGTCAAAGTTGTCAAAGTCTTGAATTAGGTATTTTGATACATAATGGATATAGTTTTCTCCCCTCAGTAACTGTCATCAATTAAAAAGAAGAGATGGATAGGGAGAATTTTGTTGCACTTAATTTTGTCTGAATATTTAATCACAAATAATGGAGATGAAGATTTATAAGAGATATTTTGACATTCTAGGGAGATGCAGCAAAGTTAATATTGTTGGAGCCCTTTCAGTTATGGATTGCCTAGAACATGAGAAAGTCTGCAATAGCTACAGAGACTTGAAACACAGAAATTCAACCTCTTTTTTCTTAAAGATTTTATTTATTTATTTGTTTGCTTGTTTAAGAGAGAGGGCAAGTGAGTGAATGAGAGAAAGAGAGAGAAAGAGAGCATGAAAGCAGAGTGAGGGGCAGAGAGAGAAGCAGAGTTCATGCTGAGCAGGGTACCTGACACAGGACTGGATCCTGAGACTCTGGGATCATGACCTGAGTCGAAGGCAGAAGCTTAATCCACTAAGCCACCCAGGTGCCCACAAATTCGACTTTTGAGATGCTTTGGAAAACTTTCTTCCTAGATAGAATATTTTTCTCTGAAATCAATTTCTAAGTTTCTTTAATTATGGGATATTAGAGGAAAGTCAAAAACTATAACAACTGAATGGAAAGAACAATACTGTTCCCACAGGGCTCAGATATACTGCTATGTGTTATGTATTAAGATTTTCTCTGAAAGGGAGCTACCAGATGAGTTCAAATGAATTCTAGAAGAGAAAGTAGGAGAATATTAGATTGGTGGATGCTATTTAGAATGGAGCATTTCTTTCTTTTTTTCAAAATAAGTTAGATTTATCTAAAAATATTTCTTCTATCTTGGGAAACTATTGTGTATGTTTATGGAGATGGCAATAGCCAGTATGTTCTTTGTGAAGGTAAAGAAAGCAACATTGAAAAAGAAAAGGTCTATGCTACTTTCATGTAAAGCCTAGGAAAGGACAAAAGAAAGGCAGAGAAAAAGACAGTCCAGATTTTATCTACATTTATCCCTTCCTTTCCTCATTCATCCCCTGTTCATCCCTCCCAGCATGAAGGTATGTGCCATTTGCATGGGCGGCTCTTATGTGGGTGGCCAAGAGGCAACTGGGGTGGAATGGAACCTCATAGATCCGGTTTCCAGCTTTCCCACTGCCATTTACTAGCAAGTTGTAATCTCTGAGCTGTAGTTTCTTCATTTGTAAGAGGGTAATATTATCTGTAACCCTGTCTTGGCAGGCTTTTATACAAAATGAAGCAAATTTTCTGAAATTAGCTCATACTTTCTGTTAAAATAGCATATTCGTATTCACCATATTAAGTATTTTAGGTACTTTATTTCATATAATTCTTACAACCCAAACCCTAATTAGCAGATGAAAAATAGGAAGCACAGAAAATTTGGAAGTCACAGAACTAGCAAGTAAGAGGCTGGTATTTAAACCCTGGTGGCAGGGATCTAGAACATTTTTTTTTCTTAAATGGTATGCACAGTAAGATATACATTGTACATTGTGAATCAGTACAGACATGACAAATACACACATACATATGTGTTTGTGTGTGTGTATGTGTCTAATTTATGTGTATGTATATGCATACATATTTGTTTAATGTTTCATGAATAATGAAGAGAAATAATGAAATCTGCAGATTCTCTGAAAATCTTACCTGAACCAAACCTTCAATCTTTAATCACTTGTAATGTTAACTTTTTTTCCCTTTAATCGCTTGTAATGTTAACTTTGGTAACAAAAATCACAATCTAAAGATACCATGACTTTCTGCACCACCATCGTGTAAGCAATCTGGTGAAAGGAAGCCCAGGGCAGGTGCATTTGCCATTTAGTTGAGTTTTCAAAGGACAGGAGAGTAAAGTCACAACTGGAGTTTTGCCATTTATCCCATTATAGCCAATAATATCAATTTTCAGTTCTTTGGTGACTCCTTTTGACAACCTCACAGTGAAGAAAAAGAAATGGGATTGTGGAGCCCAAGAAGGGAGTCTAATCTTATACTCTCCTTTGGGTACCTCCCTGATCCAAGACCCACTAGGCAGGGGTACTCATGTCCTTCCTGCCTGTTGGTTACTTATTCTCACCTGTCTTAGGAGGTGGGAAGGCTCCTCAAAGAAGAGATTAATATAATTATTTTATTTTATTATTTTATTTTTTTTCAACGTGTTTAAGAGTTTGTCTTTACTGAAAAGAAATCACAATATAATAATGCACTGTTATTTTATAATTGGGGTATATATATATATATTTTTTTAAAGATTTTATTTATTTATTTGACAGACAGAGATCACAAGTAGGCAGAGAGGCAAGCAGGGAGAAAGGGGGAAGCAGGCTCCCCGCCGAGCAGAGAGCCCGATGTGGGGCTCGATCCCAGGACCCTGGGATCATGACCCGAGCCGAAGGCAGAGGCTTTAATCCACTGAGCCACCCAGGTGCTCCATAATTGGGGTGTATTATTGGATATGCATGAAGTGAGTAGGGAGTTGTGTTGGAGTGGCAGATATATCTTCCTTCTGAGAGCAATATAGAATTTCCCTTATAGACTGAAGCTGAATGAATTACCCTCCAAGTATCTCCTTAGTTTAAATAATGCTTTGAGGCTTTCTGTAAATATACACATTTAAAATAAAGATCTTATGTTTTAATTTTCTTTCTCATACCCACAAAGTGTTATGCATATGAGAGTTTTGAGTAAGTGGTAGTATGTAAGGTAATTGTACATTTAGTATAAAATGCATGCTCCCAAGAATAGTGTAGAAGCTTTTACTGGTTGCATTATCAGAAACTTTGGCCAATAATCTAACAACAGTAATTGGAGTAATTCAAACCTATATAGGTCTTGATATTTTTTATTCCTTGGTAATAAATGAATTGCAAGTTCTCTTATTACTGTAAATAAATCTGATGTATTTTAACAAATTGATATATTTTGACAAATATTTCTTTAATTAGTGATGGGGACTTTAAAATGGTAGTTGTACAAAGAAATAAGAAAACCTATTAAATCATTTTAGCTTAGTTTCAAACAATTTTAGCTCCTAAAATAGTTTTTCAAATACCCTTTGTATTATATATTTATTGTATAAATATATATGTATATAATATGTATTATATTTTTCTCCTATATATTATAGTTTTTAATTCATAACAACAGATATTTCCAAGGAAGGAGAAAAATAGAAAGCTTTGAAAAGACACCTGTCTTTGAGGAATGGAGAGCTAATTGCAATATAGCATAATTATCATTTCCACTGAGGATAGAACTGGAATCTATGGCCTTATCCACAGAAGAAAAGATAATGCTACACATTTGTGAGAACAACAGTTTTTAGGTCCTGGAACTGAACTCACAGTATGAGCATTTTATATTTAAAATATTTAAGACTAGACTCTCATGTCAACTTCTGGGAAGATATCCAGAGAATCTTCTAGAAAAAAAAGTTGGAAGGATTTATATAAAGTCACAAGAAAGTTGGGGGGTGGATGGGCTGGGGAATGGATGTGTAGGGAGAAAAGAGAGGAGAGGGGAGAAAAAGGAGATAAGTAAGAGAATTTCTGAAATTCCTTTCAGGCCTCTTCTGCCTAGAAATCTTAATATTACCCTTTAAGGGGATTACTCCAGTTGTCCATTATTAACCAATCAAATTATATTTTGAACACCTAGTCTGATCAAGACATTTAGTTTAATCAAAGAGGAATGTAAAGAAAGAGGGTTTTCTCAAGACCTTTAAGGGATCATTATGTAACTAAAGAGAAAAAATATAAAAATACCCCAAGTAATCTGAATAGCTAATAATCCAAAGCTAAGAATGATAAGAGGGATAGACACTTTACAGAAAATTATAGCAGAGAAAAGCGCCAACCTTGAATGAAAAAATAACTTGGATAGGGTATTTAATAATATCTAGTATAGAGGGCAGACATAATGGTGTTAATTAGTATGTTCTGGTATCCTGAAAGAATGGCTGTTTCTGCATATTTAATTTATAATCTCACATACCTAAGGAAAGTCTAATACTGAGGCAAAATCTTTAGGCTAAGACTTTTTTGGGGGTGGGGACACAGATTTCTACATTTGCAAAGGCAGGAAGAAGGAGGCTGGCTCATTGTCTTTAAAACCCTGCCATTGCTTGTGCCTTAAAATGGGTACGAGGGGGTTGAGGGGGCTGGCTCTAAAGCAAGTTTCTGTTTATGGCTCCTCAGTTCAAGGGATGCTTTTTTTGTTTTAGGGTTGTCTCACCAATTATTTCTTTGCTGACATTTAGCTCACTTAAGCAAGTTTACTAGCTCTGAGTAAGCTAGTTAGAAAGACACCATGGGTGAGGAGATCAAAGCCAATGTAGGTACCATTTTATTCTTCCTCTCCAATAATGGGTAACCTGGGGTGTAGGCTTGAGGGGAGGATGAGAAAAAGACAACTTCTGGGTAAAGTGGAGAGAAAGCTTTTAATGTTAAATCACAGGAAAATATTCAGAGAATTTTCTAGAAAAAATATAAAAGAGAAAAATGAAGTCTTCTTTTTAGATGTTCTAACTAGTAAAGACTACCTAGATATTTCTAAGACATGGTGTCTGAGAATTGATGTGAAACTCCATCAGGACAAAGACTGTGCATCTAATTAAAGATAACTCAATTAGTGTTTTCTCTTATGAAATGAGGCTTGCCTTCACCCCATCCATTTATTTGACAAATAACGTTGAGAGTCTGTAATGTGTTAGGCACTGTGCTGAGGGAAATGATAGGAAAGTTTCTAGGTAGCGATACAGGGTTGAGGGAGTTGATTCTTTTCTTTGTCTAGCTTAGTTTATTTTATTGGAGATGAGAGGGAGTTGGAACTGGTTGGGAAGGACTCATGCAAGAAGATAAATTGAATATGCAGGCAAGAGGAAAACTAACTCTTGAGGGAAGTCTTAAAATAGAGTGGAGGGAATAAGATCAAGAACCTGTATTAAGTGTGTACCCTTAAACAAGAAATGAGGCAACTTTTCTGTCTGAAGTCTTCAAATTCTGCACTTAATCTGTGCATTGTAGAGAGTGAAAGTGTAAATGGTGCTCTTATGTGTATTTTTTGTGTGTTAAGACAAGATTCTGGAATCCCAAATTCTAATCCCCACATGGCCGTATGATTTTACACTACGTTCTATCTTCTGTGAGAAGAGGACAGTAAGGTTGACCCCATCTTTGTCCGAAGAGGGTCTACTCTGTTGATGAGAAAGAACTTGTAAGGAAAAGAAGTCAACACTATTTAATGCGTTTGAGCCCTAATTGAAATAAGTTCTACTAAAACATGTTACTCAGAAGAAGTATACTCCATATCAGTGCTGTATTGTCAAAATAAAGATCCTAGAACCCATAAATCTAATGTTAAAGAGAGAATAATCTTTTAGTACAATTATCTTTGAAAAAATACTGAACTAAAACATTCAATTTCTCATTTGCAAAATGGGAATAATAATAGTTGCTACTTCAAAAGATTTGTTTGAGCATTTTATGAGCTAATAAATTTAAAGTGTGCCTAGCATAGTTACAGTACTCAGGAATGGTTAGTCATTATTTCTATCATCCTCATCAATAAAAAACAATAATGAAACCTTTTTACTTAATTGAATATGTACACCATTAAGCCATGGCCTTAATTTACCAAATTATGCATAATTAAAGTTAATGTATTTACAAATCATTGATTCCTTTCCATTTCAATTAGCTAACAGTTAGCTTTTAAGCTAGCAAAAATTGGGAGAATCTTACTGAAAAAGTTCACATCCTATTAAGGAGGGCACGTGTTGCAGGGAGCATTGGGTATGGAACATAAACAATTAATCTTGGAACACTGAAAAAATAAAATTTAAAAATGAAAAAAATAGTTTATTTATTAAATTAGAAAAATCTTACTTTTTTTTAAAATCTTACTTTTTTAAACCATTTTACAGGGTGAAGTCTTTCTTTACAATGAATATTCTCTCAGTTTTTCTGAGTTGGTACCGTCTTGACAGAGTAACTTCTCCAATGTAATTATCTCAAAGTTGAGTTTCCTCTGCAGGTTCTAATAAATAATAATCAGTTTCAGATCCTGGAGTCCATTTCAACTCTTAGGAAGAGAAGTCTGAAAATGGAGGAATGTGGTCTTAGTGGATGTCTGCGAAAATATTTGCATTTGGGCCATGGTTTCATTCACAGACCATTATAAAGATATCAGATTATGATGCCACATATGACAGAGAAACATCTTCATTTAGCTTATTAAGGGACATTCTTGTTTTGGGGGGCCACCTACACCCACCCCTGATGATCTCAGTTCAATGATTGGCTTCATCTCATGGATTAGGGCAGAGGTTCCCAAACTCCTCACCCAACACCTCTGTGGTCCTTGCTCTCCTCTGCCTGTGTTCATCAGGACACAGAGGATTGCCACTGTTACAATACTCTAGGTGCACTAGAAAACACATCACTCTGGGGGTTTTCAATGCTTCAACTTCCTCCCTTTTTTTCTCTTTCATATTGAAATGGACATGAAAGTGTGTAATGGGAAACATACATAGTACATATCCCTTTGAGTGTTGCTACAGTGGCTCAGTAGTTGGAGTGGGTGCTTGTTCTTTGCCTGGCTCAAGTGCTATCCTTTGTCATAGGTGAGGTGGGACCTTGGCTAGAGAGACAAAAAATGACCCACCAGTGGACTTCAGCCTATTCCTGAAAGAATAATCTCCATCAGGGAGAAAAATAAAGCTAAAATCACAAAGCTTTCTCGAGAAAGCATTCACATTAATGTATTCCCCCCCCCGGAATCTTTTCCTCCCTGTTGATGCTTTGGCATCATCTGAGGTCCCTGCTCACCAGGGTGGGGATGTCTGATTTCTCCTTCACCTCCTCCTCCTTCTGCTCAATCCCCATTGGAGCCCCAAACCCACATATCTGAAGAAATGTTGGGTCTCACAAATCAGAAACCTACTGAAACTGACACACTCGAAGGAGAGAGATGCTGGGGAAGACTGGAGGAACGTGGGTCTGGGGACTTGGGCAGCTGGAGGTGATGGTACTGATCATTCTCTGTGTCTGAGTGGGCTGGGGCTCTCTTTCTACCTTTCTTACAGCTTTACCCTTGTTCTCTGGTTTCCTTAGTGGAATGGTCACCTCTGGTCCATTTCCTCCTAGTCAATCAGTAACAGTCCCCAAAACAACTTGGCATGGATATGAATCCCTGAATCTCAATTATGGTCAATCAGCTACAAGGGAGGCATATAGAGTGGGGTCTCATGCTGTTACACACTCAGCAGGGGCTGGCCTCCAAGGAAGGGAGCCAGCAGGGCTCAGGGAGCAGACATGCTGTCCCCAACACCGCTTTCTTAGCCCAGCATTCCTCAAAGATGCTTCCCCAGCTCTACTCTCCATCAGGGATGGGAAGCTGGAACCTGAGCCTGGCTGTCTTGAAAGGCAGAGGACTAGCCTTGGCATCCCCCTGGAGACTCTCCTGGCTTCTGGGGAGTTGTTAACAAGCTGTTGTCTTCTCCCTATGTCCATTCTTCCACCACAGGGGACCGAGGGCAGTGACTCATTGTTGCTCACTTGAACACTTTTTGTTTATCCATCTGCTGGTCTAATTAGAGAATTTTATGTTATTAAAACTGACTCTCTGCCCTCCCCTTTCTCTCTCCACTTTTCTCAAAAGCCAAAGTTGTCACTATTCCCCTGGAAATGAAAGGGTTGGAGTGCACTGTGCTCTCTTCACACTATGGATGATTTTGCCTTTCCTACCCCCTTGTCCTTACTAAGGGCCATTTCCCCCTGCTCCCAACTTTCTCTTGTCCTGGGTCCCACTTAAGCTGCTGAGGTGTCAGAGGTCCAGCTGATCTCTTGGGTTCTCTTGGAAGGCCAAGAGCTTATTCAAAATGAAAAGATTTCTACATTTTTAAATATTCATTATTTTTTTTAATTCAAGTATATTTTAAAACATAATTTCAAGTGTATCATAGCAGGATTTTTTTCACAACTTAGATTTGGCCAGTTGACCTCCAGAGATTTAAATACTGAGCAATTAAAAAAAAATAGTGAAGCCTATAAGTATATTAAGTGCTAGTATTCAATAAACTTTTTTTTCTGTCAAAGTTCCCAATTTTAGGAAGTAAATTTACCAATGTTCTGAACTTTGAAGCTAGGCATGTGGGGTTGACATTTTCTTCTGTGTTTTAGTAAGCTTTTGCCATATGGATGTAAGAAGTCTAACATGGGTGCACACATATGTACAATGAAATACAGCTCAGTGAATGCTCAGTAAGTGAGCCCACCCATGTGGCCAACACCCCAACGAAGAAGCAGAGCCTAGAAGCCCCTTTTCTGCCTCCACTGGCCAGCAGTCCTTCAGGAGTGACCACTAGCATGCCTTCTAACACTCTGCATTAGTTCTGTGTGTTTTTTTAATGTCACATAAATAGACCAGTATGATACATATTCATTTTTGTCTGACTTCCTTCACTTGACATTAAACTGGGGACACTCATCCCTGTCCTTGCATGTTTTTACAGTTCCTTTATTCTCATTGCCATGTACTATTCTGTCTTACGAATTTGCCACATCATTCAATTATTGCTGGATGTTTGAAATTTGTATGCAATCTGGGCTATTACAGAAAGTGTTCCTATGATCATTCCTTTGCATGTATTTTGGTGAACATATATGTACACTTATCTTGGGCGATGACTGGGAGTGGAATTCCTGAGTCTTGGTATATATATATATGTTCTGCTTCAGTAGGCACTGAAAGTTGTTTTACCTCTTAATGATGATTTAAAAGTGTAAAAAAAAAAAATACTGAACATCTGATAACATTTCAGTTTTTCTCAAAAGAGCTACTATATTTACAATGTAATAACTGCACTTCATATTTTTCTCAAAAGAATTAATATCTTGGGCCCCTGGGTAGCTCAGTCAGTTGGGCAACTGTCTTTGGCTCAGGTCATCGGGAGAGCATCGGCACTTCCTGCTTGGTGGGGAGCCTGCTTCTCCCTCTGACTTCTCCACTTTCATGCTCTCTCTCTCTCTCTCTCAAATGAATACATAAAATTAAAAAAAAATAAGAGAAGAATTAATATCTTTATAACGTAAAAACTGCATTTGTTCACCTCTGGAAGAGTAGGAGTCATTATTCAAAGGAGGAGACAGTGCAGGAGAGATAAGAACTTTCCACTAAGAGATTATAGAGGTCATCTAGGGCATTTCGAGATATAAAACACATTCCCTAGAATTTGATGATACCAAGTCACGTCAGCAAGGAGCAGCAGAGCAGAACTTGCTCCAAGTCCCTTATATGACCCATGAGTTTTTCATTGTCATCGAATTCTACAAACAAGTTTGGCAGGTCAGAACACTAAGCAATATGGGAATTTTGAGTGAAGGCAGAAAAAAATATTGTAGTTCAGGAGCTTAATCCTTAGTGCAAAACAAATCCCTATAGTATTTTTGCCGGAGTGACTTTGATTTTTTTTTCTGAATTTTATGTTTAATAGCTAATTTTATACCAAGTTGATCCTTTTCGTTTCACTTTTCTTTACTTCCCCCTAATGCAGACCCTCATCATTCCAGGACTGAATGATTACAACAACCTCTTGGCTGGTTTCTTCAACTGCATTTCTGTTTCTGATCACGTTACTGATCAGATTAGCCTTTACAAAACAGCACATTAATTTTGCATCTCTTAGGTCAATAGGCTTCAACAGGAGTTATACACCATACACCTATGGGGTCACGTAATGCATGCGCATGTAGAAAGCCAAGTGATGGCCTTTGCATATTATACATCTGATAATATTCATTATGTCCACAGAGACTTAAGCTTTGTTCCATATCCCTTGAAATCCAGGGACCTCTTGGTCTTCCATTTTCCTGATTTGATAAATACTGCATCAAAAAAATCACTTGCCTCATAACCCTACACTGAGAAAACCCAACAGCACCAGCCCAGCTAAAAAATAGTGATGGGAATCCCCATTTACAGATGGCTGTCTGCAACTATTCAGCTTTAGGCAATTGTTGCCACGATGGATTGTAGCCCAGTGTTTTTACGTCTTCCAGGTTTTCAAAACAATTGGGAAAGCCAGGTTTTGTTCTGTGAAACCTCCTTAAGTTGAGATATTGACATCTAATCCAAGTGTTTTGGGAAAAACTTGTAAGTTAAAACCACAGCCATGTGAAGTGTGGTCCCTGGCTGCCCATTTGAGTTCTGCCCTTTAAGAAACACATTAAATGCATTTCCATCATCCAGCCATGGCCCTCAGTAGCGAGGCCACCTTGGCGATTGCTGTTATTTTCCATTTCACTAACCCACGTGCTCAGCTTCAGCCCCTCCCCTACCTTCTTCAGAGAACACATCCATGTATTCCTCTGGCTGTCCCTTTGGCAGCTTTTGAATTTTAAATTGACTCATGCTCCCTGGCACCCTCCATCCCACTTCCTTCTCTTCTTTAAAGCTCACTTGACATCCTACTTTGTCTATCAAGCCACTCTTACAATTTCAGGATACCCTGATTTCTCCTTTTTCTGAAAAGATTTTCAATCTCTGTATTTGCAATGACTGACACCACCATTTCCATAAGACATCTTTTTAAATTTAATTTTCCTAACAGGGTCGTTTGCTTTCCTGTTTTAGATTCATGTTGTAGTGCCCCTCCCTCCAGCAGTATTTGAAATTTGAGGCATGTAGGGAGTACTTAATACCTATTTTGTTTGGCTGATTGATTACATAAGATGTAGTCTACAGCCCTTTAAAATGATCATAATATTTTAGCAACTATTCAGTTAGTTGTGATGCATACATACTTTATTTTCTTTAAAGATTTTATTTATTTGAAAGAGAGAGAGCACAAGCGGGCGGGGAGGGGGCAGAGGGAGAAGCAGACTCCCTGCTGAGCCAAGAGCCCCATTTGGAGCTCAATCCTACGACTCTGAGATCATGACCTGAGCCCAAAGCAACCCCTTAACTGACTCAGTCACCCAGGTGCCCTCATGCATACATACTTTAACTTAAGATGTTTTGTTTGCTTTTTAAAAACCTGAAATAGATTTAAATAGTCTGGGAAATAAATGAATTTAATGATATGTACACTCATGAAAGTGCATTTCCCTTGCGAAATACTTAAGAAACAGGGCCATCTATTTATGTCTTTCCATCACATACATTTTGTGTGCAATAGATGCAAAATGAATACATGTTGGCTGGATAGTTGACTCCTGCAGTCTCATGAAGAGATTTGAATAGTCTCATTATTACAAGTGGAATTTTTTTGTGAAACAAAGACATTATCACTCACTTAGATTTGGAAAAAATGTTTCAGGCTCAGTTGACAATGTAGATATTATCTTGAGTTTATTTTTATTAGTTGGCTAAGCTGTGAAGTAAAACTGATGCTTTGCAAAGGTGAACAATGAAATGACATTGTAACCCAAGACACCACAGAGCATGAAATGTGGTCTAAGGCTACACTGTTTTCTGGTAGCCTTTTAGGTGCAACAAAGTGACTTGACCACGAGTGTTCTAGGAGTGCTGGTATATGCGTCCCTTACCTCCTCCAAAAACAAGATTTAAATTTCTAAGGAAAAGCCAGTACCTTCCCTGGGAGCCCTCCTAAACAGCTGTCATAAGCTTAGCAGAGACGACCTCCAGGAAGAACAGCTTGGATTTGGGGATGAGAAATAGGAGCCTCTGGTTTCCAAGAGGTTAAGAAAGGAAACTTTTGAAACAGTATTAATAGCTTGCAAAATTACGATGAGGTGCAAATTAGTTTTCAATATGAGAAATGCCATTCTCTTACAGAGTACCAAACTTTCTAGAGTAGCACTTCCCACTGCAGAACTTTCTGCAGTGATGGAAATGTTCTGCATCTGTGCTTTCTGACATAAGGCTTCCGAGCTCTTGAAGTATAACAAAGGTGGCAAGTGTGACTGAGGAATGGGATTTTTAATTTTAATTAAGTGTAAATAGCCACTAGTGGCTACTGTTTTGGACAGTGTAGTTCTGGAAAGAAATAGATCTTTTCCTGTCTTTTAGAAAGGCTTAAACTGATTTTATTCTTCTGTCTGGGTCAGGAACACGGACTACCTTCAACGCAGGTCTTTGCTTTTTCACTTCTCAAGGTGAAGTCTTCAGGCAGAGAAGGCATGGCTGACACTGGGCAGGGGAGAAAAGCCAACACCTCCGCTGTTCCTCTGACACAGCTGCCCTCTGGGTGAGGGGACATCCATGCCAGGCTCCTTCAGTGGCAGCAGGTGTCAGGGTTTAGAGATAGTCATTCCATAGTAGGGTAAGACGTGCTGTACCCGATACCATAAAATGCTGTTTTTGAAAATAACTTGGGCATTTTATTAAAGTCAAGGGCAGTATAATTTGATAGGTCACAGTATTAAACATATTCACCCTTATCATTAAAGTTAGTTTGAGGAATCTTTCAAGTCAAATGTCTTTTTTTCAGCATATCTGTCCCAGGAAATGTGAGACGCAGGTATGCAAAAAAGTAGATTCACATCTGCTTCATTTCATATCTTAACAGCTTCAATTAACATCTGTTTTCATTTAGAAAGAGACTGAAGCTTCATTTAGAAAAACTTACTGATCACAAAATAACCAAACAAAGCAGCTTATCAAATAGTACAATACCATAAGTAAGACATTGGGAAAGCCCCGAGTGGTTAGCTAAACCAGCTTCACCAGTGGGCTGAGAACACTCAAAGGGAAGAATCTCTCTCCTATTTTTAGAGACCTTTAGAGAAGAGATCTAATGACCTCTTTCATCTTTTAATTGTGAGGAACATCCTATTTTATGCTGAGCCTCATGATTCAGATTCTAATTTACATGCTTTACAGATTCTCCAAACTCTTAAATAGACAAACTGAATTATTTCCAATGCTTCAGGAGCAGAATATGTGGCTTATTCATGTTCTGGGTGCTAAGATGCAGAATGGAGGGGCTTTGCCTGTAGCTGAGAAACTCCTGTTGAGAAGAGCTGGGAGGCTCATCGATCACTTGCCCCTTTCCCAAATGCCCTGTGCATTTGTCTTGAAATGTACCATTTCATAGAGCATTGACATCCAGGCTTTGGAAGTATCTCAGTAAATGTGTGATGGCAGGTCAATAAACTATCAATAATGGGTAAGAAGTAAAACCACAGGTTCTTCAGGCTTTTGTACTTTGGTGATAATTTGTATATTTTATAATTTTCTGTCATAAATATGAAATTGCTCCCAAAAGGGAAAATAAAACCTTTTGAGTGAAATAAACTAAAAAAATTAGAGCCACTACATTTCTGAGCCAAGACTTTTGTCCTTTGTGGAGCCATAGCTCTCTTTGACTCTGGACAACAGGACTTTGGGTCCTATAGGGAAGGGACAGGGGCTGGAACTTCTGGTGGCCTTGGGCTCTCATTCTTCACTTCTCTAACCTGTTAAAAAAAGAGGGGGGGCATGTGGGCTTCTTCACCAGTGCACTGGTTCATGTTATAACATTAATGCATGAACACTGAATGCTTAAGTGGTATCAGAAATAGAGTTCTGATATATGAATTTTAAGAGGTTTGGATTTAAGAAGGAAACATTTCACAGAGGCATATAGCTTCCTTTTCTTAAGAATTATCCTAGCTTAGGTTGACCAGGAACTGATGATCCCCATCTCCTTAATAAGATGTGTGCCTCATGTCCAGAACTAAGATGCATGTGGAGCTTTCTCATTTATGTGAAATCATCAGGCCAAATAATGTAAAATATCCAATGGCATAAAATACTCATATACTGGCCTCTCCCACCCCCCATGTCGAATTCTATCCACTGTAATTATCTAGAAGATTGTAATTTATTATTTGTCATTGAAATAATTAAAGATTTTTCTTTTCTTTTCTTTATTTCCTTCCACAAGTAAAACCCAAACTAGCCCCATGAAGTGGTCAGTTAGCTTAAGGGCAAATTAAAATTATGTGCATCTACATTAAAATTGGTGATTTATGGTTCAAAGCTGGGTTATAGACTTCCTTGACTCTGTCACAGAGGAATTCTTGGTAGGGAACGGACTTCCCTTCTTAATGATTTGCTCTCCTGCTATTAACCCTTCCATTCTTGAAAATGAAGCTACTATCAAGATACATGTACAAATAAGGCAAATGTTCCCATGGCTTAAATATAGAACTCTCAAAAAATCCTGGCTAGAAAAAATTTGAACATTTTTGGGCTCCTAAGACATGGTCCTATATAGTTTTTGCCCGGGAATAGTATTAATTTATTTGGATCACAGGCAGTATACCTTGCCGTAGATCTCAGGCAGGCAGTGCTTGCTGGCTGGGTCTTTCTCATTCGAGTCCCTGAGACTTCTTTGTAACAAGCTTGACCTATCTGAGTATTCTGATCGCCACAGAATCACCTAATGTTTCCCTTTACTTACCTCAGTCATCTAGTTCTCTTTTTTGATTGAACTTCCTTTGTCCAAGCGCTAGTGAGGGGGGGAAACTCTAATATCATCAGAGAGAGCTGCCAAAGCATGTGACGTCAGAAAAGACACAGGGAGGCAGAAGATGGAGACAGGAGTACAGAGATGATGCGGTCTGAAAAACTTGACTCACACACAAGTAGGAGAATGAGAGAAAGGAACAGAAGAAGTAGGCCTGGAAAGGTGGTGGGGGAAACTTTGGAATTAAGAGAAAGTTTAAATTTAGACATTACCTGATGTTCCTCAGGGCTTCGTGGCAGTGTGGGGATCATTTTTGATAACTAACAGAATGATTGTTCTCATCGTGGTCATCAGCTGGAAAGAGTGCTTTAGAAGATGCCCCAAGGTCTGCCCTTTGGAGTATTTACAGGTCAGCTGGGGTCATGGCTAAGCAGCAGCCAGCCGACCGGGATCAGGAGAGGGCTAGCTGCTGCATGTGAGCCTGGTTCTTTGAGACCTACTGCACAATCCATGAGCACCTGTCATGGCAGCATTAGGGAGACGTCTGCGAAGACTTGCTTATCGAAACTCTTCCAGGGCACCTTGGTTATTTATTGGTAATAATCTTGTACAAGGGGAAACTGTATTGACCTCTTATTTATCTGGGAAATGCCTGCCTTTCAGTGGTGCACCATGGGGCAGTAGGAGGAGCCTGCATTGTGGACCCAGAGGCATGGACCCAGTGTTGGCCATTCTACCCCTAGCTGTATATTCCTGGACAAGTCAGCAGAAAGCCTCAATTTGTTTATCTGTAAAATGTGGATGGATTAAAATTTACCTTCATTGTGCTTTATAGCTCTAAGATGATATGGACACCATTTCATGGGTTCCTTAGTGAAATCATCATTGGTTTACAGAACTGAGTCTTGAAATTAATGAGAGCAATAGTTTGATCATCAAACACTTTTTTGTAACTGTACCCAAACACTCTGGGTAACTGTAACTGAAACTGCATTTTTGTGCCATTTCTTCCTCTTCTTGTTTTGGTTCAGTTTACATTCAAATCTGTGCTTATAAGTTAAACACAGCAGATTTATTGCAGACTGATGCTGGTATGTTTTCGTATATGGTATGAGTTGCTGAAGAAGGAAGTGGGAGGGAGAAAGTTGCTAATAGAGGGTTAGATTTAGCTATTCCAGACTATGTAGATAAAACATAATTTTAGCATCCAACAATTATGGAATAATCTTTGTAAGGATATCACTCATATTTAGCAAGTCATGCAGGATCCTTAACATCCCCATTCCTCAGGCCGAGTCAAGCTCCATCTGCCCCTAGACCATATCCCACCCCGACAGTCGTGGTTCTACCAAGCCATATGTCTTCACACCACTGAGCCCTGCCCTTGACATGCTCTTTGTGTTCTCTCCCTCTTCCCTTTCCTTGCTCAGAAAACTCCTCCTTAACCTGGACGTCCCAGTTTAGCAGTTATTAGACAATTAAATGTTTTTTCTTCTGGATTGGCACAGCCCGTTGTAACTATCTCTCATGTATTTATCACATATCACAACTACTTGTGTGGTTTTTACCCTCCAATAAACTGTAGGATCCATGAGAAGAGAATGGTGTCTTATTCATAAAGATCTCCAGGGTCTGATGCTTGGAAGGTGCCAAAAGGCGTTGCTCAGGAGAGCAAAGGTGTGGATGGCTAATGGAGAATGAACTAAAGCATCTGTCTTGGGGTGTGTCAGTAAGTGAGAGAGCTCATGTTCCCTTCCCCATTGCATCTCAGCTCTTTACGGAACAGAAGCTTTGCCAAGTTATAATTGGTTGAAAATAACAGTGTTTGATTTAGCAATTCTTAACTTCAGTATTTAAAGGAAGTTTAATAATAGTAACGTCTTAGTAATTTTTGTCTGTGAGAGGATCTTTTATTTTTTAATTTTTTTGCTTAGCCTCTCTCAAGCTATAGATAATTCGTACACAAACCCAGCTCAGATGGCCTATCAGCCCTTCTCACGCAGGAAGTATATTAATAGTTTACGAACAAGAATAATGCTGTCTTATGAAATCTAGAATTTATGCCTAAATTTCTGGTTTGCAAAGTAAAATTCCCAAGTACTTTGAAAAGACAATGTCTGACCTTAAAAACTTATCTGGCCCAATATCAGATCTGACAGTGAAAGAAGTGAGACTGAGGGAAAAGCAACAGGAATGTGAGGTGAATTTCTATCACCCACTTCATCTGCAAGACACGCTGCCCGTTGCTCTGCAAGCTTGTGTCTCTCCTTGTTGTCTAGTACATGATGCGACCACAAACTGATCAGATCTGTCACACTTAAAAATTCAGGTGCTGTGCTCTTTCCTAACTACAGATATCTTTCTATGTGACAAAAAAATAGGTAATTACCACAGAGTGCACTTAAAAAACATTCTGATATTGTTTTTTTGAAGCATAAAAATAATACATGTTTCCTGTAAAAATTTAGAAAGGTATAAAAAAATAAAATTTACATCACTCCATGTCCTCCACTCATTATCAGTATTTTTGTTGAACCACAAGGACGCAGTGATCGATCCATACGTAGAACTGGAATCAAGATGTAAATGGTTTTTGTATCCTGTTTTCTCCTAACGTTTCATTATGCACATTTCCTCATATCATTAGATGGCTCTCAAAAACATGACTTTAATGCCTTATTAATATTCAGTGAGTACATTTATCATAATTTATTTAACCGTTTCCCTAATGTCTCCACTATTTCTATTGTCAAAATACAACGAAGAGTCTTGAGAGTAATTTTCTGTGTGTATTTTTTTTTTTAATTAAATTCCCAGAAGTCTAATTGCTGTGTCAAAACATGAAGGTTTTTAAGGATCCTGACATGAGGGCAAGTTGCCCATCTTATCTTAATATGTTTTCTAATCGCAACAAAATCTGTGTAAGTGAAAATAATTCCCACCTTTACAATAGAAAAAAAAAAAGGTAGCTTTGAACTAACCTAAGCTAAGAAACTTCCCAAGAGAAGAGAATATTAACAGAATAAAGTACTTTTAACATTAGCTGTATTTATGAGAGAGGGCTGTAGATCTCAGATTCACCAGAAGTTAAAGAGGAAGGAACTTTGATAGTTTTGTTCTTTTACATCTCCATCCTCTGTTTAAAGGTAGATAAGAGATATTATGTACTTTTGGAGGACTCTCTAGAAGATTTTAAGGCCTGATTTGAAAACCAAAAAGATGTTCGTTATGTACCATTTATCTTTCCTTCACAAGAAAGTGGCAGGTTTTTTTTTTTTTTTAAGATTTTATTTATTTATTTGACAGAGAGAGAGATCACAAGTAGGCAGAGAGGCAGGCAGAGAGGGAGGGGGAAGCAGGCTCCCTGTGGAGCAGAGAGCCCGATGCGGGGCTCGATCCCAGGACCCTGAGACCATGACCTGAGTGGAAGGCAGAGGCTTAACCCACTGAACCACCCAGGTGACCCCAAAATGGCAGGTTTTATACAGAACTTTTAATGAGGCAAAATTAAGAAAATTTACACAGGCTTTGAAAAATTCCATTTTGTTTTCAACGAATGGTAAATGAATGGTCAGTCATTTAGATTCCTAAATTCTTAATACTTAGAAAGTGTAGAGCCCTGCTTAATTGAATCTTTCCAACTTTTGCATAACTTAAATCATATGTTAAATCTAGTAATGGTACTCATCGTAAAAGAAAATGAAAATAGCTACTAATATTGACAATTTATTATAGAGTTGGACACACCTCGATCATTGATAAAGTGAAGGGCAACGTCAATTGATTTATTTTGCTGTATGTTCAATCAATTGAATCAGGTCCAAATGAGAAGTGATATTTATCAGAGACATGTACACATCACACAATGTTGTAGACTGAGACACAGATCCAGTTCCAGCTCATCTCTTAACTAGGTTCGACCCTAGGTAAGCTACTTCAGGTTGCACACTTCACTTATTCACCTTGGAAGTGTGAGAATGCAGCATAACTGGAAGGCTTCAAAATGTGGTACGAGCTCTTTATAAGTATTAGCCCAAGGCTTTGGGATTGACAGGCTAAAGAATAGAGACAATAACTTCTATTCCAGGGGAGTATTTTGACCAGATTTTTCCTGGTGCACCCTTGGGAGGGTCTAGGTTCACCCTAGGTTGAATTTATTGTGTTTCCTTGGTTTAGAATGATTGACCCTTAAAGTCCACACTAGAGTTTCCCTTAATTGTCACATAATTTACAGCATCAAGTTTGTCTTTCAAGGGTCTCCCAGTTTTAAAACGTGATAGGCTATCTGTACTTGCTCAGGTTATAGACAATTCTTGTTCCAAGTGTGCTACAGAAAAATTTTCCTGGAACAAACATATAAAAATTGACATTTTCAGTGCTTTCACCTTCTTGTTTCTGCCCCAAGGGAAGATGTAAGGGAGAAAGAGCCAGTTATTTTTGAAAGCTTTCGACCCTTAATGGGAGAAAATATTCAAAGACTATTCTGTGACCTGTGGACCTTCAAAAAGCATATATACCAATACTTCAGCCTTCCAGAGAGAAGACCAGGAGGAAATTAGCACTGCTGTTGCTAGGAGAAGAACTACCTTCACAGATGAGTATCCACTTTAATGATAAAAATAAAACACCTGAGATGTGGGTCAGGCTGAATCATTTATTTCTTCATACTTTATTGCACATGGTGGATCTTGAGAACATTCCATTGAGTTGCAGTACAAGGGCAACATACTCAAATTAATAACAGTTTCTACCTTTTTGAAAGGATTGTTCTAATGCCAAATCTTTACTGTGAAGTACCCAGTTCTGCTACACTTCTGAGCATGGAAACAGACATTGAATCCTTAGGTGTAGATGGATCAAATATTTCCTCTGCCACTGCTAAGTTCGGTGCTATCCTGAGTCTATGCAAATCCACTTGGAAAAAGGAAAACCAGGCTTGTTACTTCACGAAGATATTAGGCATACAGGCAATTCAAAGATTTTGGGGAATTGACAAAGCATGTTGGCTTAGAATATGCTTTTTGATGAGAGCATATTCCCAGGAAGGGTAAACACATTGATAAACTCATTGCCCTTGATCTTCCAACACAGTTTCTATTGACATTTCTTAAAGCCCCAGGCATAGATTAGAAAGTATATGGCCCATTGATTGCATTTAGGGCTGTTAATGACAGGAAAGAAGATTGAATCCCTCTCCCTATATACACAGGGAAGGTTAGCAGCAGTTCTGTTCTGGTCTCAACATACTTTAGAATGTGTAAATCTGTTTTCAGACTCTGTAACTAATTCAGCAATTATTTCAAGAAATGTTTTTATTGTAACTCTTAAAATATTTTAATATCATTTTAAATCTGACCATTCCAATTGTGGTTTTTGAGTCTATGCAAGTGAAATTTTGAGAAAGTTATATGAAAAAGCTTTACACCATTCTTGTGTTTTGATATTTTCTATGTATCATATCTGTCCTATGTACTCCAACATTGAAACCTAACAAATATTGATATTTCTAAATATTTGGGGAAATTTTTCTATTAAAAAAAAACTAAAGATTCCTGAGAAAAAAGTATTAAATGTCAGTGACATCAGATATTACTTTTTTCCAAGCCATAGACAATGTTGGATAGTAAATGGCTAACTAGCTTCCTGTGGCTTGCCTTGGGCCTCAGACCTCACTGCGTCCTTTCGATATTCATGGTAGGAGGCAGAACCCTCTGAAAATCTTTCTACTGGAGGTATACTGGGGCCAAAAGCTTATTCATAGGGACACTGCACTTGAATAGAGATAAGAAATTCATTCCCATCATTAGGTTATTCGCAGCTGCAAATAACCTAAACTCATTTAAAATGTTTCCGTAGAAAGTAGTTATCATTAATTAAAAGCAGCTTATTTATTGAGGAGAAAAACAGGTCAATTAAATGGAGATTTGGGAATATGTATTGACCGAGAAAGATCCTCGTAAAATTTATAGTCACAGAGTCAGAAAATGTCACTGGTGTACATTGTAAGGGGTAAGCAAGAAGAATTCTTTACAATTTTGATTGGACATGAGAAGCATAACTGTGTGAGGGGACCCTCCATGGGGAAAACAAGGGGTAGGCTGTTTGCTATTGCTTTTGTACATTTGGGGAAATATCTTGCTAGGCTTTGGCAAATCTGTTGGAATGCTTAGAAAGAAATTAGCAATAGATATATAAGAAGACAAATGCATGTAAATTCAAATAATTGGATAAAATATTTGTCAGGATATTAATCACTGAACAGAAGAAGATGCTTACATCATCACAAAGTGAGATGATAAGGAGAGACAGAAGTAGGGTAGGATTGAAGGGTTAACTCTTTCCCTTAGTGGATAGTTAATTCTGTAATCATGTCTAAAATTCATAAGACAACAAATAGAAAGATAAAGAGATGGGAGATAAATGTTCGAAGAAATACCTAAAAGGGTTGAAAGGATTCATCTCTGGGATGTGGGATTGGACATCCAAGCTAAAAGAGAATAGAGCATGCATGCCCTTTTTCCAAATGCAAATCTCTTAAAACTATTTGATTTTTTTGAAATGATAGAGTTTTATTCAATAAAAGTTTAAAAATCCTTTAAAAAAATGAAGAGATAGAAAAAGGATGGTACCCTGAAAGTGTTCAGAGAGTCAAAATCACGTTACATCCCTCTTACACTGGGGCACGGTCCATCCATAGGAGGACCCATATCATGGTGTTCAAGGCTACACTAGGGACACGTCTCTCTGATATTTCTCAGTAATCTGGTCTCCAAGAAGAGTGCTAGCAATGGAGCTGAAGAGAATATCCAGATTTCTAAATGTAGTAACAGACCATAAAATATAATGCAAACTTTCACATGGGGAACATCACATCATGTTCTAAATTGGTGCTCAGTGAATATATATAATCATTTTTCATTGTGTTTTAAGGTGCATGCTGTTCCCCCAGATAATTCATTGTTCTGTCATCTTAACTCAAACCTACAGCATGGGAACTGGAAAATTAAATCATCCCTCTATTGGTTAACCCAGTGAACTGTTGGCTTTTTTACTGCTCTCAGAATGGAAGGTTTTAGGTTTTTGGCTGGCTCATCCTGAAGTTTTGCCATGTTAGAATGTGGTCCAAGATCCATTTCCTAGGCTTTTCCCCTGCATTTGGTCTTTTCCCCACTGGGCTTTCCTTTTTTATTTTTTAAAGGTTTTATTTATTTATTTGACAAACAGAGAGATCACAAGTAGGCAGAGAGGCAGGCAGGGAGAAAGGGGGAAGCAGGCTCCCTGCTGAGCAGAGAGCCCAATGTCCTGGGCTCTATCCCAGGACCCTGAGATCATGACCTCAGCCGAAGGCAGAGGCTTAACCCACTGAGCCACCCAGGCAAATACCGCCCCCCCCCCCCCCCGCACTGGTCTTTCCTGACAGATCTTCAGATTCATGCCACTTAAAATGTGTGTTCTGCCCACTCTGCAGGGAAATAAAGACAAGTAAAAATAAGTAACTAACCACTTCATCCACCAAGGGCAACTTGATTCTTACTTTTGGACTGTCCCAATCTGTATGATGCTGTACTGGCTTCTTTCTGTTGATAATATACAGATTTATGCTGACTTACCAAGATCCTGAATTACCTTTCCTGCTACATGTACCCTGAGAAACCTTTCCCACTGGCTTCTTGTTTCCTATCTTGTCAGAATTGATGCTATTATCACCACATTCATATTGAACATTCTATCATTGGTCACCTATCCCAGTCCTACTCTGGATATTGGTGTCTGCTCCTATACCTTCTACAGCAACTTTCCATGGCCCAGTCATCCTACAGAATTCTAGATCAAACCACCATCTATACTGTGTGACTTTGGGTAAGTCATAAACTTTGCTGACTTTATTTTTAATCTGTCAAGCAAACATTGATTCACATCCTACATAATTTATAGAGATATTTATGAATAGGTTTAAAAATAGAAGTAGTAGGAAGCTTACAAGTGGAACTTATGTGGTCATTGTGAAGTTGGAATGATACAGAAGATCAGTATGATCCAGACGAAAGAGGAAGATAATTGGGAAATTCTTAATATTTCTTGCTTTTATTCATCTCAGATTTAGATATTTCAGATAGCTCTGGTGTGGGATTTGGGTTTACCAACCCGGAGTTGGTGTCCTTTCTTTTTTCCTTTATCCTGTAGGTCAGCAAGATGCCTAAAGATTTTGAGTTTGATACCACTCTTGGTGCTATGCCAAGGTCTCAGTTAGAAGAACAGTAGTCATCAATCTACCAAGGGAGAGGATTGTGTTAGGGTTCCCACAAGCAGAGATCATATATAAGAGCCAAAGTTGGAATTTCATCACTCAGAAATGTCTCCTGGGCATTATTGTCCTTATACACATTGGATAACAGTGAACTAAATCCAGGGTTGACCATGAGCTGCTGGGACCAGTAAACTAGGAGTACTAAAGAGGACAACATAATCTGTAAGGCTGGCCAAGAGTATCTGCTTTGAGTGCTTCAAACCGATTTAAGAGACATTCCTTTCCTTTCCTTCATGGAGGGGTCAAGATCATCCTTTCAGCAGGTTTTTATAGGGAGTAGGTAGGGAAAGAAGGAAGAAGCCTTTATATATCAAAGGGTACAGAGAAACCTGGCCTAATCAGACCTGAAGTTTTCTGTAAATATATCTGAGCTGAAAGAGCTGACAGTCCCAGAATGAACCTTCAGGTACTCTTTTTGTAAGTGCTTATGCAAGGGACTGCTGACAATGCTTAGCTGGTGGATGCATGAGTAGAAGGAAAATTGTTAATTGCTTTTAAATGGCATAAAGGGAAGTATAAAAACGTAAAGTGTATCTCTTTTCTATTTCAATTTCCTGTACACTTATTGTAAACAAATTTGAAAATAAAGAAAAGTCACAATAAAGTTTAAAAATCATCCATAGTCATACCACTTAATGCCAACTTCTCTTTTTTTGCATTATTGTATGATTCTGATCCCACTTTGCATAGAGCTTTGTATCTTATATTCTTCACTTAGCAATATAAACAGTTTTCCCCAATTTTATAAACTCTTTAGCAAATATTTGTGATGCCTATTCACAATGCAATTGTAGGCATTATTATAACATACAACCATTTGTGTGAAAGATTGGTGTTCAACTTTGTTTACTATAGTAGCTAGAACCTGTTGCTTTATATGTTTAAAATAACCCTTATGATTTATTTTCTGAACTTAGCTTACATAGTTCTGACTTCTTGAGTATGTTTATTTATGAATAGAACATGGAGTTTACATAGTCATAGAATAGTTCAAGTATGTAACTTGATTACTGAAGTTTCCTGCATTGATAGAGTATTTCCCCCTTAGGATTAAAAAAATAATAATAAAGGAATGCAGTGTCATCTGTAGAGGACAAGATGAGATGTGGTCTATTTTAGTAACTTAGACCATTATTTCAATCATTTTTTAAAATTTTTTAAAAAATTTCTTTTCAGTGTTCCAGAATTCATTGTTTATGTACCACACCCAGTGCTCCATGCAATACGTGCTCTCCATAATACCCACCACCAGGCTCACCCAACCTCCCACTCCCTCCCCTCCAAAACCCTCAGTTTGTTTCTCAGAGTCCACAGTCTCTCATGGTTCATCTCCCTCTCCAATTTCCCCCAACTCCCTTCTCCTCTCCATCTCCCCATGTCCTCCGTGTTAGTACATATGCCCACAAATAAGCGAAACTATATGATAATTGACTCTCTCTGCTTGACTTATTTCACTCAGCATAATCTCTTCCAGTCCCGTCCATGTTGATACAAAAGTTGAGTATTCATCCTTTCTGATGGAGACATAATATTCCATTGTATATATGGACCATATCTTCTTTATCCACTCGTCTGTTGAAGGACATCTTGATTCTTTCCACAGTTTGGTGACTGTGGTCATTGCTGCTATAAACATTGGGGTACAGATGGCCCTTCTTTTCACTGTATCTTTATCTTTGGGGTAAATACCCAATAGTGCAATTGCAGGGTCATAGGGAAGCTCTATTTATTTTTTTTAAGATTTTATTTATTTATTTGACAGAGGAGATCACAAGTAGGCAGAGAGGCAGGCAGAGAGAGAGAGAGAAGCAGGTTCCCTGCTGAGCAAAGAGCCCGATGCAGGACTCGATCCCAGGACCCTGAGATCATGACCTGAGCCGAAGGCAGTGACAACCCACTGAGCCACCCAGGCACCCAGGAAGCTCTATTTTTAATTTCTTAAGGAATCTCCACACTGTTTTCCAAAGTGGCTGCACCAATTTGCATTCCCACCAACAGTGTAAGAGGGTTCCCCTTTCTCCACATCCTCTCCAACACATTTTGTTTATGGTCTTGTTAATTTTGGCCATTCTAACTGGTGTGAGGAGGTATCTCAATGTGGTTTTGATTTGAATCTCCCTGATGGCTACTGATGATGAACACTTTTTCATGTGTCTGTTAGCCATTTGTGTGTCTTCTTTGGAGAAGTGTCTGTTCATGTCTTCTGCCCATTTTTTGATGTGATTATTTGTTTTGTGTGTGTTGAGTTTGAGTTCTTTATAGATCTTGGGTATCAGCCCTTTGTCTACTGTCGTTTACAAATATCTTCTCCCATTCCGTGGGTTGCCTCTTTGTTTTGTTGACTGTTTCCTTTGCTGTGCAGAAGATTTTGATCTTGATGAAGTCTCAAAAGTTCATTTTCACTTTTGTTTCCTTTGCCTTTGGAGACATATCTTGAAAGAAGTTGCTGTGGCCAGTGTCGAAGAGGTTACTGCCTGTGTTCTCCTCTAGGATTCTGATGGATTCCTGCCTCATGTTGAGGTCTTTTATCCATTTCGAGTTTATCTTTGTGTATGGTGTAAGAGAATGGTTGAGTTTCATTCTTCTACACATAGCGGTCCAATTTTCCCAGCACCATTTATTGAAGAGACTGTCTGTTTTCCACTGTATATTCTTTCCTGCTTGAGCAATCTATACTTTCAATGCCATTCCGATCAAAATTCCACTGGCATTTTTCAAAGAGCTGGAGCAAACAATCCTAAAATTTGTATGGAACCAGAAGAAACCCCAAATTGCTAAGGAAATGTTGAAAAAGAAAAACAAAACTGGGGGCATCACGTTGCCTGATTTCAAGCTTTACTACAAAGCTGTGATCACCAAGAAAACATGGTACAGGCACAAAAACAGACACATAGACCAGTGGAAGAGTAGAGAGCCCAGATATGGACCCTCAACTTTATGGTCATTATTTCAATTCTTAATAGTATGCTTATCCTCCTAAAAGTATGAGGAAAATATATATACCTCAGAACTTTTTTGGAAATACTCTTTTGCTCCATAAATATGTACTAAATGTCTACTATATGCCATGCATTTTAAAGCACTTGAGATATGGCAGTGAGCAAAGCAAAGATCCCTGACCTCATAGAGCTTAAATTCTAGCGGGAAAGACAAGAGACAATAAACAAAATAAATGATTTATGTATATTCATATATGCACACATGCACATGCATTTTATGGTTCAAGGCAATATATGTTATAAAATCTAATGAAGAGAGGAGTTATGAAGAGGTTTTGGGGGAGCTTGCAGTTTTAATACTATGAAGACATTTCATCTAAGCAAAGATCGGAGAAGTCATGTTGTCTTTGATATGAGTAGTTCAGTAAAGATGAAAGCCTGTGACTAGGAGAAGGGGGAGGAACTAATTGGAAATGTCAAATGTAAATGACCCTTCAAAACAATTTTGATGTAAAATTGAGCATCAAAAGAAGGCAAGATAAGATTCTGTTTGTTTAAGACAGGAGAAATGACAGCTGATGGGGATAATCCAAAAGAGGGGGAAATTGATGATGAAGGGATGAATCTATGGCACAAACAGGGGTTGGTTTGAGCTATGTACAGTGCCAGGTCATATATAGTACTAGACTATGTAACATTGTCGAAGGATTCAGGTGGCAATGTGGTCAGTGAATAGATATGATGGTAGATATAGTTTTTCTCTGATTGCTTTTTTAAATTAAATAATCGGCTAAGAGTAAGGATGAGAATGAGGTGCTATGGATTTGAGTAAAAAAGAGAAGTTGTAAAAAAAGCCATCTAGGAATATAGAGGATGAGTGGACAAGGAAGCTATAGTATTGTCTAGAAGCAGTAAGCGTGTGATCATGATGTAAAATGAAGCCATCTTTGATGGTTGTGATTCTACTCTGCGCGTGGGTACAGACCTGAATTAGGTGGAAAGTTTTATTTTATCAGGATGTGGTGTTTTCCAAGTGAGAACAGTGCAGCAATATTTATGCAATGCAAGGAATGGTTAAATTGGTTGATATACAATATAACTGGGAAAGAAGGGGAGAGAGTAAGGGACAGTGAAGAGGTGGTAGGATTAATGGATCAAATGTTCCAGTAGGGTTGGAGTTGGAATTCTTCAGGTATGAACTAGAAGGAAAAGAGGTGATATTCCATTAGTGGTATGCTTGGGGCAGAGATTTCAGATTGGTTACTGGCTGCAGCTCTTGGCAATGACAAGGCCTAGAGTGAGTTCAAAGGCAAGAGTGTGCAGAATATGCTCATCTTGCAAACCAGTTTCTGGCAGAGCCTTCCCTAACTCTCTCATGGAAGTTCTTGTCCTTCACTTTGCATTTCTGTAATTCCCTATAAGTATGTGTTATTCATTATTGTCATCAACCAGTGTTTGACTCCATTTGCCAGTAAAAAGGGCAATTTCATATGGTTCAACCAAATATTTTTCATTAGCCTTAACTTCTTGAAAGCCATGTTATATTTAACTTTATATTTCTGGCACTTATCATAATGTCTCTCATATAATTAGGATTCATTAAATGTTTCTGAATAAATAAATAAAATTCAGTAAATAAGACCCATACACAAAAGTTTGAAGGTACCATATGCTATTTTCCATTGGATGGACTTTTTCAACAGCATATGGGTGATTTAATGGAAAGACAAGAGTGCTTTCTGGACACATGTCAGCAGCCAGCAAGTAGTGTGATGTCTTCTCTAACTCGACTAGAATTTGTGTCCCATACTTTTGCTTTAGTGGTGATTCTCTTTCATGGGATCTTGCCAGCACTTGGAAATGGTTACAGTCAGTGCTTCTGTGTTACTTGGGTACACACACAGGATGGCAGTCTCGTGAAGGCACCACAGCTGCAAATCTCTTTTTTACAGTCACAAGTACAAAGCAGATGTCATAAAATGGGGTGCTCTCATTTCTGCTTTTAGAGACATATTTATTTCATTTCATATTTCTTGGAATATAAGACACAGACTTAGACTTATTCAAATATATAAAGGATGTTTTTCAGTGCAGTGGATTTGGTTGGTTTCTTCCTCAACATCATGGTATACATCCTAACTCCTGGATTCTCCATGAGGGCCAGAAGGGGACATGGAACCCCTGAGGACCTGCTGTGGGATGGGCAATGATGAGTCCTTCACAGCCAGCATCTTGAGAGTCAGAAGAGAGCAGGTAAGCAATATTTAATCCTTCCTCCACCTGTTTTCTTTGACTAAAGGTGGATGAAGAGTAGTTCCCATTCCTCAGGATGCAGTACAGATAAGATGGGTTACCACCTGGACAGTGTTTACAAGCACCTGGTTCTTCTCTATTTGTCACTGAGCAATCACTCTGGATAGGTGTCACCTACTGTTTTGTATGTATTATTTACTCATTACTAAATCCTTTTGTCCATTTTATAGGTGACAAAACGGAACTTAACAAAGTTAACTTTCCAATGTCTTAAAAACCAATTTGTTCCTGTCAGCCTTCCTAAAATCCTGCTGTGCATCTTACATTTTCTAGATAAATTCTTCAATAATCTGGTCTCTGCCCCCTCAACCCCATCTCCCCTTCTGCTCTTCTATCCACCATACACCTTTGATCTGACAGTGCTTTCAAAACTCTAGGAAGATCTTTTCACATGATTTTCTCTTTACCAATTGGCCATCCTTGTCCAAATCATTTCTACTTGACCTTTGGAGGTCATTTTGAGCCTCCTCCAGGAAGCCCTCCTTAACCCACCTGGAAGTCTGACTTGCGCATTCGCCCCTAAACCCTTGAAAACATTTTCTTTCACCCTCACATGACATTCATCACAGTCTACTGTGGTCTCAGGAGTGCAGGGCCAGGTCCCTGACAAGGCTGGAAGGGCCTTAAGGATACAAAGCATGGCTTATTTTCTTTGTATGCACAACTCCCAGCTCTAGGCTGAGCACCAGGCTTGAGAGCAAGAAGGACCTTTTGAAATAAGTGAATTCACTTATTCACATCCATAACTTAGTAACCAAATGAACTATATGCTTTAAGTTCTTAAAATCACACCTTCATCTGTAAAATGAAGATAATATCTTCTTTATAAAAATGTAAAGATTAAATAAAAGAATGTATTTAAACACTTTACTCAAAGCTTGGTGCACAGTAACCACTGAATAAATGATATTATTGTTATGATCATTACTTTTAAAGTTAGGGTTCAAGCCAGAGTCTTTTTCCAGAATCATCATTCATTCCACTTACTACCTAGAATCCCTGCCTTGAAAGCAAGCTAGATGCACAGAAAGCACATTCATCAGTAGGGTCTCAAGAGCACAATTTGGACATTATCATGTGAAATTAGACTACTTGTGCCTTTTTAAAATTCTAATTATTCAGTTTGAAATGTCCAAAATCCACACTAGAAGTTCTTCTTAAAATTCCTAACAAAATTATTTTGTATCTGTCTATATGAAATGGTTATTCTGAACTAAACTGTAGAATATCTGAACTCAATAGTATGTATTAACACAGGCTCAATTTAAAAAATGTAGTAACCCAATGTGTGAAATACATATTTTACAAATATATAATGCTGTATAATGCTTTATATTTTCCGCTAATCTCACAGTATACAGAAGGGTTAGAATTCATATGCATTTCTAGTTCCGGCCTTACTGGTCTCCAGGCAAGAGCATTTATTTTGTAATTTCAGCAATATGGGAATGCTCCTCCCTAAAAGACGTCCACCCTCCCCTCAACCAGTAAATATATAGCTTGTGGAACATCTAAAGCTGAATTCCTTAAACTTAACTCTTGGAAGAGAAGACTTTTACTAATTGTTAGTCATTTGCAATTTAAGTGTGAGTGACTTTCAGTTTCTTCCATTAAAATAAGTCGTGTTTAGATAGGAACCCTCCGGAAGAGACAGTTAAGACCCTATGGCCCCAAGAGAGGAAACACAGAAACAAAGGAACACATAAATGGCAAAGGGGCAGCTTGGGTTTTATAGGTGAACTTTGTGGTTCCAATTAGGATTTCACTTCAACATAACCTTCTAACTATTCTTAGTTTGTCCCCATGGATTCTGGGTCTTTTGATACCATAGCTCAAGTAACCATGTTAAATAATTGGCATAATTAGAAATATAGTTGATCCTTGAACTACACGGGTTTGAACTATGTGGGTCCACTTATACACAGGTTTTTTCCCAATAGATACAGTACACTACTATGAGTGTGTTTTCTCTTCCTTATGATTTTCTTAAGAATGTTTTCTTTTCTCTAGTTTACTACTTCATTGTAAGAGTACGGTATATAACATACAGTATATGTGTTATTTGACTCTTAGTGTTACTTACAAAGCTTCTGGTTAACAGTAGAATATTAATAGTTAAGTTTGGGGGGAATCAAAAGTTATATGCAGATTTTTTACTACAAGGGGGGTATTAGTGTCCTAAATCCCTGTGTTGTTCCAGGGTCACTGTAATTATAAATAGTATATAAATCTTCTTTAAAATAGAGTGAGAAAGCCAATTAAGTGCCCAGACACTCACACCTGCATGCATATTCAAACATGAGTGTGGACATAGGCACACACACTTCAAACACGTACACAATTGCTTCAGGAGGCTCCTTCACCCTTTCCTGTGATCCCGATAGAGACTTCCATCCTCTCTTCCATGCAGGTCACAGCTCAGACCAGCCCCACAGGAGCTATCCCTAAGCATCACGCAATGACCGTCTCTGGCAGGGCACACAGAAATTCTTCCCTGGTGCCGCCACCCCTCAGCACCCTCCTGCAGTCCGCAGGCATTGGGTCCTACCCCTCTTTTTCTATCTCTCTTCCCCTGACACTCTTCTGCTTTCATCCATTGCTGCTTGGTGGAGGAAATGACTCAGGAATAGAGATAAGTTCCCTATGTTCAGAGATCCAGCCTCTAACAAGCAACTATGTGTATTTTACTGGTGAACCCCTAAAAAAACTAACACACCTTGAGGGCGCCTGGGTGGCTCAGTGGGTTAAAGCCTCTGCCTTTGGCTCAGGTCATGATCTCGGGGTCCTGGGATCGAGTCCCGCATCGGGCTCTCTGCTCAGTAGGGAGCCTGCTTCCTCCTCTCTCTCTGCCTGCCTCTCTGCCTACTTGTGATCTTTCTCTGTCAAATAAATGCATAAAATCTTAAAAAAAAATTAAAAAAAAAACTAACACACCTTGAGTATTAAAATTGAAACTTCTTGTCTGGGTATTTTCCATAGGTGCTAGCACAATGCCCTGACCAGACTAGTCTTCAGAAAATGTTTAAGAATTATTTTTGCCCTGAAGGTAGTGCATATGGGCAACACAGGTACTCACAGGACCAGCCCTTGTGATGGCCAGACTGTGAAGAAGGGGGAAGGAGAGCACAGGTCATATTCTAACACAAGTTTTATTTAAAGACTATAGAGAGAGGGAGAGGGAAAGAATAGGACTGAGTCGAGTCTGATCTAGGTATAAGTAGCATTACCAATTTGTTAAGTTATTTTGTGTTTTATTCCAAATCCTGACACAATCCTAACACAAGCTGATGTATATTCCCCAATGCTCAGGTCAAAAATAAGGTCCATTTTTCATATCAGAAAATGGTGTGTTCTGCTTATCAGTTCCCCAGGGATGACTCCCTGACTCACCCCTACCTCTCTAACATCCTTCAGGCTTGGTATTCAGGATCAATGCTTTGAATTCACATGAAGACAAGGTGTTCATTTCTTGTCAAAAGGCAAAATCTGTGAAATTATGGCCTAGCAGCACAGAGGAAGTAGGATGGCCGTTGGAAGGAAGATGGTCAGCTCCCATAGAAGGTGAGACAATGCAAATTCAACATGCTTGTTTTCCCTAATAGTTCCTTTTTGGATGAAGGGACAAAGTTGCTTAACTGGTTTTTATTTGAAATTGAAGTGCTGATTTGTAAGAACCTCTCAATGTGAGACTAATGATATGTTAGAGGTGTATTAATGAACCCATGTACAGGAAGACAAAAAAAGAATCAGGGCTAATCAAAATGCCAGCTATTTTAAGATCTTTCCTTGACCATGTAATGACCTTCATACACATTATGCACCATTACTATTCATGACAATTATATATTTTTAATTTTTCCTAGGTTATAAAACATTAATCATCAGTACCAGCAAATAAGATATTTTTGCCTGAATAGTTTATATAAAATTCTGGCAGTACTAAACTTGCAAATATCATGAAATATGGAAAGAAAGAAAAAAAAAGGAAAGAATGAAAGAAGGAAGAAAGAAAAGAAAGAAAAAGAGAGAAAGAAAGAAAAGGAAAGAAAACTACAAATAGTTTACAAAACATTCACTAAATTCTAAATTCTATAGTTAATTTTGGTATCATAATCAATGTCAGTGAAGAGGCATTTCAAAATCGAAGTAACTGAATCTTCATCTCTTCATCTGAGAGCTCATAAAATGTGGTAGTTGAGAGTCAAAGAAATTTGTGGAAAAATAGGATGTTAATGCTTGTATGTTCCAAGGGAGGAAAGTAACTGCTTAAGTACAAATAAAATGAATTGAGATAATTTTGACCTTTTCTGTTTTTGTATCTTTCCCACTCAGGGTCAAGGGTGATGTATTCAGAAATGACTTTGGGCGTTACTTTAAACAAAATTAGTGCGGGGTAGGGAAAACATGTACATGTAGCAAGGTGTAGCTTTGGCTGTCTCTATCAAGCAGATGAGTTGAGGATGGGAGGGAGTCATAGTGCTAGCATGGCCCAAACTATGGCCCAACAAATGCTTTAGTCAACAAATAATTAACCAATCCAGCTGTCTCTGTGTTCAGCCATAAAAAAGTATCTTCTTTTCTTTTGCCACGATGCATTGTACTATGGTAATTCTTAGGGACAACTGGAACCTGGATCTGTAGAGAAGTTGTAGCACGGTCATCCAGAGGATGGTCATCCAGAGGATGGAGCAGGAGACTGGCTGGTTGGTGTAGGAATAGGCATCTTGCCTGAGTCTTTAAGGATAAATGTTTCATTTATTCATTGGGGAAAAAAAACAAAAACAAAAAACATCTTCAACATCTATCATGTGACCAACACTCCCCAGTATTGTGGATACAGCAGCAAAAGCAAACAAACAAAAAATACACAGAAGTCTCTTCCTTAAAGCATAAAATATGTATAAGGATGATAAGTTCTGTGCAGAAGAAAGTAAAGCAGAAGCTGACCCAGGAAGTTCTCAATGAAGTGGGGAATGATGTAAATCTGCCTGAGAAGATGGTAGTGAACTATGTAAGAGTTGAGAGGTATGCAGTTGGAGAGATCGAAGACAGGCCTTGCACAGCATGTTCAAGGGCAGCAAGAAGGTCAATATGTCCAAATCCCAAGTGAGTGAGGGGATGAAGAACAGGAATAAGGACCCAAATCCAGTGCCACCTGGTGGACCAGAACAAATATGGTCTTGGTTTCAGTAAGACATGGAGCCATTGGAGGGTTTTGAGCAGAGTCATGATCAGATTAACATTTTAAAAGTTTTGGGTAGCTTGGGTACCTCAGCCATTAAGTGTCTGCCTTTGGCTCGGGTCATGATCCCAGAGTCCTGGGATGGAGCCCTGCATTGGGCTCCCTGCTCAGCAGGAAGCCTCTTCTCCTTCTCACACTCCCCTTGCTTGTGTTCCCTCTCTCACTACCTCTCTCTCTGTCAAATGAATAAATAACATATTTTTTAAATGTTTCATTCAGACTAAGTGTTGAGAATAGATGGCAAGAAGGCAAGGGTAGAAGTTGAAAGCTTTCACCATGATTTTAAGGGGGAGAGGATGGAAGCTTAGACTGTGGGTCGAAGTGGCAAAAGTGGTGGAAAGTCATCTGATTCTGTATATATTTTGAAGGAAGAATCACGAGATTTCTTGGTGGACTGGATGTGGGATGTGAAAGAAAGTTAAGAATCCAAGACGATTTACTGTGCTTGGCCTGAGAAACTGAAAGAAATGAGTCATTGCTTAATGTTGTCAGAAGGACCTCAGGAAAAAAATGAGGGTCTGTTTTGAGGAGGAATATTAGGAGTTCTGTATTTGGGCATGCTCAGATTGAGATGTTTCTTAGGCCTTCTTCTTCCTCCACAGCATCCAGGTATTTCTTGGCCTCCTTGTAGTTAGTCTTTGTGGGTAATTCTAGCCTGAAAATGTGAGCATGATGATATTCATCACTTCCAGGCACAGGCTGTGAACACAGGCTGCGAACACCTCACAAGCATGATGATCCAGTCTCTTTCCCCATCCTTAAGGACTACTGGCACAGGAGGGAAGAACCACAAGACAGGAAGAGACTTGGTCTAAAGCCATTTGCCAAGTAGGGATGCTTATTATAGACTGACAGTAAGACATAAGCTTTTGTTGCCTTACGATTCAGTGGTTTATCTGTTGTAGATACCAGTATTACACCCACTAGTGCAATATACAGACTGGGACATATATGTTTGGGAGTCAGCAGCTGGTTAATGTGTTTCAGAGTCAGGCAAGTGGGTTTAATCCCCAAGAGAATGAGTGTGGAATGAAAAGAGAAGGCATCCAATGGTTGAGCTTTGAGGACTCCAATATTTAGTGGTCATGGAGGTGGGGGATGACCCAGCATAGAAGCCAGAGAATGGATAGCCTGGGATGTAGAGGGCAACCAGGAGAGTATGATATTCAGACACAGTGTAAAGCAGAATTTCAAGGGGGATAAATGAAGTAAGGTAAAGAATGGGCCTTTTTCATGATACGTGTAGGTACTTTTGGATAGAAGATAACTTTATAGTGAATATAATGCAGTTGTGAAAATTAGGAAACTCTGGCCTCTTTAAAAACAATACCCATTGTTTAAGAAGAGAAGAATCATATAACTATATAGAGAAATATGTTGTTTTAAATGATAGCCCAGGAAAAAAAAAATCACTTCTCATTTACCACCTGAACCTGGAACTCTTCTATAGGTCAAGCTTTCATTTTTCTTCATTTCTGGACAAGTGGGTCCTTGAATAGAAAAGTTGTTCTCAATTGCACTGCATTTTTGTTTTGTTTTGTTTGTGTTATTTTTCATCAAGGATATAGAGGAAAGATGGATGTTTTAAACTGGGAGGTGGGACATGAGTGACAAACATCAAGTCCTTCATCCTGTTTGGTTTCCTTCCAAATTACATGAGTGGTGGGTAGGTTATGACTTTACAATGATTTCTAAATACATCCATTTTTTCTACTTCTGTATACTTCCCTCCTTTACTGTGCTTTACTTTATGAGTCAGGAAAGTCACTCTGGCAATATTGGTATGATGTCATTAAAACTGTGAGAAGAATGTATGCCTGTTGTCTCTTCCCCTTTACCATCTCATCTATTGATTTGAATTTTCATCTATTTTTTTGTTGCATTTAATTCCTAGGTCTCTCCAGTGTATCTTCTCCGGTTAAATTATGTTAAAATTCTTTCAGGTCATCCTTACACTTTTGGAGACTTTTTCCAAATCACCTTCTCAGCTTTCCCTCAATGATCATATTCTTTTCCTTTATATGAGTGAGGAATTCCAGACTTTTTGACTTTATCTTAAAAACAAGGGCATGGCAATTAGCTATGAAGTGTGTACACTGAACATGGAGCTTACCAGTCTGTCGGTATCCAATTAACTGATTAACTGTGGTCCCATGGAACAGTCCTCAAAAACTGCAGGCCAACAGAAAAGCCACTTTGCAACTTCTTAATGAGCATTTCAGAAATAAATCTCCTTTTTTTTTTTTGAATCATGTTCCTTTAAAGATATTTTTTGATCCAGTTTTTATTCTTTTAAGACACATGCTGCATGCTAAATACCGAAGAGCAAGCTGTTAAGTTTTTAACATGTGTTCGTTGAGATATTGGCATGGTCCAAAGTTCTTATACCTGGTGCCATTTACTAATGTCTTATTAATAATAAAAATTAATAATTAAACAAACAAACTAATGTCTATTAGTTTAAAAGATAAAACTCATCTTATTTCCCATGACCTTGGTGCTAGAGAAAACTCTGTTGCTCTTTGTGCCTTTCTGCTGCTGGTGGATTCTGACAAGCCTGCTTCAACTGGGCACTCTAAGGAGGAAGATGGGATGGTGGGTAAAATGGCAATAATGCCCATCAGTGGTTTCATTGCTTGGTGAAGATTGAATTTGAACAGTAAATGCCAAAGCCAATATGAAAGTTATCAATTTAGGGTTATAGAAGGGCACCGACTCATTACTTTCTCAAGGTCTTCTGTGTTTTATGTTCCATTTCCAACATAATATCACTGGACAATGGTCCAGCAGCAGGGTTGTTCCTTTCACAAAACCATAATGACTGAATGGACACACAGGATCGGGAGTCTTCCCTCCTTTGTACTCAGAAACAATAGTGTGCCAAAATAATTCATTTCTCTCTATTCAATCCAACTGAAGTTTATTGATTTCAGATAAAGTGATGTCAAGCTGTTTCTTCCATTAAATAAAAACTTAAAATTGTAGAACCAAAATAGAAATATCTATTATTCCAAAGTTTAAGTTTCAAAACTTGAATAAGGATATTTCCATAGCCAAGAGATTCCCCAATAAAAAGGGGTTGTTGGATGTAAGGAGTTCTTACTCTCCTCCTAACCAATATTGATTCTTGTAAGAATTATCAGAGTGAGCTAACATCCTCTTAACCTGGTCTAATTTTTATTAATCTGCCATTGAATAATGCTGCATGTATCATGAGTTATGAAAGTAACTTATGGTCCTACATGATCATGAAACAGACAGTAGTTGCCCTCCTCCAAATTTATATTCATATTTGCATTTTTCATATGCATATACATCAACCAAAGTTTACAGCATATTCCCATCATACCATTTTGGATTATGAATGGTGAACTAGTCAAGTATGGCAGATACCACAGAAAGCAGAATAATGGCCCTCCAAAGATGTCCACATCCTAATCCCTGGAACTTGTGAATATGTTGGGCTGCAAAGCAAAGGGGATTTACTGATGCAGATGGAATTAAGGTTGCTAACTGGCTGGCTTTAAAGTAGGAGAGTATCCTAGGTTATCCAGATGGGTCCAAGGTAATCACAAGACTCCTTTAAAGTAGAAGGGGAAGCCAGAGAAAGAAAGTGGGATATGGGATTAGAGAAGGATCAGAGAGAGACGCTGGCTTTGGAGATGGAGGGATGGAACATGAGTCAGGGAAAGTGAGTAGCCTCTGGAAGCCAACAAAGACAAGGAAACACTTTGTCTCCTGGAACCTCCAGAAGGGCCACAGCCCTGCTACCACCTTGAGTGGAGTCCAGTGAGACCCATTTCTGGCTACTGACCTGCAGAACTTAAAGAAAGTTAAATTGTATTATTGCAAATCACTAGGTTTGTGATAATGTGTTACAGTAGCAGTGGGAAATTAATACAGAGACTAATGAGACATAGGTGTTCGTCACTTTATATATCTATTGGTTGTATTCATTTTCATCTGAAAGGCATAAAGACCATCATGATGATGGGCTCTGTGGAAACATTTCAGCCAGTGAGCACTTGAGGTGGTAGCGTTTCCCTCCACAGTTTGAGCTTCTGGACTACAATTTTCCTCTGACTTTGTGGATATGAGCAAGTGTGTGGTAACTGGCAAAGGTGAGACACATAGCTCATTGTTTTCCTGTCAAACAGCATAAGGTCAAAGTCTCTCCACACTTCCTTCTTCTTCTTTTTTTTTTTTTTAAAGATTTTATTTATTTATTTATTTGTCAGAAAGAGAGAGAAAGCACACAAGCAGGCAGAGAGGCAGGCAGAGGCCAAGAGAGAGGCAGGCTTCCCGCAGAGCAAGAAGCCCGATGCAGAACTCAATCCCAGGACCCCGGGATCATGACCTGAGCCGAAGACAGCAGCTTAACCCACTGAGCCACCCAGGCGCCCCTCCACACTTCCTTCTTAAGCAGTGAACTTTGTGCTTCCTGGCAGTATTACTAATAATTTTCTGTCAATTCTTCTGTGGTATTTATGGTATCAGATTATTAATATCTTCTAGAAGTTAATATTTACTGAAAATAGCTAATATATTTACTTCATCGATTGTATTTCTTTAGTGAAGAGCAGAAAAATGGATCAAAATCCTTACACATATATACACTGTACAATGAAAAAACAGATCAGGAAATAATGAAGATGATTTTCAGTAGTTATGACAGAGAAAATAAAAATGCCTTTCTGAATAATTAAAGAATATTTTTAAGGTGATGATGCTGAATTTTATTTGTGAGGCGTTTGATGGAAAATGTGTCCCTATTGGCATCCGTTATAGCATCTGATGGAAGGCAGGGTGGGAGGAAGGAAGAAAAATGGGGCGTGAGACCCGACAAGCCTGGTTTGAATCCCACACCTAGTACTTAACCATAGACCTTCTGAAAGTCTCTCCAGAGCATAGGGCCTCCTTACGTCCACCTATGAAATGAGACAGCATAAACCCTCCTTCATAGGCTCACTGTGGACTTTCACCTGCTCAGCACTTTAGGTTGCCCTGTTCTTTATTCCCCGCCCTGACACATCCCTCTGCACAGCTGCTTAATGTGGCTGAGATCTTCATCCGCAAGTGGCTTTGTTTCCCTTATCTCTTCTGGGGACACTACACCCTATTCGCTGTCCAGCCACAGACCCCAGCATTGCTATACACTCTCCCTTCCTTCACCTGTCAATCAGATAACCAGTTCCATTTATGTTGCCTTCACTGTCCTTCAGCTACTTTGCCCATTCTCCCTCTGTACCTCCTGAGTTCAGCCCCTCACCTGAGCTGCTGCCATTGCTCCCTGGCTGACCTCCTTGTCTCCAGTTCCAGCCCTCTCTGCTCAGACTTCCCTCTGTCCTGATGAGACCTGTGTAGCAGGCACATGGCCCTCATGAAAGTGCTAGAAGGATTCCCCTCACCTACAGGGTAAGGGCCTTGGGTGGTTACTTGCTCTTACTCTGCTGTGGTTTGCTTATCTCTAAAATGGAAGTAATGATAATATGCACCCTTGTAACACTTTTAAAATTTATTTTTAAGGAGGTAATACATTTCCATGGGTCAAGAGTCAAACCAGTGCAAAAAATCTTATTCCTGCATTTGCTGCACTCAAAGCGTTGTTCCTCTGCTCTAAATGGGCAAAAATTTTTATATCTTCTTCCTGTCCTTTCAGTTTCTTTATGTGAATTTTATATATATATATATATATATATATATATACATATATATATATATATATATATATATATATATAATTTTTTAAATTCTCCCATTTTGGGCACAGCGTGGCTCAGTGGGTTAAGCCTCTGACTTCGGTTCAGGTCATGATCCCAGGGTCCTGGGACCCAGCCCCGCATTAAGCTCTCTACTTAGCAGGGAACCTGCTTCCCCCCTCTCTCTGCCTGCCTCTCTGCCTACTTGTGATCTCTCTCTCTGTCATATAAATAAATAGTTTTTTGAAAAAAATTCTCCCTTTCTTACACTAAAAAAGAGACTTGGAGTCAAAAACATTTAGAAAAGGAAAGAAGCTAACTTGTGCAGAAGTACAAGGGGGCTGGCCAAATTTAAAATAGCACAGGTACTTAAAACACCTACAGTTATCATATTTATCAAGTTCACAGTTTTCTAATCATCAAGAAGAACCGTCAGTTTCATCCACAAAGTCCAGGTCACCCTCCCAGACATCAGCAATGGAAAAGCCAGAAGCAAAATGGCTTCTGTTAGGCTATTGGCAATTCATGGGAATGTTTAAAGTTTCTTTTGTTTGGGGAACTCGAGGGGTGCCTGGTTGGCTCAGTCGGTTAAACATCTGCCTTGGGCTCAGGTCATGATCCCAGGGTCTGCGACTTGATCCCTGCATTGGGCTCCCTGCTCAGCAGGGGGTCTGCTTCCCCCCTCTGTCCCCCACTCCCTGCTTGTCCTCTCTCTAAGTAAATGAATTTTAAACAAATCTTTATTTGGGGAACAAGAGCTAGATGGGTTGACCTGGTTTTTGGTTTCTTGCTTGGGTTGATTTGGTTTCAGCATACAATCCGATTGTTTCTTTTCCTCTGATGTTGGAAGACACTTGTTCCTCATGGCAGCAGGGAAACATGTAGGTGTTGCTTCTACACAGTTTTGCAGCTGGAGTGGATACTTTTGTTGCTTGGACAGGCACTATAGGTGCTCACTTCACAACTTCTCCTAGTTTTTGGCTTTGAGTTGGTGCAAATGCTCACCCCAGCAGTTGTCCTGCTTCGTCGCCCCAGAGCACTTGGTGAAGAGCTTACCCGGAACCCGCCCTGCACCCCCTCTCCCCTCCCAGCCCAGCCCAGCCCAGCCTCGCCCAGCCCCTCCAGTGAGGAGTAGATGGGTTAATGCAGGCATCCTGAGGGCGATTCCTAGCGTGTCCCCTGGGCTCAATAATGTGTGTTGTGGTTGCTGTTTATCGGTATGGCCTTGCCCTTCCTGACTTCTCTAGCCTTGTTTCTAAGTATTCCCCTTCTCCACTGTCTTGTACTTTATGCCGCATCGATATAAAAACATGTATAGCCTCAGAACATATGACAGAGCCTCATGCTTTATGCCTTTGTGTTATCCTCTCATCTTGGACCGCCTGTATCCTCTATTCTTCCAGGGCTTTTTCTGGTCTCCCCACAGAGGAGCTGACTTTTATTCTTATAGTTTCCCTCATCTCTGTAACACACTGCCTACCACAGTCCAAGCATACTGTAATTTTTTTTAATATAACTATACATAACTATAATATAACTATACATAACTCTAATATAACATGGTTATAGGGCCCGGCAAAATAGCCTTTCTGAAACATGCTTGGCTTATAAGGTAGTAACGCCAATTAAGAATATCGATGTTTAATCTAATGACAAGTTTCGTTTCTCATGTCAGAAAAATGTGTAAAAAATGCCTTCTGGATTTCTTGCATAAACTCATCAGGCTAAGATGTCAAGTTACCTGGCTTTTATAGGTCAGTTTCTATTTACAGTAAAAGCAGCACTACAAATGGAATTTATATCCACCTACAAGAAGGGTAAGGCTGATTTCTTTGCATGGTGCCCTGAACTCCTTTCAAAGAACAAAAGAATGTTTATTGCACAAGAAAAGTTGGATGAAGACCACATCTATAGCTCTGAATGTTTAGGGCTTTACATGGTGCTTGGTATACAATAGTTAGTAATGCTCATCGAACATCTAGTTGAACAATTTCTTTAGAAAAAAAAAATACAGCAATCATCCTCTGATTTTAGGTTCATTCCTACTACCCTTCCTCTATGACTGACTGGTTCCTTGTCATAAGGTGTTGGGAAGTACATAGGGAAAGACTCAAGACTTAGGGCTTTGATCCAACTCTGTTTTATCAGCTAGTTGGAGTAGTTAATTAATCTAACTAGTCTAAGTGATTAATCTTAGATAATCATATATCAGTTAAAGATAATCCAGGGATTGTTTATTATTCAAGAGGTTTGGGATGGGTAATGATTTAGCCAGAAACATCTCCCACAGAGTGGCCTGTGACAGGGCATGATTGTCCCCACCCACCATCACAACAATTTCTGCTTGTCTCAGGCTGTTCTCCAGGATCTCATTAAGAGTCTGAAGTTCAGGGGTGCCTTGGTGGCTCAGTCCATTAAGAGGCTGTCTTCGGCTCAGGTCATGATCCTGGGGTCCGGGGATCAAGCCTGATGTCAGACACCCTGCTTAGTGGGATTCTACTTCTCCCTCTGTGCCTTCCTGGCTCCTTCTCTCTCTCTTCCTCTGTCTCTCTCAAATAAATAAATAAAATCTTAAAAAAAAAAAAAAAAAGAAGAGTTTTAAGTTTCCCTTCAGATGAGAAGAGAATCAATGACATGTGACCACAGGCTAGATTTTTTTTAGTGATAACAGGAAAGAAAGCAATGTCGTTAGTAAACTTCTGAATTTTATACTACATACACATGTTAAATAGTATAATTCAAAATAACAAGTAATAGGATGGTGCTGCATTGGCTCAGAATATACCCAAAGATAACATAATATTTTGAACATTGTTGTCATCTATATGAGATTTGCCAGGAAACCCAGGAGATGGTGGTCTACTGCAAATAATTAAGAGATTTAAAACCATAATTTCACCTGATGGTTGAAGAGGTTTTAAGACATTTTTTATGAGAAGCTTAGGTTCTGTAACTCAAAGCTATAATACAAATTGGCTTTGTCAGAAAGCAGTTTTGTATCCAATATTTTTGTTGCTATGGAGTCAATTTGACAGATTATGAATAATACAAAAATAATATAAGCTTGAGCTTCCAAAGGCTTGGAACCATGGTTAAGAGCTGCAGCCACCTGACCAATAATGAATGTTGAGTTGTTTTTTAAATGTCCAGTTTTGTAATTACAAATTCCTGCCTAAATAATCAAGATTTATGGTTGGTCATTTAATGACTCAAGAGGTCTTTTTAAGCACTATAATACATGTTCAGAGTTATGTCAGGATGCTAGGTCCGTGAAAAAAGCATCCTATTCAGAATTTCAGCTTTCTTAACAGCTAGGCCTTTGTCTTGGAAATAAAAGCATCAAAAAGCATTAGCACCATTCTAATAGAAATAAAACATTATGCTTGATTAAGCTTTATTGTAGGTTCCTTTTATAAAAGAAATGACCTGCCTTTGAGTCACTTGTAGATAGGAAAGCACATACCAGTGTGCATAAATATTTAAGCCAGGGGAGTCTGGGTGGCTCATTTGGTTTGGCATCTGCCAAATCATGACCTGCCTTTGGCTCAGGTCATGATTCCAGGGTCCTGGGATTGAGCATCAAGTTGGGCTCCCTGCTCAACAGGATGTCTGCTTCTCCCTCCGCCTGCTGCTCTCCCTGTTCATACTCCCTCTCTTCCTCCCTTTTTTTCCCTCAAATAAATGAAAACTTAAAAAGAAATAAATATTTAAGCCAAGTGGTAAATAAAAAAATAAATAAGCAAATATCATTTATGCAGTCAAGTCTTAGGGAATGGGCATTTAAATGTTTGGGAAGGTACAGCCCCTTTCTACCAACAAGGGGAAATAGGTTGAGTAATGTAATAGTCCCTCCACACTCTGTGGAATGAAATTCTTAGTATCTGGAAAAATGTGAGATATCTTTTCTCCCTGTACCCGACAGAGAGAAAGCTGAGACTACCTTCTAAAGCCTGAGGTAAGCACACATCCTCTTTCTAAGTTACCTAATAAAGTAAATCATAGAGATGCAGGTGGCCTGTGACAAAATCCAGGTCTGTATTGTCAGAACCTAAGAACAAATTGAACACAGCCGCTAATATTTATCTCTCCTATAGAAAACTTACATTGCATCATTTTTCAAGGAGCTCAGAAGTGTATTTCCTATAAATATAGCAGCCTGAGTTGGAGATTAACACTACAATGTAGACAGATTAGGTCACTTCATGGCTAGAAGGGCCCACAAAAGGACCAGCTCTGCCAGCTCTGCGGCCTCTATGCACCAGCCCTCAACCATGGGCTCAAGAAAGACATGTTTGAATGTATAGTCCTATACTCCATGGTGTGCCTAGGGACTCTGCTCATGAGCTAGGGGCTGGTGTGTGTGAATGCATGTGTGTACATTTGTAGAAAACCCCTCCCTCAGCTAATTCTGATTCTCTCTCAGGTTTTAGAAGCACTGCAAGATTTCTGAAAGATTTCTGAAAGAAATCTATTCAATTTATGGTGGACACCAGATGTTCACAGGGGTTGTCTCTGTAAACCTTTGCAAATGTCCAGATTCCCAAATATGGACAGGCTTGTGACTTTGGTTTGACCTTGTTTCTGTTGAGAGTCATGTGTTTCTTATTCATAAGGCTTACAGCACACCTTTGTATACTTTTCACATTTGTTGACATTTTCTCCCAGTAGATGGCCATTTTATTTATTTATATTTTCACAAGTAAATAATGGTGAGAGGTGATTTCATGAGAATCAGGAGCCGAGGATGATGGAAGTGGGTTGAGCTGTGGAAGCGCTGAAAAGTCATCTTATGTCCTGGCTAACTCACTTCTATACGCCAACATCCATCTCAGAGTGTACAAGGCATATTTGTGCTCAGCCAAATTCTAAACTAATAGGTGTAATTGCCTGATGATTTTCAAATAACCACAGCAGAAATGTTCAATTCATAAATGCCAATGGTCTGCACTTCTTAGCTAGAAGACAACATATTGCTCCTTGATTGACTCTTACATTTAGGAAACCTAATAACCCTAATAATAACCTAATAACCTAATAACCAACTCAGGGGCCATCTCAAGTGCATTTGATTTTGCAGGCAAAACCTGAGCACATGCCCACTTTTGAATATCCTTCCTATTAGGCACACTTCTCATAAAGCTAACCATCCCAGAATATCCTATTGGCTTTGAAGATTATTCTCCCTGATTCCTGTTAGCTTTGTGGTTAACAGGGAGGTGACCCATGAGCCCTGGCAAATTCCCTCCTGCTGGGAAAAGATGCGTTTTCTTTGTCATTCCTTGTAGGTACTATTTACTGATACCAACTGAAGAGATGTCATTGTTCTGAAGTTATAAATGTCACATTGCTTCTTTCCCAGAGGGTTTGGTCTTATTGCATGGCAGTTGTGGACTTTGCTATGGTTCTGATTTGCTTTGCATTTCTCATTATTGCTCTTTCTCCTTTGGAAGCCAGTTTTTAAAAAGTATGATATCCGCAGCTCCCCTGGCAAGAACTACATAGGCAGGCAAGGACCAATGCCCTGCCAGGACAAGCCTTGGCTCACCCACTGCCCTACGAAGGAACTCTAAAATATGTCTTATCAATGATTAATTTTTTTAAAAAAGCCTTTAATAGTAGTGATATCTCAGAAGGAAAAACAGCATCAGCAATTTTTATGTGGCCCCTGGTTTTACTGAGGTTGTAGACATTCTTATGCTTATAGGCATACAAATGGAGACAGAGGTATGACGCATTGGAGGCTTCTAGAAAAATTGCTACAAGGCAGCAAATGTTATTCACATTCGTTTCACAAACTATATGGCCTTAGAATTTGATCCCTCATTGTCTTGACAATGTCATAGCTGAGGGAAGTTCAATAACCTAGTTAGGTCACTTATAACAACAAACAATGCCAATACTGTGCGATCTCGGGCTAACAGCTTGAATTCAGTGCATCTGTTTCATCAGTAACACGGAAAGTGGTGATAGCACCTAGTTCACCGAGTTGTTATGAAGGTTAAAAAAAATACTGAACATCAAGCCTATGGTGCAGTGCCTATTATATTGCAAAGGGTATTCCATCTAATAAAAACTACTAGTATTATTACTAAAACGGCTCTTCTGACCCTAGCCAGCAGAGGGCTTCTTCTATTCCTCTGCCATGCTCTCTTGATAAAATATCCTACCAGTGTTTATGTGCTAAGGTAGAGGATAGAGCCCTACAGCCTATCGGCAAACCCATGTTCTAAACCCATCTGGACACTAACTCATTGTGTGACATTAGTAAGCTGATCCAACTAGCTTGACTTCCATTTCTTCATACATAACCTAAGGACTAGGAAATTTAAAAACAAAACAAAACAAAACAAAAAAACCTTTACATACTGTCATCTCTAACAGTTCTGGGTGTACCAATATGAAAATAACCACCCTGTTATACCCTCTTTTACATTAAGCTATTGGTTATTACCATGGCCCTAACTGTCTCAGTTTCCCCCAAAGAATAATCCAATCCTACTCCTCTAAGTAGCAGAGAGCTCAGAATGTTCACTTATTTGCTTCTTGTTAGTGGAGTGTGGTGCAGTAAAGTGGATTTATCTGAGCACTGGGGAAATATGAGTGATAATTAGAGCCCTTTCTTTATTTTCTCTGAAAAATTAGACAAGGGAAGGAGCTGAAATGTAGCAGATTGAACTAGAAATCATAGAATCAAAGACTGGCATCACATAATGGAATATTTGAGTTTGCCAGTAGAAAAAATCCTGACATTATAGCCTTAAATGCAATTGCCAAACAATATTTGGAATAGCTACCTTAGAAACTCTAAAATAAAACAGGTTAATTTTTCTGAGATTTTTTTAAAAGATTTTATTTATTTATTTGTCATGGAAAGAAAGAGAGAGAGTGAAAGAACATAAGCAGGGGGAGTGGCAGACAGAGGGTGAAGCAGGCTCCCTGCTGAGCAAGGAGCCTGCACAGGGCTCAGTCTCAGGGTCCTGGGATCATGACCTGAGCCAAAGGCAGACATTTAGCCCAGCCACCCAGGCACTCCTTTTCTGAGATGATTTAACAACTACTCTGTCCAATGGCAGAAGTATGAGGACACTCCACCTCCTCATTCACTCATTCATCACACATTTAGTGAGCACCTGCTCTATATGGTGCTGATATGTATGACTTCTCAAAATCCTTTCAGTTCTAAGATTATCCAGTGTTAGCAAGAGAGGTATTTTTTGACCCGGAACAGATCATCTCTCACATTTACAGACTGATTTCCATCTGTGGATTTCTACCAATTAATTACTGCTTTTGTGCTGCACTGCTGATCATTAGAAAACTATCTAGAGCCAAAAAAATATTGAATTAAAAAATCTGCTTTATTAATCAACTTTTTGAAAAGATTGAGGGAGTTTTAGCTTTGCATTCAGATCTGCAAATGTCAAAGGCACAGCTAGCTTGAAGTAGGATATTTATTCTCTACATTTTTCAGTAGAAAATGTGTGAATCTATTTTCGTTGCCTAGGTAATAATACAGCTTTGCTTGGGCTTCCTGGACACACAGCAATAGTACAGAATTGTAATAAACAGTGAAGTGTGGCTGGTATAATGGAATATGGTAGGAAGTCGTTCAGCTTTACCTTTTTTTATTTGTCTTCTGTGCTATTTCTAATAATATATTATAATAAAAATTACTAAAAACTTACTTAAATATGATCATATTTTCTTTTCAATGAAAATTGGAAATTTTTGAGAAGCTTTATGGAAGAGTTTCTTCCTTTGAAAGTAGAATTATCCAGTGTTCTCTTAGAAGACCTTGATTATAGTCTTTCTTTTTGTGCAGTGATGTTTAACAGTGTTATTATAATTATGTGCTTAATGAGCTATATCTTGATGTCAACACATGGATTGTAAACCTTTACATTTCAGTTAAATACTAGTTCTAATGAACTAAATCATCTGAGATTGGGTAGTTGAAAAGATTCATGAGTCAGAAGGTACTTTATAAAGACCATTCATGCATGATGTATTCAGCATTTGCTGATCATTAATCTCTCAGTGGTCATTGGTATAGGCACTGCTTCATGGAGAGTTGTGCATGCAAATATACCTATATGTGAATGAGTGTGAATTGGATGGATTTGCACCTGTTGTATCAAAGTCTCTGGTAAAGAAAATAAGTAACCAGAGTTCATAGCTGTAATGAAGGTGACTTGCCTACTTTATTCAAGAGGTAAGTCATTCCCTGTGCTCACAGAAGTCAATGTGGCCAAAAGGACGTGGAAGTCATTTTTTATTTTTTTTAAAGATTTTATATATTTACTTATGAGAGAGCATGAGAGAGAGAAGGAGTGAGAGAGAGAAGGAGTGAGAGAGAGAAGGAGTGAGAGAGAGAAAGAGAGAGCACACAAGTGGGGGGAGGGGAGTGGCATAGGGAGAAACAGACTCTCCACTGAGCAGGGAGCCCACTGCAGGGCTTGATTTGGGGACCCTGAGATCATGACCTGAACTGAAGGCAGACACTTAACTAACTGAGTCACCCAAGCACCCCTGGAAGTGATATTTTTTAAATGACTGTGTAAAAATATGCTGTTTTTTGTGTAATTATTTCTCCCTCTCCAGACTTCATTGTCTACAAAAGAGAGATTCACTTTGTTCTCATATGATGAGAAGCTACCTGACACAGACCACAACAAACTCACTCAAGAGTAATATTGATGAATGATGCTAATGTTTGATGTTATCAATGCAAATTGATGGATGAAACTGTGGAATAAAAACTTTAAAGTAAATTTGTACTTAGAGTCTGATTGGCAGATCGTCTATGAGTAGATCCAAGTACCTACTATGTCTAAAAAAAGAATAAATTTACAATTCCAAGGCAACGAAAGTCTTATTTATCATCCTTACTCTGGCTTCTGATGTCATTCTTCTAGTATTTGGTCTTGGTTGTCAAAGGAGCATCTATACTCTCCACATCATTCTTTGTGAGCATTAATTATGTGGGTTTAAAATTATTGTATCTTTCTCTTCATATGTCTTGTTCTGGCCCTAAACTCACAAGGAGTGTCATTTCCTGGCACTCCACATGTCTACTATACGTGGGTCACTATGATGACCATTCTACAAGCTTTTATGCCTGCTTGCCTGTGTGTCTGCATTTTGTACTCCTCCCTTTGCTCATTTTCTCCCTCACCTCCTTCCCTTCTTTTCTTCCCTCCTTTACTTTCTCCTTCTAGGAACACTTATTAGGGATTTTTATTGAAATGTCTTAATCAAGCTAAGGGCCCACTACTGACAAGTAGTGGATCTTAGGTAAAGGTTTGTGCAATGAATGAAGAATAGTCCATCTTCATTCTAGAGAGGTCACCTGGGCAGCAGCATGAAGGTTGGGAAGCAGGTAAGCCTATTAGGAGGCTGCTGCATCCATGCCAGCCAGAGATGATAAGGACCTGACTCTAAGGATAGAGTGGAGGAGACACTTGATGAGAGGAAGTTGGGTGGTAGAACAAACAGAACTTGGAGACTGATTTGTTGGGGACGGGGAGGTGTACATTAAAGCCAAGAGTGCAGAGAAGAGATGAGAACTCCCATATTCATTGGATAATTTAAATCCAACCAGCTTAAAAGTCCTGTCCTCTCCTCCAGGAATCTTTTTTTTTTTTTAATCCCCTTCAGATCAAATTAATTGCTCCTTTCTCTTGATTTCCATCACTTTATAGTGAATTGAAATATTTTGGTTTTGTTGATTATAAACATCTAAGTGTTATTATTTCTTCAAGTCTGAGGCTGTACATGGTTTACTATTATATATTCCACATGCAGCATGACCACTGATGGGTCACAAGTCCTCCACAGATACCTGGGGATGGAAACCCTATTAACTGTTGTATGTACTGGTTATTTTTCTTACATTTTCTTAAAAATAAAGATACTTTCCACTTCTGTGAATTTCTCAGTCTACTGTGCAAGGTAGGTCAGAATTCTTGAGTAACCTACAAATATATTTTAATTTTTTGTTAAAAATGATATTAGACAAACTTAAGAATTGCAAAGATAGTAGAATGAGTTCCTCTGCCTAGAATTCTCTACTGCTACTGCTAACATCTTTTATAACCATGGTGTAATTGTCCAAATTTAAAAATTGATATTAATATAATATAATATAATATAATATATATGCTATAGTGCAATAATATAGTAAATTGGTATTAACATGGTATAGTATAATAGTAAAATTAATAGAGTATAATTAATATTTATATTAATTATATTATCATATGATATATCATATACACATATGATATATCACATATATTCTATACATACCATATATATCACATATATATTTATCATAATATATATCAATTATGTTAATTGATATATAATGTAGTATAATTTAGTATAATAGAATATAGCATAGTATAGAATACTGTATATGATATAGCATATGTATAAGATAGTATATATATAAAATACACAGTATATAATACTGTATATAATATAGTGTATAAATTACTATATATAATATAGTATAATTATAGTATACTATAACATAGTATAATAATCTATAATATATATATTATAATAGTATAATTTACATAATGATTTAATATAATTAATCAATAATTAATGTAATTCCTATTAAGTAAGTTATGAACTTGATTCAGATTGATCTCAGACCCTGGGATGATGACCTGAACTGAAGGCAGATGCTTAACCAACTGAGCCACCCAGGCACCCCTGATTCATATTTTCCATGTTTTTCTGCTAATTTTCTTTTTCTATTCCAGGAGCCAATCTAGGATACCACAAATTCTTTTCTTTTTTTCTTAATCTTCTCCAATTGCTCAAAGTTCTTCCATCCATTTTGTTTTATGATCTTGATGCTTTTGAATGGTGCTGGCCAGGTGTTTTGCAGAATGTACCTCACTTTGGCTTTGTCTGATATTTTCTCATGAGTGACCCAAGGTTATGGATTTGGGGAAGGAATATCCCAAAGGAGATGTCCCCTTCTTGTCACATTATCTCATGAGTATTTGCTATCATTATGTTTTATTACTGGTGATGTTAACCTTGATCTCTTGGTTAAAGTGGCGTCTACCTGGTTTACTTCTCCATCGTAAGTTATTATTTCCCCTTTTCATACTCTATACCTTATAAACAAGTTATTAAGTCCAGCCAATTCTCAAGAGAAAGGGATTTAGCCTTTGCCTCCTGGAGGAAGGAATGTCAAATAATTTGCAGACATATGTTAGAACCACTGCAGTAATTAATATTTTGAAGGCGCTAGTTTGAGGTTATGCAAATGTCCTGTTTTTCCTTAAAGTCACTAATTTTAATGCTCATCAATAGATTCTTTTTTCTTTCAGGGACTATTGCCATAGTGATATTTGGTCATTTTCTGTTTTTTTTGTTTTTTATGCATTAATTGATTGGAATTCTTCCGAAAGGAAGACTTCTCCCTTCTCCTCCATTTGCTTATTTATTCCATCTTATTTATATTTGCATAGACTTGGATTTTTATTTTATTCTTTGTTTTGATTCCAGAACTGTCATTGATTTATTGCTAAAATTATTCCAGCTTTAGCCATTGGGAACATTTTTTGTTTAGCCTCTGTGTCATTTTCATATGACCCATGGCTTGTTTTTTTTTGTGTTTGTTTGTTTTTGTTTTGTTGTCATTATTGTTGTTTGGGCAGGATAGTGGTGGGTATGGGTGTGCACTCTTTTAGTTTTTGGCACAGCAAGATGCTCTGGATCCATCTAGTATTTTCTCTGTCACAGTTCTAAAATTAGCATTTTCTCCATGGAACCCTGATTCCTTTTACTGGAGAATGTTATTTAGAATCCAAGATCCAGACAAAAGATGTACTGGATGCTCCTTGGGGGTCACTGCTTCTAGTCCCTTTCAGTAGACTGTTCGGAAATACCTTTATCTTTATTAATGCATATATATGTATTTACCCATATTTCCGTATCTATCTGTCTGTCTATCAATCATCTATCTACCTACCTACCTACTTATTAAAATAAACATGAGTTTATAGTGATGATTGAACTCCAATCCAGCATCACAGGGTTCACTGTAGCATCCCTCATTGCTTATCTGCAACTTTATTTGCAAAGTTGAAACCATGACTCACATTATATACAATGTATTTCCATATTTATTAAATCCTGTGTATATGCAAAGTTGTTTTAGAGTTGGTACAAAGTAGAATGCAGTGTCTGTGCACAGTTCTTTTTGTCTTTTGCCTCACAATATTTAGTTAAAACTCTGTTTTCCAAAGTTGCTTAGGTCAACAACTTTCTTCTCTATCATCTTTACTGTGGTTTTGTATATGCATGTAGTACAATTAGACATTTGTCACAGGCTGCACTCCATCTTGGATTCTTCCCACATTTTGGATGACTTTTTTTTTTTTCATTTAAATGGAGTAAAATGTACTCTTTGCAGTATACAGCTATGAAAAATTCAGAGTGTGTGTATCTACTACCATTGTATCTTACATGTTGTTCTGTAAATCCCCAAATTCCCTCATGCTTCCTCTTTGTAGTCACTCTACCCCCAACCAATAACAGGGGATTGTTTTTCTATCCCAACATCTTGCCTTTTTCAGGATATAATATAAATAAAATCATGACAGATAGCTGCTTGGGTCTAACTTCTTTCACTTAGAAAAATACATTTAAGATTCATTCCTGTCAGTGCATGAATCAATTGTTCATTCCATTTTATTGCCAAGCAATATTCCTTCATATGAATGGACATACCACAGTTTACCCATTAACTTACTGAAGGACATGTGAGTTGTTTCCAGTTTGGAGCAACTGTGATAAAAGCTGAAATTATTAATAAAGCTGCTAATAGGTTTTTTCATGAACATAAGTTTTCAACTTACTTGGGTAAATACCTAAGTTTTGATGAGTTGCATTATGATGTTCAAGTTTAAGGGTTTCTTATATATTTTGGTAAGGAGTTTTTTTTAATCAGATATGTGATTGGCAAATATTTTCCTCTAGTCTGTGGCTTGTCTTTCATTCTCTTTAACATCCTGTTTGACAGAGCAAAACCTTTAAATTTTGCTAAAACACAATTTATCAATTTATTCTTTTATATATCATGCTTATGGTGTATTTCCAAAACTCTATAAAAGTGAAGATCATGTATTTTCTCCTGTATTTTCTTCTAGAAGTTTTATAGTTTTATGTTTTCTACTCAATTATAATCTTTATTGGGTTAATGTTTGCATAAGGTATAAGGTAAGCCTTGAGGGCTTTTTTTTTTTTTTTTGCATATGGACATCTAATTTTGTCATTTATGGAAAATATTTTCATTTCTTCATTGAATTGCTTTTGCATCTTTGTCAAAAGTCAATTGACTACATTGGTGCACATCTATTTCTGGGCTCTCTATTCTGTTCCATAGATCTATGTGTGTATGGTTTTCCCAACACCAAAGTTTTGATTAGTATAAATTTATAGTAAGTTATAAAATTGTGTAATGTGAATCTTTCAACTTTGTTCATTTTTAAAAATATTGTTTGGCTATTCTAGGTCCTTTGCCTTTCTTATTAATTTTAGAATCATCTTGTCAAGAACTACCAAAAAATACTTGCTGGGATTTTTTTAGGGGATTGTACAGAAGCTATAGGCCAATTTGGGAAAAATTGAGATTTTAACAATAGTGAATTTCCCAATCCATGAATATGGTATATATCTCTCTGTTTATTCAAGACTTAAATTTTCTTAATGAACATTTGTAGTTTTCAACATGTATTTTGCATGTATTTTCTTCTCTCCTGCATTTGCTTTGTTTTGGGCCCACTCCTCATTGCTGTTGTGAATGGTGTTTTTGATGGCTTTTGTGTGTGTGTGGTGGTGGGGGGTGTTTGTTTTGTTTTCAATTTCTTATTGCCAGCATTAGGAATAAGACTTACTTTTGTATATTGACCTTTTATTCTTTGGCCTTTTTAAACTCACTGATTAGTTATAGACTGATGAGGCCATATGAGGCTGGATTTCTTTTTTGCAGAATTTTAAACTATAATCTCATTTCTTTATTAGATACAAGACTATTGACATAATCTCTTTTTTTTTCCTTGAATGACTTTTGGTAGTTTGTATTTTTCAGGAATTTATTGATTTACCTAAATTGTCAAATTTATGAGGATAGAATTGTTTGTAGTTCCCCACCATTCTCCTTTTAATTTCTATGGGGTCAATACTGGTAATCCCTCTTTCATTTTCAGTATTGGTAATTTGTGTTTTCTTTCTTTTTTCTTATTCAATCTGACTAGTTTTGTCAATTTTATTAATCTTTCCTAAGAAATTACTTTTGGTTTAATTTTTTTTGCTATTTTCAATTCACTGATTTCCATTCTAATAAAATTTAATAAATAAACTGTTTTATTGCCTTTCTTATGCTTTCTTTGGATTTAAATTGATTTTTTTTCCCTCTGATTTCTTTTTGAAGCTTAGGTGAATGATTTGAAATTTTTTTTTAATGAATGTAAGCATTAATGCTACAAATTTACCTGTAAGTGCTGCTTTAGCTGTGCCCCACAAATTTTGTATGATGTATTCTCATTTTTATTAAATTCAAAATATTTAAAATATTTTCTTGACATTTCCTCTTTGATCCATGGATTATTTTACAAGTGTGCTGTTTAGCTTTCAAATGCTTGGGGATTTTCCATGCATCTTTTTGTTTGTTTTATGCTCCAGAATATGCACTTGAGGGGAATGTCCATTATGCAGTTGTTGGGTAGGAAGTTCTATAAATGTCATTTAAATCAAGTTGAAAGATAGTGTTACTCAGGTCATCTACATCCCTACTTATTTTCTGCCTACTTGTTCTATCAATTACTGAGAAAGGAGCAAAGTCTCAACTACAGTTATGGATTTATTTCCTTTTTCAGTTCTGTTAATAATTTTTGTCTCCCATCATTTAAATCTCTGTTAGGTGTGTATACACTTAGGATGGTTACTCTTCTTTCCCTCATCAGCTTCTTCAAGGAAACTTCGTTAGGATTCTTACCAAACTTGCCTGAATGTTTGCAGGGTTCATGAAGAAGAATCCTATAAGAGACCACAATCCTGTTATTCTGCACCTCAAGGGACTTGATCCCTGCTGATAACCCACACTTAGCCTTTAGAAACATTTTCATCTTAATCTTCTTACCAGCTTCTGTGGTGTCCAACAGTCTGTCCCAGGTAAGCAAAGGCTTGGGTTTTGTTACTCCCTGTAGATACCTTTCTTTCTCCAGATTTCATTATGGTTGATTGCTCTCCAATCTTAGTTTTCTTATAGGTTTAAGAGAAGTTGTCCATTTGCTGTTCAGTCATTTCCTGGTTGGAGAGGTTGGAGTGACAGTCTCCACATTTCCAGGTTGAAACTAAATACCTCACAATTTTTTTTAGAGTTGGAAATCTTACTGATAGAAATTCGTGCTATTTTGCCCTTTGACTTCCTATGTTTCTAGGAATCATGGTCCACTGAAGCTCTCTGCTGGCAGAATATTACTTAAAAATTTCTGGACTCTTCCAAACATTGACTTTCACAATGAAAATTGTGTACAGTTGACCCTTGAACAAACACACAGGTCCACTTATATGTGGATTTTTAGTAAGCACAGTATAGTATAGTAAATCTCTTTTCTCTTCCTTATGACTTAATAACATTTTCTCTTCTCTAGCTTAATTTATTATAATCATATATTATATAATACATACAATATATGAAATATGGATTAATTAACTGTATATAATACTGATAAGACATCTGGTCAACAGTAGACTATTAGTAGTTAAGTTTGGGGAGTCAAAAATTAAACATGAATTTTCAACTGCATGGGGCATCAGCACCCCTAACCCCTGCTTTGTTTCAGGGTCAACTGTATTTATCTGCTGTTCTTTTCTATAGTTACATGTATCTGTTCTGTGTATCTGTACAAGTACATTGGTGTCTTTTTGGAAAGGGACTACTTATAAATCTCTGTGCCTTGTGGGATGGGCTCACTGTTGAGAATGTGTTAAATAAGGGAAATGATAATCTCAAAGAAAACTGTGGTAAACATCCCTCACTTTTACAGTCTCCAACGCAATATTTCTCTAGTGTTAGCCTTGGCTCTTCTGTCTTCTAATCAGTATGTGTGTTGTGTTTAGGTAATAAAAATCATTTTTCTCAGGAATATTTTCTGTTTTCCCTTTTTTAGGGTAGATTCTTATTAGTCATAGCATAGTAATATTCAATTGAAAAATTACTTAACTCTGTAAAGGTATAAATGCCAATATCTTAATATTCAATAATGAATGCCAATCATTAATTATCATTCATCTAATCTTATCATTTGATATAGAGTTTAGAATTATAAAAAAATAAAAAATAAGGAACGGGCAGTTTTTGCTCATAAGCTGATCTGGGACATCGTGTTGTTAAGCAGTGACACAAAGCAAATTTATTTTTTAATAGTTTGGTTTGATGAAAAAGGGTCAGAGAAATATGGGGATTCTGTTTTTACTGCTTAAGGCAATCTCATTTGCAAAACCATTTCAAACCAAAGCCCATCTATCAGTATGTAAATGATCTAGAATAATTTTTTTCAGTATAGGTATGTTTGGATTTAGAAATCCTGCTTTTACCTTATGGCATTGAAGCAATAATTCTTATCAAAAGGTCACCTTCCATTGCTTCAACCTTCCTTTAACTCCCTTATACATCCAGTGTACACATACTTCTTTTCATGCAACTATTTTTCATATCCAATGGTTTTTCTGATGAACAGAAACAGAAAAATCACCACATTTGAAAGACCTTTTAATAATTAAGACACTTGAGAAGCTAATGAAAAGCCTTCTTGCTGCCAAGCCCACTAGTCTAATATTTAGAGTAATAAGAATGGAACTAGATGAACTTTTGATGAAAAGCTGTTGCAGATTTTTTTAAGACTTTATTATTTATTTGACAGAGATCACAAGCAGGCAGAGATGCAGGCAGAGAGAGAGGAGGGGAAGCAGGCTCCCTGCTGAGCAGAGAGCCTGATGCGGGGCTATATCCCAGGACCCCAAGATCGTGACCTGAGCCGAAGGCAGAGGCTTAACCCACTGAGCCACCCAGGCACCCCTGTTGCAGATATTTAAGCATTATTTAGAATTTAAGAACTCTCACTCTTAAGGGTTTGCTATCACTTTCTCTGGTTAGGTAAAATGTGCCTGGTTAAAATATGTAGCTCTAGCTGGAGCAGTAAATACATGATGGCTGTCACTGAAATCTTAGTTTATTAACTCATTAATAGATGGTACATATTTTCCAAAAGAGAGTATAAGAGTTTGATTCCACCGAGAGGTGAATCAACTGTGAACTACCCTGGCATCTTTGCCTACCCCCAGGTTTTAATGCAGCCAAGTTATAGTTAAGTTCCTGTGAACTTCTTTAAAGATTTTATTTATTTGACAGAGAGAGAGAGATCACAAGTAGGCAGAGGCAGGAAGAGAAAAGGAGAGAGAGGAGGAATCAGGCTCCCTGCTGAACAAGAGAGCCCGATGTGGGGCTCAATCCCAGGACCCTGGGATCATGACCTGAGCTGAAGGCAGAGGCTTTAACCCACTGAGCCACCCAGGCACCCCCCTGTGAACTTCTTAGGCACAAAAAAGCCAATGAGGTTGATGAAATAACTGAAGCATGAAACTGATAATCAAAAATGGTTGATGGTTGCTAAATGAGTCATATTTCCTCTTGGAAAGAGCTTCATATTTACATCAGTAAGGGTCTTTCTAAGGTTCCAGATACTCATGGTGCCCCGAAGAGTATACTAAAAGCAAACTGCAAACTCAGTAGTCTCTGTTCCCCCTCTTCACAGGCAATGGACTGTTTCACCTCTCAAAATAATGCAAAGGATCAGTATGAGCTCGTAACAAAGTTGCTGATTTGTGTTTTTCCTAAAGGGCAGAGAAATAGTTTAGACTTAAAAACTCTGCTTTTCTATGGTCTGCAGACTCGTGGACCCATTTACATTGACAAAGTGCTTAATTAAGCCAAAGAGATGACAATACCAATAAGAGTTTGAAAACAAGATTTGGCTTTCAGAATCCCAATAAGAGTGATCCATCTGAGATAACCAGTTGTAATTCTTTTACATAGTATATATACTTTTTTCACCCTCAAATGTGCTTCATAATATATCCTGCTTTTCTTGAAGGAAATTACTACGCTTTCTAGATTAAGATAATAATAGTGATGAAATAATAGACTGTTATATTTATAATCAGTAATTATGTAGTCACCAAATAAGTGGCCAGTATCTAGGGAACAAGCAATTATATGAGCTATGATTACTAAAGAAGTAATTATGATGAAAGATAAACCCCTCTTAGTTGTGCTTTTTTTTTTTTTTTTCTCTTAAGACTGGCATTTACATAACACAGTCCCTAATCCGTAGAGGATGTTTGTTTAGGTCTGAGAGAATGTGCATCTGTCATGCACAATTTCATTCAGGAAGACTTGGAGTTTGTGGATTTGATGTTCTTGATTTCAATCTAGTGACTGACAGTTTGAAGGACGTGGCTTACCTTCACTAGTCTACAGCACAGATTTGAATCATTTGCTCAAGATTTCTGTGCAGGGCTCTAGACCGCCTTGCATGGCACCCCGGTGTCATGACCTGTGGGGGTCTCTCATCTAGTGAGAAAAGCTCTGCGGTCCAGGACAAAAAGATAAAAATAGCTGCTGCCCACAGTGACTGAGCTAAGGGAACATAGTTGTCGTGGTCTGAACGTGTGTGTCCCCTGCCCCCCAGATGTTGAAATCTGACTCCAAAGGTGATGGTATTCCTCGTTAGGGCCCTTGGCAGATGTTTAAGTTATAGGGTGGAGGCCTCACAAATGCAACTAGTGCCTTATTAAAAAGGCTCTAAAGAACTCCTCAGCCCATTTGGCCCTTCCCATACGACTGGGAAGAGAGCCCTCACCCAACCATGCTGGCACCCTGATCTTGGACTTCAGGACTCCAGGACTGGCAGAAACAAATTTCTACTATGTAGAAGCTACCCAGTCTGCGGTATTTTGTTACAGCAGCCAGAAGAGACTAAGACAGTCATAAACACATGGGAAAAAAGAATCTTGGGGGAAATTACGTACAGAAGAGATCTGATCAAATTTGGAAATTCTCAAAGTTTTTAGAACATGACCCTCTGAGTACTATGGGGCTACAGTAACCTTGCTAGACATAGGTAGTGTTGTTGTTGTTGTTTTTTAAATCATCAAGATATTATTTTAACTGGTACAATGGAACACAAGAATTTTACTTTAGAGATAATAGCATTAAAAACAAAAATAAAACAAAACAAAGCTCTATTTAGCAAAAATACCTGTATTTCAAATAGACCTCAAAACTGTTATTTCCTATCTATTTCTGTTTAGGGCATGTTGTATGTTTTTTGGGTTTTTTTCTGATCCTGGATATTCTGTGTGTGTATTGGTTCTGCATGTATACTGAGTGAGAGCTATGGTAGGCTCAGAGAAATGGAGTTACACAAGACCAGATTACCAATTGTTGGAAATACTAGGATGGGTCAAAAGTTGTGGGGAACTCCCATGAAACATGTTCAGGAGGTTTGTCTTTTTTTTTTTTTTTTTTTTTTTGGTAAAAACTTTCTGTTCCTTTAAAATCCAAATGAAGTATGAGAACTGCTCTTTGGCATCCATGTAAAGATTGAATTTTCTCGATCTGCTTTGAAATTTAAGAGCTTTCTTCAGTGTGTGTTTTTTTGCCTTTTCCAATGAAGACAGAATTCGAAACAACTTTTTCCTGGTGCTGATAGGATTTTCTTAAAAATATAAAAATAATTTACTAAAAGAATGCTATTAATTTTGTTTCAGGAATACAGATATTGAAGTAGATACTTGGGTCTGGATTCATAGAAATGTATAGGACTGTATATATTAAGATATATGTATATATATTTATAATAACTAGAATTAAATTTATAGAACATATCTTGCAAATAACCTTTCACGGTTGTATAGTAGTGCTCATGAGACATAGTCACATTATTGTCTTAAGCTTGTAGCCTTAACCATGAAATCAGTCTGAGTTAATTTATTCTTAATATTACTTTATAATTGTAGAAATTGAACTTATCAAGAAAATACTCATTTCCCTTATAAAGGAAAAAAAGCAACTTCACAACTCTTTGAGACTTTTTAATAGTCCACAGTTTGTCCAAAGTAATGTAATCTTCAATGATTAAAAGAGGCCAAATTAAAAAAAGAAGAAGCAGCCAAATAGTAAGAATAAGACCCCACACTGACTGCACCTTTCCCCAAGATATTTCAGTAGTTCAATAGATCTGGTCTCATTAACCCTCCAAGTTTAAAAAGGGGAGAATATTTTGGGGCACTTGGGTGTCAGAGTTGGTTAAACATTGATTCTTGTCTTGTAATCTCAAGGTGGTGAGATCCAGCTCCCAGGTCTGGCTCCACGCTCAGTGAGTGGAGTCAGCTCAAGATTGTCTGTCCTTCTCACTCCGCCCCTCCCTGCCTCATGCTCTCTATCTACAATAAATAAATAAAGATTTTTAAAAAAATAAAAAGGGGAGCATTTTTTGAAGTTTTTTTTTTAATATAGATACTGAATTCCTAATATTGCCAAAGTGAGTTGGCATAAAAGAGTATGAAGAAATGCTAAAGAATTGTGGGTCTAGGATCAAACTGCTAGGGTTTAAATCCTTATTCTGCCACTTCCTAGACAGATGACAAGTAAGGGGCAGTGCTTTGTGATTATATGAGATGGCCATGTTACTTAACTTTGCTAAGTCTCAGTTTTCCCATCCGTAAAATAGCAGTAATATTAGTACCTACTTATGGAGTAGGGAAGTTAAATGAGATGTTGTAAGTCCAAGTCCTTAAAGAAGTGTTGAATTAATGTCAGTTATTATCTACTCAACATAAGTGTATGCTAACTGACACAAATCTCTTCTGGCATCTTTATTGGGAGCTGGAAATCTGAACACACAATTATAATTCAAGGTACAAGTTTAGATACACAGGACTAGAATCTTGAACTGCTCCCTCTGCTCTACTGGGTCCTCCCCTCCCACAATGATGAGTTTAATTGTGATTCTAATGGAATTGTGACTCCCATCTAATCTATTTTATTTCAGCTTTTTTCCCCTCGGAATGAGTGTATCTAGATATATGCCCTAGTAAAAGAGGTTAGCATCATCTGAAAAGCCTGTCAACTGATGATCTTTTTTAACCTTTTTCTCAAAGATGCAAATGTACTGAGGCTTCTTAAGGAATTATCTGCCAAATCACAGAAGCTGTATCAGGACTTGTGTTTCCTGTTCATTGTAAAGTTTTCTCTTTGCCCCATCTGATTATGATGTAATCTATGCTGAGTTTGAGTCTCATATTAGGAAAAGAAGAGAAAATCAGAAATAGATATCCATAAAATCTGAAAATCCACATGGCAGTCACTTCTGTCATATTTCAATCAATTAAAGCTAGAGTTCTTATTTTTCTTATAAGACTTTTGTTCTGTTAGTCAGAAAGACATTCATGAATCAAGATCAAACTTCCAGCTATGGAAAGAATCATGACCCCTTTGTCCAGAGAGACAAACCTGAAGAAGTGTATTGCTGGGTTAAAAAATTCCAAATCTACTTAAAACAGATTGTCTTTACCCTGCAACTATATTTGGAAGCTTTTGAAATCATTCTTTATAAGACCATGTTTATGAAGGGAGCCTATGAAGGCTTGCCGTCTGTGGCTGCTTGTGTGTTTTCCTTTTTCCAAGTATTTGGGAGCAGGGGCAGAAGGCTAGAATGGCTGAGTTCAGAACAAGAAGCACTGCCAAGGATTCTTCTTACCAAGTGGAATTTCCTATGCCCAATGATAAGGGGGAAGTAATTACTGAGTTTCAAAGACTTACAATAAGAAAAGAGCAATTCATTGCCAGGAGCCATAGCTATATGACAAAGAAAAGAAATATTTCTTTGCAAAAAGTATGAGCTAGAAAAAGCAGTTCTTGTTTAGTTCAATAATTCTTTATCACAATATTTCCAAAACTTTTCCTAAATTCTCCCTGGCACTTTACAAATCTAGCTTTCTGAGACAGCCACCAAATTGAACGTCCAGGAAATGGGCGTTTGGATTTCTATTTTTAAGAACTCAGCTGATTCTTATGGTCATTTAAGTTTAGGAGATGCTACTATGTATGCTTAAATAAAAATAAGAGAATGAAAGTGTATGTGGCAAGGAATAATAATTTTTGAAAAATAACATCTGATATACTAAAACAGAGGACAGGAGTCTTTGAATATTTTTCCAATAGGCTGTATCTGGGCCAACAGCAAAAAGAACCGAACGCCAGAATTCAGAGCTATTATGAAAATATACAAGTGATGTACAGCCTTGACAAATCTGAGACTTATTTTTGAAGATACTGAAATTGGGGCTTTTTCAGTCTTTGAAACAATGTAATACAGGCCTAAGGTTTTTCTCTCTCTCTCCAGACACTTCGTCTTGTAAGGACTAGACTTACTGGTAATTTCAACTTTTTGTTTGTTAGCAAAGGGTTTCCACTCTTTACTGAAATTGGGAAGCATTGGAATCAAAATCAGCTGTTATTTAAGTGTCTGCCCTGTTGGGTCCCCCAATAATGGGTCCATGGTCAAAGGAGTGAGACTGATAGAAAGCGAAGGTCAAGCAGAGCTTTATTTCGTGCCAAGCATCAAGAATCAAACCGACCGTCAAACAGACCGGTCGGGGCCGCCCCCTTACAGAGAGGGCAACCCCTTCCTGCCTCACAGACTAACTTTTATAGAGCAAAGACCATGTGGTTGAGCCTGGCCACACACAGAGGAAGCTGCACAGCCATGCTAGGTCCCACACGGGTGGCCAACTGAATTACAATTTACCCTATATGGAACTAGCCTATCACCTTGGTCAGAATTGGCGCCCAAAAGGCAGGGCCCACACTCCTTGGTAGCTAGGGAGACAGTATGTGCGCTCTACTGATTGGATGTCTCCCCCTGACCCAAATCATCCCTGCTTTCAGGCTGTTATCTCCACCTGACCTGACCCACCCTTGTATTTGGGCTTTGTTACCTGGGACTGGTTTCCCAGACTTGCTTTTAAGTAAGTTCCACTGGGTGGGGGTCAATTTAAGTTTTACTGCAAAAACAACAAAATGGCTGTTCAACCGAGGTGGGGCTGCTCTGGCTAAATAGGCCCTTACATGCCCCTTACCGAGCCCTAGACAACTAAAACAAGTAGTTTTTGGATTAACAACGCCTCTCTGGTCTTTCCGAATTTATAATGGAGTTTGTCTTAATCAGTAGCTCTGTGGCGAAAATCTCCTGTCCTTTAAAGCCTGAGTGAATAGGTAGGGTCTCGAAGAACCTGAGTCTTTTCATGAGGGCCCATGAGTCTTCCATACACTGAGCTTTTGTGCAGATCCCTGACTCTGCTTCTAGCTACACCAAGCCCTGTAGGCTTTGCTCTAAGTGTGAACAGCTGCTCCTCACTCCCAAATCCTGCGACCATCCTGGAACCAGCTTAAGCATAGTGGCCAGCTTTCTGAACATTTATCATGTTCATTCAATTTACACATACTGGGGGCGCCTGGGTGGCTCAGTGGGTTAAAGCCTCTGCTTTCGGCTCAGGTCATGATCCCAGGGTCCTGGGATCGAGCCCCACATCCGGCTCTCTGCTCAGCAGGGAGCCTGCTTCCTCCTCTCTCTCTGCCTGACTCTCTGCCTACTCGTGATCTCTGTCAAATAAATTAAAAAAAAAATTATAAAAAAAAAATTTACACATACTGATTCAGTCACTTGGTTTTATATGAAACCAGAACCCTGCCATTATACCTTTAGAGCTTCTGTTGCCTTAGACCTGCCTTTTATTAAAAATCATGACCTGCTGTTTGTGGATCTGCCTTTTCTTTTCACAAGTATTTGTTAAAAGGGTCCAGTGAGTTTGTGTCCAAGTAAATCACTGTTGATGCAGGCATACCTTGTTTTATTTTGGTTCACTTTATTGTACTCCGCAGATACTGCAGTTGTTACCAAAAGAAGGAAGTCTATTGGTACCATTTTTCCAACAGTGAAGTGAAATTTGTTCACTTTGTGCTTCTGTGTCACATTTTGGTAATGCTCACAATATTTTAATCTTTTTCACTATTATTATTTTTGTGATCATGATCTGTGGCCAGTGATTACAAGTCACTGAAAGCTCAGATGTTGGTCAACAATTTTTTAACCAATAAAATAGTTATTTTTAATTTAATTTAATTTTTTCCACTGTTCCAAGATTCATTGTTTATGCACCACACCCAGTGCTCCTTGCAATATGTGCCCTTCTTAATACCCACCACCAGGCTCACCCAACCCCCCACTCCCTCCCGTCCAAAACCCTCAGTTTTTTCTCAGAGTTCACAGTCTCTCATGCTTCATCTCCCCCTCTAATTTTCCCCAATTCACTTTTCCTTTCCTTCTCCTAATGTCCTCCATGTTATTCCTTATGCTCCACAAGTAAGTGAAACCGTATGATAATTGACTCTCTCTGCTTGACTTATTTCACTCAGCATAATCTCTTCCAGTCCTGTCCATGTTGATACAAAAATTGGATATTCATCCTTTCTGATGGAGGCATAATATTCCATTGTATATAAGGACCATATCTTCTTTATCCATTCATCTGTTGAAGGGCATCTTGGCTCTTTCCACAGTTTGATGATTGTGACCATTGCTGCTATGAACGTTGGGGTACATATGGCCCTTGTTTTTACTACATCTGTATCTTTGGGGTACATACCCAATAGTGCAATTTTAGGGTCATAGTGTAGCTCTATTTAATAAAATAAATTTTAAGTAAGGTATGTACCTTAGTTTTTTTGGACATAATGCTATGGCATACTTAATAGACTGCAGTATAGTTTAAACGTAACCTTTGATTCACTGGGAAAAAAAACATTTGACTATTGTGATATGTACTTTATTGAAGGTTTCGCTGGGGGGGAATGGGACTGCAGGATGCCAGGTCTGCTTGGAACTCACACAACTGCTCCCTAAACACACATGTGACACTTAGGATTTAGATATGCTTTCATTTTCAGTTTCTTTTCTTTCCTTTTCTTTTTTTATTATTTTTTTTTAACACAATTGTTGCAAGGTCCTTGTTTTGACATCTCAAGATGAAATATATTGGACTTGTTTAGAACTGCATTCGCATCCCCACCCCCCCACCCCCCCCCCCAAGCCATCAAACTGTGCTGCCTTGAGGCAAATACCTGGATTTATTTATGTTCCTTTCCTTCCTTTTTACCTCCAACCCTTCTGTGGTGATTAATCTTATGGATATTTTGTTTTGTTTTTTAATTTCACACATCTTGTTCCCCTTTCATGTTGTCTATGTAGGGTTTCTTTATTGTTAGCTTACTCCCATCCCTCTTCCTTCCTCCTGTTTTCCCACCAAGCCTGCGTTTTCTCCCTTCCTTTTTCTTAAAGAACTGCTAGGAATAACAAGGAGGACATGGGGAGATGGAGAGGAGCAGTGAGTTGGGGGAAATTGGAGGGGGAGACAAACCATGAGAGACTGTGGACTCTGAGAAACAAACTGAGGGTTTTGGAGGGGAGGGAGTGGGGGGTTGGGTGAGCCTGGTGGTGGGTATTAAGGAGAGCACATATTGCATGGAGCACTAGGTGTGGTGCATAAACAATGAATTCTGGAACGCTGAATAGGAAAAAAAAAAAAAAAAAGAACTGCTAGGTTAGTGACCATAAATCTCACACTCCCTGTGCCCTAACCTCTACCCCTTTGGAGGCTTGGTTCTCTTACCACAGCTGCTGTCTGGGGTGACCCAGTCCCATTGTGGACTCCTCAGTCATATTTCCAGGGTCCATGCACCTGTGCTCCTTTCTTGACTGTACTCCACCCCAGGAACAAGTTGCTAGAGTACTCTCCTATAGTGACTGCTTGTTTGCAGAAGCAAGAGCCCCCGGGCTAGAAAAGACCTGAAACAATGGAGAGCCCACCTGTTATTTTCTTAGAAATCCTGGGGTGGGAGGTCCTTTCAGGCCACTGGGGGTGGTACAGAGCTATGTCCCTTGTTGGTGCTTGGGACTCTGGGTATGAGAAGTACAGACACTGGGCTTCTGATTAGGTATGCTGGCCACCCAAGCAAATACTGTCCCACAGTGGCCAAGAACTATAGGCTCCTGGCTGGCCCTGCTCTGGCCTCCCCTGACAGCTGGCCCCATCCCAGAGCTCTCTGCTCATGTCCCTCTCGTGGCTACCTTTCAGTCGGTGCCCTAGACACCATGCAGCTCTCACCTTTCTTCAGGATTTGCACCATCAAGCAGCGACGCTCTTTCAGAGGAACTAAGTGACCAAATGGCAGGTCAGTTTTCCTGATGTCTCAGAGAAAGAGTGGCTCCTTAATCCCCACTGAATGATCTGCTTGTTCTGCAGACTGGCAGTTTGGTGACCCCAGCAGCCGCTGAAATGACATGTCATTCTCCTCAGCAGATGTTCCTGGAATATTTTTGGTCAGCTCCTCATAAACCCTGATGACTATGGGAGGCCAGTGCTCTCTCTCTGGCTGCTTCAGATAATGCCCCCTCTCCAAGGAATGACTTAGGTGCTACATAGGGTCTCAGTGCTGACCCACTTAGAAGTCTTCACAAGCAAGGCAACAAACCATCCCTTCTCCTCAGCAAGGATTCAGATTTGAGGTACTTTAGGTACATGTCACAATTATCTGACATCATTCTTTCCTTAGCTACCCCGTGGGCACTAGTCTGTCATAGAGAGACTCTCAGGATACTTTAAGGCAGCCATGTTTATAATGCTATGAATGGAACTTTGGAGAAACAGGATGTCTTTCAACAAGATTCATGGGCTCAGGGAGTTTTCAGATCATCTACTTCCTTAGGCACTGTCTTAACACTAATCTATAGCTCTCTCTTTTACTACCCCTTTTCCAACTTTATAAAAGAAAGACGTACCCACTTAGAACACTAATGTGTTGTGCCTGAGGCTCAAACACCTCCCTGTTATCAAGCAAAGGGATAATTCAGTACTGTTGTTGAAAGAAGTCAGTGATACTAATGAATGTGTACTAAGTATGGCTAACAGATCCTCATAGCTGGTTAGTTGGTTTCCAGTTCTTCGCTTTCAACAAAATGGAAGGAGAATCTAGAGAAGTTTTCAGGTGATAGATTTTTTTTTTTATGATTTTATTTATTTATTTGACAGAAAGAGAGACAGCGAGAGAGGGAATACAAGCAGGGGGAGTGGGAGAGGGAGAAGCAAGCTTCTCGCTGACCAGGGAGCACGATGAGGCTCCAACCCAGAGACCTGGGATCATGACCTGAGTCAAAGGCAGACACTTAATGACTGAGCCACCCAGGTGACCCTGGCTGATAGATTATTAAATATTATATTTCATGACAGATGACTGTGCTTAGGAACATATGACTTGAAAAGAATAGAATGAATTGAGTAGGTCACTTCTAGGAAATGCCTTCCATTCTTAATTATATTTTCACTAAACATCAGAGGGTGTGTCTGGTTCTGGAAATTCTTTTAAGAATGCAAATAGATCTACGAAGACTGCTGTTTAAGACACTGACCATGGTTCTAAAGGAGACTACCCTGGGTACCTGGGTAGCTCAGTGGGTTAAGCCTCTGCCTTCAGCTCAGGTCATGATCTCAGGGTCCTGGGATCGAGCCCTGCATTGGGTTCTCTGCTCAGCAGGGAGACTGCTTCCCCTTCTATCTCTGTCTGCTACTCTCCCTACTTGTGATCTCTCTCTCTCTCTCTGTCAAATAAATAAAATCTTAAAAAAAAAAAATAAAGGAGACTACCCATGAAAACCACTTTGAGGTATTTTTACATGTTATCAATACCAAAGCTCTGGCCACACCCCCAAACTTGCCTAATCAGATCTCTGGCTATGTGACTCAGGAAGTTAAGGTTTTATAAATCTCTGAGTGAATCAGCCAGCTGCTTGGCTTGCTGTCCACTGCTTTATGGCACCAAGGACACAATCTAAACTGTGCAGACCTTGTGCAAAACTTATCTAGCTTTTGGAGCTGAGGGTGTCCTTATGCTACCATTTGAGGTATCAGGGAAGCAGCAGGTGAAGTTGAGAGAGAAGTCGCTAGTACTGGAAAGAACTGGCCTGCATTGGGTTCTGCCACTTGCTGATTATATGGCCTGAGACAAAGCATTTCCCATCTCTGGGCCCCAGAAGGTCTTCTTAGGCTGTTCAGAGGACAGTATACTACCTGATACATGACAATCTTTTAATAAGAGGTAGTTTCCTCCTACTCTTTCAGAATAAATATAATAACTCTCACATGAAAGTGTGGTGCTTTCACGAAGGATTTGAATCCATGTTTTCAAAGCTCATAATTGAGCATCTTAAAAATATTACAATGGGACTCCTGGCTGGCTCAGTCGATAAAGCATGTAACTCTTGATCTTGGGGTTGTGAGTTCAAGCCCCACATTGGATGTAAAGCTTACTTTTTTAGAAAAAGCATTTTTTGTTTGTTTATTTCTTTGTTTTTTAAGTGCTTTTGGGGGGGACAATTGAATTTGTTGAATAAAAGAATGATTTAAAAAACAGTGTTAATATCTAGATTTCTGGGGCACCTGGGTGGCTCAGTGGGTGAAGCCTCTACCTTTGGCTCAGGTCATGTTCCCAGGGTCCTGGGATCAAGTCCCGCATTGGGCTCTCTGCTCAGCAGGAGCCTGCTTTCTCCTCTCTCTCTCTGCCTCTCTGCCTACTTGTGATCTCTATCTGTCAAATAAATAAATAAAATCTTTAAAAAAAATCTGGATTTCTATTAAAAAATGAGAGTTAATTAGAAAAATGAAAATGAGTTAGAATCTTTAAGACTGCATAAAATGGAAGGAAAGTAGGGTGGTCCTCTTTTTGTTGCTTCCCAGGCATGCACACAATGAATGTTACGGATCGGACTCCAGAAAAAGAGTTAGTCAGAACCCATTAAAGTCAATAGGAGGCTTGTAGGCTGCCTCATCCGTCGCCATTCCTGGTGTCGTTAATGGAAGCGAGTTAAGTAACTAGTAACACGACTCTGAATAAAGAGAAGATGTATAGAGGGAAAACAATCAGTATTCCCTTTTGATCCTCTGTTTGTTACGGTTGTCAGTAGGGAGAACCCTCGCCCTGGTGGTTTACACTGTGGTTTCAGATGCTATGATGATGCCACCGATGCTTTAGGGTAATGAAGTTGAAGGCCACCTCAGCTTTTGATGATACAGTTCAGTCATTGTCTCAGTCATCTTCATATACTTATAATCTTATTTTCTATTGCTCTGTGACTCTTTTAATGGGGTATATCCTCCATCTTCCTATTAGGCAATACATTGTTATCGTATTAATAACATTTAGTAAGAAGTACCCCTGATCACAACCGCCATTGATGGGCTTCTTGTAAAAATTGGGTTTTTGTTACTTTAGGGGCCAAAGGTATTCACTTTGTGATAATTTGAATGTAATTAGATGGATAGATAAAATAAGCTCCTTATGAGCTTCCTATTGGAAACTTCTAAATGGAATCTCTCTAACACTAAAGCACTGGCTTTAGCTAAATTTTTAAAAATGAAGTTTTATGACAAAGATCCCTGGTTAGTAGTAGGAAGAAGTAAGAAATTTCACTAAAGCTCTGTTAAATTTTATGGTGTTGTTAAGAATCCTGAGACTTTCAGAATACATAAATGCTCAACTTAAAGTGTTTTTCTGAAAAATCAAAGGTCTTGCCTAATTGGCAGTATCAGGCCCTCATACTTCTTATGTTTTTTTTTTTTTTTTTTAAAGATTTTATTTATTTATTTGACAGAGAGAGATCACAAATAGGCAGAGAGAGAGAGGTGAGGAAGCAGGCTCCTCGCCGAGCAGAGAGCCCGATGGGAGGCTCGATCCCAGGACCTTGAGATCATGACCTGAGCTGAAGGCAGAGGCTTAACCCACTGAGCCACCCAGGTGCCCCTTATGTTTTTTGTGAAATATTAGAACATCACTCTCATGGCTGCCATTGATCCTAATACAGCAGCCAAAAACTGAAGGGTAAAAATACCTATACATATTGACTAGGTTGATGATGGAGCTATGCCAGCCTGGGCTGATGACTGAGATATGCTACCCTGTGTTTTAGGGATTTTATCAGAGTAATGACTAGTCATGACAATGATGTTAACTCTCATCTGCTTTACCCAGATAATTTGCAGTTTGGTGTCAAGTCGAGAACACAGCTTCCTGGGGTCCCTGTATGGCTCATTGGTTAAGCATCCGACTCTTTGGTTTTGGCTCAAGTTGTGATCTCAGGGTTGTGAGACTGAAACCAGCATCAGGCTCCACGCTGGACCTGCTTAAGGTTCTCTCTCTTCCTCTCCCTCTGCCCCTCCCCATCCTGTGCACTCTCTCTCTCTCTCTCTCTCTGAAAAACAAAAACCAAACCAAACCAAAACAAAACAAAACAAAAACACAACTTCCTGAACATAAGTAATGTTTTCATGGAGTGTAGTATAGGTGATCAAAAATCAATAAAAATAGTAAAATAACAGCTTAAAACTGATACAGAGGATTAAATTATTGAGGGTCAAAGTCAAGAAAAATTATAACTTCTAAGTATGTATATATGTTTATGTATATTGTATGGAAATACATATTATATAAATATGTATTTATGTAGGTACCACCCATATGGGTTCCTTCATGTAAATTAAGAAGTGAATTTCACTTTTGAATACACTTGTCATCAATTAGAAAATTGAAGCAAAATACTGATTTTGTTAGAAAAGTCGTACTCCTATTTCAGAAATGATAGAAACATATATGTATCATAAATTTGTTGTAATAAATAATCATTATAGTGTGAATGGCATGCCTACCGTTGTGTACCATGCAAACTCATAAATGTAGGTGGTCCAGAGCCATTTTATGACATTAGGATAAGTATAAAAAACACATCTCAACCCTCTCTGTATGGTGAGAGAGATTATGTATCCAGATGTCAACAAAAAATACAGTCTGACCTGAAATTTAACAAATTCATAGTCTAGCTTTTGAACCAGATATAAACAGTTGGAAAGAGTATGTATAGCAATTTTTAAAAAATGAAGAAAGTATTCAGCTCACATATAAGAAGCTATTAAAAACTTATCTCAATACAGGCAACAAGATTAAGACATTAAATGTGTTCATAGTACTGCTTCTTACATATTAATGTAGCATTGTAAAATGGTCCATTACAGAAGTAGGGGTAATGACACAATGACAGAAGGTCAAAGGCATTTCCCAAAACTACAGTGGGCTGGGTTAGACTTTGATTTTAAAAAATAGGGGCGCCTGGGTGGCTCAGTGGGTTAAAGCCTCTGCCTTCGGCTCGGGCTCTCTGCTCAGTGGGGAGCCTGCTTCCTCCTCTCTCTCTGCCTGCTTCTCTGCCTACTTGTGATCTCCATCTGTCAAATAAATAAAAAATAAAAATCTTAAAAATAATAATAATAATAATAAGGTAAAAGAAGAGAAGTTAAAATCAGCAATTCACCTATTCATAGATTGCAAAACTACAAAACTCCCTTTATATAATTTCAGATTATACTTAGGGACAGGACATAATACATCTAAAGTGCTAGCACTGTGTCTGCTTCATGGTAAAAACAAAATAATTGTGAGTTATCATCCTCAATTCATCATGATTTCCTTTTATTAGAAATACCCATTAATAATAACTTATAGGGGTGCCTGGGAGGCTCAGCTAGTTAAACGTCTGCCTTTGGCTCAGGTCATGATCACAGAGTTCTGGGATCTAGCGCCCAGATGCACTTCCTGCTCAGCAGGGAACCTGCTTCTCGCTTTCCCTCTGCCCTACCAGCCCCCCATGCTCTCCCTTGCTCTCTCTCCCTCTCTCTCTCTTCTCAAATAAATAAATAAAATATTTAATTTGATGGTCTCTACAATATGCTAGTAACCTTCTGAGGTAGATGCTATCATTTTCTTCATCTTTTAGATGAAGGTACTGAAGGTTGCAATGGTTGCTTTCTTGAAGTCATGGAGCTGGCCAGTTGTAGGACATATGAAACAGGGCGCCTGGGTGGCTCCATTGTTTAAGTGACTGCCTTTGGCTCAGGTCCTGATCCTGGAATCCGGGGATCGAGTCCCACATCAGGCTCCCTGGTCAGCAGGGAGTCTGCTTCTCCCATGGACCTCTCTCCTCTCACATGCTCTCTCTCTCATTCTCTCTCTCTCATATAAATAAACAAAATCTTTAAAAAAAAAAAAAAAAAAAAACAAAGAACATACCAAACATACTAACTGATTACAGAATCTTCAACTCCTAACAACTTAGCTTATATCAATTCACCTCCATTAGTGCCATGTGTATAAACCTGTACCCTATTGATATGTCCAAGAAGAGATGGTGAGGATAAAGGTAGACAGGGAAATTATTACAAATACAGTATAATATTCAGAAATTGGATAGACATTTTAGGCAATCCTAAAGTTTATATTTGCTCTCTTTGCCAACAAAGCAAATATAAAAATGGTATCAGTAAAATGTTTTTTTTGAAATAGAAGTGATCATAGCTTTTTCAGGCATTTTAGAAATGAGTTAAAAATCCAAACATCTAATTATTGAATCATTATATTTTATACCTGAAAGCAACATAAAATGGCATGTTAATTATACTTCAATAAAAAAAGAAATTTTTTAAAAATCTTAAAAAATTGAATTCGGATTTGTAATATGTTGACTTATTAGTAGTGTGTTTTAGTGTAATTTTTTACTATTGAAGAACTGAAAGCCTTTTTTAATGAGAGTTACAAGGGAGAGAAGCCACTTGCTGCATGATTAGCTCTGCATCAGAGTTTAGCCTTCTTGACTTCTGGGGCCAACAGAAACAACAATGTTGTTAATGTTTTAATAATGGCTAAACAGGTTAAATGTAAGATAACAAAGTAAGACAAACTAAATGTTTGTAAACACAGTATTGAGCTGAGTCACAGTTAGCAGAATCTGACTGAAATACCCTTTTTAATTTATGTTAACCATTAATGACCTACGATTTTTTTTGAGTAGCATTTCCTTTTAGAAGATCATCTGAATCTCTTCAAGGATTTTGTTGTTCCTATTGTTGTTTGCTGACTTTTTTAAGAATAAGGATTGGCTCCTGAACAGGTAACGAAACAACTGCGAATCTACAAGTAAATCAAGTGAATAAAGTTGACTATGTCTCTTAGTTGAAAGTCTTAAAGAAATCAAGATTAATCAGTACTTGGGCTTTGCTGTCTCTGAGAGCCTAGGACAAAGCAGGCAAATAAAAGGTGCTCAAAAATACTTGTGGCTGCAGTTGAATTGAGGAGACAATGCATCTGAAAAATTGTCATGTCCGTGGGACATCTCTGTGCCAACAACTGGTATGGTGACAGAGCCCATGCTGTTATAATGCAAACTTAATTTAACCTCAACAGTAAGGAGAATACTATGCTACATTTACATATCCCTGTCCTCTCTGAACCCCAGAGTTATTTAAAATATGGAATTTTTCTCCTAGAATGTCTGGGAAAATTGAGACCCAGAGACTTTTGCAGTTCCCTGGGAAGCACACAGACGCTGGGCAGCCTCCCCCTTCTCCCAGCTTCATCTCATCCTGTCTGTAGGATAGCCTGCAAGGCAGACAGCTACAGGGAGCTTTGTAACCATGAGATAGAAGGAATGAAGCTTTAGATCTGATTCAGGAATTTTCCACTGTTCTGTGAAATGAGGGATGACTGCATGACCAAATCACAAGTCAATGCTCTGATGGCTCTGGAGAGGTACTGAGATTGCCGATTGAGTTTGGGCTGCCCACATCGGTCGTGCATTTATAGGAAGAGACAGCTTCCAATCAATATCTTGTTGCCCAAATGAGGCCTCTATTTATGTTGTTTGGGAAATGTGTTATTAAATCAGATGACCTCTTAATATTAAAAAGGAACATCACTCTTTGTCTGCTAAAACAGAGACATCATTTCCTTATTTACAAAATGGAGGCTTTGCTATTCATTTTGCTCAGTATTACCTGCATTTAAGAATAGTAACTGCTCGAGAATTTTGCTCACTTAGGTAGACAGTGTGAAGAGAATAGAACTGGTGCCAACAGCTATTCAGATTCTAATAAGGACGAAATCCTAACAAGGGAATTGGTTCCAAATTTGAAGGATACTCAATAGCTTGGACTTGCCTTTTAAAAATCTAGTGAATATATAATCAGCCAGGGGCATGTGGGACACAAGGTTCGATATGTCATTACAGCCAATTGGCTCCAGGCCTTACGAGAAGGGAAATGATTTATAGAACCAGAGTGGGATGGCTACTGAGGAAGGTGGGGACTTGCTCTAAGAGGTTTAATGGAAAGAGCTAACCAATGTCCTTTCTCGATGGGCGCAATACCCTGAAAAGATACCTCTTTTTTTTTTTTTAAAGATTTTATTTATTTATTTGACAGATGGAGATCACAAGTAGGCAGAGAGGCAGGCAGAGAGAGAGGAGGAAGCAGGCTCCCTGCTGAGCAGAGAGCCCGATGCGGGGCTCGATCCCAGGACCCTGAGATCATGACCTGAGCCGAAGGCAGAGGCTTTAACCCACGGAGCCACCCAGGCGCCCCGAAAAGATACCTCTTTAAGGGTCCCCATGCCAGACTTTGAATGAATCTCCAGTGCCTCCCAAACATTTCCAGACCAACAATTACCATTCCAGGATTTACCAGTGTTGCAATCTGTATGCCTCTCATGCACCTTCCATTTACTGCTCAACATTTTACTTACCAGAGAGGCTCTCTAGGCATGACTTCCCAATATTTTGTTATCACAGCTCACATGGAAATGACCCCCCAGCCATAAATGCCCGTGGCCTGGGGTCTCCTGCTATGTCAAGGCCGCAGGCAGGAATCTCGGCTTATCTGTAATCCTTTCTAGGTATAAGAGTGCCTCCATTGGGATAAGATCTAATTCTGCTTCTAAACAAAGGACAAGAGTTAAATGTATCATCATGATCAAGATTTAAAGAAGGAAATGAGACTCTGTCTAAATTCAGATGAAAAAATTATTTTTTACAAGGTCCAGTAGAGCAGCTGCTGGAGATGGCAATTTCCCAACTCATTGCGGTCTGCAGAACAGCTCTGCCTGCTCACCCACCCGGACCTTTAGGAGAGCCTTTGAATCCAGCCACAGCTGGCAGGTTATCCTGAAGTTCCAGGCATTTGAGACGACTGATGAGCCCACTTCACTGAATGCTTGTTCCATGTATAGCAAAGTTCAAACAATTTCAGGCTTAGCAAAATATGGGGCAAGGAGCTTGGTGTAGAATAGCTACCAGGGTGTTTGATAGAATGACAGGCATGTAGTGTGCACGTCACAGTTGGCAGCAGCTGTGACTCATTGTCTGTAATAATACAGCAGACATGAACACCTGCCAACCACGGCCCCTGTTTCCAAAAGCTGTAACTTGGCTTTGGACTAATTCCATGCTGTCCTTCCCTTCCCTGCCTCCCTGCCATCCAAACTGTATCTCAGCACACCTCATGTCCGCATTCACTGGGGAAAGGGGGCATAGAGGTGGGTGAAAATAACATAGCACTAATTAATGATCATCAATTACCAGTAGTGCACCTCGTGATTGTTAGAGGAGACATTTTCTATGTCTCTCCAAATGCCCAGATGATAAAAATTTCTCCAGAATGGTTAGATTACATATGGAGAGACTGTCTTAGACCTACTGATTGAAGTTGTCAGGATAGGCTCGGTAGTCCGTACAGTTAGTAGGTTTTTCAAGGCTATTCTTCTCAGGGAAGTTAGAGTAAGTGTACCTCTGAAAAACCTATTCTCAGTCTTGTCTGGAGATAGATCACCTAGGGAACTGGAAAAATCCCATTGATCAGGCCATTCCCAGACTCATTAACTCATAACCTTTGGTGGTGGGACCCAGGCTTTGGTAACTGCCCATGTAATCTGAATATGTGCCCAAACTGGATAGGACGGCTCAGAAAGGAGTTTCTGGCTGTCGGGGAAGTCTGTGTCTTAACAAGCACTCATTTGACCTTTGTGCATAGATCTCTTCACTGTAAGCTCTGTGGCCTTATTTTAAGTGATAGAAAGTTCCCTCTCTTTCTGGAGCCTTTGATTTTCTAGAAGTGATAGGTACAAGAAGTGAGTTCACAGTCCTTAAGCAATGAATCACAATGGGAGATGGTATTTAAAAATGAATATAGCCATCTGAAGGAACCGAGAGTAGAGAAAGATCCAAATCTGGAGTGGGTAAGGAGGGGATGATTCCTGGAAAGTATATTTTGAGCTAGAATTTCAAGTGTGCAACTACTCAATCCTGAGAGTACTTTATAAAAATGTAAAAGTTATTTTCTATGCTTTCTTCGTTTCTAACAGTATCAGAGATAACAAAACAGAATGTAAGAATGATCAGTAATACATGTTAATGTTTTCAAAGGTAAATAATATCTTCCGAGAAAACTTCCCCTAGGGCCACACTGGAGATAGGCTGTAAGGCTGGTTGGGTGGACACTGGGGATCAACATTTCCTGGGGTCACATGTGTTCAGTGTAACAACTCAGTTTCCTAGTCACCCTAACTAGCTGTGAAGGTAGTTCTGTAAAAGGCTTTCCAGAAGTATTCTGATTAATGCCCACATGGCCAGAAAAGTGAAGAACACCCACTTGATTCTTTGCTTTCTTATATTTGCTAAAACACAAATAATAAAACAACAACAGCAACAACAACCAAGTTCCTTATTTTGAATAAAATAAGTTCCTTATTTTGAATAAAGACTTTTAGCCCAGTCTTTTTTTGGTTATGTTTTGTTTTTTTAAGGAACCAAAAGCTCTCCTGCCTAGCTGATCACATTTCAACACTTTCGTGTCATAAAACATACATATCGCACTTCAGGTGGTTTTATTTTGTTTTATACTTAGATTGTTTGACATGCACTTGTTACACAATTAGATTCAAAGTTGGAAGCGGGAAATGTTCCTTCCGCTCTATTTTCATGCTGAAAGCCTCAACAAGACTTATATATTCAATGAACAAAGGCACTTAGGATGTCAGCAAACTGGAAATAGCAAATTCAAGAAAGAGGAGCACAGGGTTATCCTGGGCAAAGAATGTGTGCTCCAACTTCTTTTGAAAAATTAATTAGTGACAAATTTGACCAAGAGAAATCATGCTGCTTAATTTCCTTTCTATTGCAAATTAGTGCATTCAGTAATTTTAAGGAGGGGTTAGATCCCCAATGAAGTTTCTGTGTTTGATAAAACATCACATGCTAAAATTCAAGGCAGTGATTTGTCTCTGGAGCATCTCATGATGAAAACATTATGTGACATGTCCTCTTGGGCTACACATGTAAATAGGATATGAAAGATGAGAAATTTCCTTTGTCCGCAACACACAATAAGAATTTGGGGGTGGGGGGTTGTTCAGATGTATTTACCGAGTGTCTGCTATGAGCGAGAAATGAGAGCAGGGACAACCTTACAACTATGAGAAAGAAAAATCCCAGCCCCTGAAAAAGAGAGAAACTGCCAGACAAACTGCAAATATTGTCACAAAAGAAGCTGGATTGTCCTCCCCAGTAGGCATTTGATTTTGGGGGGCATAGTTATGATTTTTGGGAAAAGGTCTCTTTCTGCTAGAAAAATGCACTTTGGAGACCACTTCTTTGCATGGTCAGGAGTGAAGATTTAAATTGGAAGTGGTGAGGGAAATTCCATATAATTATTGCAGAAAGAAGGTAAATTATAATAACGAAACCAAGGCTTAGCATGCAGACCATTTCTGTAGAAGGGGAATTGGAGCTCGTCTTGTTCGACAGAGTAACTGGCATATATCAGAATGCCATCCAGTCCCATGGGAATAAGTCTGCTTAATCAAGAGAAATCCAGCTATCTGAGTCCTATGAACCTCATGGCATTTCAACTAAGAATAGAGTCTTGGAAGAAAGATTTCACACTCCCCAAATTCTAAAGCCTTGCTGAAGTTTGTCATTCTTTTCTGAAAGTGCCCTGAGCAAGGGAGGGGAAAGTTGATGCTTTGCTCCCCTCATTCTTGATCCCTGACTAGGTACTAAGGATGGTATCTTTCTGCAGATTCTAAGTATGCTAGTTATAATTTAGCATGCAACATGCAGAGCTCCTCGGGGCCAGGCAGGGTAGGATAGTGGCTGACCACTTGACCTCAGTCAGGTCACATGCCTGACACTCCTATTGTTCCCACTGGGCCATTTTTGAGGGACCATGGGACAAATGGAGATCTCCCTGCCCCTCCCCTCCCTTACTGGAGTCTGCTCTCCTTCAGGATGCTGGTAAATCTCACATTCTCTGTCCCTGGACTTTTCCCCAGTCATTTTCCCTGCCCTAATGATTCCAAGAACTCAGTTCCCCAGGATTAAATCACAGTGTGTTTGTATGGAGGTTTCTCTTATGTGACATTCTTGTCAACATTTTGAGTTCTGCTGTAGCAGGTGTAATTATCTCCATCCTTCCTCCTCCATCTATGGCTCCCTGCATTCTTCCGCCAAAAAAAAAAAAAAAAAGAATTCACCCTCCCAGCACACACACACACACACACACACACACACACACACACACAGTGGCTCTGCCCCTGTGGAATGCTGAGTAAATAGGTACTTAATCCCTGCTTCACTTCTCATAAAGTGGTTCAAGTCACACTGGAAAAGAAAACTAGGTGGAAGAAGAAGAAGAGGGGGGAAAAATCCAATTCCACATCAGCAGTGTGATTAGATCTGAGCAAACCAGTGAGGTCAGTCCAGTGTCTAGACCCTATCCCGGCGCCATCCTTGCCTGGGCCCTGAGTTTCCCTGCCCTCACTCTTCTTCCTCAGCTCCCCTTACATAAACTGCTTTAGAAAAAGATGTCACTAATGTATTAGTATGATGTTTGACCCACAACTTCCTCTTGCCTGCCCATTTGAACAGTGTTTGAAACCAGTGATCCATAGAGATCCAAAAGTATGTTGTTTTAGTTGAGGGAACTCACAGAACCAGACCACCTTGTTCTTGGACACACAGAGTTGTAGAGACATGATGAAGATTCCTCATGTTAATTTTTTTTTTCAAAAACACTGCTTACCCACTCAGGAAAATACCTTTAAACAAAAAGAGAGAATTTCTAACTACATTATTTTCTTTTTTTCTTTTTCTTAGTTTAAATTCAATAGCCAGCATATAGTACATCATTAGTTTTTGATTTAGTGTTCAATGATTCGTTAGTAGCATGTAAGTAATGACATTTTTTTATTTTATTTTTATTTTTATTTTATTTTTTTTTATTTATTTGACAGACAGAAATCACAAGTAGGCAGAGAGGCAGGCAGAAAGAGAGGAGGAAGCAGGCTCCCTGCTGAGCAGAGAGCCCGATGCGGGGCTCGATCCCAGGACCCTGGGATCATGACCTGAGCCGAAGGCAGAGGCTTTAACCCGCTGAGCCACCCAGGTGCCCCTAATGACATTTTTTTAGATTTATTTTAGAACTAAGTAGCAGTGAATTTGCATGATGCTATGGTTTGTTTGCTCCTGTGAGAGGTACCTTAAAACCCTTTAGTATGGTGAGTAAACCCCTCACTGCATCCCCTCACAAGCCTGTGCTGATAAATGTGACTATGGAAGCTGTCTTTTTTCAATCCCCTTGCTAATAAGTAACAGGAACCTTCCAGTGGACAGATGGACATCACAGATCTGATGTAAAGAAAAATAAGAAAATTTATCGATAGCTTATAACTTGGCATTGTCAAGGCCCTGCAGTGACCAGTTGGGTGACCTCAGGAAGTCAGCCAGCTCCACGGAGATCCAGTGCTAATATTACTTGAATGCATATAAGCAAATGTGCTAGATCAGACAGCTGTGGAGGCATCATCTTGAATATAAATAGTACTTATCAGCTTCACTCCCTTTCACTTAGAGTATTTTTGGTTTGGGAGAGGGGTTCTTCAGACACTTGTAAGAGAGAGAAAGCGGCAGGAAGAAAGAGCAATGTTTGTGTATGTTTTTGTCCACCCGGTTACCTAGCGCTTCCTAGGGGCAGACACTGAGCTCAGTGCTTTGCATGTATTAGCATACTTGATCCTCAAAACCACTTCTTAAGCATTGCTATCATCATCCCCATTTTGCAGATGAGTAGACTGAGTACAGACAGTAAGTTGGTCTACTAGTTACTTAGGGTATGATGCTAACGAGTGGCCAATCTGGCACTTGAAACCACACAGTCTTCTTTAAGACTGTGCTCTTAAAATCTACCCTGTGCAGTCTCCACCTGATTCTGTTAAAAATATCTTTGCTAAGGTAGGTTTGCAATGAGGGCAGGATGAGGGATAACAATCCCAACTGGAGAGTTTACAAAGTTCTCTTGCATGCCTACTATGGTGTGCTCAGCAGACATGCTGCTGGGGAAAGCCAGGTTTATTGCAGAAAGTCCAAGTCCTGCTTATGGATGACCCACTTGGTACCTGTTGGATACAGCTGCTGCTTCTCCTCTGCAGGCCAGGGGGTGGCTCTTCACCACACAGATGCACCACACAGATGCATGAAACAGGCCAGGCCTTCGGGGCCGCACCCATCACCCAGAGGGAACCCTCCCCAAAGGGATCCGGTGAGTGGCTTTTGTTCCTGGTAGGCCTTCCCAGTAAGGCTAAGATGGCAAGTTCAGAACGAAAACCTGTGTCTTTTTCTGTTTAAGCCCACATTTTTTTCTAGGCACAAGTCCAAGTGTTTTGGACCCAAGAGTACAGAATCTTTGGTACCATCTGTTTTTGCACATCTGGTTATGGAAAGATCCACTGATTTGCTAGGAAAGGTTGAACAATGAGCTCCTGTTGGACACCAGGCCAACAAACACAGATTTCATCTATTCTAGTGTCTTGTGTCTTTACTCTCTCCATTTTTATGCTCTAGTCTTGTAGTTGGCATTTTCTTTGACAAATTTGCCACACATAAGTGTGATCAAGATTAACTACTGTGGTCAATTTAAGTCTTTCTCTATGACAATTGTCAGAGCTTTTACATATTTTTCATCTCTCTCCCATGAATAAAATGGAAGGTTGGTAAGTAATTAGAGGAAGAAACACTGGAAATGTTTGAGACTTTCAAATTGGGTTCTTAAATTATTAATTGGTCAGACACAACATCATTAGAAGGTCCTAAAACATCTAAACATCATTCACAGTGTGTGTACATTTATTTATTCTGAAGCTTTAAATATTAACCATTTTGTTATTTTTATGTCTACTTTGAAGAAGAAGAAAATTTGGTTGTCCCTCCCCAAATTGGATTTGGGCTTAGAGATTAGTTAATCAGGTTTTAAGCCAAGTACTTTGTCTAAATGAACATTGCCCAGACCAAGATTTCATATATAACCCCTCTGACAGGTACCTGGCAGGAATGTCCCAAGGTGGGAAGGGAGTATTAACACTTCCTACCCAAGTTCACCCTTTACCATAGTATGTTACTATATTGATTTCAATTTTGTTTTTGTTTTGTTTTATGATTTCAATTTTTAAAATAATTCTGTCTCTTTTAATAATTATCAGACTATTTTATTGGATAATTTGATGTGAAAGACTTTGGGCATTAGTTCTCTCCCTCTAAAAGTGTTTGTGCTTATATGTGCATTGCATCTCAATAAAGCTGGAAAAAAAGTTTGTGCCGCCTCTTCCACTGAGGTCAGATAATGCCGTTTAGAATTGTGTATGAAGTCTGTCATGCTTAATCAAGTATTGGTTTCAGTTATAAACAAGGAAAGATAGTTTCCTTCAACCATTCCTCACTGCCATGCTGTTTGGGCCTTAAAAATCCAGAGGCTCATGTGGACACTCTTCATGTAATTCAGACAGAAGTAAATCTCGTTAATGCAACATTCTGGAAAGTATCATGCATTTCTGTTTGTTTTTTGTTTTTCTTTTTTTTTTTTTTTTCTGTCTCAGCAACAGAATTTTGATCAAATTGTTTGATGGTGCTCAGCCAGTTTTTATTATTTATTTATTTGAGAGCATGAGAGAAGAAGAGAGCATGATAGGGAGGGGCAGTAGGATTGAGGGAGGGGAAGCAGGCTCCTTGCTGGGTGGGAAGCACTGTGCGGGGCTGATCTCAGGACCCTGAGACCAGATCCCAGCAGAAATCAAGAGTCAGACACTCAACTGACTGAGCCACCCAGAAGCCCCTCACCCGGTTTTTACAACAGCTTGTTGCAATAACTGAAGCAGGTCATCTATTAAAGATTATCAAAACACCAAAATGTCATTTGCTGAAAATGATGGCACACTGTAGGATAAGGATAATTTACTATTTATTATACTTTAAGTAAGTAGAGATATACACACAGAACACTAACAACTATCCAGTAGACTTAGGCTAGGAAATTTCTAATTCTTTCGCAATAGAAATGGATGAAAACTTTTTCAAGTTCTGCTGATTCATTTCTGAGTGTCTTACCCAAATTCTGGCCCCCAGGTCTGAGTGCTGATTTACCATGTTTAAGAAAGTTCCAGAATAATAAAACTCTGGAATAAGAGGTCTTTATCTTTTCATCTTTCTGGTAGTCATTGTCAAGTGATTCCTGTTGAGATTTGCTCTTTTCATCTTACTCTGCACAATGCTGGCTCCTGCCACACTACCACCCAGTGTCTGCTGTGTGTTTGCTTGGCCTTGAAGTTCCTCCTGATCCAGGTCCTAGTCCGTGTTAAGTGTCTGCCAGTCTTCTGTATCCTCTGATATGCTCTCTTCTTTCCTGACTTTGTGTATTTCACATGATGTGACAATGAAGGGATTGCCAATGAAGGCATTTTAAACACACTTTGGTGGAGTCACTTTCTGATGGTAGTCCAAACTCATTATAGTTTATCTATTCCTTCAACTCCTACCTTTCACTCAGCAGTGAAGTCAAGCTACCAGAAGACTTCTCATGTGACAATGTCGAACATTTTCCCCAGCTACAGGCTCTTTTTTATGCAAGCTGCCATTAGGCATGTATTTGCTGGGTTGGTAATTAGAGTTCAATCAATAAATGCTTATTTTCAATACAGGATTGGCTCAGAAAAATCAAATAGAAAATTAAGTGACTAAAAATAATAGTTTTTACAAAGGTCTTATAGCATATTGCAAATAAAAGTATTATATTTTAAGTATATCAAGGACAATATGTTTTCTAAGGTCATCCAAGCCCATGATGCTGCCTTAACTTTATAATTTTGCAATGCTTAACATTGTGTTCTGTACTTAAAGTTACTTAATAAATGATTACTTCATGGACTATTTTATATATGTTTCCTATGTGATACCTAGTCCAATACCTTGACTACAGTAAGCATTTGATAAATGCTGGTAAAGAATAAATTAGTGAATGAAAAAATTAATTTTTCATGAATGCTTAGCTGTCATTGTATTCATACAAGCACATAGACATTACCAGAATATATTGAGGATATATTTCAATATAAAATGCCATAGTATCATTTAGGCAAGTCCCTCAGTCTCACTGAACTTGATGTTTTGGATCCTGTAATGTCTATGGGTAATCTGTTGTATAATTCTCAGGTCCAAGGAGTGCAGTGGGCCGGGTTTCACTGTCCCTGACATTCCCTATTTATCTGTAGGTAGTTGGTGGAGGAGAAAGAGGGAGGAGAACTACCTTTCCATTTCACTCTGTAAAGGAGGTTCGTGCTTGCATCTGGGACTAGTAGCAAAACAGTGCATCATTTATTGAACAAGTTTATCTCTCTTGGATGTCAGAGAGAATTTTGATTTATCAAATGCATGTTTTAGGGCTATACACAAAAGAAAATATACCAGAAATTATTTCTCTAGGCTGTTTACAAAAAAAAAAAAATGCAAATTGTGATTCTACTGTCAGTATTTCCCATACTGTAAATTCTAACATCTTTATCATATGCCTCTTAAACTGATTCAAGTTTAGAGAACACTATAAAAACAACTCAGGCTGTTTGTTTTTCTCTTAAAGTTCATTCAATTCATGAGGGGTAATGCATCAATAAGGGTAGATCAGAACTCTTCCTACATATCCCACCACTTTGGAGGGAACCCTTTATGACTTACTATTGAGACTATAACTTGCCCAAACACTTATGGAGCAGGTAATTTAACCTGGCCTAATGAAGATCCTCATATAGCATAATGAGGCTTTCTTTGAAATTAAGCAAAAGGTAAAGATTATTTCAATGTTAAATTTTGTTTCCAAAGAATTAAAAAAAGGAACACCCACTAATTTATTATATGATATTGAAACTAGAAAATAATCAGTATGAAAAGGAAAAATTACTGACTAATGTCATTCATGAATGTAAAATTAGTACACATAATACTAGCAAACTGAATCCAACCGGGATCAAATTGGATTATCTTAAGAATGAAAGAATAATTTACCTTAAGAAATCTGCAAATGTAATTCACCATAATAAATACAGAGGTTAAAAACTACCATCTTATTAGATACAGATCTGCTTAAGATTCTCACTCTCCCTTTCCCTCTACCCCCTCAAAAGTAGCATTTCCTTTAAAATGAAGAATAAAGCAAAAATGTCCACCAGTGTTCATTTTATTCAGGATTGCTTTTGAGGTACTGATTAATAAAATAAAATAAAATAAAAAATTATTTGGATTGAAAAAGTAGAAACCAAGCCTTTCCTTGTAAATGATTGTCTACATTTGAAATTATCTTCCTCCTCCTCTTCCCAAAAATAAGCATCTACAGGAGAATCTAGACACATAAACTACTAAAGAAAAATATATATATAGCAAAAATAAGCAAGACCTTCATGGAAAAATGGTATAAGTTATTGGAAGTTTTTAAAAGGGAAACCAATTAAGTGAAGATGTATACCATATTCATGACTAGGAAGATTAAAAACCATGCATTATCAATTCCTTACAAGTTAATCTTTATAGACTGATCAAAGGAAATCAAACCAAAATCCATAGAGTACTTTCATAGGAACTCGACAAAGAGATTCTAAAATGTATGGAAGGACAGAGGGGCAAACATAACCAAAACTCTCCTAAAGAATTAAGGAGGCACATTACTCTTCCTAATATGAAGACTTACAATAAAGCTATAGTAATTGAGTTTATGGTGTTGGTGCCGGGACAGAAGAAGAGACTTTGGAAACAGAATTAAGAGCTCAGAAACCAGACCTACATATTTGTGGTCACTTGATTATGCTATAGGTGGCATTGTAAATACTTGTGGAAAACTAACTATTCAATAAATGGTGCCAAATCAATTATATATTAACATAGAAAAGTTGAAATTTGGTCCTACCTAATACCATACAATAAGAAAAATAATTCCATAAGAATTAAAGACAATATGAAAGATATAGCTTTTAGAAGTTTTTGTAAGGGAATATCTTTATGAACTCAGGGTAAGGAAATATTTTTTTAAACAAGACAATAAAAAGTGTTAGCCATAAAATGTTGATGGATTTTAAACAAGGCAATAAAAAGTGTTAGCCATAAAAGTTTGATGAGCTTGACAACATTAAAATTAGACATTTCTGTTAATAAAATTACCATAAAGATAATGGGAAAAAAGACCTGCTCTGGAATAAAGTATTTTCCATAGAATAAGGTATTTTCCATACAAAGAAACAAGAAAGCATTAGAATTGCAAATACATAAAAATCTTTGGCAAAAAAATATTCAAAAGAACTATGAAGAAAAGACATGGATAGTCCTTTCACAGAAAAGGTAAATTAATGGTTAATAAACAGATGAAAATATGCTAAACTCTATTTGCAATCTGCAAAATCTGAAATAAAACTGTAAAATGATGCCATTTTATAACATCTAGGTCGATGAAAATTAAGAAATCCAGTAGTAGCAAGCACTGTGGGAGATTTGAAGTCCAAAGACCAACGACATATTGCCAATGGAAGTGTAAATTGGTATCACCATCTTAGAAAAGAATTTGACATTATCTCATAAAAGTGAACTTGTGAATATTCTGTGGCCTAGTCATTTTCTTTCCTGAGTCAAGAACTTAGAAATATCCTTACAGTTTTGTGGTATATTCAAATGATGGAATATTATTCAGAAATAAAAATGAATCATTTACAACTATAAACAAATGAGTTGTAGATGTAAGCCAGTTGCAGAAATCTATATAAACATGATACCTTTTTTAAAATAGAAATCAAATTACATAGGGCAAAGCCAGGCAGAATGGGTGGATGGATGGATGGATGATGGATGATGGATGGAGGGAAAGATGGATGGATAGAGATATGACAGATACATAGATATAAATATAAGTAATACAGTCTCATAAGACTGTTTTGCAATGACAATAAAATCAGAAACACAAACCTTAAGATAGTAGATACCTCTGGTGGGGGGGAAATTAATGAAGAACAGAGATAAATACACAAGACTTAGCTCTATTTAGCAAAAAAAAAAAAAAAAAAAAAAAAACCAAGCAGATGATATTTTTTAGCCGTTCATCATTCCTTTTTCTTTTTTTTTTCAAAGATTTTATTTATTTGACAGAGAGAGAAGGAACACAAGCAGGGAGTGTGGGAGAGGGAGAAACAGGCTTCCCGCTGAGCAGGGAGCCCGACGCAGGGCTCAATCCTAGGACTCTGGGATCATGACCTGAGCCGAAGTCAGATGCTCAACGACTGAGCCACCCAGGTGCTCCCATCATTCCTTTTTCACTAAACACTTTTCACTAAATGTTTTTTTAAAGCTTTCTCTTTCGAAAGGTGATAGGAGATGGAGAAGAGAGACTGTGGGTCAGCACTCAAAAAATGTTCCTATTTACTTCTCACAAGAAACAGTAAGCTACATACTACATTACTTATTCTAGAGATGAGAAAACTAAAGCCAAGAAAGTATGCAGTTGACCTTTGAACAACCTAAGGTTTATGGCTGCCAAATCTCCACACAATCAAAACTCTCCATAGAATTTTTGGCTCCCCCTAAAATACAACTACTAATAGGGTACTGTTGACCAGACTTACCACTAACAGTCAATTCACACATATGTTGATTTTACATGTATTGTATACTGTATTATAGTAAAGTAAGAAAATGTTATGAAGAAAATCATAAGGAAGAGAAAATATACTTAAAGAATTGTAGTGTATTTATAAAAAAAAAAAAATCATGCTGAAGTGGACCCGTTTTGTTCAGGGGTCAACTGTGATTATCTGTATGATATCACATAGTTCTAAAATGGCAGAGCTCCATTTGGAATTCACATGTGCTTTATGAAGGACCATTTTTGTAGCAAGTGATTCAATTATATCATGTGATATTTAATTATTATCCTTTAGAACCAAAGGACATTTTTCCCTGGGAAGAGGAGGACTTTCAATTTGCTTTAATCAAGAAACTAAACTTTTTATAAAACATAGTATGAAGTAAGATGACCTAAATGTTAAGTGGGAGTTATCCACATATCAAAATAGACTGACACACCTCCTCATACATATATGTGTGCTGCATAGATTTTGAGTAATAAAAATAACAAAATTCACCACCAGAATTAAATTTAAAGGGTAAAAGTCTGGTATCAAAATCATTGCAACCAATACCTTTTAAGTTATAAGAAATAGAAAGATTTCACATCCCTTTTGAAAACTGATTTTAAAATGGTCTCAATATTTGTGGGTCTGTAGATCTCACTCTTCTTCATGATATAACCCTTTGTGTAGAACATTTCAGTTTTTAGTGACAAGGCACCTTTACAGCAAGTTATCATATTCTTTGAAGTAGGTATAAATTTGAACAAACAATAGGTAACGATTCCAACGATTTTTGAGATGTCGCTACATTTCCATGAAAAGAAGCATCCCTCTCATCTTGTTCAGTCATTACCTGCTTTATTGAGGAGCCGTTAGTGTTCTGCAGAAATTGTTCTCACATCTGAGACACAAGAGCAGGCATTCCAAACAACTCCATGTTCACAAAGATATTTAATAGTCTTGGAGACAGTGAGATCCACCCGATAGCAAATTCTCGAAGTCCTTTTTTCTTTTCTTTTCTTTTTTTTTTCTTTAGAGTCCTTAATTCTGGCATGAATCCTGCAGACAAGGAGCATCCTGGATGCCTCTCAGAGCTTGGACTTCTGTAAGCCATTCCCCAAGCAATAAGGTGCTCAGTTCCTATTATCGTTAAGTAGTTACAGGCAAAGGCAGTACTATCCAAGGTGTCTGTCAAAAGCATTGTTGTTTGCTGGGTGCTTAAGTAGTAAAGGATGGCTGATTCATTCATGGTCCCGGCATGAATCTTTATTCTTTTCCCATTCAGAATGGGCTCTTCCCACTTCGCTCTGGATGTTTGCAATTCATGCTGAGAGTAGCAGTTCATTCTTGGCAAGGCTCACCCATGGGCTTGGATTACATAGCTCCTGTGTAACTGGTCTGCACAGGAGGGTAGGCTGGCGTGGAGTGGTGGAAGTGGGCCTTAATGGTCTGTCCAAGCTTTCTCAAAACTGACCTGCTTACCCAGGGACTCTGAAAACTAAAATACTGCGGTCATTTTGGCTGGACTCTGACAAGGGGTTGTACGTCTCTGCATAATGAATGATGCTCTCTCCTCAGTCAATTTCTAATAAATCCAGAAAATACCCAGACCTCAGCCTTGCAAACCATACTCCTTCTCAGAGTCATCCAGCTGAATATTGATTCCCATTGGAATAAATACTTTTTAAAAGACCAAACCTGAAGCTTAGAGGTGTATAAGCTATTCCATCAACTCTTTCTTGTAACCTTTACTAATTCTTTTGCTTTGGTGACATGGGCATAGAAATAGAGTTAAATTTTATGTATATAATTCTCTTTTATGGGAGTTTTAAGGAAAGAGAAGAATAGGAAGTTCCTTTTTTATTCCACTTACCCATTTTTTTTTAGATGTGTTTACCTGAGATCCCTACAAGATCATAAGCTCCAAAAGGCTGGGAGTATATTTTCTTTTTTCTGTTCTTCTCACATTGCACCATGGCTGGCACATGGTTGGCACTTAATATGTGTATTATGAAAGAAAAGCTTAACAAATTGACTTATGACCTTAGTGCAATCTTATAGCAACTCCTTATAATAAGTCTCTTTCAGTGTCCTGATAATTATAGAAACTAGAATCTTAAAGTTAACATGCAAGCAACAAAGAGACATTGCTGAAATTAAGAAGTCTCAAAAAAAAAAAAATGACTAGGAGCTTGTCCTCTTATAAAATGCTGGATTACATACCCTTAGCAAATCCACTGATTGCTTAAATAGGAAGTCCTAGAAAATTGTCTCAATATATGCATCTGATTTGACATCGATCATTCCCTCTGGATGACTGAGTACTTAATTTGCTAGATCAAACATTTATGACAGCCTTGAAAACTACAGACCTTGAATATTGGCTTTTATATACAAATGAATAGAAAAAACTAGAGATTAAGTGTAACAAAGGCAAAAACTCTAAAGTGTTCAGTTATAAGCCACAAGCCAAAGGAAACACATGAGTCTTCTTGGACATTAAACACCCCATACAAAGGCTGCAGTGCCAGTGAAATTGATTGTAAGTGTTTAACTTTCTTGAGATGGAAAACAAAATTTTACAGTATGCTGAAAGGATTCAACAATACCTGTTGCCCTAGCACCAGCTAGCTTTATGGCCTGAAACTGTAGCTTTTGAGCCAATACCCATCAAGTGGGGTATTGGTGAACTCTTGGGGAAGTGGTGAAGGTCCTGGTGTGACTGGAAAGAGCTCCATGGACCCACGTGGCTTCCACACTGGAACATTTTACTGGATTCTGCACACTTTTACTCTTAAACCCTGGACAGTTCCTTTTGGCTCTGATTGCTTCCAGATCTCTCCATCTCTTTTTCCCTAACAGCCAAGACCTCTATCTGCTACTCCCAGTATCTGGTTCTAGCTTACTAACTTACTAACTAGTTGATCTTGAGCTACTTAATCTCAATTTTAATCTTTAATCATAATCTTAAAATGATATCAATTTATAGGACTGTTATAAGGATTAAATGTAAGGTACTTTATACAGTGCCTTACATATAGCACACTCTATATCGATGGTAGACACTACTGCTACTAATAGTCCAATATGGACCAACCTCTACCTACAATCCATCTTAAGTTATCACCTCTGACCATACATATCTATTGTTCCTTCTATACCCTCATTGGCTCAAATATTTTGAATATCAGTGCCAGCCAAGATTAGATTAGATGATCTGGCCTTTGAACACCTGATTTGCAAAGCTGGCCAACCAACAAGAAGCCTGGCCTTGCTGGTTGGAATCTTTTCTTTTGGATAAAATACTACACAATGATAGCAGGTAAGTGAGAATGTGTTTTATGAACCTGGGTTGCAGGTGAATTTTGTCAATCTAACGTCCATGCAAGTGTGGTAGTAATTTACCATGCCACACAAAAGCATAAAAGAACAATAACGACCATCTCTGGCTCTGAGAAAGCCAATGAGACAATCTCCTTTATTCTGCAAAAGCCCACAGGGTTCATTCCTCCCCCTTAGCAGACCCTCTAAGTCTTCTGGTAGTTTCTCTGCCCTACACTCTGAAAGCCCTGGTTTGCTGCCCTGATGCTACCGATGGCCAAAACCAAGGCGGGCATCACCTCAGGTTTATATTTCCTTAGAGAAATTGCTTCTTAAAAATTTGTAGTGTTCACACTACTTTTCAGTGACCCTTTTTCCATTGTAGTTCACATTCTCTGACTGAGCTCTGGAAATTCTCTCTCTAGCCACCCATAACTTTCCTCACCGGCTTCCCCAATGGTGCTGGTGTGCAGTGGGGAGAAGATGTTCTCCTTCAACGCTGTAGTTTCCCGGTTCCTTTTTAGACATGTTCACTATCTTACAGCCTCTTCTCTAGGAACAGGCTCTTCTCTGTCTGCTGAGATTTGGGGTAATACCAATGGCCATAAACTGACTCATGCAGCCATCACCTGTCGCCTTCAGCTTCACAGAGTAGGTTAAACCCACCTCTGTCTTGCCAGACATAGAGGACCGGACACTAAGCAGTTTCTTTATTCTTTTCTTGTTGAATGTAGAATGAATGGATTTTTCTCACCAAGAGTTAACCTGTGTCAGAAAGGTGAATCTGTGGACACTGCTTTTTTCCTACCCCTGCGAGAGTTCCTTGCTTATGCTAGGAACTCTGAGATGCTAGGTGCCTCCTTGTTCCAGCTGCCCATCCTTGCTTAAAATTTTTGTCTTTATACTTATGGTTGTAGGCTGTGGAATCAAAATGTTTCTCTCTCTCTCCTTTTAAGATTTATTTATTTATTTGACAGTGAAAGGGCATAGAGGGGCAGAAGGAGAGGGAAGAGAGAATTTTGAGCAGACTCCCTGCTGATTGCAGAACCCCATGTGGGGCTCTGTCTCACAACCCTGAGATCATGACCTGAGCCAAAACCAAGAGTCATAAGCTTAACTGACAGAGCCACCCATGTGCCCCTCAGAATGTTTCTTTAAGTCCTGTTTTTCAAACTCCTTTGACCCATTAGAAACAAAAGTTTCATTCAACATTCTTCTCTACTATAGGCAATGCTTTTTGATATTTTCTGTTCTACTCTACTCTTTTCCACCCTTTAAAAATAATGGCCACAACCCACTACATTGATTTTTTTTTTTAACCCATGAATACGTCAAAACCCACAGTTTGAAAAATACTGTATTAAGAACTTATTCATGGGGCGCTATTGACATTCTGCCATGGTCTCTTTAGTGAGGGCACTTATGTCCACCTCATAGAGACATCCCTGATCACCGAATCCCAAATAGGTCATTGATGATACTTTTTGTCATAGAACTTTGTTATTTCCCTTCATAGCATTTGTAGCAATCCGTATGTATGTTGTCCATTTGTTTATGTCCTGATTTCTATCTCCTTAAAATGAAAATCCACAAAGGCTGAATTTGGTCTTATCATCACTATTCTCTCCACACAAAGTCCCTAGCACAGCTTAGCTGAACTGTTGAATTAATGAATGGAATCTTCACTACATGCATATATACAAGGAAGTATGGTTCTTGGGGCATTTTGATTCTTTGTCCATTTCGCTTACTTGAGTCTAGCTAATTATTACTATTTTTTTGAAGGAGGAAACTTCTTCTCATTTGAGGACTATAAGGTGATTCATGCTATAGAAAGAGTAGAAGCCCAGGAGCTTCAGGGATCAAGGCAGTGGATATAGGAGACTGTCTTTTAAGGGCAACATCATGAGGTTAAATCATTTATACTCACTGTTCAAATTCCTAGAAAAGAGCATCTGATTGGCTGAACTTGTATCTCATGTCCTTGTCTTGTGTAGGAGAGGACAGAGCACTTTCTTGAAGGTGATATTATATATAATGCAGTGATGCTGTATACTTAGTTACTCAAAGAAAAACTGATGCTCTTACCAGAGATAAGACTATATGGGCAAAGCCAATGAGGTCCACTGTGCACATGTTTTTATGACTGCCATTCTTGCCAGAATTAACAAGGACAGCCTGGGTGTGATGGTGGCCAAGGACCTAAGATAATATTTCTTAGTCTTTTAAACCCTTTACTTCTTCAAATATCCCTATAACTAATAGCTCTCCTATGGAGAACTTCTGTTGTACTCTGATTTTGTATTTGTTTTGTTATTAATCCATTTATTGAAAAAGTATTTAAGATGCCATATTGTGTTTAGTAATAAATGAGGCACTTTGGAAGTTTATAAGGTAAAAATGGGACATGGTACTACCCTCTAGAAATTTATAGTCCAAATGGGAGTCAGGACATTTGACAGGTTCAGTAAGTGATATAGTATAGGATTGTATCAAAATTTGTAACATAATGATGGCATTTCTTCTATGTTGCTTTTCTGGAAAGCAACTAAAATTCTTCCAAGGCATTTCTGGGAAGTAGCTGAAATTCTTTTTAATTCTTTGCGGTAGAATGAAAAATATAGTTGTTTTCCTTCACTCTAAACCTCCTTGGACAGTTGTTTGAGTTGTCAGTTTATTTAATATAAGGATAACGTAGAGAAAGACATTCAGGTTAAAGGCTAGATTTCTGTTGTGGGCATTTGGACAGGTATTGTGACCTTCCATCGGAAGGTAATAGACTTTTCAGTGTGAGGAGAGATCGTGGGACTTGGTGTGGGACATGATAAAATTAAGCTCCTTGGTCTTCCACTCTGCTTCTCTTTACTCCACCTGGGAGGAATGTATATCTGTCAGTAGGAAAAAAAGGAATCAAAGGCGAGAAAGAACTCTAAAAGAAATGGTTGAACTAGCAGAAAAAGTTATTTAAGGTCATTTACACTTAGTGAAATAGAAAGACCCCAACCCCCCCCCCCATTAACTGGTCCTATGTAGCAAACCTTAGAAGTAAAAATGTGGGTAAAGTTCAAATAAACAATATGGATAATCATATTTGTGTCTTGAAAGTATGTTTATCTTTCTCTATGAAAATACATACAAATTTCATAATGTCAGTTCTAGAATTTCCAAACTAATGTATTGGGATAGCAAATGAAAGGGAAAAATATTTGGCCATTGTGTAATCTATGGGACTGACTCAACGATTTTGTCATATAACTAAGTTTAGTCTCAACTGTGTCGTTTCCTTTTAATTATTCTTGATGCTTCACAATGGTTTGGGGCTACAAAATCCTTTAAAAATAGGACTTCCCAAAGTATGCTGCATGGAAACCTAGTTTCAATATAGGGGGTGGTGGGGAGAATGGGCCAGGAAAGTACTGGGGCAAACAAATACACATGTTTACTTCTCAAGAACATTTGAGAGTGGCCAAGATCAGAAGTAGTTTTACTTCTGAAACTTATTTAACAACCCTTTCTTTTCTCTTTCTCTACAGAGAGTCATAAAGGTTTATCACTGTGTGTAAACATTTTGGAAAATGCTAGATTAGATTATCCAAATATAGCTTTGTGGTATTTTCTCATTCCACAGAAACACTGTTTTTCAAGTAATGGCATTTACCATCTATGATTTCAGAAGCCCTGAAGGGGCTATCAAGCTACTTTAAAAAAAATAAGAACGAAGTGTTTTCTGATACCGATGAACTATCATTTATGATATTAAGTAGTATGATTATGATATAAGGTATCATCTTAGTGAATTTTTTTTAAAGATTTTATTCATTAGAGAAAGAGAGTATGAGAGAGAACAAACAAGTATGCAGGGGAGGGGCAGAGAGAGAGGGAGAAGCAGGCTCCCTGCTCAGGAGCTCTATGTGGGGCTCAATTCCAAGACCATAGGATCATGACCTGAGCCGAAGGCAGATGCTTAACTGACAGAACCACCTAAGGCGCCCCCGACCTAGTGAATTAAATGTGATAATATAACACTTACTACTATGTTATAAATATTTCGAATACAACATGTTTAAAACTTACTGTACCCCTCTCCCTAATTGTTGAGCTTTCCCTGTGCTTCCTTAATCTATACAAGAAATACCTCTGTCTCATTTAGGATGTATACAACATAAAGTGCCACTCTGTGGGTATGCATATTCCACATTTCACAAGCTTGAATGACTCTTACCTTCTTGTTTGGCTATTTTTTATTTTGGTTGGGTATAGTGCATTTCAATTCACAATTTACACTTGTTTTTTAAAGATAATGATTAATTCTTCAAGTCAAACAGCTACTTACAGAGAGGCCCTTGAGTTGTATGGCACAATTGTAATACTAGACTTTAGGTGTCATAGATTATGTAATGAACTGTATGGTGTTCTCTGCCTCTTAACCTTGTTTGTATTTCTTATAGCCTAAATGGGATCATTGTTATCGTTGATCCCATTATGGTGAATTGGAACAAATGAGAGGACTAATGATACTCCATGCCTAGAAATGTCTATGGGACAATTCTCTTCCTATGGAGACAGAGGATGGGTTTAGCAATGACCTACAATGCTACCTCCTAGATTCATGTTTTCCTTTTGGTCATATCCCACCAGAGCCAAAGGCTGAACTATGCATAAAACCGTCACATGAATATATACACATCAAACTTGTTCCAACATAGTAACTGGTTGTTTTGAATAAATTACATTTCATTGTGTAGTGCTGACAATTGTTGTTTTTCTCCAGAGAGTGTTAGAAAAAGGCACCAACTAGGAAGTGAAAGTGGATACTCCACATGGATGTATTGTTTTAATGTCTCAAGTGTTTTGGTCTATTTGCTTTTTTAAAGCAAGGAAGTCTGTTTTGCTTTGTAAGAAGTGAAACAAAACAGGAGGCATTTAGTAATCAGAGTTGGCAGGGGTGGATAGGGCCACAGTCCTAGGACCCATGTCTCCATATGAACCAGATAACTCTGCCCTCTGTCATGACTACCTACTTTGCATCCACCAATGACTGTGGCCCACTAAAGCTAAAACAATCAGGATAGTAACACTTAAAAAATGTTCGTCAAAATCCAGCCAATAACCTCAACATACCCTGAGGGGAATGGGTCAGTATCATCTTAATATGCAAAGATCAGCAAAATATAATTTATTCAACAATTTATGAAATGAGACAGGAAAAGCAGGAAATGTGCTTTAAGGAACTTCAGAAATTAGGGCAAGAGCATAAATCTTTCCTCAGATCTACAGGAATCATGCATTAATTCATGGAAAAGAGAAAATGTACACCCAGTAGGGTAATTGAACATAGAAATTAGGCTGAAGAAGAAATTTTGTTAAGTGTGAAATTGCAAGAATGACAAAGAAGGGCTTTCATATACCCCATGATCTATGAAATGATTGTCTACTCACAGAATAAAACTTTTTTACTCCAAGTGTCAGGAAGAATGGCACCTGTGCTGAAGGTAGGGAAGGAAAGATGCATCCCACTGGGTGAAAGATATGTCTTCCCACCTCATTTTTTAAAAGATTCCTTCTAGATTCCTTCCATTTTCCTCAGAACGCCCAGTGTTCAATAAATCATCTAGGAAGACCTGTCTTACTTCCGATATAGCTGCCACCTCTACCTTTCTCACAGTGCCCACTGTCACTGCATTAGTTCAGCCTCCCATCGTTCTTACCTGCACTACCAAAGTCACCTTTGAACAGATCGCAGCCTCCCACCTCCGTTTCAATGCATCTCAGCAGAAGACTTCTACTGCTGACAGAGTGATCTTTCCAGAACACAAATGTGATTTTCATCCTGTAATTCAGAATCCTTTATTGGTGGCTCATCCCCTTCAAGAGAAAAATGAACTTGAGAAAGACATGTGAGGATTTTTTTATCACCTTACCCCTCCAATCTGACTGCTTTGTAAAATAGACCCCATTTACCTGGCTCACTCTTACTTATCTTTGCATACTCTTGGGAACAGCTCATTCAAGAGGCCTTTCTGGAATAATCCAACACCATCCACCCTTCCAGGGTGTGGCAGGAGCCCTCCACCATCTACTAGACCACCCTGTACATCTCTTTCTCAGGGCATTTATCACGTGTATCACGACTGTCTATTTTCTTAGCTATGTCCTTCTCTAGACCATGAGCAACTCTGCCGTTTGAGAGACTTCAACTAGTTATTGATATTATTGTTATATGTTAATGTTGTAAGGGTCTCACTACACGGTACACAAAGACTTAAGTATTTTCATTTATTCAACATACATAATTTCCAGACCATGATTCCATTCAATAAATAACCACGGAGGGACCAAGGCCGGTCCAGTATTGATGGTGTTGCCCCCACTTGCATGCTTCACCTCACAATGACACTAGATAGTAAGATGTACCATTCCTTTCTCATATGAGGAAAAGGAGGTCTTCATCTGGACTGAGGTCACAGAGTCAATGCAACAACCAGGTCTCAGTCCAAACTCACCCTCTCTCCACTTCCTCCTGACTCGCTAGTTTTATTGAGAAATAATTGACACATGTCACTGTAGAGGTTCAAGGTGTAGAGCATGATGATGTGAGTTACATACATATATTGTGAAATGATGACCATGATGGTTGTTTAGCTAACATCCATCTTCTAATATAGATACAATAAAAAGAAAACAAAAAAAAATTTTCTTCTTATGGTGAACTCTTAGGATTTACTCTCCTAACAACTTTTCTATATATTACACAACAGTGTTAACTGTAGTCATCATGTTGTATATCATGTCCCAGATATTTATTTTATAAGTGGAAGGTTTGTGGCTTTTGAGCACCTTCTTCCCCTTCCTCCTACCCCCTACCTCCCACTTCTGGTAACCACAAATCTGATCTCCTTTTCTATGCATTATCTGTTGTTTTAGGATTCCACCTATAAGTGAGACCACACAGTATGTGTTTTTCTGTCTGACTTATTTCACATAGCATAATGCCTTCAAGGTCCATCCATATTGCCAAATGTATCACTTACCATGATGTCTTTAAAATTCATCCATATCATCAAAAATGGTAGTATTTCCTCATTTTTAATCTGAATAACATTCCATATATATATATGTTATTCCATATATACATTCCATATATATATATGTAATCTCACACATACATACATATATACACGTATATGCACACACCATAACTTCTTTATCCATCTATCTACTGATGGACACTCAGGTTGCTTCCATGTATTGGCTATTGTAAATAATGCTGCAATGAACAAGGTGACTTTTTTTTTTTTTTTTTTTTGGACATTGTGTTTTCATTTCCTTAAGATAAATACCCAGAAGTGGAATTGCGGGATTAGTGGTTGTTCTACTTCTAATTTTTTGAGGATCTTCCATCTGTTTTCCATAGAGGCTGCATCAATTTACATTCCCACCAATGGTGCACAAGAGTTCCCTTTCCAGCACATCCATGCCAGCATTTGTTATCTCTTGTCCTTGTGATGATGACTAATCTAATGGTTATGAAGGTATATCTTCCTATAATTTTGATTTGCATTTCCCTAATGACTAGTGACGTTGGGCTTCTTTTCATATACATGTTGGCCTTTAACATACAAGCATACCTCAGAGATATTGCAGGTTGGATTCCAGACCAATACAATAAAGTGAATATTGCAATAAAGGGAGTCAGATGAATTTCTTGGTTTCCCATTGCATGTAAAGGTTATGTTAATATTATACTGTAGTCTATTAAATGTTCAATGGCATTATGTCTAAAAACACAGTGTATATACTTTAATTAAAAATACTTTATTGGTAAAAATGTTAACCATTATCTGAACTTTCAGGGAGTGGTAATCTTTTTGCTGGTGGAGGGTCTTGCATTCTTCATGACTGCTGACTGATCAGGATGGTCATTTCTGAAGTTTGAGGTGGCTGTGGCAATTTCTTTAAATATGACAACAATGAAGTCTGCTGCATCAATTGACTCTTCCTTTCATGAATGAGTTCTCTTTAGCATGTGATGCTGTTTGACAACATTTTAGTCACAGTAGAACTTCTTTCGAAATTGGGAGTCAATCCTTTCAAACCCTGTTGATGCTTTGTCAAGTAAATTCATGTAATACTCTAAATCTTTGATTGTCATTTCAACTATCTTCACAGCATCTTCCTCAGAAGTAGATCCCATCACAAGAAATGACTTTCTTTAATAATCCTTAACAAGCAACTCCTCATCTATTAAATTTTATTATGAGATTATAGCAATTCAGTCACATCTTCAGTCTCCACTTTTAACTCTAGTTCTGTTGCTATTTCTATACCATCTGCAGTTACTTCCTCTACCGATCTTAAACCCCTCAAAGTCATCAGTGAGTGTTGGAATTAACTTCTTCTGAACCCCAGTTAATGTTGATAGTTTGGCTTCTTCCCATGAATCAGGACTGTTCTTCATTTAGTATGGTGAATCCTTCAGAAGATTCTAATTTACTTTGCCCATATCCTTCAGAGGAATCACTGTATATGGCAGCTGTGGCCTTACAAAATGTATTTCTTAAGTCATAAGACTTGAAAGTCAAAATTACTCCTTGATCCACGGGTTACAGAATGTACATGAATCTCACTGTATATGTCTGTCAGAGCTCCTTGGTGACCAGGTTAATTGTCCATAAGCAGTGATTTTTGAAAGTAATATTTTGGTTAAAATTTGCTTGAAATGTCTTTTTCTATCCCTTCTCTCTCAGTCTCTGTGTGCATAAGGCTAAAGCAAGGCTGTAGTGGGCAGAATATCTTTGGGTCTTTTTAAAAATTATTTATTTATTTGTCAGAGAGAGAGAGAGGGAGAGAGAAAGCAGAGGGAGAAGCAGGCAGAGGGAGAATCAGGCTCCCTGCTGAGCAACAAGCCTGATGTGGGGCTTGAACCCAGGACCCTGGGATCATGACCTGAGCGGAAGGCAGATGTTTAACTGACTGAACAACCCAGGTATCCCTGGATCTTCTTTTTTTTAAATACATTCAGCTCTTCTATGTATCTTGGTTGTAAAATTTAACCCATTTATATTTAAAGTAATTATTGAAAGGTAAAGACTTCTTATTGTCATTTTGTTAATTATTCCCTAGTTGTTTGGTAGATCCATTTTTCCCTTTTTTTTTTTTTAATCCTGCTGTCTTTTTTGTGTGTTTTGATGCCTTTTTGTGTCATTATGCTTTGGCTTCTTTATTATGTTCTTTTGTTTAATTACGGTAAGCTTTTCTCTTATGGCTATCATGATGCATACATAAAACATCTTAAAACACCCTATTTTAAGGTGATAACAACTGAACTTCAAAAGAATTTGCAAATTGTGCATTTCTACTTCTTCTCCTCCTATAGTATAGGTTATTGTGGTTATAGTACACATATTTTTGTATACTGTATAGATAATAACAGTTGATTATAGTTTCTTTCTTTCTTTTCTTTTTTTTTTTTTTTTACTATGCTCATTTTTTTAAAGTTTTCAACTGGAGTTGCAAGTGAATTATACACCACTATCACAGAATTACAAAATCTAACTCTGAGTGTATATTTACTATTACCAATGAGTTTCACACTATCTTTTTATGTTTTTATGATGTTAATTAGCATCCTTTTACTTTCTCTCAAAGAACTCCCTTTAGCATTTCTTGTAAGCTCTGCCTGGTGGTAATGAACACTTTTAGCTTTTTGTTTATTCATTTGAGAGTCCTTGTGTACACATTTGAGTAATGGGACTCCTCTTCCAGACTCTGGTTTACTTTGACAGAGACAGATCTTCAACAGTGAACTTAGTCTGTGTTTCTGGGTGTGCTTGCTGGTAATGTACCAGGGCAGGTGGTGCCTGCTATTATGATCTATTTTGGGGTGAGGCAACTGTTTGAGCTCTGAGGTTGGGGATGGACGATATGCGACTAGCTGAGAATAGTTGGATAGAACTGCTGGCTTCATTCCTATTCAAGTGAAGCTGTACGATGAGCTCTGTGGTTGCCTGGATTCTCTGTCTAGGCTTACTAGATGATTGGGACTGGGTACTATATTCAGTAGTAGATGGAATATGAACTACTTTCCCTGCTTTGGTAGAGCAGCAGGATGAGATCTATGGCATGTACAACTTTTATGGGAATCAGGCAAGAGTTTGCACTGAATTCCCTGATCAGGTGAGGTTACCAGTTTTGCTCTATAGGCTGTGCTTTCTGTTCAAGTGGCACTATATGTAGGACTGTTGAAAGGGCTCTGCAACTACTTTTGTGTTCTGGTTAAGTTCCCTGATCAAACAGGCTGGAGGCTACGTTCAGCAATGAGCAGAGATATGAATTAGTTTCCCTGTCTGTGTACAGTGAGAGAAATAGCTCTAAAGCTGGTAAAGATTTTTGTTGTTGTTGTCTTAACTCAAGGCAACCCATAGCCCAGGTTCCCTGGCCAAACAGGTCTACTGGTTTCGCTCTGCAAACTATTGGCTCTGCCTGCCCTTCTCAGCACAAACACTGCCACACCATAGCTTTCTGATGTTTTCTCCAGGCCTTCTGATCAGATGGGACACAGAAGCCATCTATGTCTTACTAAGTCCTAAACTCCTTGCCTGGGTGGGGAGGGGAGGGACTGCTCCAGGCTACTTCCAATTTCCCCAACAGGATCTCCAGTTGGGAGGGACAGGGAGCTATCAACAGCCTTGGCTATGAATTAATCCTCCTGCCTGTTCATAACACTGGAACATTCCATGCCAGATACTGGCTGTGCTCTGAGGGCAATCAGTTCTGCTCACCCATTTCTCTGGTTGTATGCCACTGGGCTTCACAGTTTCCAGGTATTTCTGGTCAGATGGGGGTAGGAGACACTCTCCACAGTGGTGAGGCAGTGATTCAGCACCCTGCCTGAGCACAGACAAACTGGGCTCTAGGGCTGGCAAACCTCACTTGTAGATCTAAATCAGGCAGAAGAGCACCCCGCTGAGTTGCCTGGTCAGAGTGCACAGTAGCTTTTGGTTCTGCAGATGAACACAAGTGCTGGTTGGAATTACTACTTGGGCACTGCAAGTGTGAACTTGGTCTACCAACATTTGCATGCTTGTTGTTGCAAACCCCTCCCCACTTCTCCATCATAGTCATAGTCCCAAGGATGGTGGGAAGATTCATCTGAGATCCTCATGGGGCGAGATCAAAGTAGTGGCTCCCACAAAGCAACACACAGTGCTGAGGTGAGGGATTGTCTCCTCTGGGTTCTCTTCTCCCACTGCAGGAAACAGAAACTCTGTGGAGACATTCTGGGTGGTGGTGCACTGGCTTGGGGGAGGGGCAAGGCAGTCAGCATGTAGCCGCCTCTCTTACATCACAGTGTGGTCTGTTTGGTCCAGGGGGATGCAAGGGGTACCTCGGCCTCCCCCACCTTCCCCCATGTGCTAAGACTCTCTCAGTGTGTCATGATTAATGTTAGTTGTTCTTGTGAGGGGGAGAAAGTCAGGATGGTGATGCTGCCATCTTATTGACCTTTCTCCACTTTTGACTCAGAATAATAATGTCTCTTCCTTAAGGAAGATAAGGAAATAAAATTAGTTGCCTGAATCAATGGGCCTAGATAGGGCTCTGGCTGAGCTGCCTGACTCACAGTCTCAATGGGACTTCTGCATAAACAGCCCGAGAACTCTGAAGAGATAGGCAGGAGGAAGAGAGGGTGGAAGGGCAGGACATGGCCCGAGGCCCGCCAGCCTGCAATCTTTGCCATCCAGGTGTCCTTATGCTGTGTGGCATGGTCGGAACATGCAACCCAGACTCGTCTTCCTTGCATGACTGTCATTGGTTCTGTATCCACCACATAATGCCATTACTGGCTTTAGCACCTCTGTCATATGGGAACGGAGAATCAAACATGGAAGACCAAACCATACATAGCTTTGAATACAGCAAATTTTACAACACACTCATTTGCTACAATTTGCTATAAATATTCAATCAGAAAGAGCCGCTTAAGAAAAACAATTCTTCACCTAAAGAGGATGAACCTACAGGAAATGATAACCTTTAAGAAAGTCGAATTTTAATGTAAAGTTTTTTGAGAATGTATTTTACTTATTTTGTCTTATTTATTTGACTTACTACCAGCATTCTCATTGTTCAAAAGCCTTGGGCACATGTATGAAATATAAATGGAATAATTAAACCTAACAGTCAAAATCTCCACAAAGGAAAAAAAAAAATCAATGCAATGCTATTGTTTACAATTTAATTGAAGAAATCACTTAAAACATGTAACAAATTAAAGAATTTAATAAGGCTTTCATGCTCATCTCCAAAATGAGGAAATTGACTCTTATTGTAGACCCCCTACTGTTACTTCTTGTAGAGTAACACCATATCTATATTTCTCATACTCTCCCATAGTTGTAATTATCTTCTTTTTTAAAAGAGATTTATATATTTACTTTAGAGAGAGTGAGCACATGTAAGCGAGTCAGAGGAGGGGCAGGGGGAGAGGAAGACAAATCCTCAGGCTCCCCACTGAGCACACATTCCAGATGCAGGGCTCCATCCCAGGACCCCTAGATCATGACCTGAGCTGAAATAGAGAACATTCAAATGACTGAGCAACACAGGTGCCCCTGTAATTATTTTCCTTCTTTTTGTTTTGTGTGTTTTGTTAAATATTTGTTGAAATGTCTAAATAAATGCATGTGTGTGTAGAGAATATGTATATATGTGTATGTATGTATGTATATTTGTATACACATTTCTATTTCTGTCTCTAAAGTGTGATTCTGGATCCAGAAATTTATTAAAAGAAAAGGTTGGGCAACAGACACATGAAAAAATGCTCCACATCACAGGGAAATACAAATCAAAACCACAATGAGATATCACCTCACACCAGTCAGAATGGCTAAAACTAACAAAAAATGTTGGTGAGGATGCAGAGAAAGGGGAACCCTCTTACACTGTTGGTGGGAATAAAAGCTGGTACAGCCACTCTGGAAAAACAGTACGGAGGTTCCTCAAGAAGTTAAAAATAGAACTACACTACCACCCAGCTATTGCACTACTAGATATTTACCCCAAAGATACAGATGTAGTGACCCAAAGGGGCACCTGCACCCCAATGTTTATAGCAATAATGTCCACAATAGCCAAACTGTGGAAAGAGCTGAGATGTCCATCAACAAATGAATAGATAAAGAAGATGTGGTATATATATATGCAACAGACTATTACTCAACCATCAGAAAGGATGAATACTTACCATTTACATCGATGTGGATGGAACTAGAGGATGTTACACTTAGCAAATAATCAATCAGAGAAAGACAATTATCATATGGTTTCACTCATATGTGGAATATAAGAAACAGCACAAAGGATCATAGGGGAAGGGAGGGAAAACTCGATGTGAAGTCATCAGAAAGGAAGAAAACCCACGAGACTCTTGACTGTAGGAAACAAACTGGGGGTTGATGGGGGAGAAGTGAGGTGTGGGGGGGATGGCGTAATTGGGTGATGGACATTAAGGAGGGCATGTGATATGATGAGCGCTGGGTATTATATGCAACGGATAAATTATTGAACACCACATCTGAAACTAATGATGTTCTATATGTTGGCTAATTGAATTTAAATTAAAAGAAAAAAGAAAAGGTTGTCTCTAAATATACTGATCATGGGGCTCCCTTCACTTTAGTCAGCAATTTCTGCATCTTGCCATTAAAGCACTTTTCTTCCTAAAGAACTGAATACAATCTTTTTGAAGGAGTAGAGCAGCAGCCTGTGTCCCTACAGGAAGCGTGCTATCAGATGTCAGTTGCCAGGTTCCCAACCTAAGCCTACCTGCCCTGGATAAGGATCCTTCTGGTGCTTGCTTAAATCTGTTCTGCCTGTAACATAGGCAGCAATGGAAGCCTGCCCTATACTTTGAAAGAGTTGGCGCTTTGCATTCACTGTCCACGTTTTGTTGATTTCAGTTCAGCTGTCTGACCAAAGCTTCTGGGCAGCCCACAGGTTGTGAGTGAAAGAGCAAAGGAAAGGAAAGAGGGAGCAGGGAGACATGGAGTGGTGGAGGCAAAGTGTACCCTTGGCTTTGAGCTCTCTTCTTCCTTGGAATCTGATGGATTCCTTGAGTTGTTTCTGCCTTCTCCATAACTACACTGCAGGCTTGGACTTATTTGGAGTGTAGTCCATGGCCAGAAGCAGAGTAAGTGCTCAGTAAATGGGTGGATGGATGGATGGATGAAAAGAAGAGAAGGAAGGAGGGAGGTAGGAAGAAATTGAACACTATTTCTCTCATACTGAAACATACCTTTCTGCCTGGGTTTCCTCTCTCTCTGGCCAATCTTCTCTGTCATTATCTGCCTATACTTCTCTTGAGCCCTTGGTCATCTGTGTGTCTCTATTCTCCATTCTTGTGACTGCTACATTTTTGTGGGCTTCCCATAGGATTCCTCTGGCCTCCCTATGGAATCTGGGTCCTGCATTGGCAAATTCTAATCGAACATTCTCCATAATGCATCTATCATATCCTCAAATGAAATATAGCTATTGCCAAATTAATCAGTTTTTTGTTTTCATTTTTGTTTTACCCCTAACTTCCCCAGGTCCCTATATATATCATTATCCTTTTGTGTACCTGGGCTTGAAATCTCATAGTCATCTTTGTCTGTTGGCTCCCCTTTGCCTGGTTCTGTTTGTCTTGGCCTTTGCTGTATGCCGCCCACCCCCAACCTCAGCCTCCAGCTCCCTCTTTCCTCTTACTCTGTGCTCATTGTGTAGCAATTGTTTTCTAAGCAGGCTTCCTAACTCCATTTTCTTCCCACTAAAGTTGATACTATCCACTGAAGAACAATTAATTTTCCCAAATTACTTCTCTGTTCATGTTACTCTCTGATTTAAAAATCTCCAGTGACTCATTATGGCTTAAGGCAGTGGTTTCCCAGAATTTTAGATATGATAGAGCAGTAAATAAAGCAATTAGAAAAAAAATCAAACCTAGGAAAAATTCAGGGAGGGAAATCTCTTATTTCTCTTAGTAAAGTCATTTTAAAAATCACAGTTTGTAGTAACCATCATTACATTTAGGAAAAGATGTTTTAATCCTAAAAAGGGACAAAGTAGTTTGTGGGATAATATTTGCCTAATAAGCTACCTGCTTTGGGGTTTTATTGTGGAATTTTATTAATGTAAAGCTTATGCCATATTAGATATCATGGAGAGATCTTACTGTCTAACATATTCTTTTTTTCTTTTTTTGTCTTAACATATTCTTAGAGTAATCCAAATTTCAATAAAAGTGGCCATATTTAACGGAAAAAAAAATAAAAAGTGGGAATGACCATCTTGGAGTAGAAGACAAATTTTATTTTTCTTTTTTCATTTCATTTTATTTTATTTCTTTTCAGTGTTCCAAAATTCATTGTTTATGCACCACACCCAGTGCTCCATGCAATACGTGCCCTCCATAATACCCACCACCAGGCACACCCAACCTCCCACCCCTGTCCCCTCCAAAACCCTCAATTTGTTTCTCAGAGTCCACAGTCTCTCATGGTTTGTTTCCCCCTCCGATTTCTCCCACCTCACTTCTCCTCTCCATCTCCCAATGTCCTCCATGTTATTCCTTATACAACACAAGTAGGTGAAACCATATGATACTTGACTCTCTCTGCTTGACTTATTTCACTCAGCATAATCTCCTCCAGTCCTATCCATGTTGATGCAAAAGTTACGTATTCGTCCTTTCTGATGGAAGCATAATACTCCATTGTATATATGGACTGTATCTTCTTTATCCATTCAGAAGACAACTTTTTAAACAGGAAATAGTGCTCTTATGAAAAGCTCACACCCTTGGTCACTTTCATCTTTTATTCCTTGGACTGTTGGTCACATGGTCCCTGCAACAGCAAGTCATGTCCAGCCTCATGGAGCCTTCTGTGCTTCCATTGGCCCTACCCAGTTTGATCATGTCTGAGCCCTAGCCATTTTACCTGAAAGGTATATGACATGCTGCCCGGTCACCTTAGGTCTGCTTCTTCCTCTTTAAAATGGAGACTTTGAAATTGACGATAACGAGGTTTCTTCCAGTCCTAAAGTCTATATTGTTGATTGATTGATTTACTTAATCAAAGGTAATAGCTGTATTCATTAACTCTGGTTTTCTGTGTACATAAACTTAAATTAAAATGTTGAGGATTATAGGCAAGGATTTTCCCATCAGAGGATGAGGGATAAATCAAAGTGTAAGATTAAAACTTCTTTATTCACACCTGGTTAGCTTGACATCTGTAAATTAGGAAAACAGGGAACATCATGAGTGAAATGGGACAGGATGATGAAAATACTCATTTAATACACATCAGTTTAGTGTGAGGGGAAAGAAGTAAAATGAAACCATCACTGATATAAAAGATATCTACCCTCCCATTTCATTTAGCTATGAAAGATTCATTAATTTAACTCACACTGTTATTAATCCTTTTGATTTGGCTTTATTTACTCTCCCATTCTGACTGAGGCAGAGTTCAAACTGAGGTATCCATGACCAAAAAAAGAGGGGGGGGGTGATCAACCAATCCATATTTTTAGGCAGAGGAATTATGAAGCTTATGATCCCTACTCTTGGCGGAAGGATGCTATCTCATGAGTTTATTTCATAGACTTTCAGCGCTATCCAGGAAGATGCAAATGAAAAATGAGTGCAGACAAATATGGACACAGGGTCTGCACCTGCAGAAGACAAGTACTTATAAACTCTATAAATTCCACCTCAACTGATCTATTTTGAAAGATTCCCTACCTTTCCATGTAAGTAAGGAGCAGGTTTTTGAGCTTGAAATACGTAAATGCAATATTATCACATGTGGATTTCCCAGCCCAAGGGCCAATTATCACTTCAGACCTATTTAGTGTAATGGAGAGTTCCACAAATACTTCTTTGATATTGACATCAGAATCAAAGTGATGGATGGATTTATAAAAGAAAGATGTTTTGTCCTTTCCAGTTTTATGTCTCCCTGACAAAGGCATTGTTGGTTTAAAACTGAACCCCATTTCAAACTCCTGACCACAGATCACATCTTACCTCTTAAAAGTCATTTCCTATTATGCTGTGCATCCAAATCTCCTGGTTCTTGTGGCTGAAAGGAGGGACCCCTGGATAGTTCTCTCCAAATGCAGAATGGAATTCTCACTTTGGGTGTGGGCAGGCAATATGCTGGTCATTAGTGATGCTTGACCGAATGTCAGGAAGAGACCATTAGCTGGGTGCACTGCTGGGAAGAGGCCATTAGCACCCAGCTGCCAGCAGTGGTTTGGAATGTGGAGCATGCTATAGGTTCACAGCCTGGAAATTGTACCTCTCTCAATATCCTGCAGATGGCTTGGAAAGCAGCAAAGATGAGTCATATTCCACAATCACTTTGATACTTTATCCCTGAAATGCTAAAAAGACAGAAGAGAAATGAAAATTGTGGTCAGGTTCCCCATACATTAGGTATATATGGAGGTTGTTTAGAAACATCAGATGAATGACTAAATGTTGTTATATTTATGAACATATAGAAAATCATACGTAAGCTTGACTTTCCCCACATAATAGGATTTTGTTAAATGCAAACCCATACTTCAAAAATTATTCAAGAACTAAATAAAAAAATAACCACAATAATGATGTATCAAAATGTTAGGATGCTTGCTTTCCATGATCTTAAAAAAGCATCTCTTTATTATTTTTTAAAATTTTATTTATTTATTTGAGAGAGAGAACATGAGGAGGAAGAGGGTCAGAGAGAGAAGCAGACTCCCTGCTGAGCAGGAAGCCCAATGCAGGCTCAATCCTAGAATTCCAGGACCATGACCTGAGCCAAAGGGGGTCCTTTAACCAATTGAGCCAACCAAGTACCCCAAAGAACATCTCTTTTTTCCTCTGTGTCTCCCATCTCATTTTTAGGCATTTTCAATGAGAGGTAAGAGATCATATTAGTCAGGGTTCTCTCAAGAAGCAGAACAAATAAGAACCATTAAGAACAAATAAGAAATTTTAGTATGAGGTATTGGATTGTGCAATTATGGGGGTTGAGAAATCCCACGATCTGCTGTTCTCCAAGCTGGACACCCAGGAAAGCTAGTGGTATTGTTTGATACTGAGTCTAAAGACCTCCTCTGAGTCCAGGGAAATCAGTGGTGTAAATCCCAACCCAAGGGCAGAAGACCAATGTCTCAGCTTATATAAGCAAGCAGGAAGCAAAAAGGAGCATATTTCTCCTTTCTCCATCTTTTTGTTCTATTTAGGTCCTCAATGGATTAGATGGTGACTACCCATGCTGGGGAGGGCAAACCACTTTACTGAAGGTACTGATTCAAATGCTGATCTCATCCAAAACACCCCTACAGGCACACCCAGAAATCATGTTTAATTTGGGTACCTGTAGGCCCAGTCCACTTGACACATAAATTCGTGTCACCAGCATCTACCAGTGTGTGTCTGTGAGCTACCCATAGTCTATCATGGGCCTGGTGCTCTTTTCTTTGTGCATCATGATCTCTCCCACTTTCTGCATCATGATCTCTCCCACTTTCTGCATTCTAGCTCTGTGTGATCCTTTGTCTCCAGCAAACCACTCTGTGCCTGCATTTTTTTGACTGTGTTTGTCTCTCTTTGCTGCCCACAGTGAGTGGAGCATGGAGAGGAAGGAGGGACAGTACATCTGTAAAAGAAGAAGTGGATATGGAGGGTTGGCCAGACTGGTTTGGGAAAAGTTCTGTTCATGGGTTGCTTTTTACTCCATGTTTTGATTCAGGCAATTCATCATAAATTAAAATCACTCAGTTGGAAAGGGAAATCTGTTATAAGGATTCAAACGTACAAGGAAAGCTGTAACACCCAGCCCCAGAAAGGCAGGAAGTGACGTATGTTCATTCACCTCAGCAGTGGTAACTCATAAAGTTTTACTCCATGTTCCACCATGAATGAAATTTATCCAGACTCCTTCATGTCTGGTGATTTCTGTCCTGCTACTCAGTCGCTTAGTCCATTCCAAATTCCCCAGGGAGAATCTGATCCAGCCCACCCTTTGTTTCATTAGGCCAAAGTTACTGGCCAGGCTATGGATGGCTCCTTTCCAGTGAGAGGCAGCACTTGGCCAGTCAGCTGAAACAAAAGGGTGGCTTCACTCCTGCTCTCACACTGCAGCCTCTAGAAAGAAGCTGATTCTTTGAGAAGTCTAGGCATGCAGAGCACATGTAATTACATAACCCAGAGCCATGATACCTGCCATAGTGGGGTAGACCAGATTTCCCAGTCACAGAACTTATTGGTAAGGAGGGGAAAGTGTGCAACTTCCTGAGCTGGGACTTTAAGGAAAAAAAAAATGGCAAAATTGGGAAATCTGACACATTTTCATAGGTTTTTTCCACATCTGCTTTAGCTCCTTATTTGCTTAACCCCATTGAAACTCTCTCCTTTAATATTGGGCTAAGAAAATGCAATAAGCTTTTACCTGTTGCAAACATGCTGAATAAACCATGAAAAAATTCAGGAGCAGAAGACAGTATTTCAGAGTTTGTGATTATTACATTTGTGGACTTAGAGATGAAAGACAAATATTAGATAGGAAAAACTATACTAAATGGGAAATGCTGAAAACATGTGTCAGAGCCAGGAGGAGTGTGTGCCAGAGCCAATGCCATTATCAATCCCCTGGAGTCTGAATTAATACAGCGAAGGATTTAGGAAACTGTGGTCAAGGATGACATTAGCAAATGTAATTTGCATGGACCAGGAATGGAGAAGACTTCATTACCCATATAGATGCAGCCTTCAGTTTCACAGTGGTGTAATTTTAATAGCTCCTGAGTGCTGAAAATGCTGTCAGGCTTGTGCCTAACTTATAGATTTGAATATTGTTCTTATTGTATTTAAGGCAACACAAAGGATTTGTGAAACAACATTTTTGTTTTCCATCCTTGTCCACTCATAGCTATCTTGGAAATGCTTTTCCTTAAAAACAAACATGAATTTTGAACAAAATGGTTAATAAAAACAGAAGAGGCGTAGTTTTTTCATTTACTCCAAATTAAAAACCTTTGAGGCTAAGTTTGAAGACTGCCTCTGAACTTAAGTGTTTTCAGTTTGAACCAGACATTTCTAAATGTCTTCTGCTGGAATCACTCCGCATTACACATATCACAAAACCTTATTACTTCCAAATTCAAACTCTTGTTAAAATTTGTATCACTCCAGTAGTTTTATATCAGTAGGAACACTGGTGATGTTGAGTGATTTTAAGGTAATTGAAGCATATTTATTTTAACAGGCGTTGTAATCTGGCAGCCAGTGAAGCAAATACAGGAGTATTGTAGCAAATAGGGATATTGAATGGCTTATCACCAAGGCTGTAATAATCAAACACATTAAAGACACACAGTGGAAACCAGGTATGATGGTTCTGAGGAACCTCTCAGGACACCCACACATCCCTTTGGCTCTGGAGGCAGCACAGCATAGTGATTAGGAACATGGATTGTGGACCCAGACTGCTTGGCTCTGCTCTTATCACCTGGTGTCCTTGAGCAAGGGCAAGGGCTTTCATGACTGTATTGGTTGCCTGTGGCTTTCAGGATGAATTTTATAAACTGGGTAGTATAAAACAAGAGAAATTTATTTTCTGATGATTCAAAGGGCCAGAAGTCTGAAATCAAGGAGTCGGCAGGCTAGGGTTGGTTCTTTCTGGAGGCTCTGAGGGAAAACCCATTGCCTGCCTCTATCCTAGCTCCGGGCGGTGGCCTGTGTTCCTTGACCTGCCCTTGCATCTCCGCAGTCTCTACCACCATCTTAACACAGCCCTACCTAATCCAATATCCTCTCTTCTCCACCTTCAGTTTACATCAGCCAAGACCCTATTTCCAAATTGGGTGACCTCCTGAGGTTCCTTGTGGATATGAATTCAGGGGAGGGAGTCAAACTTCAATCCAGTACAGTTGCCTCAACTGTAAACTGTGGCTGCTAAGAATATCTGTCTTATAGGTGGTTGTAATGGAGGTAGAGTGCTTAGAACAGTACTTTGCACCTGGTAAGCAGTGTGTATGTTTAGCTCTTCACTGGACTTGTGAGTAAAAAGACCACACTAAACTCAATAGACATAAGTGCATTTTTATTTGTCATAGAATCCTTTGCAGGTACATTTATAAGACCATCACCTTTCCCCACAACACCAAATATCTCCCTCCCTCCCTTCTCTTTCTTTACAAACTGTCCATGTTAAAAAAAAAAAAAAAATAGAAGGAAAGAAAAGAAAAGAAAAAAAGAAAAGAAAAGAAAACAAGGCACATTTTGGTGTGAAATGCTACCACAGCAATAGGAAAGGGAGAGAAAGCCAAACCAGTCCACAACCTGATCCTGGGTGACAGAGGACAAAAAATTCATCGAAAAAACACATGGCTGCTGGTTGCCAAGTTACAAACTGGCAAGCCTGGCTGGGCCTAGATAACCAACTCACTTTAATTAAATTGCCTCTGATTGAGCTTCTGGCTATGACTTTTCATACTGAGTCTGGCTCTGCAGCGAGGCAGCTCAGGCCTTTGGCATAAAATTGTGGTCGTCTGACTATATTTCAAACCCCAAAGCTTGACTCATTGTAGGCCCATTTGGGTGGTGTAGGCATCAGACCTGGTTTGTGCTGATTGTAAAGCACAGATGCTACCAGTCTATATGCCCAGGGCAGCCTCTGTGGGACAAGATCAGCTGGGGTGTATACAAGGTGTAGAGGGGTACAAAGGCCCGGGCAAGCTATAAGGAAATATGGGAACACGTTGCTTTGTTGTCTTTCTCCTTCTTTCTTTTGTATGAGAAATATTGTGAATGTGGGGCCCTACAAGACTGCAGGCAGTCCCCCACTGGCCCTGATTTCCAGTGGTTTCTGGCCTTGTGTCTCCTAGTCTACATGATGAGCAGTTCATAGTAGCCATGTGCACACTTCCTATAATCCCTCCGATCATTTATTCAATCTGACTCTAGTGCCATTCAGATGAAACTGGAGTTCCTTTGAAAAGCAGATGTGGAAGGAATCCCCTGAACCACTGGTCCAGAGGAAAGATAACCAAGTAGGCAGCACATGGAGGAGGACTTGGGTTGACTCCTTATGAATACAGGCTTCATGACTAACAAAATTTGTTCTTGCGCTGTGGATAACCACTGCTGATTTTGGTTAAAATCAATGCAGTGCCCTGAAGGGACCAGTGATTCCCACCTGCCCTTCATCTTTCCCTCCATCCTTCCCCAATCTGGCTCTAGTTCCTCCACACCCCGCTGCTCACCATCCTCTGAACACTAGCCGTTTTCTCCTTATTAATCTTTGTATCTGTCCTTCTCCACTTCCCACCTGGACAATTTCTATTGATCTTTAAAGCACAGGTAAGGCTAGGTTTTCATGGAGTAGAGTGTTGTGGGGAGACCAGGCCACCAGCTAACCATCTCTCTGCCCATCTCTCTCTCTTTCCAATCTTGTTTTCAATCATAGTGCTGCCACTGCTCTAGTGATGGTCTTCAGAACCCCATGGCCACCTGTCACCTGTGTATTGTTGAACAAGGTAGAGAATGCATCCTCTCCTCCTATCCCCTCTGCTTACACTTCTTTCTTCAAAGTCTAGTTCAAATATCACTCAGATTTGAAGTGGTCAACTCTCCAAGGCAGAGGTGTTTTTAACTTCTTCTCTGAGTCCACAGTGTTTTATAGGAAACTTTGTACCCATTTTGCTCTCTTTCACTGATCTGAGTTCCTTAGATGAAGGAACAGAGACTGTATCTCAAACACTTTCATACTTTGCTCATTAACATAAAGTAGATGATCAGTATAAGGCTCAGAGAGAATGTACACTGTACAATGCATATTATATTTGTTAATTCATTTTATCCAGGTGGAGGATGTTGAAATCTTATCAATATTAAATGTGAGAGAAATAATTCCTTTCTCTGATATGACTCTACCTGATTTATTTAACTGACCCTGTCATGCTTCTAGGCTGGTAGAAAATTAACCTGTCATACTCTGTGTGGCCTTCTCCTCAATCCCCATGGTAGTATCCATTTCTAGCTCTTAGGTATCACCAGAGTGCTGGGCTTGGGAGGATGGGGGCCTCTGCTACTGGGCAACTGTTTGACATAGAATCTGTTTAATCTTTTGTTTCCATGATTTGAAGTAGCCTTCCAGATCCAACAGACTCTTTTGCTCATGGCCATCCTCTGGACATCAAATCTTGCAGTGGTATGGTTTCTGTCTGTATTTTCTACTATGGGGTCCTATTTTCTCCCCAAAAGGCTATAATAAACCAGCCCTAATGTCATGACCTTGGCTGCTAGAAGTCTCCTTTTCTTCCCCCAACCCCAGAAGAAATATTTTTTAGTCTTGGCTGAGGGTGGGAAGAGGAGGTTGACAACTCACTTTCCTGCTGCTTTTTCAAGACACCTTTTTTTTTTCCTACCAAAGAATCCTTTTTTTGTTATTTTTGCTTCCTCTCCAAATCCTCCAAGTTCTAAAGAATTAAGCTTTGGGTGGGGGGGAGACTTGGTCACAAATTTCCTCTGAATCAATGATATTATGAACTAGCGTGATTTTGGGGAGCAAAGATGAAAATGAGAATCAGTAGGCAGAACAACCCCCAAATCAGTAGCTTAAATAAATAGAAGTTTCTATCTCTCTTTCCTAAAACAACTCAAATATAGGTAGGTTACCCAGCTAGATGTATACAGTTGTATACTAAGAAGTCAATGGTACCATCCAGAACATGGGGCTTCCATCTCTGGGTCCAAGATCCAGCTAGGCTATTTTCCAGCCAGCAGGGAGAAGGAAGCAGAATTCAGGGTAAACACAGCTAAGGTGATGACCTGGAGTTACACACACCACCTCTGCTCATTCCCTTTGTCCTGAAGTGAATACGGCCACTTCTAGCTTCATGACAAGCAAGGTATGCCCAGGAGATGGCTGCCATGAGCTTAACTAAAACCCCTGTGAAAGATGTGATTCTATTATTAAAAGGAGAAGTAGAGAATTAATATCAGAGCCCAGTCAGCGGTCTGCCCCATACAAGAAAAAATAAAAATGACTTAAAACCTCAAATATTGTCCAATTATGTTGGCAACAAAACTATTCTGATTGCACTTTAAGGATGAATAAATGAGATTCAGAGAACATGAATAATTTATCTAGGGTCATACAAGTAGCAAATAAGTAAATGGTGGAGTTAAGACCCAATCCTAAATCTGTTTGACTTCAAAACCTATATGTTTCCCTATACTCTACTAGTTATTGATGCATTTGATGAGTAAATTTTAAGATTATCTTTCCAATGTCCATGGTTAACTAGCACCTTTTATTTTTTCTTATATTAATCTATATGAAAAATGTAATCATTTGACCTCTGTTTTAATGTTTTTTTTCTTCACAATTATATAATTTATTGTTATGACAGTGTATGAAATATCAGTTGATTCTCAGGATACTAAAGCTTGAAAAACATTGTTAGCTTCACTTCTCTGTGTTAGGTAGAGATGTCATGAATTCATGTCACTTCATACACGAAGTGTCTTGTTGTTTGGTCATGGGTGATAGCTCAAATTGTGTTCAGAAGAAAAGGAAGGCAACAGATCAATATCAATAAACCCTATGCTCTACCATATGATGCTTTTTTATATGCAAAAGACATACTGCCTACAGCCCAGAGCAATTTAGAAATGCCTCTGATTCTCTGAAAGCAAGCAGCATCTTTATGCAGATTTCCAACCCCCAAGAATTGGAGCATGTCTCCACGCTTTGCTTCCTGCCCTGCCCATGCTCTTCTCCTGCTCCACCTTCTGGTTTCCCTGTGCCACGGTACCTCCTTTGGCTTCTACATGTGGACGTTCTGCTAACATTCTGCCCTGAAACTCTTCTCATGCTGAGTGTTCTCTTTTAGAAACACATCCATTCCCATTTCTTCAATAATTTGAAAAACTTCCAAATTTAAATATCCAGCCATGACTCCTCCTGGCATATTATATTAATGACACCATATGTCATTAGAGAAATGCAAATTAAAACAATAATGAGATACCACTATACACCTATTAGAATGGCCAAAATCCAGAACACACACACCATCAAATTCTGTGGAGGGAAGGATGAATAGGAGGATTTGGGGGCAGTGATACTATTTTGCATGATATCATAATGGTGAATACATGTATGTTATACATTCTTCCAAACTCACAGAATGTCTAACACCAAAAGTGAACCATGCGGTAAACTAATGGACATTCTGTAATTGTAATGTGTCAATGTAATCATTTGTTTTAACAGATGTTGATAATAGGGGAGTCTCTACCTGTATGGGCCCAGGCAGTATATAAGAAATCTTTGTGCCTTCCCCTCAATGTTGCTATGAACCTAAAACTGCTGTAGAAAACTAAATATTGGGGCACCTGGGTAGCTCAGTTGGTTAAGCATCTGCCATCGGTTCAGGACATGATCCCGGGATCCAGGGATGGAGTCCTGCATCAGACTCCAAGCTCAGTGGGGAGTCTGCTTCTCCCTCTGCCTGCCACTCCCCGCTAGTGCTCTCTCTCTCTCTCTCTGTGTGTCAAATGAATAAATACAATCTTTAAAAAAATTAAAAAAGAAAAAGAAAAAGAAAATCTTAGCAAAATGAGAAGGGGAAGGAAAGATAATGGACGCCAGAGGTAACATTCAAATACGAAGTAGTCTACATGTTCTCTGATACATAAAGAATATATTTAAAGACTTGGAGCTGAAGGGCTTTATCATTTAGGATGATCAATCTTGGGACAATTGACAGCAATCCCAAGAATGACATGTACCTGCCATGGCAGACGGATAAGAAAGACCCAATTTTGGGTGGCTGTTTGCTCTGGGTGGTTTGAAGGCTGAAAAGGATAAACCTAGGGTGGGGGAAATAAAAAATAAGGGTTAAACAGCAAGAGTGAACATGATTAAAAGGACTGGTAGATTAAAACTAGGGGTCTGGGAATTATTTGAACCTCCCCATACTAAGAAGGGTGATAGCAAAAAATAAACCCTATTTTCCCAACAGGGAAACTGACCCCCAGACAAGGGGACTAGCTTCAAGACTGTGGAAGCCAATGGTTTAAAAAGAGCAACCACAAAAAAAAAAAAAAAAAAAAAACTTTTTATAATAAATTGTCGTTTCACAAGACAACACACTCACTTCTGTTTATGACCATGACATTTCCCAAGACTCACAGAGTTTAATAATGAAGCAATAATTGAGTTACACTCAGTGAGGAAAGCAATTGCAATTTGAGGGAATTTTTTTTTTCTATTTCCACTGTTACGCTCTGGTTTATTTGATAGGTAAGCCATGTACAAACCACAAGAAAGAAACTTCTTGGCCCTCTAAGAACAGACAGTTACTTGCCCATCAGACTGTCTTAGCCAGCAGGGACCAAGCATCCAGCCCATTTTAAGGATAAAGGCTTCTAAACTGCTATGCTTCTATCTACTTAAAGAAAAGGAATTTATTCCAAAGTGGTGTGTTTGACTTTGGCTTAGCCTAGGCAATGAGTGTCCAGTAGGTTTTGAGTGTCCAGTGGATTTGGACTCTTAGCTCATCATATTTTTGCCACTAGAACTCCCATTCATTCTTTCTTTCAACAAGAATATATTGAGTACCTAGTCATCCCTATTTATATTTCCTTGTATATTTGCATGTCTGCCATTTGTATATTCCCTGTGCATCCCTACCTGTGTGGAAGCTACACACCAGTCCATCATCCTTCCCTGGGTGTCTCTGACCTGAGCCCTAAGATTCCCACTCAGTGGCTGTTTTTCTTGCCCTGGAGCTCCCTCAGTTGTCCTTGCACTGCTGCTGTTCTTTCTTCTCTCAAACTTGCACGAATGCTTTAACTATGAGTGAATGGAATTCTTTCTCTTAAGCCCTCAAAAGCTAGTCTTTATTTTCACTGCAATCCCTTCAGTCTAGGAACACAGTTCCTTTAGGGAGTGGCCTAGAGACTCCCAGGGCAGCCAGTGTCCGTGGTGTGTATTTTGTTTCCCACCTCAGGGGGATTTCTGACCCTCAGAGGTTCGGTTGACTTTATACTCTCTTCTTTCCAAAATCTTAATGACAGAATTTTGGAGTTGTGATCATTCAGCCAAGAGTTCCATTACTTCTCCTATTTCGCTGAAGGAACTTGATGAAAATCCCTCTCCATTCTCCCTGCCACCTACCCTGATAGTTCAGGGTTCCAAAGGTAGATTTTAACCAAAGGAGATGTTTATAAAGTACTTAACTTCTGACATGTAGTAGATATTTAATAAATGATAGCTATTATAGCTAATATGTAATTATGATAACTAGTGTGTAGATTAAACTGTAAAGATGATCCTGACTTCCTAGCTGTGTGTAACAATGGCAATGCTGACAACAATAGTAAATTATGGCTATAAATGTATTTCCAAATCTTTAAGTCCTAAACTTTTAGTTGTTATCTTTTCTTAAAACGTTACTAATTGGGGCACCTGGGTAGCTCAGTGGGTTAAAGCCTCTGCCTTCGGCTCGGGTCATGATCCCAGGGTCCTGGGATCGGGCCCCGCATCGGGCTCTCTGCTCGGCGGGGAGCCTGCTTCCTCCTCTCTCTCTGCCTGCCTCTCTGCCTACTTGTGATCTCTGTCTGTCAAATAAATAAATAAAATCTTTAAAAAAAAAAAAGGCAGTTCCTTTGCCTACTTATTAAAAAAAAAAAGTTACTAATTAAAAAAATAGACTCTCTTAAAAAAAGACAACTCTTTATATTCTAAACTCCTTAGTGCCAAATATAAGTGCCAAAAGATAAAACCAACTTCGTTCATTCAGTTATTCACTTATTAAACACTTGCTTTGTTCTTACTTTCTTTCAACTTAATCCCATCTGAATCTCTCTTCAGTCCCGCATAGGGCTCTGTAGCTTTGCTCCTGTCCTGACTGACATGCATGTCTTCAGAGACTCCACTTGGGAGTAGAAGTCAACATCAGCATCTCCCTGATGTCCTTCTACTGTGTATAATGTTATGAATACAAAGGATCTGGGGTGCGGGGGCAGCCTGCAGGAGCTTTGTCCCAGTTCCATCCCTACTGTGTCAGCATTGATTGTCTTCTGAGTCTTAGAAGGAGATAGGCTGACCCCAGGACTGGGTAGATCATCTGTGAGAGAGGAAATGAGATGAGACATTTAACAAGACAGTGTTAGAAGAAGTGCAGTCTAGATTCTTAGTCACTTAGACAGTTGATTACAAAAAGGAATGGGATTTTCGAGGAAATAAAAATGTTTTAAACATTCATTAATAATCAAAGAAATGCAAATAGAATTACTGATGAGATGCCATTATCACTTTCAAAATGGTAATAATTTAAAAAATAATAACTCAAAACCTTGGTAAGCATGCAGGGGGAAGAACATGTGTTTGTACTGCGTCAAGACTTCAAAATCATCCCAGTGTTCTAGAGGATGGTCGGCAGTGAGCAGCGCATGCATGCCGTCTTAGTTCTAAGAATTTATTCTATGGATATTATCAAAATGTTATCAAAAGATTTCTATATAAAGGTATCCATTACTTGAGGAAAATCATAATGAGTGTCATAGTTGTTTCAGCTGCCATAACACGATGCCACACCCTGGCTGGTTTAAACAACAGACATTATTTCTCATAGTTCTAAAGGCTGAAAAGTCCAAGATCCAGCAAGCTAGGTTTCATTCTGAGGCCTCTTCTTTTGACACATTGGCGGCAGCCGTGTTGCTGTGTGATCACATGATCTCTTCTTTGTGCATTCAGAAAGAGAGAGCAAGCTCTCAGGTGTCTCTTCTTGTAAGGACACTAATCCCATCATGGGGACTGCACCCTCATGACCTCATTTAACATTAATGACTTCCCAAAGGCCCCATATCCAAATACCATCACATAATTAAAAAAATAAGTATAAAAACACAGTTCAACACTTCGGAGCTCAATGAAATATATTGGACACTGCATTAGTCCACCAAGGCTTCTGTGACAAAATGCCACACCCTGTGTGGCTTAAACAACAGACATTTCTTTCTCACAGTTTTGGAGGCTAGGAAGTCCAAGATCAAGGTGCAGATGATTTGATTCCTGGTGAGGAATTTCTTCCTTGGCTTGCAGATGGCCACCTTCTTGCACCTTCACATGGCCTTTCCTCTGTGCGTGCACACACACACACACACACACACACACACACACACACACAGAGAGAGTTCTCCTTTAAGGATATGAATCCTATCAGATCCTATCAGAGGCCCCATTCTTATGACCTCATTTAACCTTAATTACCTCCTAGAGACCCCATCTCTCAATATAACCACAACTGGGAGTTAACACTTCAACATACAAAGTTTGAGGAGATGCAAACATTCAGTCCAAAGCCTTCCACCCCTGACCCTCCAAAATTCTTCTCACATGCAAAATACATTCATTCCATCACAACATCCTCCTGCCCAAAATCTTAAGACATTTCAACAAAAAGTCCCAAGTCCAAAGTCTCATCTAAATATCTCTAAGTCAGATATGGATGAGGCTTGAGGTATGATTCATCCTGAAGGTGAATTCCTCTCCAGCTGTGAACCTGTGAAAGCAGATAGCTGTGGTGCTTCCAAAATATGATACATCAGGCAGAGGATAGACTTTCCCATTCTAGAAGGGAGAAGTAGGAAAGAAAGAAAGTGTTCAAACCACAGTCCAAAACTGAGCAAGGTAAATTCCATTAGATCTTGAGGCTGGAGAATAATCCTCTTTGGTCCTATCCTCTGCCTTTCAGGCTCTCCCAGCTCTCTAGGAAGGCTCTGCCCATGCAGCTATCATTGTAATAATCAGTGAACCCACATTGACATAATCACAGGGCTTATATTAAGGGTCACATTTACCATTAATTAGCTTTAAAAAAAGATTTTATTTATTTGAGAGAGACAGCACATGAGTGGGGGAGAGGAGTAGAGGGAGAGGGAGAAGTAGACTCCTTGCTGAGTAGGGAGTCTGACACAGGGCTCAATCTCAGGACCTTGGGGTCATGACCTGAGCCAAAAGAAGATACTTAACAGACTGAGTCACCCAGGTGCTTTTACATTCTATAGCTTTATAACACATATCACCATTATGGTATCATACAGAATAATATCACTGCCCTAAATATTCCCTATGTTCCACCTGTTTATCCCTCCTTTTTACAAACCACATATAACCACAGCTCTCTATAGAGTCTCTAGTTTTGCCTTTCAGAACATCATATTGTTGGAATCGAACAATATGTAGCCTTTTCAGATAGACTTGTTTTTACCTAGTAATATACATTTAAGTGTCCTCCTTGTCTTTCCATTGGTTGCTTCCAAGTTTTGGCAGTTATGCATAGAACTGCTATAAATATCCACATGCAGGTTCTTGCATGGATGAACGTTTTGAATCTATCTGGGTAAACACCAAGGAGCTTGATTGCTGGGTTGTATGGTAAGAGTATGTTTAGCTTTGTAAGAAACCACCAGATTGTCTTCCAGAGTGGTTACACCATTTTGCATTCCTGCCAGCAATGAATGGGAGCTCCTGATGCGCAAAAGGGACATACTAATGGCAATTCTGTAAGGGTTAAGAATGTTATAGGCAGAAACCAGGCTCTGGAGTCAAAAATCCCGAGTTCTAGTCATACCTCTACCATAGGGACAACTCTAGGAGGAGGGCGATTGCAGGCTGTCTTGGACACACAGTGGTGAGAAGTGAGACACGCATGCAAATGCATGCACCGTGCCTGCCGCACACATGGTAAACACTCAATAAACACTAATAATAACAATAATTATTACATATGCATTTGCATCCTGAACATTTGGGGAAAAAAAGGCTATGACTGTAAACTGAATATTAAATATTCTGATTCCCATCTTACCTTTTTGAGTATTTTATAATTAAAAAAAAATTATATTCTTTTTGGAGTAAGGAAAAAACTCTTTTATATTTAAAAAAAAATCCTGCAGTCCTGTACAGCAACTTAAAATAAACAATTCACAAGTGTCCCAGCTAATTAATCCCAGCTCTCACTTGTTCCTGAGCTCACTGACTGCACCTCTCAGCTTTTTTTGCTGGCCCCGTTTCTCCTGCTCTTGATGCCTATATGACATTTCTCCTTGGTTGAGCAGGCACAACACATTTACCAGCTCCAAAACAGAGTTCTTGAATTTTCACAGAGACCTATTGCCCCAGAAGTGCCCCACTTTCAGGGAGGGACTGAAGATCCCTGCCAGAGAGGACCAGGAGTTACCGTGTCCTCCTTTGGCTCTGCTTTTGCTTTCACATGGCACACCCAACTTGTCATCAACTCCAGTTAGCTCAATCTTAACAACACCCCACTCAGCCTCTTCTCACCATCTTGACTTCGAACACCCTAGTCCAAGTCACCATGTTATGTCACCTGGACCACTTGTAGTGGTTTTCCTGCCCAACTATCTCCTCTCCACACTGTAGCCACAGTATTCCTATAAAAGCCAGATCATTTTTTCTGTGCTCAAAGCCAACTACTGGGGGGGGGGGGGGGACAAACCATAAAACCATATTACAATGGCTTCCCATCTGAAATGTGAATTTCCCAAATGACATGCAAAGTCCTTAAAGGCTTGCACAATCCTCTCAGCCTTCAGTGCAACCAGCCTCTGACATTACTCATTACTCTGGCCCTCCCTCATGGTTCTCCAGCCTTGTGGTCCACTGTCTGTTGTCTGTACCAGTGTGCTGGGAATGCATGAGTTTTCCTAGAAAGCCCTTACTCCATCTGGCTTACTCCTTTACTTTCTCTAGTGTCCACTCAGCTTTCATCATTGCTAATCACCCTATCTAAAATAGTACATGTGATCTTGCATGTGTATGTGCATGCACACACACACACACACACATACACACATACCCCAGACCCTTTGACTCCTATCTTTTTTCCCCCTTTGATAGCCTCTACCTTTTACATTTTTATTTGGGGATTATACCAATTTTGTTCATTGTTGCATTCCATGCACCTAACAGTATCTGGTATATACTGTTGAAGTGAGGACACAGAGGAGGGCCTGCAGGAGGACTCAGGGCCAGGTTGATGCGGAGGAGACTCTTCTGATGTTCAATAGCAATGGACACAATCTGAGACAGATCATTAGGGAAGCAGAGAGAGCAAGGGGGAGTGGGAAAAGAGAATGTGGTGTGGTTTCCCCAGGATGTCACAGGCAGAAAATAATATGGGGAAAGGTATGAAAGAATATCCTGGTCCCATCTAGTTGTGGTCAGTTGTACTTGCAGACAAACCAAATGGACTGGTCATCTCTTGACTTTGTGGCTTCTAGAACAGAAGGTTTCTTCATCCTAATCCCTTGAAAGGATTTCTTCTATCCACCAGAAATATTATTAACATTGGATGTGTAAATTTTCCTCTGTTCTTCAAACTGGGATATACAAAACAAATTCCTCCAACAACCATTGAAACTAATGAGCATTCTGGGAAGTTTCTGGGCCTCGGGAAGACTTTGTTGAACTTTGAGTCCAGATTGAAGAGATTTGGATTCCATTTTCAACTTCAGTAGTGATTCAGAGCTTGGTTCTTTGAACCAGTCACTCAAACTTTTAGCTCCAAACTTCTTGATTTGAAACATAAGAATGAGAACTGCCGCATTCATCATGCAGGGCACCAAGGGGATTCCTCTTTACTTACTGTGTTCTGGATTTCTGGGAGGAGATTCCCTAGGGAGAGCTGAGTTCAGACATGCAGAAGGAGAGTTAAGACATCTTCCTGTCTGGAGAGAATTGCATGAAGTCCAAGTCAAGAGTGTAAGGTTAAGGCAAGGGCATCATTTGGAGACCAAGGCCAAGAAAAATTGCCTAAGTATTGCTGTTATCTTTTTCCTCCTTCCCTTCCCCTCACTGATATTTTTAAGCCAAAGAGAAGAAATTGAGTTAATATGAATAATGAGGAGAGTTCTGAAAGTGAAAACGTGCCTCTGAGTGGCAAATGAAGCCTGAGGTTCATCGAGTGGTTATTGTAGATGGGAAAATGGAGGGGCTGTGAGCTAGAAGCTTTCCTGGAATTATTTGGGCGTATGACCCCTTTTCCTGCCATGTCCCAAACTGCTTGACCCCAAACTTGCCCTGGGACTCCTCAAAGGATTTTTATTTAATGATGGATTTTATAACATTGATTTTGAAAATATTTTTCCAACATTCTTAGCTCTTTTGACCTTCAGAATTCCTTACTTAGGGTGAAAAGCATTATTGTTATCATTTTTCTGATGAAGAAACCACGTCTGAGAACTTAAATGTCCTTCTTGGACTCATATAGCCCACAGGTGACAGAGTCAAGTGGAACCCTGGATCCTCCAACTCTAAGTCCCCTATTCCTTAACATGACCTGACTAACTAACCACTCAAAGAAATGGTACTGAAACTCCTCAGTCTCTTTTATGCCTCCATTCACCTTGCTTTCTCTGCCAGATGGAAGATCTAGCCTCTCTGCAGTTCCCACTTACAAGCACAGTGCTTTACCTTTTCTCTTGTGAGCCAGAGAGCTACTGGGCTACTCTGAGGGACCAGAATGAGACTACTAACCTTGTTTTCTTTCTTCTTACTTACCCCTACCTAAGATCTGATGGAGAGAACCTGAAAGTCTCTTCCTGGGACACTTGTCATCCTTCACCTGAAGCCCAGTTTCTAATAATGCTTTTAATCTTTCCTTTTCTTGGCATACAACACTATATATGCTTTCTTAAGAGCTGATTCATCCCCACCAAAGAGCATTCATCCTCTGTTCTGTAATGTAATTTCTGTCATTCGACATTCATACATACGTGTGATTGCTGCTACTAACATCATAGCTCAGGACTAGCAGATATGTCAGCCAAGTTTGAAAGTCAAATTGCATTACACACAGCTTTTCCCTCCATGTCTCTCAGTCAGTGATGAATATTTTATTGTATATCAAAATAATATATAACAATGAAAGTGCCTTGTGTTTATACAGAGCCCTTTCACTTCACAAAGTACTCGTATATTTACTCTGCTTCATTTATTTTCAGGGGTATTGGCATGTTTCATAGGGGCACCTGCATGTAAATAATTTAAATGTTCTCATACCAGTAGATATATGTATTAGCATTTTTTAAACTTAATATTCCTTCACACAGGCTAAAGTTTTATTTCCTTTTTTCTCTGCTTTTTCCAGACTCATTGCTATCTCTGTTAATTTAAAATACATATAAAATGTTACAATGACCAAGGTAGGCAGGCTGTAATTTCAGAATACGTGGTCTTGGGCAACGTTATCCCATACTGACTTGTGAGCCATTCTTTTCCATATGCCACTTTACAGTCATGTCTCAGAAAAGACATAAAGACAGGCCTTCTGGAACCTAGAATTGGCAAAAGAAGGTAGTATTTTAAGGTATGGTTAAGGCGCTGAGACATAACAGCAAAGTGATCTTTCTGTTAATTATGTCTGAAATCACTTAGTATCATTCCTGGATCATAGGCACACACTAAAGGTTGGTTAAATACAAATCTGAAACACTTGACTGGTGTCACCTTTGGCCTAAAACTTCTCTCTTGTTATGTAATTCCTGTCCAGTATTGAAAGCCTTTCTCCACTTTATCTTCACTTCCTTATCCTTCCCAGATTCCTTTGGTGCAATTTGTTTCTCTCTATGTAGTCATTTCATTCACAATCTTTGTTGATTGCTAAGTGTGGTTCTTAAGTCATTGTCAAAACAAGCAATACCTCCACTTTCATGAAGCTCATATCCTGGTCAGAAACTATTTGGTTATAATAAAATGAAACTAACTCAAATTGATGAAAGAGCCAAGTCATACCATTCAAGAATGTGAGTACGGTCAATATCCCTAAAGAGCTAAATCTGAAACTGGGAAGACATTAGAAATAAAGCTTTCCCCCTTTGCCCCTTTTGCTAGAACCTAATGGGATTTTGTGTCTTTTGTTGTTGTTGTCATTCACCAAAACATCATTGTTCTCTCTGTAGACTGGCTTTGTCCACTCAAGTTAGACATAGTCAAGATGGTTGCATCAGCCTTACTCTATGTGACCTTCCCGTTGAGTCTCTGAATACCTGGTTCTCATGATTGTCCCCATTCACCCAGTGGGCTGACTCTATTCCTAGACCAAGTGCATGATGCCGCTCATGTGGCTTATGGATTGGCAATTTCAAATTGCCATTTGAGTTTTAAGCTTTGGGACTTCCTTCATAATAGGTTTTGTTCTTTCCGACTGTCTGATATATCCATCATACTAAACATTAGTTGAAGATGCACCAGAAAATGTCCACAGAGACCTATAAAAAGGTGAAATAAACTTAATGTGTCAACTCTTGTGATACTTATTTTATAACCATATTGACTACTTTTGTTTTGTCCATGGAATTACACATCATTAAATAGCACCATTTGACTTGATATAATCTAATATATAAGAATATGAGTGGGAAACTAAACCACTTTAGTAACTACAGAAAATTACTTATTAATTCTTTATATCTCCTGGATCAGGGAAATTATCTGAAAATTTAACTTTCTTTTTTCTAAGATTATCAAGTGGCATGATGCTCTTTTTATCCACTAAAATATGAATAGCATTTAAGTTAATATACATTTTCAAGGTCATTTTAAAATTTCATAATTCTTTTAGAGAAAGTGTCTTAAGTTTCTGATGGTTTGACTAGAGAGTTATTATGGGTATTTTAAAAGTGTGAATGTTAGAGACAGCTTAAGGATAACTACATGTGAATCAAAGAACCCACTTTTTTTTTTTTTTTTCAGAGAGAATGCAGCACGTTGGTTTCCACACATAAAACCAAAATTATCTCTCTTCCAACAATAACGTGACAGAATGACTCACATATATTGTAAAGAAATCCATAGATCCCAAGAAATGTCTACAAAAACAGGTCATCTGACTTTCCCTTTTTTATTTGCTTTTTCACACTCTGTCTCTGGATGCCCTGATTCTGTATCTTTGGATGTCTAATTTAGAGCTTCATAAGAGACTTTTCTCTAAGAGCACTGGATGAGTGCCCTAACTCCTGTGAAGATACCTCGACTCACCTTGCATGAGCCTGACCCAGATCTCAGTTCATCTAGTATATCTTTCCACGTTCTACAAGCTATGGATTCTCCTAAATTAAAAAAGATTTTTAATGGGTATAATTTCATCATTTTTACTTTCTAATATCTAAATACATCCTTTGACTTCTGATCATACTGTTTGAAATGGCCAAAATGTAGTATCAACAACAAAAGTCAATTTTAGGTTGTTCAATTAAAATAGAAATGAAAATAGGACTTAGTACATACTAGGTGACCCATGATAATAAATGATTTTTTCCCTTAAGACAATTCAAACCTTGTTATCAGGCACTGTGACAGCAAATTGGTAATATGCCACTTTCTGTGGTCATCATAATTCATTCTTAATTCTGGGAGAATGATATATTCTTAGATTCCACCATATCTATTGAGAAGACTGTGGCAGTTTTAAGGATCCAACAGAGAACCAGATATACCCTTAAGAAGCTATAGGAATTAGAATAAGAATAGATATAGGTACAGTTATAAGAATAAGTATAGGTGTAGACGTAGGTATGGTCCGTTTCTGTTACTGGCTTCCACCAATGTTATCATTTTCTGATGTTATCCAGACCTCTGGAAATAATCCGCATTCATTTCAGGTCGAGATAAATGGAGTCAGAGACAGTTTTCAGCTGCTGAATATTAAAGAGGATGTTGAATTTCAAATTGTGTTTAAGTAGCAACTGGCTCTGCTGCAAGGTTTTATAGGGAGTGTTGTCTTCTTTGCCACTCCCAACCTGTTAACTCTCTTTAGACATTAAATAACATTGAATGAAATCAGTAGTTATGGAGCTAGGAAAGAAAGGGTCCTATAGACCCATATAGCTTTGGAAAATAGTAAGTGGCTATTTCTTATTAATGATTTAGAAGCTTGATGATTTGGAAGAAAATCCACAAATGAGTTTAAAAAATAAAGACCTAAATCTCTAAACCATGAAACAAGTCCATTAACCTTTATTTGATTTTAATACACTAGCCTAGGAAGACCAGAATGAGCATGAACTCATTGTTCTAACATGATGGATTTATACCATTTATTACATAGATGGTAGGGAAGCACACTTTTTTGGTAACTGTCATGTTAGTTTTTACTGCGTTTATTTTTACAGGAACAATTGAAGTACTAGGAAAATAATAGTCAACACCCTGTTGGGTTGCGTTCTTTTTTTTTTTTTTTCCCCAGACTGACCATTAAGGAAAAGAAAGGCCAGCATGGTTCTGTAATATTTGTTCCCAGGCATTGTCTAGACTGCATCTTATTCCAAGAGTCTTCTCTCAGAGATTTATGATGAACTTTAATGCAGGCAGCAAGCACGTTTTATTCAGAGAAGATCAAGGCCAGGAGTGGAGGGGTTACTGTCTTTGTGACAGTGTTGTGTTTGGCTGGGATCGCTCAAAGGTCATCTTATGTTCTCATATACACCTTATTTTTCTTTTACCATTTTCGCTTGGTCTTATCTTTCTCTTCAACAAGAGAAAGTGCTTCCTGCAGTGAAGTTGTTAAATTGATATAGATTACATTTTTCAGTTGAGTCTTTCTTCCTTCTGTGTCATGTTAAAAGAAAGAGAGGGGGAGGGAGAGGAAAAGGAGATGAGGTGTGATCTCTCTGCTCTCACAGATTCTCTTCCTTTTCAAATATGAAAAATTATTATTCTCTTGCACGGTGCCTGGAAGAATGGGTCTGAACAAATTTTAAACACACTGGAACGACTTGTTCCAACCAAATAATCAGTGTGTGTAATCCTGTCACCTTTGGTATACTCCTCTCTATTACACATAGTTGTCATGGATTGGGTGTATTACAGTTCAATGAGTAGAGAACAAAGTACAAACTTTAAGTACTTTTCTTTTTCCAAGCAAAATCTATAAATTGCCCCCTTTCAATGCCTAGCCAAATAATTTAATGGGACAAGTGATTTTTTTTTTTCCAAAATAGAAAAGAATGCTCATGCTTTGGTAAAGATAACATTGGTAGCAGAAAAGACAGTCTTTCCCTGGTACTGGGGCTCAGATTACCCTAGAAGCTGGAGAAGAGGTGAGCCAAATTTGTCCCCATGAGCCCGAGAATGCCATGCTAACTGAAGTCAGCCACTCATTCTGCCTCCCAGCTCCTTGCCCCTCATCGGCCCCCATGCTGTGGTCCCTGCCCCAGGAAGCAAAGCCTAGGCTCCAAGAGATTTCCCACAACCTTCGATTGCTTTATTCAATGGTCACAAACTTCCTGACTACCAAGGGCTCCTCTTACTACTTCTTCTCATGAGCCCCCAATATTGAGAGACTTCCTCTACCAACAAACTGTATTTTTGAAGTCATGATACATATTCTCTACTAGCCAGGGCCATACACAATAGCCAAGTTGAGCTTCTGGGTGCCATGAAAGAACCAGCATTGCCACATCCAGTTTGTAAAATTTAAGCCAAAACCAAGCACAGCTATTAAGTTTTTAATTATTCTGCACAACTTGCTTGAGCATAAATGTGACATTTCTATTAGGTACCTGCACGTCTCCACTATTGCATTCATGAACTCTTCAGAGAAAACTTCGATCTGGGCATATTTCCTTTTCTGGTTCTGGATAGTGAAGCATCTGTGTTTTGAAATCTGGTAAGATCTGGTTTTAAATTTTGCTAACTTAGGTAAGTTATTTTATTTCTCAGAGTAAGAACTGAAGAGAAAATATATGAAGTATCTAAAACAGTGTCTGCTACATAATGAGCAATTAGTGAATGTAACATTTTGCATATGATCTACTTATCATTCATTAACTGCCACCATCATTTCCTCCACATTTCCTAGAGTATATTCCAACAATTTTTATTTTTTACTGAATTACCAAATTAATAATTAAATACTTCATTGTAAACATCGTGAGGGCAGAAACTGATTCTTCATTTTTGGATTCTCAACAGTGACAGTGTTGTTTAACCATAAAGAAAGCAATCAGTACATGCTCAGTGATAGAAAAATACTAAATTTGAAGTGTGATGTATAGTAATAAGTAATTTATTACTTGGTAATAATTATAATATACACAGCTATATGTGTATAAATGCACAATTAAATACTAAAGTAAACCACTAAGCAAAACCTCCACGAATAGGAGATGCTGACATTAAGAATTGCAGGAGTAGTTCTGATTTTAAGTGTGTGAAATCATCAATTATGTGAGCTGTGATAGTCTGATTACCTGTAGTGAGAGCCAAAGAGATAAAAATGAGTTTCATTATATGCCAGATAAATTCTAGGTGCTAGAGACAGAAAGTATAAGAAGGATGTTTCCTGCCCTTAATGAGCTTACAGGTGAATGGTAAGAAAGAGTCAGATAATTACAACAGAGAAAGAGAAATGCAATGATGGAGATGTGCCCAGGACACCACTAGTGCATGAAGCAGTGGGTGGGGAAGGGCATGGTTTCTGGGAGGGATTGTCCCTAGGCAGAGTGAAAGGAGTCAGAGTGGAAGGGTCAGTAGGTCAGGGAAGTTTGAAGGTAGGTGAGCGTTAGGAAGGATAGGGAGGTTGGGGAGTGTGGAAGGGGAGTGTTGGGTAGTACACAACAGGGTAAAGACATCTCGGGATAAAATTACTCAACAAAATTATGTGGAGACATCATAGAGCCTTATGTTGTTGAAGACTTGGCCCCTCTGGTTCTTATTAATGAGATTAACTTTATTCCATAGATAATTAGTGCCCCCAAATTTTAAACCAAGGAGTGTCACGGTCAGACTGCAGACTGCATTTTGAATGAATGTGGCTGTGTGAGAAATGGATTTGAGGAAGCCAGGACTGGATCTGAGCAACCATTGAGGAACTGTGCTGGCAATTTTAGTTGACCCTTGAATAACGTGGTGGTTAGGGGCAAAGACCCTCCATACAGTTGAAATCCACATATAATTTTGACTCCCCGGGGTGCCTGGATGGCTCAGTGGGTTAAAGCCTCTGCCTTCAGCTCAGGTCATGATCCCAGAGTCCTGGGATTGAGCCCTGTATTGGGCTCTCTGTTCGGCTGGGAGCCTGCTTCCCCCTCTCTCTCTGCCTGCCTCTTTGCCTACTTGTGATCTCTGTTTGTGAAATAAATAAATAAAATCTTTAAAAAAACATAATTTTGACTCCCCAAAACCTTTTTTTTTTTTTTTTTTTTTTTTTTTTTTTTTTTTTAAAGATTTTATTTATTTATTTGACAGAGAGAGATCACAAGTAGGCAGAGAGGCAGAGGGAGAAGAGGAAGCAGGCTCCCGGCTGAGCAGAGAGCCCGATGTGGGGCTCGATCCCAGGACCCCGGGATCATGACCTGAGCCGAAGGCAGAGGCTTAACCCACTGAGCCACCCAGGCGCCCCCCCAAAACCTTTTTTTAAGAGATTTATTTAGGGACACGGGGGTGGATCAGTCATTAAGCATTTGCCTTTGGCTCAGGTCATGATCCCAGGGTCCTGGGATCAAGCCCCGCATCAGGCTCCCTGCTCAGTGGGAATCCTGCTTCTCCTTCTGCCTCTGCTGTTCCCCTGCTTGTGCTCCCTCTCTCGCTGTCTCTCTCTCTGTCAAATAAATAAATAAATAAATAAAATATTTTAAAAAATAAAATTAAAGATTTATTTATTCATTTTAGAGAGAGAGAGCTCAAGGGTGTGCATGAGTTGGGGAGGGGAAGAAGGAGGGAATCCTCAAGCAGACTCCACTGATGAGCACAGAGCCCAACCTGGAGCTCTATCCCATGATCCATGAGATCACAACCTGAATCAAAACCAAGAGTTGGTTGCTCAACCAACTGAGCCACCCACAAACTGAGCCATCCCCAAAAACTTAACTACTAATCACTTACTGTTGACCAGAAGCTTTACTGATAACATAAACAGTCGATGAACACTTATTTTATGTTATATGTATTATATACTGTATTCTTAAAGTAAGCTAGAAAAAAGAAATTATTAAAATTATAAGGAAGAGCAAACACTTATAAGGTACTGTATTGTATTTGTGGGAAAAAAAATCCACATGTAAGAGGACCTGTGTTGTTCAAGGGTCAACTGTTGTCTAAGAAATTGGAAACCAGGGCCATGCGGGTTGGGATAAACAGGGGGCAGAAATTTGGGAAATACTTAAGAAACAGTATCGGCAGAAATTGGTGACTTGTGAGATGTTGGAATTTAGTTGAAAGAGATGTTTAAGAAAATTTTTAGATTTTAACTTGCATGGCTAGTAGCAAGATGATTTTAGCCACTGGAACAAAGAATGCCAAAGGGGGAATGGGTTTCTAGTGGTAGAAGTGATGAAGGGAGATGCCCACTGGATGCTGGCCATATTTGAACCTGTCTCAGAGAAGAGATTTAGATCAGAGAGATGGGGTCACCTGTACCAGGAAGGTTGGGGATTTCACTTCTGAGATACCCCTGTGGTGTAAACAATGACCAGTTGACATGGTTATATAACATAAGTAGGACATTGACCCAATGAAGAAGGTAGGATCGGGCCTATATATAACTGCTTTGAATTTCCTGGGGCTTTCTTTGAGAATTAGAAGAAGAAGTCAACCCACAAATTTTAAAATAAAGAATGGCATCAAAAGAGTTCATTCAATAAATGTATATCCACGGTTTAATATCTGAAAATCAGATATTTTCTAAAGAGAGAGAGAAGAATAGGAATTTATAAAAGGAAAGAAAGAAGGGAGTAGAAGGAAAAGAGGGGAGTAGAGACAGAGAGGTCAGAGATCTCATGGGAGAAGAAAGAATTCCTGTTCATGAGAATCTAAAGATGATCTCTACCACTCATCTGCAGAATGGACTAAAAATCCTACAGCAGTCCCTTTCTGTTGTTCTTCAAGTGGGGAAACTTAAACTTGTATGCAAATACATACAGAATCCACATTATATGTATGCATCAAATACACATGGGTTTCCATTTAGAGCTTTATGTTCAAGTAGGTAACACCTTATTAATATTGAATTGATACAGTGGTGAGTCACTCTCAAATGAAGTACTCAGAAGAAGGAAACTATTAACATTCTTGTGTTTCCTTTGAGTCTCTTTGAGTTTTAAAATGTTTCTCAGGTCATATTTGTCTTCCTTATACCCAACCTCTGTTTTCTCCTCTAAGGTATCCTTTCCATGGGCCACCAGGCTTCTTTCCGCCAGCAGTGGGCACCTAGCAGAAGCCCTGCAAGCTAAGGAGGGGTCATTGTAATGGTTCAGGCCCCAGGCTCTGAAGAGGAGTAGACAAGTCTGGTTCAAATTCCAACACTGGGTCCTGAGCTGATGACCCCGTGCAAGGCACCTTAACAGCTGTGTGTCAGTTGTGTCAAATCCAAAGCCAGGACAATGTCTCACGTACCTCTCAGAGCTGTGGTAAGCAAAATGAGAAAGATATGGGTAAAACACTTAGCCTAATGTCTGGCAATGAGTAAACACTCCATATTGAGCAATTGTTATTACTATTAAATTAATGATCATTTATACTTTACTATTACTTGAACTCCTATGGAGAATGGGCCTCCAGAGTATATGCCACTTCTTTGCTGTCCCCTATGAACACCAAACTCCAAGGCTCAGGGACTGAGCAAACTGTTGAGGTAAATGTGCTGTCCCCAGGGAATGGGGCAAGCCATGGTAAAAACGGATTGGTTTAGAATTGCCCAAACTGAAGACCATCACCTTCTCTTGGCCAGACAACAAACTGAATGTCTTCATCACAATGAGACTGAAATGTCATGATGCAGAAGAAAGACAGTCATAATGTACTAGGTGTTTCCTGCACTGCTTGCAGCTCTTGCCAGGGACCTTAAGCCCTCCAGGCCATTCCAGTGCTGGTGTGATTCCCTGAGCTGTGGATTAGTGAAGTCTGCCCAAGGTAATGAAGCTATTAGAGAAGAGGCAAGGTGGGGTTGTTCTCACATTTTCTGATTCTAACACCATCCCCCCTGCTGGCCCAGAGCTCCTCAGACACATCTGGGCTGTGAGGCAGTCCAGTGGCCCTGAGGAGGAGAGCGCTCCCCCTTGATGTGCCTGAGAATGAAACATGTACAGAGTTGAAGGTGGGAATTTATTTCTTCCAAGGCTTTTCAATGCTGTAAATCACTAGCCCTATTCCCCTAGGTGGCTCAGGGGATTAAGTGTCTGCCTTCGGCTCAGGTCATGATCCCAGCGTCCTGGCATCAAGTCCCACATCAGTCTCCCTGCTCAGCAGGAAGTCTGCTTCTCTCTCTCCCCTCTGTTCCTCCCCCTGCTTGTGTGTCTCTCTCTCAAATAAATAAATGGAATCTTAAAAAAATCATTAGCCCTATTGATCCACCTATGTGGTCGTTTGTATGTCACATTTTAGTGTAGGATTTGAAGGCTTATACTAGTTAACAGTTCTGAATTCTAACACACTATATTATTTAGAAATGAGAAATTCTTATTAAACTTAATTGAGCCTCATTCTTGTCAGAGCTTTTTCAAACAACATCTCTGTGAGGCCTATAAACAATCTCAAAGGACACCCACACACACACTCTCAACAGATGTATGAAATGTCCTGTTGCCCTTCCCCTCTTTATGTGTCATTCTTAGCACTCACTGCTATCTGGGATTCTCTAAATTTACTTTTTTATCTTGTTGGCTGTCTATTTCTCCTACTACGGTATAAGCCACAGACATCGGTATTCAGTGAATACTTGCCAAAAAGTGGGTAAAGCATTCCTACCATTTTCCTTATGCCTGTTTACTCTTTGGCCTGACCATTCCACAGAACCAAAATTCTCCAGCTGATCTGGTGTGCTTCCCCTCTTACAGTTTTCTCTTAAAGTACTTCACGGAGTTTCATTTCTATTCCATCACAAATTATAACCTCAATTAAACTGGTCAATAAACAGTACAGGTCAGTTTTGCTTTAGAAATGTTGAATTTTTATCTCCAAAAGGTTTGGAAAAATACGTTTAATATTTCTCTCATTATACCTAGGGAGCTGAGACTTCAGGAAAACCAGGTTATTTTAAAGGGGAAAAAGGAAAGGGAAGGAAAGACAGAGAGGAAAGGGTTGTGGACCCGGCATGAGTACTTGGGTCCTCATGCTGATAATTACTGGACATGTGACTTTGGGAAAGCTTCATAGCACTTCTTTGGAATTAAGTTTCCTTCCGTTGGAAATAAGTGGGTCAGCACAGATGACCTGAATGTTCTCTAAAGGTCTAACTTTCTAGGTTTACCCCATACAGATCTAACCAGGTCTGACATTCTCAAGATAACTCAAAATGTGTTTTCGAATGTCACGGACACTTTTCAGGTTTACTTCGTTCTATGATGGTAAAAGGATTGTCTTCCTGTACAAGTGTAAGTATTGATCCAACAAGGCTTAGCTTAAAGATCTTCTGTTTTGAGTTCCTTTGCACCTAAGCCAACCCTTCGTTTTCTGAGGAGTAATAGAAACAAAACTGTCAGGCTTTTCAAAATTGATGGAAGTTGGCCTTTGGCAACCTTTCAGATTCATTCTCTAGGCTCATGCAAAACATGCAAAATAAAGACTCAAGCTTTCTTTGAAAATAAAATTGGTTTGAAACTAGGGGATTTGGAAACAGGCAGCTGAGCAGATTTCCTTCTGTAAATACTACACTGATTCTCCATGGGGGATGGGAAATGCAAGGAATTTAAAAATAGGTTTTGGTTATTAATAGGCTAAAGCTTCACTCATGGAATATGAGACATGCTGGTAATATTAACTTCTGTCCATTGCAGAAGAGAAGACTTAATTTAGGGGGAAAAAAGATATATTTGTATAAAGTATCTCCATTTATTTATGTATCTATTTAAGATTAAATTTATTTATTTGACAGAAAGAGAGAGCACAAGCAGGAGGAACAGGAGAGGGAGGGGCAGAGGTAGACTCTCACTGAGCAGGGAGCCAGATCCAGGGCTGGATCCCAGGACCCCAGGATCATAACCAAAGCTGAAGTCCTGACTGAGCCACCCAGGTGTGCCTAAAGTATCTCCTTTTAGATGGTAATCAATCTTTATCCATCTCTTGGAAGAGAGTTATTAGTCATTAAAATGAGAGATCATGAGAGCACTAGTTGGGGAAATTTGAAAAGCAAGGTCAGAACCAACATTCCCCAGGTATCTTCTGAAAACGGCCTCAGATAAATTTTAAAATGAGTTTGATTCCGCGTAGTCTTAATGGAAAACATACATGTAAATAATTTATGAATATTAATAAACATGCAGGATGTTGATAAATAAATTATTTTATTAATGAAGCGTGGTAAATAGAATGCCACTGACATTGATTAGTCATCTTCTCTGAACAAATCCTTCATATAAGTTGCCAAGATTAATCCATGCTACAAATAGGTGAAGGAGATAATATTTTCCTATTGAACTAATGGGAAAGGTTAGGTAACTTCCCTGCGACCAAATAGTTAATGAGTGGTAGTTACAGACAAAGTTTGGTGGTTCCCCTCCACCCCCACCAGATTATTATGTTGAAGACCTAACCCCAAGTGTGATGGTATTAGGAGGTGGGGCCCTTGGGAGGTGATTAAGTTCAGAGAGTACAGCCCCCACAATGGGACTAGTGTCCTTATAAGAAAAGGAAGAGAGTCGCCACCTGGGTGGCTCAGTTGGTTAAGCGGCTGCCTTTGGCTCAGGTCATGATTCCAGGATAGTGGGATTGGACCCTGTATCAGGCTCCCTGCTCAGCAGAGAGCCTGCTTCTCTCTCTCCCTCTACCTGCTGCTCTGCTTACATGTGCTCTCTCTCTATCTCTCTGTCAAGTAAATAAATAGAATCTTTAAATTTAAAAGAAAAAAAAGAGGAGGAGAGATCAGAGCTTAGTCTCTCCATGAGCACACCCAGCAAAAAGGTGACTATCTGCAAACTAGGAAGAAAATACTACCAATAACCAAATCTGCCAACACCTTGGTCTTGAATTCTTCAGCTGCCAGAATGGTGAGAAAGAAATGCCTATTGTTTAAGCCCCCAATCTGTGGTATGGGATCCAGCAACCTGAACTAAGACATAGGTAGAGTTGGCATTGTCCCAAGTCCTTTAGATTTCAGAGTCCACACCAACAAGGACATGGAATCAGGAAGCTGTCATGGGCAAAGGGTCACTGATCGGATAGATGGATGTCCCTAAGGACTGACTTTGGGTTGCTACGGCTCGAGCAGCTAGCACCTGATGGTCATGAACTCTTTTTTCACAAAGTAAAATCCTCAAAAGGGGGAGACGCCTTCCTAGGTTTCCCTCTTTCCCACACCTGCCCTAGGTTTCCCTCTTTCCTACACTTGCCAGGACAGAATCAAGCTCTGTGCCCTGTAGCATCTTCCTTTTTACCTAACTCCAAAGCTATCTCTTCTGACCAGCCTGACCTTCCTGTGTTAGTCCTGAGGCTTCTCTCCCCACTAGTCTTCCTGTTTTCAGTCCATCTTAACCCTGGAGACATCTCTTTAAAACTAAACATGATTGATGTTACTTTCCTGCTTTAAATCCTTCAGTGGTACAAGGTCCAGTGGGGCTGTCCCACTATAAAAACAGGTGGGGGATATGATAGTATCAGTGTGGGAAATATTGCCAGTCACAAGGTGACACTGGGCTGTGCCCTGTTCCCCATGCTTTATGCCTCCCTTTCATGACAGATGCCATTCTTCTTAATCCCTTCCCTTCTTAATCCTCCCTCCCTCAATCCCTCCTCTCAATCCCTCCCCTCCCTCAATCCCTGAATCCCTCCCCTGGATTCTAAGCTCTCTCCCATCCTTAGGATCAGCCAGATCCAGTGGGCAGGTATGTTTTCTAGGTAAAAAGACAGAAATCGACACAAAAATAGATCATTAAGGTTTTGAAACTGAAACTGTATGCAAATGCAAATAATGCATATTTAAAATAATCACTGGAATGCTATTTATATAACACACAAAGATGGCAAAGCAGTTTACAGATATCCTCTTTCTAATCTTCACCATCTTCCATTAAATTGTGTGATAAATGCTGTTTCAAATCATGAATTTCTTTCTTTCTTTTACCTTCCACACAGTCACTAGTTAATTTGTTGAGTGATTTAATATAGACAGCTATGTACTTCACATAGATACCACATGCAAGAATCTATGCCTGTTCTATGACAGACCAAAATTCTTCGCTCAGCTGTAACAAATGCCTAAATAAGTGAGACCATCAAGCCACACTCAGGTGTGCAGAAATGCACCAAAGTCCTATTAGGGCCACTTGTCATTTTCTTGATTGAAATTTGGAAAGTAATAATTATCAGTGTGTTGAAGGCAAGAGCAAGCTTAATACATGAGTTGTTTTGTAAAATCATGCTACTCTTTGCTGTCCATAACAGGCATTGTGGCTGAGGCACAGTACTTCTAGACTTCATGTGATCTGCCTCCTGACCTTGCTTGCTATCTTTTGTCACCCTCTCCCTTGCTTATCTCAATTCTATTACTCTGGCCTCCTTCTGTTTCAAGAATATACTAGGTGTGATCTGGCCTCAGGACCTTTGCACTTCTATTCTGCTGGCTGCTTTGCCTTTATCTGTCTCTGGCAGATTTTACACTTGTTTATTGCTTTTTTCTTTCCATAATACAATCTCCATGAGAGCAGGGACTTTGTCTATTTTTTTACTGTTGTGTCCCATAGTGCCTGGAACTGTGCCAAAATATAGAGGCCCTCCATAAATATTTGATGAATGAATAACGTAGGTAAACAGATAGCCCCTGACTAACCTCTGTGGTGTGATTAGAACCATCAGTACACTTATTTACACAAGTTATTAGCTGTTTGTATTTAAGGCAAATTGTTAAAGTCAAGGGTTCAGCCATAATTAGTACCTTAGTATATGAAACTATGTTGGAATTTCCGTAAGATTTATAATTCTAACTAGAAACCATATAAAGGGAAGATAGTCTCATGGTCTATGAGTTGTAATCAAGGCAGAAACTTATGTATTACTAGTATACAAATTGAAATAATCACATGAAAGTGATCATTATACATCATCACTCCTCTTCTGTATGAGATTGTTTCTATCCCTACAGAATAGAGTCAGAATATATGGATACATATCCACACAGAAAACATTCACAGTTTGTATCTGCTTTTGAAGATACAGTTTGAGACCTGGTGATATACAGGAAGAGTCTCAGCCTTTGCCACATGAAGTCCCTTAGCCAGCTACCAGATGGTTCCATCCGCTGCAGTTGTTTCCCAGAATCCCACAGGCTGTCTGTATTGTCTTAAATTATGTTTTTGAAGCATTCATTTTGACCACTATGTTGGTGCTCACCATAGGACATTTGTTCTTCTATTGTACTGACAGCCAGTTTCTATCTTTGGTCCATCAAGCAGCAGGTATTACAGCAAGCAGGGCTTCACTACTGACAGATAAATTATATTCCAGACCAGAATCTGGTGGTCCTCCCAGTTCTGTGGGGAAAAAAGATACACACACACACACACACACACACACACACACACACACACAGAGAGAGAGAGAGAGAATATTCTGAATGTAGAGATCCATCATCATAGAGCCCACTGGCAGATTGTTATCTCTGATGAGTAATTTCCCAGCATGTCAGGCAGTAAGGACTAAGAAGTCTGTGTCACATGAGATCTACAATTGCTTCAAAACATATGTTAGATGTGTGCCTACTTCAGGGCCAAACCCAGTTTTCCTTCTATGCTGTTTGGAGGCAGCTGTAAGTTATGCCCCCACACAGCCCCAGGGCTGGTCTCAAAGTGTGCCCATCCCAACAAGACCTTCCAAAGGCCAGAGCTGGGTTTGAAGGATGGAGGAAGGTACCTAGAGAAGGAAAGAGGGAAAATAATTCCAAAGGGTAGAAAAACCATGTTCAAGCTTAGAGTAAGAAACGGAAAATTACAACTCCGATGGTCTCGTCTGATGAGGCAACCCTGGGAGCAGTTATGAGGCCGAGCTGTCAGGAGTGAAGGCAGAAGAAAGGGACAAGAGCAAGCCCAGCGTTTCAGTGCCCTGCACTCGCAAGCTACTTCTCTACACATCAGAGTGTCATGTAGCCCTGGACAGACCTGCCTTAAAGGGCCACAGTGAGGGTGGTCACAGAGCTCATTCGCAAATGGAGCAGAAATGATGCCTGTAACACTTACTAATGACAGGACCCCAAGAAAGAAGGAGTGTTCATCTCTTTCAAAAGAAGATAGAAATTCAATATACCCTTGAAAAAGTTGAAAACTAGAGTCAGTTTCAACCAGTACCAAATATAGGGAGAAGGGGAAAAGAAATTTGCTCAAACACAGGGTCAGAAATAAAGGTTTGTGACTCTGGGTGGTGTGGCCATGTATTGCTATTAAGGGATCAGGGAACTGAGATTCTCTGTCACAGTTATCACCAGAACAACCATCTATCTATCTGTTCTTCTCTCACCAGATCAACCTCCTACCCCAACCCCTGTCTCTACCCCAGGCCAATTGATCCTCTTAAAGAGACATGGATTTTTTTTTTCTCTCTGAGTTTCTTTTATTCAAACCAGGTAGATGGCACAGATTAAGAAGTTGATACCATGTCTAAAGAGCATCAACATCACATGCCTGTGGAATGAATTTTATGTTCTGTGTGTGGTCGTGCTCCAGCGAGAGGAATTAGGAGACTCACCTGCAAACAATGATTGTCAAAATGCATTTGCCACATCATCTCCCATCATGTGTGGAATATATGAAAGAGGAGGTGATATTTTAATAACTGCCAGAACAAAAAAGATGGACTTGGAAGGGGATGGGGATGGAAGAATTGTGCAAGTTTTAGTATAACCAGAGCATGAGGAGGTGAGGATAAGAAGTGGTTACAGGAGGGCAAGGAGGAGAAACTAAAGACCAGTGGAGTGAAATGTGAGGCTCTGACAAAACTCAAAATGTAACTGAGATTATCTGAACTAGAGACTAAATGTATGTGGGTTATTATATAGCAGTGTCTATCAGGTATGACACAAAAATGAAATTTGAGCACATAAGGAGACTAAATGCTGGTATAATATTTATGTGACTACTGTACAGGTTACAAATAATCTCTATATATCATTTCCGATTTCTTTTCCCAACAAACCAGTAGAAATATCCTCACCTTACAGTTGAAGAAATGGGACCCAGAAAAACTTAAGTGACTGTCTCTAGGACACAGAACCTGTATTAGTGAGGATCATGGGGCACCTGGGTGGCTCATTTGGTTGAGCGCTGGACTCTTGATTTTGGCTCAGGTCATGATCTTGGGGGCCTGGACTGAGCCCTGTGTGGGGCTCCCACTCAGCAGGGAGTTTGTGTGTCTCCCTCTGCTTCCGCCCCTCCCCCTGCTCACACACTCTCTCTCCCTAAAATAAATTTTTAAAAAATAAAATTAAATTATTGTTAGGGTCATGCATACTAACTGTTGAAACAAATGGCTCCCAAAGTGAAGTGGTTTAATAAACAGAAGCATATTCCTTATGATGGATGATGATAGATAGATAAAATGATGATAATTGATAGATAGATAGATAGATAGATGGATGATAGAATTAGCCTCAGCATAACTAAGAGATTTCAGGCATCAAATTGTAATAAACTTGTTAACAAGGGTTGTGATAATTTGGTGGGTTTATGGATTTTATTATTTTTCTCACATTTTCCTATCTTTGTAAAATAGTTTCATTATTTTTATGACTATAATTTTGTAATTTACAAAAGGTGATCCCTTCATCACTTTCTGAACTTGGGAGGACAGACCCATGTAAGAGTCTTTTCTACCTTTTGCTTCTCATTGTGTTGTCTCTTCTACTAGAATATATATGTCCTACAGGAAGAGAGTGCTCTCAGGAAACATTTGTTGACCCACTGAATAGTTTGTCGTTGTGTATAAACTGAGAGAACCTTGTTTCTCTATTAAATGATATCAATTTAGAAAAAAAAAATCCCCGCTGAGAAATAGAAGAGGAAGCAAGGCCATGAATGGAAATGAGATTGAGATTAACTGGAGAAAGAAAACAGTGCAGCTTGGCTCTGCCCTGTATTGGATGTTCATTACATCAACAAATGGATGATATATAATTATGAAAAGACATCGTCGAAACAGTACACAAGTCTATTGATTTTGCCATCATGAGTACATTATTCTCTTACCTTTGTGAGATTAAAATGAATGGAGGGAGTAAGAAGATTTTCCATAAATTAGAGTCATTCATTTTCATTTTCGGAAAGAGAAAGTATGTCATATTTTCAGCATTTGAATTGAGATCTAGCATATGAGAACTTTATAAAGTAATACTCTAAAAGGAATTATTTCTATCATAACAGTAAATAAGTATAACAATAACCATAGTAGTCTCAAGGTAAAATGTTGGTGAGATTTCACACCGTAAGGGAAAAGTGGTTTGCAAGTGATGTTGATACTTTTAATTGTGTTCTCATAGATACTTTAATGCGTGGTATGTCAAATTACTGTATTCATAATCAGGGTTTTTTATTATTATTCAACAGATATTTACTACATACTTATGAAAAATAAGGCCCTGCCCTAAGCGGTACAGAAAATAAAAATTTTAGTATATGGTTCTTGCCTTCAAAAAAGGAGATGATCTAATTAGGAAGGCAATACTCACACTCAATAATAACAATAACAACAACAACAATAATGCCAACAGTTGGTTGAGCTCTTCCTATGTGCCTAGCACTATGCTAATGGTTTTTACTGGCATTAAATCACAAATCTTGAGTCCCCACAACAACCCCGTAAGTGTGCCATGTTTCTATTTCCATTTTATAGATGGAGGAGGATCAGAGAGTTCATCCAGCTCTGCCAGAGTATAAGTTGTTCTACATAAATACATTTCTAGATAAATGAAAAAACATTCAAAATCTCTATATTTGCTTAACCCAAATTGTTAGAATTATGTGTGAAACAAGAGTAAATTATCTCTGAATGAAGACTAGGTGAATTTGCTCCAAAGTCATAGACTTTTGAAATAAATGTTGTTTATACTGGCAGCTCTGGGACTTCCAGTCATTGGTTTGTTTTTTGGTCTCATCTCTGGTTCTAAACTGTGAAATGAATGGTGAGTTTGTAGCATAAATGAGATACCATTACATGTGTTGTAAGAAGAAAACATCAGCAATATTTTACTTGCTGTGATTTATAACCACCAACCCTTAGCCCAGGTTATAAATTGTTTAATCTGGAATCATCAGTATGGCTTTGAAAGCCTTGGGTTTTAGCTTCTGTGTCAAAAATGTACTTCAGTATGCATGTGATATTACCAGAGTGGGGGAAGGTGTGTATTCAATTGCTCCAGAACACTGCATGTGTTAGTGGACAAAGAATGAGGACAGCAGGGATTTTTGGAATGACAGCTGTCATCCAAAGGGCACGTTATGATTAACGGCAGGTCTCAGAGCCAGGTACAGGGAAGCTGGCCCTCCTCATAAAGGCAGTAGCCAGCAAACTGGTGCAGCCACTTTGGAGAACAGTGTGGAGATTCCTCAGGAAATTAAAAATAGATCTTCCCTATGACCCTGCACTGCTGGGTATTTACCCCAAAGATACAGATGTAGTGAAAAGAAGGGCCATCTGTACCCCAATGTTTATAGCAGCAATGGCCACGGTCGCCAAACTGTGGAAAGAACCAAGATGCCCTTCAACGGATGAATGGATAAGGAAGATGTGGTCCATATACACTATGGAGTATTATGCCTCCATCAGAAAGGACGAATACCCAACTTTTGTAGCAACATGGACAGGACTGGAAGAGATTATGCTGAGTGAAATAAGTCAAACAGAGAAAGTCAAGTATCATATGGTTTCACTTATTGGTGGAGCATAACAAATAATATAGAGGACAAGGGTAGATGGAGAGGAGAAGGGAGTTGAGGGAAATTGGAAGGGGAGGTGAACCATGAGAGACTATGGACTCTGAAAAACAACCTGAGGGTTTTGAAGGGGCGGGGTGGGAGGGTGGGGGAACCAGGTGGTGGGTATTAGGGAGGGCACAGATTGCATGGAGCACTGGGTGTGGTGAAAAAACAATGAATACTGTTACGCTGAAAATAAATAAAAAATTTAAAAAAATAAATAGAAAGTAAAAAAAAAAAAACAAAAAAACAAAAAAAAAAACAAAAAACATTTTAGTCACCACCAAAAAAAAAAAAAAAAAAAAAAAAAGGCAGTAGCCAGTCAGAGCTACCATTAGCCTTCAAGAATCCAATCTTTAGCTGCCCTAAAGCATGGATGAGTCCACAAAAGCCCGAAGGAATCCTGGAACACGGATGCTTTATCCATGGTGGACTTTCACATGTTTTCATTCTGATAGTAGAGCTCAAGGACCCTATGCAAATTGGTAAATGAGGAAGCCTAGGGACCCCTGTTATAGAAATGTCAGTGAGTAAGTTCTGGACAAATAAGCCATAAAGTGGTTCACTGTGGTAAGCTGATGGTACAACTGCTCAGCATTTTCAGAAGTGGCATTTGAGAGTCACAGCATGGCTGTCATTATCTTTACTTTTATTTATAACAATTGGCCAGATAATGAATTTCTCATTCTCACTATGTCACCAGCACCTTGCTTTAACTCAGTATAAGTGCAAATAAGCTACATTTAAGCATATTCTATAGAAGATGGACCCTTTCTTGCAGCAGTGAATTCTCTGCACTCTGCTTATTCCTTTAGAAGGATGGGGCCACATGCCTGGGACGCTACAGGGAGTTGGTGCATCAGATAAGCGTTAGATGAAGCCACCTCTTAGTCAACCTGCCTGCTAGGCAGCTCCCTACTCTGTGCCTGGCCATGCTGTGCCTCAACATCCATTTCTGTCTTCTTTATCCTCACCTCCCATTTTTGCCTCTGCTGAGACTTTGACCACTTGGCAACTCTTTCGTCATCCTTCAAGTGGCAGCTCATAGGCTCTGTCTAGAATAAACCCTTGCTCAGCACGGGTTATGAACTGTTTATTTATAGATCACAGCAAGTGAAGGATTGCTATTTTCTTCTTGCAACATATGTAACAGTATCTCATTTATGCTACAAAGTAACTATTCAATTCACAACTTAGAACCAGAGGAGAGACAAAAAAACAAAACAAAACAAAACAAAACAAACAAACAAACAAACAAAAACCCAATGACTAGAAGTCCCAGAGCTGCCAGTATATACAACGTTTATTTCAAAAGTGTTTGACTTTGTTTGGAGCAAGTTCATCTGGTCTTCATTCAGAGATAATTTACTCCTTGTTTCAAGGTTCTTCTTTGCATGCTCAAGAATGGAAAGCTTACATTTTGGTGGACCCTTCCTCCAGACAACCATTTTTTGCTTTTTAATGCCATGACTGTCTTGTCTGTCACTGGGCTTCAAAATGCCACAATACCTTTGACCGCTATGTCTTCTTTCTCACGCCCTGCCACCTAGAAAATCATTAGGTCCCATGCATATCTCCTTCACTTCTCCACTACTTCCTTCCTGGTTCAAGAGAGAAAATCTCTCAAAGTTAATCATTAATTCATATAAAGCTAAAAGAAGGAGGGGATTGGAAAGCAGTATGACAGGAGCAACTATTACTAGGAAAAATTTGACCCATCCAAGGAAATAAAATCATGGAAGTCAAGGCTAATAGACATATTTTTGATGGATGGTTTTTGTTTTAAGGACTCAAAAAGAGTAACAGTAAAGAGAGAAGTGGAGAAGAAAAATGTAGAAATAAATGAAGACCAACAGATGAGAGAAGCAAAGACTATTTCGAGCTTGCTGTAATAAGAAGGTCAGCGATACGGGCATTTTGGCAAAGACCTAAAGCTAGAAGAGGAGTGGGAGTTGTATTGTGCTGAAAAGGGGTTTTCCAGGGTTGTATGCACTGATTGGAGGCTGCTGGTATGGGAAAGCTACAACTGGTCTAGCTATTCAGTGATTGGTAGGAGAGCATCTGTGGCTTTCTCTGGTTGGTCCTAAATTGGAAGCAGGGACAAAAATTAGGGCAGCTGTCAGATATTAATCAAGTCCTGGCCATTTGGGGCTGAATGTTACAGAAGGTACTGTTTAGCTTCCTGGATTGTCACTAGGGATGGCAATCTGGCCTCCTGGGAGTCTGAGAGCATGCTGGCATCCTGGGGGGCGCTTGTCATCAATCAAGGGTTGGCTTCTGAGGCAGGTTGCTGCAGGTTGTGAGTTGAAGTTCTGTATTTATATGTGTTGCCTGTATGTTGTCTATATGTATGTTTCATCTCTCAAGACAGAGTTGTGACCTGAGTTTGCTGTTTTGTGTGTAAGCGTGGATGTGGCAGGGAATAGGAGAGAGAGTTGGTTACAAAGGTTTTGGGGGGTTGATAGACCCTAAGAGAAGCAACTAACAGAGCCAGCAATAAGAAATTATGTAATTTGAGGCACTTGAGTGGCTCAGTTGATTAAGTGTCTGCATTAGGCTCAGGTCATGATCCCAGGATCCTGGGATTGAGCCCTGCATCAAGGCTCCCTGCTTAGTGAGATATCTGCTTCCCTCTCTCCCTCTGCCTGCTGCTTCTCCATTTGTGCTCTCTCTCTCTATCAAATAAATAAATAAAATCTTAAAAAATAAAGAAAGAAATGATGTAATTCTCTATAATATAAGCGACCACGAGCGTGGTGAGGTCGGGGGGCATCTCTACACAAGAATATGTCAAGTCCTTCCACTACTGGGGCAAGTAGAGAATGGATGCCTTTTGCTCTTAAAATAAAGATTCAGAGTAAGTGAGTAACTCAAGAGTAACAAGCAAGCAAATAATGAATAAACTTTAGAACGTGTGAGCGGTGCCTTTCAGGGGCTGCCAGGTAAAGCCGCCGTGTCATGGGAGAGCCGGATGAAAGCAGCAGGAGCAAAAGGGAAGACAGTCCGCAGAATTTATGCTATGAGCCACAGAGCTCATAGCAATGCTCAGTTTTAGATGGAAGCCTTCTTCCTAGATTACAGCTTTGGAACATTGTTGACAGGGTCTCAGCGCTTCATTCCAGATTTCTGTTAATTGTCCATCTGTCAGCCTCAGCTCTGCCTCCAGGATCTCTCACCAAATCTGTCTTCTGCGCCTGCATGATCCGGTGTCATACTGCCTCTCCCTTAGCTTCTGTCTCCACTACCCCCGAGTCAGGCTAGCTCAGCAATCACAACAAGAGCTATGTTATGCTTAAACGTTCTCATTCTCTTAAACTTTCCTGCAGATGACATCTCTATGTTTAGCTACAATGATGGTGAGTGGTTACTCTCTTCTGCCCTTTAAAGAATTCCAGGAATTATGTGCAGAGTACATTTTAATTAGTTGTAGAATTACTTACTTTTTTCTATTAATTAATCACATCTGGAGATAGCCAAACTTTAAGACATACTCCTCTGATAAATAATATCACTGACCACTTTGGACCAGTTAACTGAACTGGTTTAAGCAAAAATGCCTAAAATCACTTCCTCTGGCTCTAAGGAGTGTACCAAGGTGATGTAATCACATTCAATGGAGAAAAAACCTATAATAGATCTTAGCTGAATTTTTCCCACAAGCATAATAAGAATAGAATAGAATGAAAGCAGTATAACATCAGGAAAAGAGGTGTGTGTGTGTGTGTGTGTGTGTGTGTGTGTGTGTTGACATGCCCCATTGTGTCTTTGTTAGCAAATTTGTTTTGAGACAGTATCACCTAGAGAAGCTCAAAGGAGAGGCTACATGCCACATTTTCTAATTCCAAATTCTTGCCCCTGAGGATGAGGAATCCAAGAATAAAACTTGTTTGCCCAGAGTCATTTCTTTCCCTATGTTCATGCATAAGAACTGCAGACTGAAATGAGGGCATTGAACAAGTTCAGGTTCATATAAATTAGATGCAGATACCATTAATGATCATGGGAATCATGAATCCAGAAATGTGCAAAACAGAAAAATGTCAGTGTGACTATCACAAATAAGAGGGCTAGTGCTGTGTTAGTTTGCTAAGGCTGCATCACAAAATACCACAGACTGGTGACTTAAACAACAGGAATTTAGATTGTAATGGTTCTAGAGGCCATGGCATAAGATCAACGGATCTGTACTGTTGGTTTTTTCTAAGCTTTCTCCTTGGCTTGCAGATGGCTGTCTGTGTCCTGTGTCCTTACATGGTCTTCCCTCTGTGAATGTCTGTGTCCTAATTTCCTCTTCTTATAAGGACACCAGGCATATTGGAGTAGAGCCCATCCAAATGAACTCATTTTACCTTAATTACCTCTATAAAGTCCTGCCTCTAAATACAGTCACATTCGGAAGTAGTGGGGGTTTAGGACTTCAACATAAGAATTTGGGGGACACATTTTTGCCTATAACAAGTTCCTCTTGCAGTAAAAGCAGGCTTCTTCATTGTGTGCTCAAGGTAAAAATAGGACTCCTGTATTGAAACTAATCTGGAATTACATCTTGTTTCCTAGGGAAATATGAGAATATTGGAATTCTAAAAATCTTGTTTTAAATTTAGTAAGTTTATGTATTTTGCAGAAAATCTTTCTTATGAAATCTCTGTACAAAATATTTGAAAGACAAATATGATGTTTCAGTTTTAAAGAAAATCGTTTTAATTTGGAAAGTAAAAGTATTCATCATTTCATATTTCTATTTTAAAGCATGTGATTTTAAAATATAACATCATATGGCTATCTTATATGCTGTTATTTTGGAAGACAGTGTGAATAGATTTTGTAGTGATAAACGTAAAGAGTAATTCAGTTTAAATATCTGAAAAAAAGGAATATGATAATGAAACTTGATTTTTAATTATGTTAGGAAAGAAAATGTAAATCACATGAATATGTTTGACTCTTCTAAGATATTGTATAATTAATATATTCATTTGGGGCTGAATAACACAAGTAGCATTTTGGTTTTGGGTGTAACCAAGCTAGAGAGTGTCAGGGAAGGGCCTCTCTTTCTCTCTCTAAAATAAATAAATAAATAAAATCTTGTAAAAAATGCCTTTTGGTATTTCTAATATACATATATCAGGAGCCTCTGCAATTCACCAAGCTTCTGTAAGAATTCAAAAGAATATTTCTTATACTCTTCATGAATTTCTTCTTGAGCATTTGCTCAGCTCAGAAAATTTCATGTGCTCATCAATTTATTGAGTTCACTCCAAGTTTATCTAGTTTAAATTAATTAGTCTAAATGACCTAGTGTAGAGGGTTGGTCCTAGGTAAAAATTGTGAAGTGCTAATCCCTTTGCCAAAATCCCCTAAAAATACCTCATCCTCACTGGAGGACCATCTCACCATCCCACCTGGTACAGCATTTCTAAGATGTCCTCTTCCTCCATATTCTACTTCATCTTATTAGAAAGTTGAAGGTTGTTCATACTAACATTTAGACGGCTCATTGACATATTAATTCTTCCATACCTCCCTTAACAGTGTTGCTAATGGTAGGATTTTTAAGGCCCCTGACAAATCAGTAAGAAAAATTTCCTCCACTAGAAAGTCCAAAATCACTCCATACTCAAGTAACTGAATTACACTTCACACAACAGTTAAAATGCCGATATTTTCCCAGATCTTTTAGATGGTTTTTAACAGAATACTCTCAATGCTTAGTTTCTTTGAAGACATTGGTTTGGTGCTTTTTACCTGTAGAAATCAAACTTCTGAGCAATAAACTTTACTCCCTCTCAAACAGCAAATTTGGGACAAAATTATTCCCATGGTCTGATAAATGCACCAGAAGGTTGCTTTTACCTTTCTAATTCCTTTGTTTGAGTAGTTGTAGCGTAGAGAACAAATATAAAAATAGTAATAACCAGTAAATAACTTCATACAGAAACAATAATCACTCCTCATCGTCTACCTTTTTCCACTAGCATTTTGAACACCCAGAAACCATAATGCAATTCTTCACATCAATTTGTAGATGGGGATGTAAAGATGCAATCTAAAGTAATTTCTACTTCCTATTCATTCATTCCTTAGAACCTCACAATTTCTGAGAGTCCTGCTGTGAAATAGCCAACCATTTTTTTCTGTTTTCTAAATAAGGGATTACATATAAAAATTTTTTATACTACCTCAGTAAATATTGGACACATTAATTGTTGTTTTTGAAATGTCAAGACAGAAACAAATCTTTGACGGTTATTCCATTTTGCAATAATTTTTTTTTCCTGTCCATGTTGATAGAAATAATTTTATTTTTTTTCAGTGTTCAGTGATTCATGTTAAGTATAAACACCCAGTACTCATCACAGCACGTGCCCTCCTCAATACCCATCACCCTATTACCTCCTCCCCCCCACCCTTCTCCCATTTGAAACCCCCAGATTGTTTCCTGAAGTCCATAGTTTCTCATGGTTCATCTCCCTCTCTAATTTCTCCCCTTTTGGATTTCCCTCCCTTCCCCTATAGTCCTCTGTGCCATTGCTTATGTTCCACATATGAATGAAACCATATGATAATTGTCTTTCTCTGTTTGACTTACTTCACTTAACATAACTCCCTCCAGTTCCATTCCATGTCGATGCAAATGGTGGGTATTCATTCTTTCGGATGGCTGAATAATATTCCATTGTGTATCTGTACTACATCTTCTTTATCCATTCATCTGTTGAAGGGCATCGCAATAATTTTTTTTAACAAGGAAATTTTATGTTTGCAAATTCCAGAGAAACATCCACATCTAGTATCTCAACTAGAAAAGGAAAGAACAAAATAAATCCAGTCAGACAATAGAAAAAAAAATTCTGTTTTAGGCAAAGCTATGTAAACTGCAGTATTACCATGGAACATTTGTTTTTTGTAACTATTTATGGAGGATTTAAACGGAAGGCCTAGGCTTCATCTGCTGCCTCTGTGAATTGCTGAGCCTGACAAGGTTGGAAGAGCCAATTAAAAGCCAGGTTGGATTATTGAGCAAGGCTTGATAGAATGACTGCCTCCCAGGATTTATGTCCAGATCCTGCCCTTGAGAACACTCACTCAGTTCCCATGGAGGTCAATATAAGCTGTGGACATGTCATATTCCAAATGATTTTTGTTCAATTGCATGCATCTCTCAGATATCATCATTTGTTTCCTCTACGTCATTTATAAATCCATTTTGCTAAGGTTCTACTAATGGAATAGAACAGCATATCTAATGATATGCTATTTGATAACTATTCCGTGAGTATATACACATACCTAACCAACACATACCTCCTGAAACATTTCCAGGGACTACGGAGCAAGAACACAGACGGAGGCCCATGTATCATGTCTAACTACTTTGAAGTCATAAGTTAATCTTACAAACTGTTAAATGCAATACGTTCTACTGTGTTCATTCTCCTACCTTGGTAAATACACCTTCAAAATATCAAAATTTAAAATGTGCAAATATTACTCCTATTGTTTATTTGTGACTGAAAGTCACCAAAATATCACTGATGACTGAGCATATTTATTAATACACAAGTCAAAGTATTGGGCTATGGACCAGCAGCATTTCCTAAGTAATAAAATAAAGCATATGTAACTCACAGAATATTACATGTTTATTCCAAAAGTACCATTTTTCTTGACTTTTTTCCAAAACAATCAAGAAATTTGTTGCTATAAGCCATATTAGCACACAATTGCTCTAAAGAAAATGATCAAATTAACAACTTTTCTTGAGTTATTGTAATTTTTATATATATTTTTCATTCATTTCAGTTTGTAGAAACTTCATTCTAATAAGCAAGCACTTACTCTCTGGGAATGTCAATGAAACTTTAAAGCAATGCTTATATTCAGAAATCATGCTCATAATCAAATGTTATAATGGGTCATGTATGACACCATTATTTTTAGAATATTACAAAGTATTTTAATTTAATACATAAATTACCTTCAGAAAGTTTGATTTTCATCACCTGGAAATAATTGCTGAATCCATATAGTTAGGGAAAGAAAGAACTGGCCTGGCACTTCTCTCTGTAGCTACAAATTTAATTGTATAATGACCTGTTTAATATTTCCAAATGCTCTTCCGCTTTTATGGGCAATTCTTGAGATACTATACTACTTCATGAGTATCTCAGGAACCACAAATTAGAACATGAAGAGGCAAAAGACAGAGAGACAGAAAGAAAGAGAGGAAGACAAGAAGGGAGGGAAGGAAAAAAGAGGGGAGAGAGGGAGATAAAAAGGGAGAAAGCAAGGAAGGAAAGAAGAGGAGGGAGAGAGAGGAAAGGAAGGAAGGAAGGAAGGAAGGAAGGAAGGAAGGAAGGAAGGAAGGAAAAAGAGAAAAAAAGAAATGGACTTTCAGTAGTTAGTGGGCAATAATTCTCCATTATTCAAGAGCCTATTGTGTCCATGCCCTCTAAGATAAAGGACTGGAAGATTAATTCATTTTTCTTTTCTCTTACCCAAGGAATTCCACTGCATCAATACTTTCCATACATCTAAGAACATCAACTCTGGAAGCAATATAACACAAAACTTAAAGGCATTCATCTGTGGTCTCCTTTTGTCTAGAGAACACAGGCAAGCCATGTAGGAAAGTATTTCCCTGAAGTGTGAAAAATGTTAACCACAAATGTATTTGTGAAATGCAGGACTTGCACACACTCCTCTTTCCCACTTCTAAAATGTTCTAAGGTACTGACCCTCCGCCATTGATCTCTGCCATTGGACGTCTGTAAATTTTCAAATGATACTGATGTGACAACATTTTCAGTGGCTCTGCTCTCAGTTTGGCAGAAATCACCTGAGTTGTTTGAATTGTGATGTGCCCTTTTGCTCACTTTTTAAGTGGGCCAGCTGTGTTGAGGGAAATTTGTTATCCTATCTCCTATATTTTGATATATTGTAAATGATAAAGGCAAGAAATTCTATAGTTTAGTAGACAGGATATTATTTCAACCCAACTGTCATATTTCACTGGCTTGAAAGCTGTCACTGTCTGAGAAGAACCTTTATTTTCTGGTTGGGCCACCTCTTCAAATGCTAGAAGAGCAAGTCAGGGTGGTGTGCTGGGGACTGCTCTTCCTCTCAACCTCATCACCCAGTGGGACCAAGTCTTCATCATGAAGTCATGCTTAAGAATGGTTTCCTCCAGAATGGTGCCAATTGCCTGAGATACTGTTCCCTAAAACATTTATCCTTTGGAGGCCTACAGAGAAATAACTAGATGTGGATGGAATAGATGCAAGTATTTATAATTTTTTGCAGAATAAAGCCATGCATTTGCTATTCTCTCAAATATGAACCAGTAGTAATGAAAGCATAAGTAGAAAAACTTTCTTAATTGGTCTTGGAGGAGAGATGCATCACATTTCTAAAGGTAACAATATCATTAATGATTATCAAGTCACTTTCCTTTTTGGTTTTGCCATGTATTTTTGTGTTTCAGTCACATGAAATCTACCTGATTAGAGGATTGCTCATTTTTGAAATAAAAATAAAGTCATTTTATAAGGTCTGTGTGAGGAGAGTATAGAAAAGCATTCCAGTGTCCCTGACCCAATGATGTATTTCAAGCCTAAGAATTACCCAGAGTGTTTTTATGTTTGTTAAACTCGTGTTTCTCTTTCCATCTGGCACAAAACAGAGTTTGCTGTGTATGTAGGGGTGTCATCACACACATGGAACTGAGAGTATTGTTGAGATTTAGTAAATGTGCAAACAGGCAAATCCACTAGGTAAGCTTCTGTTGACTCGGTGTCCTGTTTCTTTTTCTTTTTAAGATATTATTTATTTGTTTATCATTTGGGGCAGAGGGAGAGAAAGAGAAAGCAGACTCCATGCTGAGTGGGGAGCCTGATTTGGGGCTTGATCTCAAGAGCCTGAGATCATGACCTGAGCAGAAATCAAGAGTCAGGTACTTAACTGACTGAGTCACCCAGGTGCCCCAGGGTGTTCTGTTTCTTAAACACAAACATTTGGTTGTGAACTCCTTGCCATTAATCAGCTTGTCAATAACCACATTATTACAAGAGAAGAAAGTTTTCTTCCTGTAGCTCTCTAATCATGTGTGCTATCTATCCCCTCGTTTCCCCATGACATTGAAAAAAAAAGCATGTAAATGAGAGGGACAGCTTAAGCTTATACTTTACTTGATTATTCTATTTTTTTAGTGAGCGTATGTATAAGTATTAACTCTTTACTTCAGCATGACCATTCATAATCATTTTTAAAGGAGTTACAGCTACTTTGAACTCATAAGATATTTGGGATTTTTTAGAAAATATTTGATTTTAGATATAAAAGTAAATATTAGGCCACCTGGATGGCTCAGTCTTTAAGCGTCTGCCTTCGGCTCAGGTCATGATCCCAGGGTCCTGGGATCGAGTTCCACATTGGGCTCCCTGCTCAGCGGGGAGTCTGTTTCTCCTTTTAACACTTTCCCCTCCCCTCCACTTTCAAATAAATAAATAAAGTCTTAAATAAAATACTCAGAGGCCATTGAATGATAATGTGAGTTACCAATGGTTTTAATACAATTAATAGAATTTTGGAATTCTATTAATTCATGATGATATTGGTCTATTATTTACAGGAGTAAATAATAACCATTGTATCTACAAAAATATTATAATTACATATGGATTTCAAGACAAAAAATTCATCCACTTTCTGTTAAACATCAAAATAAAATCTCCTAAGTAACAGTTGTAGATTGGTCTAAGAGGATTTTATTCAGAGTTTGAACTAATGATTTTGTTAAAATGTGCTATATGAAGAATTGCTTGTTCTATCTCCTTCTGCTTTGTATCTGGGAGAAAAGACCAGTTTTTGGTGGTGGTTCAGGTTTCAAATGATAACCGATACCAGTGGAAAAACGAAATCCTCATTTCTCTCTAGGATAATTATAGAACTTTTTGGGTTTGAGTTTTTCTCTCTTTATGAGTTGGGCAATGGCTTTCGTAAGAGATTTCAATATTAATTATTCTTTTCAGAAAAAAAAAAGGATGAGGTCCATGATGATATTGGTCTACCCTCAACAATCATCCTCTGGTTGCAGCTGAGTGTATCAAATACGTGCACTTACCATGCAGTGAAGCTGATTATTTTATTCTACAAAAGTATTAGTTGCTCAGAGATGCGGATGCCATGTATCTTCTCATAAAGGAACAGAGGAAAGGGGAACAGAGGGATTCTTGAGGTTGAAGATGGGAAGTGGGAAATCTCTAACTTTAAAACTTGGATGAGAAAAATATTTACTTCAGATGAAAAATTTAGGAACTGTACATGCCACTCACACTGAATTGTCAGCCAATATCAAGTTTTACTAACCTGTAAGAAAATAGGAAAATGTACACGTCAGGAGGAAGACTTATTATGACTCATTCTTGATTTGAGGGGGAGTGAGGGATTGATGATGATAAGGGAGCTTTTTTTTTAATCACTTTTCTTTTTATATTTTTTTGGGCTTTGGCATGCTCCATCCAAAAAAATCCCCAAGTTAACTTCTTAGTATGATTTTCTTCAAGAAAAATCTGTTTCAGAACTTTATATCTAAACATCAAACATAACTATCAGACTACATAGTGACAAGCAGGTCAGAATCTCTTTCTTGGCTAAACCTGGGTTATTCCCAAAGTAAGTTGGCTGAGTAACTTTGAAACTCACTAAAAAACCTTCTGTGGCTGCAAGCTTCTTCCCAGGGCTTGGGCAGTACAACCTACATCCCTGTGTCAACTCTGAGAAGTGATGGGGTGCTCACGGGGCTGTTCTGTTGGGATGGTGTTAGAGAGAGATCTGTATTCCATACTGACTCCAGTTTAAGAGTTATTCCATGGTTCTCTCTTAGAGGAGTGTATCATTTTGGTTCCTTTAACTATAGTAATCATTTGTTGCACTAGTATTACATCCCAGGTATAGGGCTAAGTGCTTTATTTTAATGACGACGGGTGATTTGGAGAAGTAGCTATGGAGAAGTGGGCCTAACAGTAGAAGACCTGCTTCTGAATACCAGCTCTGCCACCAACTGCTCCATGGCCTGAAGCAATTCCAAACTTCCCAGAGAATCAGGATTCCATCTGTCAACTTATACATCCACACTTCCTTCAAGGGCTGTGATGTAGATGACAAATCTCTTCATACATATGAAAGTGCTGTATAAACTGTCAAGTGCTATCCAAATGTCAGCTGTGACTTTGATTCAAGTTAATTCAGTAAATGAATGTTGGAATGGAAGTGACCATGCTATCTATGGCTATTTTTGTGGAGAAGAATGCCGATGAACTTTTCCTCAAGTTGAAAAAGCATTCCAGAACCTTCTTTTTATAAATAAGTTCCAATAAAATAACTAACAAAATATCTATTTTTGCACATCCAAATGTACATGTTTTTATGTATTAATAATGAAGAGAATTGTAGTTTCACAAGGGGCTTTCTCTGAAGCCCATGTATACCTCCCACCCATTCCCCTCAGGTCTGATATGAGGCCAGCTTGTTTTACAGCTGAAGAGAGAGAGGATGTAATGGGGATTTTACCCTTTGGTAATTTTTTAAACTAGATGGCCAATGGTAGTTCTATAAAGCCATCACTTGACCCTACCAACCCTGCCACAATTTCTCAATGAAGGCTAGATCACAGTAAAAACTGAATATGATTAACCCATAGGTACAAAATATATGCCTTCTCCTCTCCTTTTTCTTACTGATGCCTAGAGATCTATTTATCATTAAAAAAATAATAATAGAGATGCAGAGGCTTGAACTATGAGGTGATAGCCAAGATAGTGGGTTTCTTTATAGGTTTCTTTTCTTATTTATTATGTGAGAAAATTCAGGAAATATATCAAAAAACTTATTAAATTATGTAATTTGAAGCCTTATTAATATTTGTAAATGTGATTTTATTGAATTTGAACAATTCACCTGTTTTTTTAAACAACAAATACATATTTTTTAAAATAATTCCACAAGTCAGAGATTTAAGAGCTTTGCAATTATGGCTCAGAATGTCTCAGGAGGTTGCTGAGATAACGTCATACAGGGCTGTATCACCTGAAGGCTTGACAGGGGCTGGAGGATCCACTTTCAAGACAGTTGAACTCATATGGCTGTGGAAAGAAGCTTCTTCAAAAGATGGGTCTTTCAGTAAGGCTGCTTGAGTGTCCTCATGGCAGAGCAGCTGGCTCACCTAGGGTGAGTGTCTGAGGGAGAGCACGAAGAAGGAAACCATAAGACCTTTTATGTTCTAGGCTTGTGAGTCACACATCAGCACTTCTATCACTTTCCATTCATTTGAAGCATGTCACTAAGTCCAACCCACACTAAAGGCAGAACTTATTAGTCTTCACCTTCTCAGAAGAGAATTGTTAAGGGTGTGTGGTGATATATTTAAACTATTGCATCAGCCTTAACTCTTCTTTTTTTTTTCCACTTACAGTCCACACCCAATCCATCTGGGAGTCCTATTGGCTGTCTTTGTAAAAAATCCAGAATTCAACCTTCTGCTACTAACTCAAATGCTACTCCTGTCTAAGTCACTGTAATTTCTTGCTTTGCCCTCCCTGCTCCCCCAGCATTCAAGCTATTTTCAGTGTAGCAGTCAAGATGGATCCTGTTAAAGCTGATCCAGTCAAGACAACCCATCTCCCATGGAGTTAGAAGCTCAGGCCCTCACAATGATTGGTAAGGCTGTGGTCATCCTCCATCTTTGAATACAGCTCCCACTGACCACCCCCTCCCCCCGTCCCATGAGCCCAGCTGAGTTGGGTGGCCACAATTAAGTAGTACATCAAATGGACACACATGTTCATGAAGTAAAGTTGATTAACTTATTCTACAAAATTATTGGTCATTCAGTGACATGGACATCATTCATCTTTCCAGGGGGTAGGAGAAGGAAGAGGATGAACTCCTGAGGTTTAAGATGGGAAGAAGGGAAGGGAAAAATCCCTAAGGTTAAAACTTATGGGGAAAAAATATTGATTTCATAAAAGAAAGTAGTAACACACAGTTTTGAGTGACTGAATGAAGAACTGAATTATTCTAGTTGAAGAAGAGTTGTGTGTGTGTGTGTGTGTGCACATGTGTGTGAAAAAAAGATGAGAGAGGAAGAATAGAAGGAATATATAGATGGTATATTTAAAGCAAGACTTGGGGACTCCTTCTAACTGAAATGAAACAGGAAGAGAACCTACTTAAAGAGTTCTTCTGTCCTTTTATTTTTCACCTCCATATTACACACTGCTTCTACCTCTCCATCAGAGATGGTTCATATCTACATGCTGACCTAGTTTGCTTGGTCTTGGGGAGCATGCAGATGGCTTTGCCTTGCTCTGCCAAACTATAACCAAGGTTTTTGAGCACATGGGGATAATTGTTCATCTTTCTCTCACCACCCCCCTCCCCCAACAACTGTCCTTTATGTCAGCCTACCACCTCTCTTACTTTATTCAAAGCAGTTGATATTACCTCATCCAGGACACTGAGAAGCAAGCATGTGTTTATTTTCTAATAGAAACAAGAGGAGACTCAGAGAAATTCTACAGACAGTATTGATTCTTCACCCACTACATGCATGAATCTTTCTTCTAGCGAGACTGTAGTACCTGGCTTGGGGAAAGTAGCCACATTTTGTCTCATAAGAAGAAAAAATTGTCATAGGTATTGTCAAAGAGCCCCAAAGCAAATTAAAGAGGATTTTCCCAGGACCTCCTATCTCAAGATGAAAATCGCAGAATGAATGATTTTAGTTCCAAAAATGGAAATGACACAGAAAAAGAGAAGAATCACAACACACCACGGTGGGATTGTCTAGAAAAGTCAAAAGATGGGGAGACTGGCAGAGGGCTACAAAAGGGGACATGGGATTTGCAAAAATGGGAAGAAAAAGAAGACACCCAGAGGAAGCATTCCATCTTCAGGGCCACTAGTGGACATTAGGCAGCATTTATTCTTTCATATTCCTCCTGTAAATGTACAGAATAGACATCTTTCAAAGGCATTGTGCCAAATGGCAGCCTCTTTGCTTTGGGAACACTGGATAGGAAGCCCTGTATTCTGGCTTCACAAGGATATGGGATTGTGAAGATTGTGCTTTGAATGGTGTGCCCACAGAGGGAGGAGTGAATGTCCTTGAAGAAGGGAGACCTCCAACTACAGGGCTACACAGGTCCCTGGGTATGAGGCCAGCAGCCAGTGTCATCTAGGAAACAGATCTGCTCACCTCTCTAGCAATATGCCCTCAGCTGAAAGTTGATGACATCTGGGATGTTATGATCTTTTCCTCTTTTCATGGATCACAGAATCTTTGAGTTTATTCCTTCAGTAAAGGTACATGATAGGGGACTTCCTCAGATATGGTTATTACCCACCTCCCATTAAGCAGGAGACCCCTTCTTCAAAACAGCAAGATTAAAAAATATTTAGATTCAAATATTGAAGAGTCTATATTACAGGAAAAGATACATGAAATGACCTAACAGATTTTTGCTCAGAACCAAATTAATGCCCTCCAGAAAATTTGCCATTTAAACTACAGTTTAGTCAATAAAGTTATTTGGTCTAGGGGGTTATTCACTTGCAAAAATACAGCAGAGATTTGGGATACTTCTTGACTTACGTTGTTTTTCATTTTTAGCATCGCTGTTTTTCTCTCCATGTGATCTGGCTGGTTAGAGATTCTCTTCTTTTGGTTTTCTGTAGACCATTGAAGTACAGAAGAGAAAGTTATACTTGTAAACTGAAGTGTCAAAACAAGGTATTTCAAATGTTTATTGAAAAAATCTCTAATAACTCAGGAAGTGCTTTAAGTTAATATATGTATACACATATAAGTTAATATATGTATACACATATGTATACATGTATAATGTTAATATACACATATGTATACATGTGTAATGTTAATATATGTATACACATAAGTTAATATTAAGTTAATATATGTATACACACTCACACACATGTGTGTGTGAGTGTGTATACATATAAGAACGAATCACCAAACATTTCAGCCAATTTATATTTTCAAAAAATCAAAACGTACGGGTGCTTGGGTGGCTCAGTCAGTTAAGTGTCTGCCTTTGGCTCAGGTCATGATCCCAGGGTCCTGGGATCCAGCCCTGCATCAGGCTCCCTGCTATTTCTCCCTCTCCCTCTGCCTGCTGCTCTCCCTGGTTTTGCTCGCTCTCTCTGCCAAATAAATAAATAAAATATTTTTTTAAAAATCAAAATGTAAATAGGCACATTAAATGTGCCAGAGGTTTGAATACACACCATACACTAAGCAATCAGATACTGGTCACTGGAGATTTCAAAAGGGCAGTCTTGTGTTGGGCTGTTAAACTCAAGGCTATATTTAGAAAATCAGTTTAGATCCAAGTATATTTGCATATTAAAGACTTTAGGTGCATCTACTAAGTCTGTAGTGCTGATGAGGATAGGAATTAGGAATCAACAAATACTAGTTCTCAATATCCAAGATGCTTCAACTTCTAAGAAGCCTTAGTATTTCGGTCAAGGAACCCAAAGCAGAAGAAAGTCTTTTACCTAATGGGGTGGATGGAGGATCTTGGAAATGGATACTGAAATGTGCTGTGGGCTCATCAGGCCCTGTTCTACTAACAGAATCAGATACAGTGGGCTCACAAGAAGGCTTTCTTTGCAGACTCAAAGTTGCTCACTCTTTTGAGGAGAGGGGCAATCAACCCACCTCCTTCCCCACCCCTGTTTTCCCTAAGGGCCTTACACAGAATTCTATTCCAGGGGCGGGGAGGGGGGTAAAACTGAAGGGGGGCTTTCTTTGTGGGTATTAGAAGCCCTGTTGAAGCATATGGCTGCAAAAACTTGCTAAGCTAAAATGTTCAAAAACACTTTCTCTGAGCATTGTTAACTCAAATTAGTAGGAAGAAGAGTTACTGACTTACTGTTAGAACCTGACCAAATTTTCCTTGCACAAGACATATTTGCCCTTCTGTTTTCCTCTCAAGTATCTAAGATTATGAGGAATTTTACCAGTATTAGGGATGGTGTGTCCTCACTGGGGGACATTCAGGATCTAGTCACACACAAAGACTGCAACTGAGTTTTCAAGGACTCAGGGAAAGAGCCCTGTTATTTGTGAAGGCTATAATACCTTGAGACTTAATTTCAGGCTTTGCCGTTTTGTGGTAGTTAAAAATTAATAGCTAAAGGTGTTGCCAAGAAAATTAAGGGATATAAAATTAATTTAATTCACTTAAGAATCTTAGGCTTAAAAACTTCAAAATCCTGGCTTCTACAATAGATCCTGAAGGCACTTTCTGGCATGAAACTAGACTTCACAATTCATTTGTAAAAGTAATTTCAGTCTCATCTTCCTAGTGCACCAAATAATAATGAATTTTATATTCAGAGAATATTGAAACTCAGGACAAAGCAATTTTTTAAAAATCAAATTCTCATTGTTTCCTCCAACTTCTTTTTTTCCTATTGTATTTTTCATTCATTTTTTTTTTTTTATTTTGAGAAAATGGTGGATCAACATGCAGTTGTAAGAAATAAAACAGAAAAAAAAAAAAAAAAGAAAGAAAACAGAAAGGTAGATCCTCGTACTCTTTACCCAGTTCTCCCCAGTGGAACACCTTGCAAAATCTGAGTACAATATTGCAGCTGGGGTATTAACATTGATACAATCAATAATGTTTCCACTGACAAGGACCCTCATGTTGCCCATGTATAGCCACACTCACTTCTTTCCATTCTCATCCCCTAATTTCAACCTGGCAACCACGAATCTGTTCTCTCTTTAAGAATGTGATATAAATGGAATTTTGGTGATTAGTTTTTGGTCATGAAGCATAGTTATGTGGAGATGCGTCCAAGCTACTCTGTGTAGCAATAGTTTGTTATTTTTCTTTGCTGAGGTATATCCATTCTATGCCATGGATATACCTCACAGTTTGATTACCAAATCACTTGTTTCATTCATAATCATGGTAAATTGTGTTGCATCTCTTTTTTCTCTTTGTCAGTCTGAATAGCATTTTGTCAACTTTATCAATCTTTAAAAACAAAAAACAAAAAACTTTGTTTTACCAATTTTCCCCATTGTTTTCAACTTCAATGATTTTTTTCTCTAATCTTTATTTTTTCCTTCCTTCTGCTTGCTTTGGTCATTTTTCTCTTGTTTTTCTAGGTTCTTGAGATGGGACATAAGTTATTGATATGAAGCTCTTTTTCCTTCCTCATGTGAGGATTTTTTTTTTTTGCTATAAATTTCCTTCTTGGTGCTGCTTTAACTGTGCCCCACATATTTTGAAATATTGTAGTCCATTTTAATCAATTATAGATACATATATATTATATATGTAATATATAATAAATAATAACTATCAAAAGTATTTTATTTAAAAAAAATTTGAGTATAGGTGACATGTAAGTTTACATTAGTTTCAGTTGTATAACATAGTGATTTGAAAAGTGTACATGTTACACTATATTCACCACAGATGTAGCTACTCTCTGTCACTATATATTGCATGTAGTGTATGCACTATACACTATTACAATACCTCTAACTATACTCCCTATGCTGAACTATAAATCTTGTGACTTACTCATTACATAACTGGAAGCCAGTACCTTCCTCTCCCCTTCACCCATTTTGCTCATCCCTCTCCCCCTCACTCCTAGCAACCATCAGTTTTTCTCTGTATTTCTAGATCTGATTCTGCTTTTTGTCTGTTCTTTTTATTCATTTGTTTTGTTTTTTAGATTCCACATACAAGTTACCATATGAGTTCTATAAATTTTTTAATTTCCCTTGAAATTTCCCCTTTAACCCATGGATTGTTTACCACTGTGTTGCTTAGTTTCTATGTGTTTATAGATTTTCCTCTCTTTCTGTTAACTTCTAGACAATTCCACTGTGGTTAGAAAACACACTCATTAGTGTCACCAAGTGCCATTTTTTTTCTTTTAAAATCCAAATGTTTTAACATAAGCTCTTATGTAAGAAGAAGGAGCAAATGTGAAATTGTAAATGTTCATTTTTAATAGTTTTTTCAATAGTTCTTGTAAGATAAAAGTAATAGAAGTTCTCTTTTTTCTGGACATGACAAACTGGCTAAATTCTGGGAAGGAAAATGTAAAATAAATCATAAAGTTCATCCTCATATATGCTTAAATTATGAGAAATGATTTATATGTTATTCAAACAATATGTATTGCTTATCAAAAATTTAGTATTTAAGTAAAGCAAGATTTTTACTTTTATCTTAAGAAGACACTGGAAAAGCTTTATCCATTTCTTAAGAGAATATAATACTTTAAGCTGTTTTCCTAAAGATATCTTTATGTACTTAACGTGCACATTTTTGTTTGTTTCTTTCTTTGTATAGATGGGCATTTACCGTGTTGCATGAGAAATCTGGGCTCAGGATATTGATTTGATTCATTCTGTCATAATCAGTTTGATATGACAAATCTGGACTAATAGTAGGGAAATAAAATATTCAGGGAAAATATCAATTAATTCTTGATTTGTTTATATCTGAATTTAAGCTATCCATTACATTATCATCAGATAAACTTCTTGAAAGTTCCATCAATACCTAAGCTTGATTTCTGGAAACATTAACCCATTAAGACCTTCCAAACTCAAGATAGTGGGTCACGGGAATGTGAACATTTGGACTGACACAGAATCTTCAAAGCTTTCTATCAACTTAACCTCACTGCATCTTCAATTTTACTTCCTATTATCCACCATTGTCACCAATTTCACAACACTGATGAATGGTCTTCTGCCTCATGATTTACTCATCCGTGCCAGCTTGCTTCCTATTTTAGAATTCCCTTTCAGGCCTTCTTTACCATCTTCACAAAAATTTAATGTAAAATTCATCCTCATTAAGAACCTCTTGAAAAGAAAAATTCACCCCCTGCTGTACCAACTTAGCACTAAATATCAACCTAACTATTCTTGTGTTGGTCAATGCATGTTTTTCCTTTATGCCATCATTACTTCAGAAAACGATGTTCCCACTCCACCCCCCAACACACACTAATTTCTCCACCTTGGCTCAAGAGTGGTGATCTTCTCTGGAGTCGTTGGATGATGTGGGGTGAGGGATAACTCTGGGAAGAGCCTTGGACACAAATGAGAATCTCTCCAGCTAGAACATTGATGGGAAACATCTGGGTGATTAGTAATCCTCAACAGATGGCATCAAGAGGGGCAGTTTGCTGCTGACACTTCACCCCTACAACTTCCTGGCATGGTTTATGTTCGCTCCGTTGCTTTCTCTGTTTCCAGGTCTGTTCAATCTGTTTATCTGTAACTCAGGGTTTGGAAAATTTATTTTTCTAGTATTCCTTAACATTCTTCTGTCACTTGGACTACCTGCTTTGGTAGCCTAATAGCTGTGTTTTTGCAGCCTTTTTTTCTGGTTCCCTCTTAATGCCATCAGGGAAAGATGAAGCCCTCAGGATACCAGTGAGGAAATTCACATAAAACCACTTGAAAATGTTAGCCACATTTCTATAATTAACCTCATTTAATCCAGTATTGCTTTACTCCTTAAGAAGTCAACAGAAGATTATTAAATTAATAGATGTCTCTCATTTTCTTTCTGTTCATTGTTCTCTCTCTATGCCTAATGAACAAAATCACTTGAGATAATTTATGATAAAAATATATCTACAAAATATATGTATCTCATATTATGTGTTAGTATGCATATTACTACTACCAGTGCTAAATATAAGACACCATGGTACCCATACAAAGAAAAAAAAAAAAAACGGAGAAGTAATTCTGGAATGAGTTCTCTCCTTTCTCTGCTTTCAAGCTCTAAATAGGAGGGTAGAGGAGATAAATTTCTGTGACAAAAGGGAGTGATAAGTGACATGAGAGAGATACAGAAAAGGTATTATGAGAATTCAGGGAAGGAGGAGATCTTTTCCAGCTAAGGTCTTTGGGGAAAATTTCTTGGAAGAGATAGGTTTTGAGGCTCATCCATGAGGTTTGATAGGACCAAGACTCTTGGAAATGGGGGCAGGTATTCCACAATGAAAAAAATACTTATCCATTCTTTCCATACATCGTAATGGAGTGCCTACTATGTGCTGGTAGCATTGACAAAACAGCAAAGTGTGATGACAAGATGCAAATAATTCAGGCTAGCTAGACCAGTGAGTTGTGTGAGGAAGAGGTGGCAAATGAGGGGTAAAGTGTGATGACAAGATGCAAATAATTCAGGCTAGCTAGACCAGTGAGTTGTGTGAGGAAGAGGTGGCAAATGAGGGGTAAAACCTGCACTAGTGTAAAATGGAATCATTCAGGTAAGAATAGGCACTTGCTGATTTCGACACTCACTGGATTTCAGGCTGCTTCTTCTTAGAATTTTGTCTTATTGCAAAAAAAAAAAAAGATAATTAAAATGCTCAGTAGAGTATAAATATTTGTTATCTGCTTACCCCTGATTGCTTACAAATCAGTATATTTATTGATCATATTCACCTTATGTTCAAATGGTTTCCATTAATGTTTTACTCCCTTATTATTTTATACTCCACAAAGCTATTAAGACTTTGATTGAATAGCATTAAATAAAGATTATATTTCATAGGCTGTCAGTTTGCTTGATGTAATAGAGAAATTCAAAATAATGGTGACATAGATAAGATAGAAGTTGATTTCTCTCTCATACAAAAGGAAGACAAGTGGCCCAAGGCTGGTATGGGGCTGGACAATCATCAGGGATCCCAGCTTCTTATATCTTCTTGCTCTGACATCCTTGTCATCCTTGTCATCACACATCCTCCACCTCAGGTGGAAGGCTTCTGCTCTACATTAACATACCAGGATTCCAGCCAGCACAAAGGGGAAGAGAGAAAGGTGGCGCAGATTCTTTCCCTTTAAGGGAATGAACCAGATATGACACATATCACTTCCATTTTCATTCTGTTGTTTAGAAGTTGGTCATATAGCCACCCTCAGCTGCTGTTCCTAGGGCAACTGCAAAATGGAGTCTTTGGCTGAATGTTCATATGGCCAACTAAACTGTGGCATCCCATTAAAAGTTGGGCAGGAGCTAATGATTTCTATCATAATTATTTGTTAATATAAGCAAGTTGTTTCATCAATGGAGGCTTTTTGCTCCTTTATCTATCTGCCTAATTGGCCACTACTTTTTTTTTTTTCCTTCTTATGGAGAAAACAGATGCAGATACCACACAGAAACTCATCATTGGAATCCAATTCCAGGGAAAATTTAGAGAGTTAATGAACAATAATGAACCACTCATGCATACATAAAAGGTCATAGTTGAGTTTCTCTTGAGATCAGAAGATGGAAGTAACAGTTTTAGATATAAAGAAATTGCCTAAGACCAGGCAGGATCAGAGAGGACCTTAAGACTGGGGAAATCAAGCTAGACTGCTGACCTAAAATCCACAATTTCACACTCATTACAGCTTTTGTTTTGGACCAAAATATTACATATTTATGAACATATGCAGATGTCTAAAAGCAAGAACAGAATTATATCATAAAAGAAAAAGCAATGGCTGGTAAGGAAGAAGTCCAGGTTCTTATTATTGTCTATAGGTATTTAGCTGTGTGGTCCTGAACAAGATGTTTAAACCACAAGGTCTCTATTTCTTTATCTTAAAATAAAGATGTCAAATTATATTTATCAACAATGCAAAATACTCTTTGAAAACCCATTTTGTGCTACACAACATTCTAGACATATGAATAAAGTGTCTTAAGGAGCTTATGTTCTCTTGGGTTGGACATGGGACATGGTATAGACTAGTAAACAGGCCATCGCAAGGCAGTATGGCTAATGCAGTCACGGGGAGAGGTATCAGGTGCTTGGAGAACACACAAGAGGCTCTGAATTCAGACAGGAACCATCAGATTTGATGAATGAGAAATACTGAATTATAATTATAATTATAATCCAATACTAAATTGAAATTGACAGTCAAATGAGAAGTGGGAAATGTTCAGATAGTTCAGATAACAAGATAGTGGGATTTCTGCACAAAATGTTTGTTAAAAATTAATGTGTGCAGGGTACTTACTAGAGGTTGAAATAAGTAGCATCCCTATCCTCAAAAAGCCTACAATGGACAACATCCACACATAAGATCTAGAATTTTGGAGTTTTGAGATTTGGCATGAAGTATCTGTATATAATCTGGTCATGATCTATTGTGATACGAGTATGTCTTTATAGAACAAAGGGCAAGGTGGTCATTTTATTGGAAAAGGGATGGAAATAAGGAAAAAAAACACTTGAAAGATTGTCACAAATTTTAAGCCTATAAAATTTATGTGAGGGGCACCTAGGTGGCTCAGTCAGTTAAGCAACTGTCTTTGGCTCAGGTCATGATCCCAGGGTCTTGAGATCAAGCCCTGCATTGTGCCCCATGCTCAGAGGCAAGCCTGCTTCTCCCTGTACCACTCCCCCTGCTTGTGTTCCCTCTCTCACTGTGTCTCTCTCCATCAAATAAATAAATAAAATCTTTTTTTATTATTAACATATAATGTATTATTTGCTTCAGGGGTACAGGTCTGTGAATCATCAGTCTTACACAATTCACAGCACTCACCATAGCACATACCCTTCCCAATATCCATAACCCAGCCACCCTATCCCCTCTCCTCCCCACCCTCCAGCAACCCTCAGTTTGTTTCCTGGGATTAAGAGTTTCTTATAGTTTGTCTACCTCTCAGGTCCCATCTTGTTTCATTTTTTTCCCTCCCTACCCATCACGACCCCTTACCCTGCCTCTCAAATAAAATCTTTAAAAAAAAATTTTTTGTGGATACTTTCTTCTCCTTTTGTGAATACTTTTGTGAATACTTAGATTTCTTAGGTATACAGATAATCAAGTAACCTAAGAAGCCCTTAAAGAGGGCTCTGTCTAAATGTGCTTTGCTTCCAGATCTTATCAAACCAAGGTTATGGGGAAATGAAGCTTATTTGCTTTCTTTCCTTTTTTTTTTCTGTTCATTGTTAAAGCATCTCAGATGTATTTTTAATTTTTTAGGCAATTTACACATATTTACTGTATTAAATTTAAAAAAATAAGAAGAAAAGAAAATCACTTAAAACTCCATCAACAATTCCATCATCCATTGATAATGTTCTTTTTGTATATACTCGGAATTTTTCTAAACATTGCATATACTTACAGTCTATTCTTCTGGTTTGTATCCAGCTTTTTTTTAAATAAAATACTTTATGCTGTAAGAATTTCTATAACCTCTTTTAAATTTAGCTCTTACATACCAAAAATAATGATGAGAACAGAAGCTCTCACATTTGCTTGACAACAGTTACAAAACTGGAAATCAAAAATCCTAGAACTTCCTTTTTAACTTTTTTTTTTGGTAAAATAATTTCAAACCTACAAAAAAGTTACAAGAATAATATACGGACCTCCTATACCCTTTTCCTAAAATTCACCAAGCTTAACATATTGCTACATTTGTTTTATCTCTTTCTCCTCCCTCTGTGTGCGCCTCTGTGCATATACATACACATATGTATCTATCACCATACATAAACCTTCATATACATATATACATCATGAATATGTGGGCATAAAATTTATTCTTTCTGAGTAGTTGAAAATAAGTTGGGTATATCATGTTCTCTTGCCCTTTAATACTCCCAAAGCAGTAACGATGTAGAAATGTAACGTAACAATAGACGTTACATCCAATGTCCAGTTATCAGATTCAGGAAATTAACACTGATATAAAACATTTATCTAATCTATAGTCTGCATTCTACTATTTCCAGTTGTTCGGTCCTTATTATGTCTTTTCTTTTCCAACACGAGATCCAATCCAGGACCCTCTGTTGCATTTCATTGTCACATCTCTTCAGTTTTTTTCAGTCTAGAATAGCTCTATTTTATCTCTCCTTACATTGACATTTTGGAAACCACAGTCACTTATTTTATGGAATGGCTCTCCAAATGAGTTCATCTGCCCCTGCTAATTTTAATAACTAGGTGCTAATCAATACCTACTAGGATAAAACTGTAAGTAAAGATATTCCTGGCAGCATGAGGAGCCTAATGCAAAGAGAGCAAGAGAGAGCATGTATCACAGATGAGGAAATTAAAGAGGCCTGGTATGACCTGCTTATCATTTTGTGGACTTAAAATTGTGAATGGAAGAAGCGAACAGAGAGACTAGAGAGATAATCCAGTCAGGCGCTGAAAAAGGGTTTAGAATGTGAACTTGATTCTGAAGGCAATAGAGATGGTCAGAATTTCAGTCAAGGACATAATAATCTTTGTTTCTTAGGAAGATAATATATGTATCTGTATACTTTTGAATGATGACCAGGTCAGGGATAGTTGGAAGACAGTAGTTAAAGTGAAGTGAAGTGGAAGTCCTTGAGCCTAAGGGGATCAAGTAATGTCAGGCAATCAGGTTGTCCCTGTGGATGATGAAAACACCTGAATGGCGTTTGGATCGTGGGATAGAAAGTAAGTCTATGGGCAAAGACTTCAGTAAATAATGGGGATGAGAGGAGATTAAAAAAACAAAAACAACAACAGCAACAAAAATAAAAACAGGCACCCAAACTGTGCTTCCCCAGTGAAGATGGAAAGAGAGAGAGAGAGGAAAGTTTTAGAATATGCTGTCTTATGCAGTAGTCATTAGCCATATATAGCTATTCAGATTTAAATTCTAATTAATTAATATTAAAATATACTTCGTTCTAGCATTAATCACATTTCAGTCATTCTATAGACATATGTGGCTAATGGCTACCATATTGGACAACACAGATACAGGACATTCTGTCATTGTAGAATGTGGTATTGAACAGTGTTGTTCTAGAAGGAGCATCCTGACTTGAGGTGAGGATTCCTGCACACTTCATTGTTCTAAGGAATCCAGAGGAAAGGAATAGAGACAGGAAAGCTATGCCATGTCTCATCCCTTACTTTAAAATTTCCTTTGTGCTTGTTAGAGTATAGTGAATATTGGATTTGAAATCATGAGACTTCAATCAGGTTTATATGGATACTCTGAGTATGTTACTTTATAGACTTTACTAATGTAAATTGGGTATAACCTTTACTAATGTAAATTGGGTATAAATTGGGTATAATACCTCTCAATGGCCATGAGAATTATGTTTTAAATATGGTATAATATTACTTATTAACTTAAAAAACACAACAATATTTAAACATTAGGAATAATACTAGTAATGTTGGAAATAAACCTGGTAAGATGCCAGCAATCTCCCTTTCCAACTGACCAAATTCAGTACCCCTCTCAAATCGCTGAAGGAAAACAAAAAAATTCTCACTTGTTTATTGACTTATGAAATGTCTATATAGAAGAAAAATAACACTACATGAATTAGACAGCAAAAACTTGGAAGTATAGAAGAATGACAGGTATAACATTTAAGCAAAGCTGAATTTCAATGCATTCAATCAAGAAATGCAAATAGTTTAGTTCTTTCTTTTCTGACTATGAAGAACTGGCAGAAAGTGCTGCAGGATTTAGGTGAATAGAGTACAAGGAAGGCAAGGGGTAGTGATGCTTAGATAAGACAGACTTCCCATGCCACATTTTTGTTTAAAATGGGGTATATTTACTTACTCCTAAACAGAGACAAATAAAAACTGTGTGCATTTTTGTCAGAAAGCTGTGCATGTGGGCAGATAAACTTCCCATGGTTTATAAACACCGAAAAAGATGGTAGGCTGGCTTCATTTAAGGAAATGCTGATTGAGGTAATATTGTACTCTGCTACTCAGCATTTCCTGTAGGTAGCTATTCAACTTGCAAGTAGAAAACATGGTGAAGACCAAATATAACTAAGATGAAGAAAATCAGCTCCTAAAACAGTGCAGAAATAATATATGAGAAAGCGTGGCATGATTTAAGAGATTCTAGATTCACACAAATGTGCTCAAATGATTTTCAACAAAGCGTACAAGGGCAACTCAGTGGAGGAATGATAACCTTAGAGCAGGAACAATTGGTCCTGGGACAATAGGACTTCTATAGGCAAAAACCAAATTCCCTTGAATTACTATTCAAGTTGCTGTAGCAAGTGGACTTCCATTTGCAAATAAGGGTGGGGGGAAGGAAGGAAGGAAAGAAGGAAAGAAATAAAAGATAAGAAAAGAAAAGAACTTCAACCTAAACCTCACACTTCATACATAAATTAAATCAACGTGGATCATAGACTTAAATGTAAAACTTAAAACTATACTGTTATTAGGGGAAAAAAAGACAAAATCTTTGGGACCTTAAACTAGACAATGAGTTCAATAAGTTTTTAGATTTGATAACAAAAACATGATTCAAAAAACAGAAATTGATAGATTTATCAATTTTTGACTACATCAAAAATTTAAAGCTTTTGTTGTGCAAAAGACCCTATTTAGAGGATGAAAAGAAAAGCTACAGACTGGGAGAAAATATTTGCAAACCGCATATCCAGTCAAGACTAGTATCTAGAAGTTACAAAGAACACTCCAAACTCAATAGTTAAAAAAATCCAATTAGAAATTAGACAAAAGATATCAGTCTTGAGCAATTTTACTAGAGAAATGAAAACTTACATTTGCAGAAAGTCCTATATGTGAACGTTCATGAGAACTGTGTTTGAAATAACCAAACACTGGAATCAGCCCAGATATTCAACAGTTGAATGGATAAACAATCTGTGTCCACATCATAATAGATGTGTAGAACCTGTGAATATATTATATTACATGGCAAGGGTGAATTAAGGTTACTGATGGAATTAAGTTTGCTAATCAGCTGACCTTGAGATGGGAAGATTATCCTGGATCTTCTGGGTGGGTTCAATTTAATCTGAACTGTCCTTAGAAATGGAAGAGGGAGTGACACCTGGGTGGCTCAGTCAGTAAAGCATCTGTCTTCAGCTCAGGTCCTGATCCCAGAGTCCTGGGATTGAGCCCCACATCAAGCTCCCTGCTCAGTGGGGAGCCTGCTTCTCCCTCTGCCTGCTGCTCTCCCTGCTTGTATTCTCTCTCTCTCTCACTCTCTGCTCTGACAGATAAATAAATAAAATCTTGGAAAAAAAAAAAAGAAGTGGAAGAGAGAGACGAAGAGGAGGTTGGAGGGATACAGTAACCCCTTCTTGCTAGCTTTGAAGTTGGATGTAGAGGATCATGAGCCAACGAGTATAGGCAGTCTCGAGAAAATAGAAATGACAACAAAATGGATTCTCCCTTAGAACCTCCAGAAACTAGCACAGCACTGCCAACACCTTAACTTTCACCCAGTGAAATCCATATAGGAATTCTGACCTATGCAACCATAAGACAATATATTTGTTTTGCCATGAAATTTATGAGAGTGTGCTACATCATTGATAGAAAACTAATATGTATACTGTGAATACTACTCAATAGAAGAATGAACTACTGATACACCAACAACTTGGATGAATCTCCAGAGGATGAAACTGAGTGAAGAAAGCCAGCCACAAAATGTTACATACTGTTTGATTCCATTTAGATAATATTTTTGATGTGAAAACACTTTAGACGAAGAGGACAGATTTAGTGGTTGCCAAGAGTTTGGAATGAGAATGGGAGGAGCTCATGGGAGGAAAAGTGGGCTTGTACAAAAGAGCAGCATAATCAGTATTTGTAGTGATGGGCTTGTTAGATATCTTGACTGTAGTGATGTATACACAAAACTATACAGGTGATTAAACTGTGTAGAACTTAATACACACACACCAATAAGTACAAGTGAAGTGGAAAATATGAATAAGATTGGTGGATTTGTAAACGTCGATATTCTGGTTGAGACCTTGTGCTACACTTTTGCAAAATGTTACCATTGGGAAAAATTGGATGAAGTACACAAAGAATCTCTGTATTATTTTTTACCCCCACACATGAATCTACCATTATCCCAATAAAACTTTCAGTAAAACAATTGTCAGAAATTATTTCCTATGCTGCTTAGTATAACCATGACTATGAACTATCCTGTTAAAATCTAGAAGGTAGGGGCCAGACTATCTAATTACTTTTCTACATGAGCTCCTTCAGCATCATATGCCATTAATCATTGAGATGCTTTTTATTAATGATAATATGTCAGAATTAATGTACCTTAGAGCCGGGAATGTTAACTTAATTCTGTGAATTCAGAGGGTACTTACTTCACCGGAAATTGTATTCAACATTGTATGTGAATGTATGACAACTTTCAAAAGAGTCTATAATTTTCAAAGGGTTCCATTACCCCCCTAAAATAAAGATCAAGTACCATTGCCTCCAAACTTTGCAGTCCTATAATTCAGAAATAAGGTCCTTAGAAATGCACTAAGCATGAACTTTAAAAATATATTTATTTGGAGCTATTTAAAGTAATGCTATGTACAATTGCATCTTTTTTTTGAATGTGAGAAAGCATGCACAATTTTTATGAGAATGGGCTCTGGGGTCAGAATAACAAGTTTCAAGTCCCAAATGTCCATTACCAGGTGTGTGACCTTAGACAAGTTTGTTATTCTTTCTAATCCTTGGTTTTCTCATCTATAAAATGGGAAAAATAAGACTCCTTATTTCAGAGGTTATTGTGAGTTTCAAATGAAATAATGATTATGAATCACTTAGGGTAGTTTCTAACATAGGATAAGAACTCAGTAAATATTAACTCCTACTAGTGTTGTGACTATTATGATTAAAATTGAAAGAACTGAGAGTTATGATTTTTCTTTTCAAAGGAACTTTTCAAAATAACAGAATAAAAGGTAAATAATTTAGTAGGAAAAACATTGGTGTTAGAAGACCTGCTCTACCATTAACTTACAGAGAAGCTTGTACAAATCACACTTTCTCTGAATCTCAATCCATAAAATAAGAGGGTCAAATTGTGATTTGGAATGATTCCATGTCTGCACTGGTTATCAGGATGCATTAATTCACTCAACAAGCATTTACAGGGTGTCCCTTAGGCTCTTGGGTTGAGTTCCCCAGAAGCAAACTTTGAACAGGGGACTTGTGGGAATGGGGATATTCTGGAATACCCGGGAAAAAATGGAGGGTGGGGGCATTGGGGAAGAGAGGCAGAGAAGAGAAAAAACTCAAGCTGAGACCTGCAAAGGGTAGCTTAGGGCCAATCCTGCAGACAGTGCTAGAGACAATGTAAATCAGCCCCAACAGCTCTCCACCAGGGGCCAGGGAACTGGGATATTTATACCCCATACCAGTTGCTTATTATTTAAGGCAATTCACACTTCTACAACTTGCCAGGTGCTACTTGCTCTGTGCAAGAGCCAGCAAAGCAAATTCTGACTACCTCAGGACAGCCCTTTGGCAAAAAGATACAAATACTCACTTTTAGGGGAGTGAAAGCCTACTGGGGGCAGATGTGTCTGAAACTGTGAAAGGGATGGAAGGGGACATGGGCAATGTATTGACAGCATCTGCGAGGTAGAGCTTTTTTCCCTTGTATGGCGCTTACAATGTAGTGGGGGAAAGTGACAAGTGGCCACACAATTAGAAGGGGAGAGACACCCAGAAGGTGTTGAAGAACACAGAGTAGATGGCCTTAATTCAGACTCAGATGGTGGGGAGGAGCTTCTGGAGGACTTTTAGGAGCAATTGAAGGAAGAGAATTAGTCAAGGAAAATAGGGAAGCAGTGAGAGGTGAGCGTGGTCCAACCAGCTCCAGAGAATGTGACATTCCTGGAATTAAAATCAGCCCTGTATAACCAGAAGAGAGGGGACAGGCATGGCTGAAGGCGAGGTTGGAAGGAGAGAAGCTGGATCATGGATAGAAACATGTGAGTTAATTTGTAGGGTCTTATGGTTATACAGTTTGAGTAGGGACAAGTAGCAGCTGAAAAAAGGATCTAAATTTCTCAATTTACAATGAGATGATTACCTGTAAACTGCATCCTGTTTTATCATTAATACCCATGGGTCATAGAGAAAGAAGTCACTGGGGACACACCATCATTTTAAAGAATTGAAGCTAGGTAGGTTTAAAATTATTCTTATATCCTTTGCATACCAGAGGGTTAAAATATATACATACATATATATATATATATATATATATATATATAGAGAGAGAGAGAGAGAGAGAGAGAGAGACTACAACAACTAAAAATGTCTCTGTAATTTAGCTTTAAAAAAAACTAACTAAAACTAAACAGAGGAAGAGCTTCCATGGTTGATTATGTTAATAATGTCATGGATTTTCCTCATTTTGTGGTCCAGAGTGGTCTACCATCTACTGAATTAAATCAGTAGATTCTCGTTTAGATTTTCTCTGAAACAGCCTGTTCTAGCACAATTTAATTTCATGGTCAAATGAGGATAATTATTCCAAAAAGCTTTTAGCCGTGAGCCTCTTGTGATTTTTAGTTGCAAATGTAACCACTTCTAAACCTGTTCTGTGGTTTTTAGATGTGGATATGATAAAGTTTTTGCCTGTGCCCACTCTATGTTTTTTTGTTGTTGTTTTTGATAGAAAAAAAAACTAGAGATTTTGACTGAAAATGGAAGACCACTTTTGGATATTTCTGTTGATACAGATTACTGAACTATTTCATCAAGTTAGTTAAAGGTAATAGCAGTAACTCATAACTTGCCAATCTACAACGAAGCCTTTGTCTTTTTCAAGCTACATTACATGAGACTTTTAAGTAAAATCTTATGTTTGATTCATTTATTTATTTGATCAATTACAAAAGCATTATAATTGCTTTGCATATTTAACAAGTTGATTCAAACCGACAGATAGTGATTAAACCCACTACCTCAGAGATCTCTATCCTAGGTTCACAGTTTAGCACTTCTGGTGGGATTCAAACAGTAATTCTTTAAATTGTTTAAACGGCAGGCACTTTACAGGATGATGATTGGAACTTAAAGTAGATACCAATATTCCTGCTATTATATCACCAGTGTAATTAATGCTCATCAGGATCTTGTTCAGAAGTATTCTCTTTTCATGAATTGCCTAAGTATCTTTTTTTTTTTATAATGGAGGTAACATTTTTTTCACTCTTGAAACTAAAATCTTTCTGATCAAGTTCAGATCACTAGAATCGAAACCCAGATGCAACCTGAGATCCCTCCTATCATCTTCAGCTTATAGGTAGGATCTAGACAAAAAGAAAGACACAAGACTCAGATTGTTGTGGGATCTTTCAGTCTTGTCCCTTAGGATGGTTTTTGCATTCAGATTCTTTAAACAAGACAGAGCACATTTGATTAGTTTTTCTTAAAGAACTTCACATGACACAGTTGTTTGGTTACATTATTCTCCTTCCTTTCTCTGGGTTTATAGCATTTTAATTGCTGTTTTAATCTTGTGCTTTATATAAAGCGTACATAATTCCCTTAGTGGATAGAACCCATGGAAGTAAAAAGTGTTATTATTATGCATTTCCCAGTCTGTTAGTGCTTTGATAGATTTCCTAATTCACTCTTCGAAATAAAATTGCTATATACATTGTGTTCTTTTTACAACATTACTATCATGAGTAGGAGGAATATTTTAGGGTAGGATAAACAGTAATTGGCAAGGAGCTGTAACATTGATTTGTACAAGCTTAGTGTCCAACCCATCCTGAGGATGCTATTAGAGTAATGGGTGAAATGAAGGGAGCGCTAATTTGCTAAAATTTACTTCGGAAAAAGATCAAAGTGGCATTAGGGCTTTGGAGGCAGTACCCTTGGCAGTTTCCTGAATGCACTCTGGCTCCAGCAGAAATATCCACACAGGCAACACAGCGACAGCATAATGTTTGGGCAGAAAAGTGGCGCAAGATGCTGTGGAACGCGTGCTGCCGTGGAAGCCACTAGATGGGGGTGTCTACTTAGTCAGTCTGGTCAAATACCCCATAAGCCGGCTGGCATCAAAGAGATGAAGGTTAACAGGGAGATAAATTCCGTACTCCTCCATGCCATTCCCTACGGAAAGGGAAAGGTGCTGAACATCAAACTAACGTCAAGGCTGTTGTGGCCACCTTCTGCATCCAGTGACTTGACTAGAGAAGGAACGCCAGCTAGATCTTCTGATCCTTGGGGCTCCTGACCGAGGAGGAGACCATTCCTCTGGGAAACCGATGCAGAACAACTAATTAGCAGCGTTCTGCTCATTTTTCTTCACAGTTCTGAGTAATTCTGGGCTGCTTGTTTAAACCCTGGATCCCCACCATTTTCTCTTTCCAATGACGAGAGGAATATTTGTCAGTGACGGCCGCCAATCACGGCGTTAACTTGTGATTTATAGGTGAGCTCCAAATCTGGTCAGTCCTTCAATAAATGAATTGGAAAAGGAGGAGCAGGAGCAGAAGCACAGTAATTTCAGGATTCAGCCAACACCAGATGGGAGTCCCATCCTTTGGTTAAAATTCTTCCAAGACCTTGGCCGACTGGTGAACTTGGCAGACCCAATTATTACAGCAATTAAGATTTAAAATGTGAGTCAAATTATGAGTCAAACTGATGCCAAAAGCTTGCAGATAGATATACTGAATATAGGTCAGGGATGTTATTCCCTGAACCAGAGGTAATTCAATTACATACCAACCCCAGGACTGCAGGTTCTGACCCCAGGAGATCTGATAGTCATAATAGGTCCTCTTTGGGTGGAAAATTTCCTGGATGCCCTTTTTGCCCTCAAGCCCACGCCTCTGGGGCACTGACCTTGAAGTACAGCAGGTGGGCACCATTTGTTCTGACATTCAGCCCCTTGGAAAACTGCCGTGCTGACGCAAGCACTTTTCATGGCCAAGTTCGCCTTTACTGTGTTTATTACAAAGAGATTAGTGGAGGATGGGTTAGTATTTCTGATAAGATCTTGAGGTGAAAATGTTTTTCTTTAAAGAGGTGCATTTTTGACCATATTGTTTTCTTGTTAGCATTGAGTATTCTGCCTTTAAAATTCACTACTACTATTAATTATTATTATTATTATTTTAGATCCTGGGAGCATTGCAGAAACTCACATATGCTCAAATCTGTCCACATCAATAAATTAAAGAAAGGTATTTTTGTATGTCAGTAAGTATGCAGCCAGAATGGTATTTATGAAATAATTTCAAGCCCCCATTTTCTTAAGAATTTTTAAGTCAATTCCCCCCCCTATTTTGCCCATGATTATAGGGGAAGATATATGCTGTTGCAAAGTTAGCCTTTTCTATTAACCCATATGTTCCTACTCTTCCTCTAAAAAGTGGTAAGGATTTGAGAGAGAAAACACAATGCGTAACAACCTGCCAAAATTTGGGACCTACTCCTCTCTCCCCATCGTTTACTGCTGGGAGAGACCTCTAATATTCTGGACATCAGCTTTCCTATCCATAAAATGGTGAGGATAAACTAGATGAAGAAGAGAAGGTGGGTCCTTCTGCAAGGCCAGCTCAGCATAGAGAAGGCTTGAAGGTCCAGGAAGTCCACATGGAAGGACCTGATGGGCCAGCAAGGACAGGAGAAGAGAGAAAGAGAACAAAATGCCTGCATTTGCCATCCAGAACAAAGTGATTTTATGGCATAGTCTTCCTTACATAATCCTTAAGACTAAAAATGCATTTCCCAAGTGTTCTCGTGACAGCAATTCCAGGTTGGAGCAATGTGCCAACATTAGACCTGAGTGGAAGGGACAGGGAGACCTATTTTAAGTGACAGGTACTAATTTCATTAGCAATTAGCTTTAGCACTCATTCATGGAGCAGCTGTTACATATCCAGCACTATGCTGGGCTCCAAGGACACAGAGATGAGTAAGCCAGGTGCTAACTGTCAGGAGTTTACAGTCCAATGGCTCCAGTGGAATTTTTGGGAATGCAATAAATGCCCAAGTTTCCTGTCCAGCATTGGCCAGTGTCAGCAAGGGGCATCTTCTGGGCTATGTTGCAGAATAAAATAAACAGAGCTTTGCAAGGACACCTAACCTGATTTCTGAGGGATACCTGCTGCTGGTAACCCCACTCCTGAGTTATGCCATTCTGAGGAAGAACCTAGAGCCCATTCAAATTAAAAGAATGGTTTATTCTACAAAACCACCTCAGCATGCCCTTTTAGTCCAGAAAATCCCCCAGATGAATCATTTTACGTGAACCCCCTCCAAAATAATGCTGAGTCTCATGCTAATATTTCACAACTTCTAAAGCAAGTCCATACGCATTTCCTCTTCTTATTTTTGCAAATCTGTGGCAGGAACCCACCCCCCTACCCCCACTGCCCAAACACTGATTCTTTCCTGCCCCTGTTCCTATGAACAGCAGCCCTGAATCTCAGACGGTGCAGGAGCCAACAGTCCTAGTCCAGCTCTAGCCTCACCCCATCCCTGCCACCCTCCTCAGCCCACAAGTCCTGATATATGGTAGTACCTAGGACACAACACCTACCTCTGAGTCTGAACTCAAGTTGTGACTTGTCAAACTAATCCCCTTTGCAAAGTTGGTTGTAGCAGAAATCTATTTAAAGCTGAAACTGTCCTCCTGAGATAGATCATGGAGAGATGGCTTTAAAAGAAAATCACACTGCTTTGGGTTTAGAAGGATAGTTTACAAAATTCAGCTGTCCTGTGTTACAGCTACCCCTCTCCTGGCTCTTGTCGTTTGCCCCTTCCTCTGGTCCTGCTCCACATTTCGTTCGTACTGCAACTAACCTCTCTGATTCCCAGCTCCTCTTTTTTCACTTTGTTCTCCCCTCTGTCCTGTTTCACTCCACCGATTCTCTACCTCAACCCCCAAGTGCCTCTGACGTGACTCAGAGGCACAGTAGCTTGGACGGAATTAAAAGAATGCATACATAAAAGGAATTCTCATACTCTTTGTATCTAATGAATTTCTCTGATGCAAATTCAATATTAAGTGCAGATTGCAGCTAAGATGGTTCTTAAGGGAATAGCAGAAGGATGTTGGATCTTAAGGGGACTACTAATTGAAAGGAGTTGCTGGCTGGGAAGCTTTTAATAAACATTTACTTTCTATGACTTAAAAAATAAGGCTGCTGGAAGGAGGGAGGGGAGTGGGGCTGATTGTAGCCTTTGTTAAAAATAGCCCGAGATTGATTAGATTTGCTTGTGATAGTGAAGGACTTATCTTGCTTTCCTTAAATGTCAGAGGCACTTGGTCAATTGAATCTGGAACCAGTATCTCCCATAAAATGATTGTTTCAGGGTGAGCCTGTGTAGCTCAGTCGGTTAAGTGTTGGACTCTTGATTTTGGCTCAGGTAATCAAGGGTTGCGAGATCGAGGCACTAATAGGGCTCCACACTCAGAGGAGACAGATTCTTTGTCTCAGTCTTCTTCTGCCCCTCCCCCCTTTAAAACAGATAAATAAGTTTTAAGAAAAAAATAAAAGAAAGAAAGAATTGTTGCAGGAAGACATGAATTAATGTTGGCTGGTGCTCTGCACATACCTCATCACCGGACTTCTCTGGAATTTTGTTTGTTCAAAACACCTGCTTATTACCTTTAAAATTTTTCAGCATTAAGCATCATTTACCTTCTGTCCTGGGTCGCATCACTTTATAGTTTTCTTCTGTTTTGATGTCCTTCCTTTTGGGGGCCATTTTCCATAAAACAAATTATCCTTGAAATTTCATTAACTGAGTGGGTCCTGCACAGAATTTAGGACTGGAAACATTTGATTTACCGGAAGTATGATGTTTTGTCAACAGACCTTGACATAATTCCCCAAAGACAGGTATCCAAATGTATGTATGTGTAACTCTTTAGTAAAATGGCAGGGAGAGAATCTATATAAAGATCTGGAGATCTGAATTCTAGCTCTGTGATGCCTTGCTCTCACTTATCTTAATGGTCTTCAGTTTCCTGTGTACAAAGTGAGGAGGTTGCCTGTAAAACTTCCTAAGGTTGTCTTTAGGAAAATGTCCATGGTCCTGTTCTGTCAGATTCTTCCACTCTAAAATAGTTATTGTTCCTATAATATGCAGGGCAGAATGGTGCAATACTTGAAGAGAATAAACATGGTTAATCGTGCTTAAACATTCCATTAGTGTTTATTTTCCCTCCCATTCTTCACGTCTACATGGCTTACCACTGCTAGCACTTCCATGACCCTCTAAAATAACAAAAATCTCATATCCCAGAGCATATGAAGACATCTGTTTTGGAAATTTACATACTACAAAAAAATGAGATCATCTTTAGCTTGCTCATTTCTGCAAGATTCTATAGTCCTTTACTTCAAATATTTATCTGAATTACTTGGCATACTATCATAGATAATGAGAGGCCAAAACCGTTATTTGCATCTAAGGTAGCATGAAACTCATCTGTTTTGCATCTAGATGTCTCTCAAAGATGGATCACAGATAAACAAATAAAAAACCCCAACTCCCTCCCTACAATTTGCCTCAAACTTCTCTAACCTCAAATGTATTGTGTCTTTTTTGAGTCTAGGAATTTAGTCTGAGTTCTTTGAACAAGACTGATACGTTAAAACACCTCCCCATCATTTCATTTTTCTTAGAAAAAAAATATTTCATACCACATCTAAGAAAGCAGGATTCATGTCACAAGCGTTTCCATATTGCTTAGCTATGATATCTTTACGGATAAGGAGTGGTGTTAGGGAGTACTCAGCTCAGAGTTAGTTAGAGTCAGCCCCTAGCCTTCCAGCCAGTGATCATAACAAACCTTGATCATATCCATTCTGGGCCCCTTACAATGATGAAAGTCTCAGGATCTGGAGATCACTCCATGACCATGAGAGGCAGAAACTGCTGGAGACCACCTGAGCAGCAAGTGGTCAGGACAAAAACATTGTGGCAATCACTTGGCAGTATAGACCTGACTGGTGGCGAAGAGGTTTCCAGGAAGTAGCAAGGTCCTGGCCCCAGAGACTGAGTTTCAGAACAAGGCCCTGAACCCAGGATGATGACTACAATCTAGAAGCAGTTGAAGAATTTGAAAAAATACAAAACAAAACCAAACAAAAAGCAGATAGGAAGCCATTTCCCGAAAATGTAGTAACAGGATGTAATTTATTCATAAGGACAAAGTAATAATCCCATTTACTAGAAGTAAGCTTAGGGTCAGACAGAAACCTGTATTAAGTTGGCTTGGTATTAAGTTGTTTTAATTGTTGGCTGGGGTTTATGTCTCTGCTGCCATTGGAGGTTTGACATTTAGATTTCAAGCTAGAAGACAGGCAGGGTGATCTTCTGTTTTGTAAACATCTTAAAAAGTTGCACTGACTAGCCTGACTCATTGGCCCATTTCTTTCAGCTTATTTGAATCATGACAAATAGGTACAAAAAGAACAGATAATCCTGAATCTGGTGAAGCCAGAAGTAACATTGTAAATACCTCAATCATCAATAAATGATTGTTCTTGGATAAATTAAAATCCAATGAAATTTTTCTATTCCTATCAACAAGTATATATTGAACACCTGCTATCAACTGGGAAAAGTGCAGGAGGCTATGATGGCAGAAACAAGACAATGTTGACTTCAGTGCCTCTCCTCTGTTCTCTTTAGGAGTCTGTTCCAACCTCAAACAGGAACAAAAAGCTGTTTCTCTGTTGCCTGGCCCCAACCCAGAGAGCAGGAAAAATGCAGTTTTGCCTTTTTGTGAAATGAGAAATCTCAGAATTGGGAACTGGGATTTATGCTCACCATCTGGAAAATGTTTTCAGAACCTACTGTGTGCCGAGCATCACGCTGGCCTCTTGGGATGCAAAGATGACTGTAGAATGGTTACTGGCTTGAAATAACTTACAGTCCAAAGGGAGGTCACATACAGTGGACATTTCCCTAGGAATGAACATGTCTCCTCCCATCAGATACCTGACCTCAACAATAGCGTTTCATACAAGATAGTGCTTCTTACTCTGCAGGAAAAGAATTGTTATAAGTTTCTTTATAATCAGATGTGACAAATTATCAAGTAGGGCAATATAGATCTACAACAAAAAAAGAGCATTTGGGGATAATAGAATTTGGGTTCCCTATTAAAATTGTAGGATAAGGACGTTCTAGTTCTGGTTGTCAAAACAGAGGAGAAGTGCCTCCCAAGAAATTGTAAATTGTCTGATTTTTGCTCATTTTTTTTTTTCTTTTTGTGGCAGCTTGCTCTCTATGTATCTGATTTTTTTCCACGGAGAACTCTTAAGGTCATTGTGACATCCCATTTTACAGTGTGACAGAGAAAAGACAGAAATACACTGGGAAAATATCATAATCAAATCAGATCAAAGCAACTCATTTATTTTTTTTCTGGAAATTTTTTCTAAGAAACATTCAAAAGAAAAGTAAAACCTAGATTCAAAGTTTTACTTGAGGCTCAGAGGTAAAGTACATTTGGCAATTTGTGATTCTTTGCTGATTTTTAGTTTTACTTCAGAAAAGCAAAAACATTGTTCCTTAACCAATAATGTAACATATCATGAAATATAAGTATCTAAATTTATTTTGCATATCAAATGTATCACTCTTGTATGCACTGTTGGATACCAAAACGTTAGTACACTGAAGTCATTTGCCATGCTCCTAAAGCCCATCATGTTGTAAGAATAAAAATGTGAAAATAATCTTTCTCCAATTTACATTAATTTATGAGCAAGAAACTAAAATATGTACAGCTGGCCTACAAAGATGAATAAGTCATGATCCCTTCTCTTAAGAAGCCTACAGTCTACTGGAAGTGATAACATAAGCACAGTTAATTGTAAAATTCAAGGTATATCACAGTAAGTACTACAAAATACACATAATATAATATAGCAAAGTATTAAGGACCTCCATTAGCTAAAGCTATTTTCATCTCTTAATCTGTACAGTCATAGGAAGCACATTATTTTTATTTTAGAGATAAAATTACTTGAAAAGATGGAATAATTTCTTCTAGTTTTCCCAGTTAGGCAGTGGCAGAAATGAAATTCCTACCTGTATGATTTTGGGACCCATAACTGGTACTTCTCAGCAAGGCAGTGTGATCAAGATGAGGTAGCATTAATTGAAGAAGAAAAGTGAAGTGAGCCTTAACAGCAGTTATTATGATTTTTCCTCCAATTTCTTGCTGGAAAAGAGAAACTGACTTTTCCCTTTGCCCTGTCTCATTTCTGCACTTAATTTCCTTGTGCCATTTCTTGCAGAACACATGGACTTAAGAACTCAGGAGCCAGTTCATTGCAATGGGCTCTATCGAACTAGGCAGGCTGGAAAATGTTATTATATATTGATCCGAAAAACAGCCATAAAAAAGCTGCTTTAAGGGTGAAAAACAACAGAACTAACAGTAGTTTCAAACAATGAATATTTTTAGTGACAAAGAAAAGCTAAAACACTTGCTCAATATCTGTCATAACCTCAGTATCTCACCCTTTGGGCTCAGAAGTTGCCCTGACCATTTTCAAGAGTTAATGTTCTTACCTAGGCCTTTACAAACTATCCAGAGTGATGGAAAAGATATGAGTTCTGTGTAGATTAGGTCACTCAACATAATATCAAAAAAATAGCCAGCTGAACCCATGTGCAAATTTGGAGTCAGGACAGTAGGGGTTGGTTGTTTGGGGAAAGGATGGGGGAGAGAGGAGCATTCTACTTTTTGCACAAATGCTATGAAAAATTACACGGGTTGGGCTTCATTTCGCAAAAGTAGAAATGGTGGATTTGGATTTTATTTTTTATTTATTATTTTCATATTGTATGTATTACATGCCATATTTTTAAAATTTTGAGCACAGTAGGCACACAATGTTACATTAGTTTCAGATGTACAACATAGTGATTTGACAAATTTATATGCTCTGCTATGCTCACCACAAATGTAGCTACCATCTGTCACCGTACAATGCTATTATAATATCATTGACTATAATCCCTATGCTGTGTATTTTATTCCCATGACTTATTCACTACATAACTGGAATCTTGTGTCTTCCACACCCCTTCACAGATTTTGTCCATGCTCTTCTCCCTCTGGCAGCCATCAGCTGGTTCTCTATGTTTATAGGTCTAAGTCTGCTTTTTGTTTGTTTATTCATTTTTGATTCCACATATGAGTGAAATCATATGGTATTTATCTTTCTATTTCTGAATAAGACCAGTAGGTCCATCCATGTTGTTGCAAATGGCATGATCCCCCCTTTTTATGCTTGCATAATATTCCATTGTGTATACATAGAGCATCGTCCTTATCCACTCATTTATTGATGGACACTACAATTGCTTTCATGTTTTGGCTATTGTAAATAATGCTGCAATAAACATAGGGGTGCATATATATTTTTGAATTAGTGTTTTTATTTTCTTTGGCTAAATACCCAATGGTGGAATTATTGGATCATATGGTATTTCTATTTTTAATTTTTTGAGGAATCTTCATATTGTTTTCCACAGTGTACCCAATGGAAACTTTTTTTGTCCTCATTTTCTTAGCTTTTCAGCTGCATTTGAGACTGTTGACAGTGACTTTGGTGTCTGTGACATTATACTCTTATTTTTCCTCTTTTTACTATTCTCTGAGCTCCTTGTAGACTCATTCTTCCCTACCTAGATTTTTTTTTAATTTTATTAACATATAATGTATTATTTGTTTCAGGGGTACAGCTCAACAGTGTTACACAATTCACAGCACTCACGATAGTACATACCCTCCCCAATGTCCATCACCCAGCCACCCTATTCCCCCCAAGCCCCCCACCCCCACAGCAGCCCTCAGTTTGTTTCCCGAGATTAAGAATCTCTTATGGTTTTTCTCCCTCCCCAGTCCCATCTTGTTTCATTTTTCCCTCTCTTCCCCCTATAAACCCCGCCCTACCTCTCAAATTGCCCATATCAGAGAGATCATATGATAATTGTCATAGATTTTTTTTTTTACTTTGCTTGTTATTAAGTGTTCAAAGGGTCAGAAGAATGTGCAATAAATTGATGAGTGGTATAAAACATAATGATCCAGCTTACAGCTGTGAGCCCACCACTTACTAAAAATGCATATTTTTCTTTTTTTTTTTTTAAAGATCTTATTTATTTGAGAGGCAGTCAGTGAGAGAGAGAATGAGAGGGGAGAAGGTGAGAGAGAAAAGCAGACTCCCTGTGGAGCTGGGAGTCTGATGCAGGACTCGATTCCAGGACTCTGGGATCATGGCCTGAGCTGAAGGCAGTCACTTAACCATCTAAGCCACCCAGGCTCCCTAAAAATGCATGTTTTTCATAATCTGAAATCCCCTCTTGACTTTCCCCAATTCCATTCTTTCTGTTCCCCTCTCCTCAATAATAATCACTATTTTAAATATTCTGTGTTTAGTTCTTACACTCTTCTTTATAGTTTTGCTACATACTTTTATCCCTAAGCAATTGATTGCTTTATTTAGCATGCCTTTGAATTTTGTATAAATGGAGTCTGATTATAAATATTCTTTCTTAAGTTGCCTTTTTCATGTAATTGTATATTTCTAAGACTCTTCTGTGTTCTTGCTTGTAGCTATAACCTCTTTGTCTTGACCTATGTAGTGTTACAATGTACATATGTGCACAGATATCATTACCATCCTATATTTACATTCTGCTGTTGATGAAAATTTTATTTCAAGTTATTTTCTAGTAAAAACAAAGTGACTGAGCATGCATTTGCATGTCATCTTTTTTTTCTGAATCTCCCTATTTTTATTCTCCTTAAGTCTTGACTTGTTCTCTCTTTTTTAAAATTTTTTATTTATTTTTTATATTTCTTTTCAGTGTTCCAAAATTCATTGCTTATGTTCCATACCCAGTGCTCCATGCAATACGTGCCCTCCATAATACCCACCACCAGGCTCACCCAACCTCCCACCCCTAACCCCTCCAAAACCCTCAGATTGTTACAAATGTGCAAAGATCTCTAGAATATACTTTTGCTTGAAATTGCCAGACCATAAAGCATGAACATTTATAAATTTGTCCAATATTACCAAATTATTTTCCTAAAAAAATTTTTTTTAATAAAAATCTTCTACCATTAGATAATAGGAACTCCTTTTGGCCTATAATCTTACCAAACATGATATAGTCAGACTTTTAAAGTTTCGCCAATCAGATGACTGTGGAGTAGTATCTCATTTAGGTCTTAATTTGCACATGTTATTTTTTAAAATTATATTTACAGGGTGCCTGGATAGCTCAGTCAGTTAACCATCTGCCTTCAGCTCAGATTATGATCCCAGAGTCCCGGAACAGATTTTCTTCTAAGATTAGGAACAAGACAAGGATGTCCACTGTCACCACTTTTATTAAACATAGTACTGGAATCCTAGCCACAGCAACCAGATAAGAAAAGGAAATAAAAGGCGTCCAAACTGGTAAAGAAGAAATAAACTCACTATTTGCAGATGACATGATATTATGTATAGAAAACCCTAAAGACTTAACCAGAAAAAACTACTAGAACTGATAAATGAATTCATTAAAGTTGCAGGATACAAAATCAATATACAGAAATATGCTGCATTTCTATACCTTAATAATAAAGCAGCAGAAATAGAAATTTAGAAAATGATTTCATTTATATCTGCACCAAAAATAATAAAACACCGAGGAATAAACTTAACCAAGGAGATGAAAGACCTGTATTCTGAAAACTAACTGATGAAAGAAATTGAAGATGACACCAACCAATAGATAGATGCTCCATGCTCATAGATAGGGAGAATGAATATCGTTAAAATGTCCATACTACCCAAAGAAGTCTACAGATTTAATGAAATCCCTATCAAAATGCCAATAGCGTTTTTCACAGAACTAGAACAAATAATCCTAAAATTTGTACAGAACCACAAAAGACTCTGAATAGCCAAAGCATTTTTAAAAAGAAGAACAAAACTTAAAGAACTGTCTCTTACTGTCCTAGTTTGTTAAAGTATTATTATAAATTAAATCATGAATGGATGTTGTATTATCACAAGTTATTTTTCTGCATTTGTTGAGATAATCATATTATCTTGCTCCTTTATTAATGTGATGAATACTTATTAATATTATTATTATTACATATGGTGAAATTCACTTCTTTGGTGTATATGGGTTTTGACAAATGCATACAGTCCTTTACTTACCATTGCAATCTAGGTATAGACCAATTTCATCATCCCAATATTCACTAATTCTACTGCTCTGAAGTCAATGCCAATCCCAACTCTTGTCCTTGGCAATCATTCATCTCTTTTCTGTCTTGATAATTTTACTCTTTCTAGAATGTCATATAAATGGAATCATGTGGTATGTAGCTTTTGAAACAGTCTTATTTCACATGAGATTTGAGATTCAGCCCAGTTGTTGAGTTTATCAGTATTTTGTCCCTTCTTTATTGCTGAATAGTTTTCCATTGTGGGGATGCACCATTTGCTTATCCATTCACCAGTTGAAGGACCAGTTGAAGGTTGTTTCCAGTTATTGGCAATTTGGGGTAAAACCACTATAAATGTTCACATATAGATATTTTTATAAACCCAAATTTCTATTTCTCCTAATGGGATTGTTAGGTCATAGTGTTAGACTGCTAGACATAGTTCCACATATTCTTGATGTTTTGTTCATTTTTTCCAATTTTCTTTTGACTTTGTTCTTCAAATTGAATAATCTCCATTGATCTGTCTTCAAGTTCACTGACTTTCTTCTGTCACCACTGTTCCTCTATTACATCTAGGAAATGATTTTTTTTTTTAATTTCAGAAATTATATTTTTCAGTTTTAATATTTCCATTTAAACCATTTTTATAGCTTTTAGTTCATTGCCAAAAACGTCTACTTGGCCATTTAAGCGTATTTACCACTATCTTATAGGCAGCCTAGATAAAATAGCTGCTTTAATGTTTTTGTTTTGTTTTTTACTATTCCAGTATCTGGTGTCTTCAAGTTAACATTTCTTGGTTGTCTTTATCCTTAAGAATTGTCACTTAAAAAAAAAAAAAAGGCCTTATCTATTTATTTTAGAGACAGAGAGAGCACGAGCAAGGAGAAGGGTAGAGGGAGAGAGGGAGAGAAGCAGACTCCCCACTGAGAGCAGAGTCCAATGTAGGACTTGATCTCACAACCTTGAGATTATGACCTGAGCTGAAATCAAAAGTAGGATGCTTTAGCAACAGCCACCCATGCACCCATGTCACATTTTTTTTGTTCTTATACGTCACTTAATATTGATCTGTGTCCTTGACCCTGTTATTGTCATCTGTAGTATGTTAATGTTTGTTTCATTGTTCTTCTGAGAGGAAATAAATCCAGTTTGATTCAGACCACAATTTATATCTCAGCTTCTTTGGTTGGCAATTCTAATCTCAGTTCCGCTTTCAAAGTCTCTGTGAAAAGCTACAGGAACACCTCTGGAATTTGGAAGGTAGTCTAAATATTAATTCAGTCTTCAAAACCTTTATTATGTGCTTTGCATTTTTTCCTTGCATACATAGCTCAGGAAACAGCCTGACACTTTGAGTTCATACACAGAATCAGGGGATTTCCTTCTTGCATTTTTTTCTTCGAAAGAACCAACAACTTTAACATCATTGACATTTGAGGATAATTTTTCAGGTGGCAGTGGTATGGTATGGTTGCCGTCTTGTGCATTGTAAGATGTTTAGCAGCATTCCTGTCCACTATTATACTAGATACAAGTCACACTTCTTCCCAATTATGAAAACAAAAATGTCTCCAGACACTGACAAATGTCCTCTGGGGAGGGAGGGCGGCAAAATTACCCCCCGATTGAGAACCACTGCTCTAAGACCAAGTATAAGTACTAAACTGCTTACCTGACCTCTACATACAGATGCCCCAAGGCCTTCTCAATCTCAGTGTCTAAAACTCAACACTAGGCCTGCAGTGCCACACTTAACTTATTTTCTATCTAGAATTATTTCTCCCAGTGAATATTCAATAACACCTGTCCAGTTGTGTAGACACCTAGGAGCCATTTTGGATACCTCCCTTCTCCCTCACCCTCCAGTGTAACCAAACCATGATGTAAATATGACAGTATTTAAATATCTCTTGAATCTGTTTTTTTCTCTCATTAGCTTATCAGTCTATTCCATCTCCTCCTTCTAATGCTACAAAGCTATTTTCTTATCTTCTCTCATCCATATGCACCCTTGGATTTTCTCTGCCAAATCTGTTTTTCATTTTTACAGCAACACCACTCTTCCTCCACACAAGATATAAAAGAATCTAGGAAGAGCAAACTAATCTCAAACAGACAAGAAACAGGAGTTAATCCTATGAGCTTTCAGTTATATCTTAATATAAAAAGGTTATAGATTCTACTGAATAACCTGATACCTCCTCTGTTATTTACAAATCCCAAATCTCCAAGTTCCCCCACACCACTGCTCCTATCTACCAATCATTATTGCCCATGGCTCTGTAGCTCAAATGGAAAAGTATTTGTTATTATAAAAATATGCCACTTTCCTCCTACCTTGAAGTTTTACTGAGTATTCTACTAAATTTTAATGCTATTCTCTCATCTCTACATAGTCACATTCTTCCATGGCTTAACTCAATATATAAGAAAGCTATCATTTGTTGAGTTCCCGGTATGTGTTAGATCTTGTATTAGAAAGCAATGCCCCAATGAAGTGGATATTTTTATGCTTGATTTATACAGAAAAAGTTTGAGATTGGGAACAGGAGATAATTTTTCTATGATCTTATAATTAGTAAGAGTCAGCACCAGGATTCAAACTCTACAAGGTCTCCTACAGATACCTGTCCCTTTACCTTTCACAATCTCATGAAGACTTCTCTTACAATATCAAACTTTAGAAGCCTTGAAGTTGGCCTCCTATACAAATATTTTACCACCTTTATTAGCACTTGATCTTATCTGGTCATTGACCAATGTATATCTTATTTCTTCCGTAAAAATGATTCTCGGAAGTCAAAACAGATACTTCTATTTCTTTTACGTATCTCTCAAAATATATATAACATCTCTTATGTACCACAAGATTTATGTACCACAAAATAAATGCTAAGGAAATGCATATTAGAGATGGGGGCCAACTAGATATAAACCTAGTTATAGGGAAAATATGAGACACACTTTCAGCTTTGTTCTGGCTAGCAGCCACAAAGAGTAATCCATTTAGGATATATTAGTACTGTGATGCTATAATCACAGTAAAATAAAAATAACATAATCAGAAAATAAAAGTAGGGAAAAACATGTTCCCTATATACCTTCTTATATATTTATTTTGAGTTCAATGGATTAGGTTTGATTATATATGCTGCACTAACATTTGAATCTGCTTTTAGGGACTTCCTTCCATTAATCTTTCTGTTTTGAGGATCCAGACAGTGAGGTAGACAAATCTAATTCTGATCCCAAATCTCCCACTGACTTACTGTGTAGGCATGAGTAAAAAATTTACTCTGTGGGGCCTTCAGTTAATTTTAAGATGAAAAAATTTCTCATTTGAATATAAATAAAATGTGTTCAAACATAAAGAGTTGTGAAGACTTTGTAGGGAAAGTTTCATGTAAACTGTCCTTTATTTCAACTTTAAATATTATTTTTTCTTTCCTAATTAATTTCAGAAGGATTCAAGAAGAGGTGACAGAATACAAAAGCAGTGGTTACTAAAATATTGTTCACTTTCCTCATCATTGTTATACATAATTGCCTGTCTTTCTGGCCTACGATCTTATCATTGTCAGGAACAGTTTTTTAGGAACTTTCTGTGTAAGAGAGACTATACACATAGATTCTATGGGGAAATTCTTACAAAAGAATAAGACATGGTAATTCCTCTCTAAGAAATTCATATATAGTTGGAGAGATAAGGTCCTGTTCATAAGGAAAAAAATATTATACAAGGTAGAATATGATAAATTTCAAATCCGTAGCATAAACATGCCAAGGTTTAGAGTAGAGATAAAGATGAAGTGTGGATTGAGTCAAATTGTGTAGCATGCGATTTTGAACACCAAACCAAATATTTGGACTCAATCCTGCAGTCAACAGAAACCAGAATATGTCTGAGTTACAGACCTGATGTAAGTGGTATTTAAGAGCATAAATACAGAAGATAAGAAACTGGAGGCAGGCATACCTGTTAGGGATAGACTGCAATTGTCCAGGCAGGAAACTATATACCCCTGGATGAAGATATTGGTACTAGTAATAACCATTCTTTGTTTAATGCTTACTATTCCAGGTCTTGTCATGGAAGCTTAATACATATTACCTCCAATTCTCACAATAACCTAGCGAAATCTGTATTGTTGTCTTCATCTTACAGAGGAAGAGAGTTTCCCAGCAATTGTGGAATTTGTTTAATGAGAGTATAAGCCAAGTCCCTCTGGACCTAAGATATGCCACACAATGTTACCTTCCACTGGTTTGGAAGCTGTGACAGGTAGATTTGGGTTATGAACTTAGGCTGAAAAATTATATTTGAGTTTCTAAGCATAAATGGTTTGAATTTTCAAGGACAAAGAGACCAACAGAGGCCAGAAAATGAATATAGACAACAGTCAAGTACACATGATTTCAGAACAAGGGGGAATCTCATCTCACTTGCTTTTGCACGCTTGAAGTCATTATAGAAAAGGCAAGACCTACAATGCCAGTAGCCCCAGGAGAAGAAACTCACTCGGCTGAGTTCACTCTAAGGCATATATGAAATATGTCAGATAATTTCTGACAAAAAGGTTTTAACTAGCTTGCCCAGAAGCCAAAGCCTGAGGTCATTAGGCACCTAAATGAAGGAAGCGGGGCAATGATAGGAACGCCGACATACTTGACAATTTGACTAAAAGTGGCCTTTATGCCAGGACACTTTTATTGATTTTTCTAGATTTTTTGCCCCATTTGGAAAAATAAATTATTTATACAATATATGCTCAAAATCCACCCCTTGCTTTGAAAGCCTCTTTATACTTTGCCCAGATCAAGAGGAAGGGAAATCAGCCTATAAAACATACAAACTGCCCTGGTACTACATGTAAAACAGTTTCCCTTTAATTTCTAACAAACAATATTATTGATGCACTGCTAGAGCTGGCACAGAGGTCAAACTGGAGTTAAAATCAGCCTCCCCACTGCATGATAATTAAGGTCATTATAGGTTTAAATTGCTTCAAGGCTGTACTCTGCTGAAGCCATTTTTGAATGAGACCTTGCAATCAAGTAGTATTTATGTCCTTTAATAAGTAGAAATGTAGCATAGTATCTTTTCAATGATCACCACAAACTTCATTAACATTCTTTAGTCATAAAGAATGTTATAGTTCCATATTTGACATGGAACTTGGCAAAATAGGGAGTAAAAACAAATGTTGCCAACAGTAATTTTGACTTGTGTGACATTTTAAATGGAGAAAAATAAGTCCACCTGACCTTTCAGCCAGAGCAAATAAGACACCAATTGCCGAATTCACATGGTTAACTCGAGCAACAGAAAATGAGATAGAGCTTTGCAGTCAAAACGCTAATACAGTGTGGTGGTGTCCACCAAATCTTAGAGAAGTTCACATTCCAGTTTCTATGGATTGAGTTTTTCATGCATAGGCTTCTAGTGAAAGGCACAAAATGTTACCGAAATAGTACATGGAAAGTAAGGAAGGGACAGTTCTTGTCTTCAGGTAGGCTATTTTCTCCAGAACATAACATCAATGTCCCAGATAATGTCACCAATAATGAAGTAAAAATTAAATAATTAAATAGTGTCTCAGATTTTCTAAATTGCCTTACTCTTCACATCTAACCCTTTGGAAAATGCCATTTGCTTGGCTTCCTGAATATGTCTCAGCCCATCCACTAGTTTTTGAACTCACCACCATCATCTCTTCCCTGATAAGCTCAGCAGCCTCTACCTGTGCCCCACTGTGATATTTTCATATGGTAGCACTGAGGTATGTTCACACTGCTCAGTGAGGAAGAACCAGCCATCTCCTAAGGCAGCTCAGTTTCTGCCTGGTCTGGTCCAGCTCCCTCTCTAGCGCCATCATCTTTCACTCATGACAATCCCATCACATGGCCTTCTTTTTACTCTTTGACTATGCCAAGTCCATGCTTACCTTAGAGCTTTGCATTCATCATCCTCCTGCCTATATATAGCCTCCTTCCCTGAATCTTCTTGAAGTCTGCCCTGCCATCCCATTCAGGTTTTGGCTGCAATGTCCCCTCCTAAGAGAACCCTTCCTTAACTATTCAATCAGTTTTACCCATCACACATATATTCTCTTTGTTTTCTTTTCTCCATGGAAATTATTACTCTTGGAATTACCTTATTTGTGTATTTGTTCAAGCCGTTCCTCAACAATAACCTTGTTATCCTGAGAAAAATGTCCCAGACGCTCTTGTTCATAGCTCTGTCTGCAGTGCTCAGATAGGTGCCCGGAACAAAGTAGACCCTCAGAGAACGTGTGTGGAATCTTCATAATAATCTTGATTTAATAGTATGATTTTCTTTTCAACCAGGAAAGTCAGGTTCCTAAACCTTCTCATGCTTCTGCCCTGCTTCAAGATGGTAGAATTCATAGTTGATATATTTTAAAAATCATGTATTTTAAATTTTAATTTTAATTTCTGTTGACTAGCTTGTGTTTCCTAGACTTTTTACAAGATCTTCTTCTCCTGCTTTTTCTCTAAAATGCATTAAAGTTTCCCAACAGTTCTGTACAAAAGGTGACTATAAAATGATAAGGCTTTTGTCAATTCACTCACAAAAATAAATCCTATTATTTTGTTAATCAAGAATATTGCTTTGAATTTCTATGTCTGGGCCCATTTTCAACTACCAAAAGTGTACTCACCCCAGTACATGAGACAGCATGATGTAATGGAAGATACTAAATGTAGAGTACAGAGGTTTGATTTAAATATGAGCTCTACCAGGGCACTGGGGTGGCTCAGTGGATTGGGTGTCTGACTCTTGATTTTAGCTCATGTTGTAATCTCAGGGTCATGAGGTCAAACCCCGCCTCAGTCTCTGAGCTGGGCATAGAGCCTTCACTTCAGTTCTTTCCTTCTCCCTCTGCCTGTCCTTGCTCCACCCACTCATGCTCATGCACCCTCTCTAAATAAATAAATAAATAAATGAGAGCTCTACCATTTTCTGGTTTTCTTCTTTTTTTTTTAATCTTTTTTTAAAAGATTTTATTTATTTATTTATTTAACAGAGACAGAGATCACAAGTAGGCAGAGAGGCAGGCAGAGAGAGAGGGGGAAGCAGGCTCCCCGCTGAGCAGAGAGCCCAATGTGGGGCTCGATCCCAGGACCCTGAGATCATGACCTGAGCTGAAGGCAGAGGCTTAACCCACTGAGCCACCCAGGCGCCCCCATTTTCTGGTTTTCATTTAACCTCACCAAGCCTCAGGATCCATCTGAAAAATGGGAAAAATAACAAAATCACAGAACTAATTTCAGGATGTAGTGACAGAATACGTAAAAGGCTTTATGAATTGAATATGGTTATAAATGAATGTATACTATCATCACCATCATCATCTTTGAGCCAGATAAGGCATTATTGGTGATTTTTTAATTGTCATATAATATTTTTCTTCCTGGAGAACCTGTCACAAAATAAATGAGACAACATAGGTAAACAGTTGAGAGTACAAACACTGTAGTCAAACAGTCTCAACCATAAATCCCAACTGTAACACATACCAGCTGGGTGACTTCTCTTTGGTTACATAATCTCACTAAGATCAAGTTTCCTCACCTGAAAAATGAGTGAATAACTGTCTTTACCACAGAGGCCAGAAACAATGATTAAGTGAGAAAATAAGGCTTTAATATGATATCTGTTACATGATAAGCAGTCAATTATCATTTGTATTAGTATTGAATTCTGTCAAAGTAAATGATTATGAAAGACATGCTGTACTGTAAACACATGTAATATGGTCCACAATAAATTAGGTGCCACTTAAATCCTCTTAATGTAATGTATTTGAAAGGTTGCTTCTTTTACCCAAAGTGACTGAGTTCAGCAGTAATAAAGTTGTGCTTCTTCTAAGCTTTCTGCTGAGATCCTAAATTTCCTGAAACTTCACATCCATATCCCTCATTCCTCCATATCCAGGTGTATTCCATTAGTCTCCATGGTAGGGCTCATCATCTTCCTCACTGGGGGTCATGAACATCCTCATCATGAAGTGTTTCTTCCTTCAACCACTCACCACTCTTGCTGACCAGAACAAGATGGCAGGGTGGGGAAAAGACTATAAAGTACTAGCTTATATGTGAATGTGAAGGAAGATCTGAATTTTGCAAAGGTTTTGAGTCCATGGACACAATTTGCATGTTATATAAACTTTTTTTATTTTGGTAAAATATACATATATAGCATTTACTATGTTAGGCATTTTTAAGTGTGCAGTTCTGTGGAATTAAGTATATTCATATTGTCATGCAACCATCACCACCGTCTATCTCCAGAACATTTTCATCACCCCAAACCAAAACCCCATCTCTATTAATTATTCATTTTGCCTTCCTCCCAGCCCCTGAATGTAGGGGGAGAAATAGTCACTATTGTACTTCTGTCTCTATGAAACTGACTACTGTAGGTACCTCCTACAAGTGGAATTATACAGTATTTGTCCTTTTGTAATTGGTTTATTTCACTTAGCATAATGTGTTTAAAAGTTATCCATGTTTCAACACATGTCAATATTTCTTTACTTTTTAAGTTGGAATAATAGTCCATTGTATGTATATACTACATTTTGTTTATCTGTTCATCCATTGGTGGGCACTTGGGTTACTTATAAGGTTTACTATTGTAAATAATGTTGCTATGAACATGGGTGAAAAAATATGTTTGAGTCCCTGCTTCCAATTCTTTTGGAGATATACTCAGAAGTTACTGAGATATACTCAGAAATTACTGGATCATATGGTAATTATATTTTTAATTTCTTGAGAAACTGCCATACTGTTTCCACAACAGCTGCACCATTTTACATTCCCAACAGGAATGCACGGAGATTCCAATTTCTCCATGTCCTCACCAATACTTGTTATTTTCAGGTTTGTTTGTTTGTTTGTTTTTCAATACTAGCTATACCAATGAGTGTAGAGTAGTATCCAGTTGTGATTCTGATTGCATTTCCCTAATGATTAGTGATGTTGAGCACATTTTTGTGCGTGTTTTGAGTGTTTGTATACCTTCTTTGGAGAAATACCCATTCAAGTCACTTGCACATTTTTAAATCAAATGGTTGGTTTGTTTGTTTTCTTGTTGTTTGTTTATTTGTTTTTACTGCTGAGTTTTAGAAGTTCTTTATAGATTCTGGATGTTAATTCTTTGTAAGATACATGATTTGAAAATATTTGCTCCCAACCTGTGGGTGGTCTTTTCACAAGTTTTTAAATTGGATGAAGTCCAATATTTCTTTTTGCTGTCGCTTGTGTTTTTCATATCATATCTAAGAAATAATTTCTAAACTCGATGTCATGCAGGCTTTCCTCTTTGTTTTTTTCCAAGAGTATTTTAGTTTTAGCTCCTTACATTTAAATCTTTGGTCTATTTTGACTTAACTTTGCATATGGTCTAAATTCATTTTTTGTATGTGGATATTCAATTTTCCCAACACTGTTTGTTGAAAATACTGTCCTTCACCATCAAATGGCCTTGCCACTCTTGTTGAAAATCATTTGACCGTATATGCAAGGGTTTTTTTCTGGGCTCTCCATTCTATTCCACTGGTCTATATACCTGTCATATACTAATATTACACTGGTTTCATTACTATAACTTTGTCATTAAGTTTTAAAATTAAGAAGCATGAGAGCTCTAACTTTGTTTTTCATTTTCAAGATTGTTTTTCCTGTGTAGGATCCATTGAGAATCCATATAAATTTTCGGATGGATTTATCTATTTCTTCAGAAAAACATTCGTGGGGGGAAGGGAGGGAAAAATGAAATAAGATGGGACCGGGGAGGGAGACAAACCATAAGAGACTCTTAATCTCAGGAAACAAACTGAGGGCTGCTGGCAGAGAGGGAGGGATGGGGTGGCTGGATGATGAACATTGGGGAGGGTATGTGTTATTGTGAGTGCTGTGAATTGTGTAAGACTGATGATTCTCAGACCCGTACCCCTGGGGCAAATAATACATTATATGTTAATTTAAAAAATTGTTGGGATTTTGATAAAGATAAAATTGAATCTTTAAATTGCTCTGAATAGTTTTGACATTTTAACAATACTAAGTATAATAACCCATAAACATGGGATGTCTTTGTATTTGTTTGTGTCTTCTTATTTTGCAATATTTTGTAGTTTTACAGTGCACAAGTCCTTTATCGTTTTGGAAAGATTTATTGTTAAGCATTTTGTGGGTTTCGATCTATCAGAAATGGAACTATTTCTTAATTTCTGTATCAGGTTTTTCATTTTCAGTGTATACAAAGTCAACCCATAGTTGCATGCTGATTTTTTATCCTGTACCTACGCTGAATTTGTTTATTAGTTTTGATATGTTTTTGTGGAGTCTTTAGGAGTTCTACCCTAAAGATTTCATGCCATCTGCAAACAGAGAAAATTTTATTTGTTTCTTCCCGATTTAAATGCTTTTATATCTTTTTCTTGTTTAATGCTCAGCCTAGAACTTTCAGTACTATTTTGAATAGAGATGGCAAGAACAAGTCTCCTTCTTTTGTTCCTGGTCTTAGAAAAAACTTTCAGTCTTTCACCATTAAGTACGATGCTAGCTGTGACCTTTTCTTTATGTAGTATTTATTATGTTGAAGTAATGTCCTTCTATTGCTAGTTGGTTGAATTTTTTTTATCATAAAATGGAGTTCAATTTTTTCAAATGATTTTTTTGCATTGGTAGAGATGACCATGTAGTTTTTTATCCTTCATTTTATTAATGTGGTGTATTATGTTGATTAATTTTCACATATTGAACCATTCACACATGACAGGATTAAGTTCCACTTGATCATGGAATATAATCTTTTCAATATACTGTTGAATTCAGTTTGCTATTATTTGGGTTAGGATTTTTTACATAAATATTCATCAGGGAAGTTGATGTGGTTTTCTTTTCTTATGGTGTCTTTGTCTGATTTTGATATGAGAGTGATTGTCCTTGTATAATGAGTTTGGAAGTGTTTCCTCTTCTTCATGTTTTTGAAAGAGTTTGAGAAGGATTAGTGTAAAATCTTCTTGAAATATTTGTTAGAATTCACTAGTGAAGTCATCTGGTCTTGGGTTTTGCCTCATTGGGAGGCTTTTTGTTAACTGACACAATTTCCTTACCATTAATTGATCTGTCCAGACTTTCTATTTCCTCATGATTTGGTCTTGGTAGGTTTTGTGATTCTAAAAATTAATCCACTTCATTTTTATCTCCAAATGTTGTGTGCAGTTGTTTGTAGAATGGTCTTATAGTCCTTTTTATTTCTGTGAAATCAAATGTTCTTTCTTTTATTTATGATCTTACTAATTTGAGTCTTTTTTTTTCCCTTATTCTATCTCTCTGGGTTTCTCAATTTTGTTGATCTTTTAAAAACCAGCTTTGTTTCCTTGATTTTCTCTACTGTTGTTCTATTCTTTATTTATCTCTACAATAAAATCTTTATTATTTCTCTCCTTCTGCTAACTTTGGCTTTAATTTGTTCTTCTTTTCCTAGTTCCTTATGATGTAAATTTGGATTGTTGATTTGAAATCTTTTTTTAATCTAAGGATTTACAACTGCAAATTACCTTCTTAGAACTGCTTTTGCTGTATCACATAAACTTTGATACATTGTGGTTTCATTTTATTTGTATGAACAGATTTTCTAATTTCCCACATATCTGTGAATTTCCAAGTTTTCATTCTCCTGTTGATTTCTAGCTTTATTCCATTATAATCAGAAAATATGCTTTGCATGACTTAATTTTTTTCTTTTCATTCAGACTTGTTTTGTGGCCTAACATATAGTCTATTCTGCAGAATATGCACTTAGAAAGAATGTGTATTCTGGCTGTGGAATTCTGTATATACATGTTATTGTAATTGAGTTACAATGTTGCTCAAGTTCTCTATTTCCTTATTAATCTTTTGTCTTGTACTCTATTATTGAAAGTGGGATATTGAAGTCTCCATCTACTATTGTGGGAAGGTTTATTTTTCCCTTCTCTTCTGTCAGTGTTTGCTACATATATTTAGGAGCTCTCATGTTTGGTGCATATATGTTTAAAATTATTATATGTTCTTGGTGAGTTGACACTTTTATCATTATATAGTATCTTTTTTTTTGCCTCTTGTGATAGTTTTTGACTTAAAGTTTGTTTGTTATTAGTGTAGTCACCCCTGCTTTCTTTGGGTTACTATTTTCAAGGAATATCTTTTTCTGTCCTTTCACTATCAATCTGTGTGTATCTTTAACTGTGAATTGAGTCTCTTGTACACAGCATGCAGTTGGATCCTATTTTTTTTTTTAAACCATTCTGCCAATCTATGTCTTTTGCTCAGTGGACTTTAATCCATTTATATTAAAAATAATTGCTGATAAGGAAGGATTGCTATCATTTTTTGGTTTTGTTTTCTGAATGTCTTATAGCTTTTTGTCCTTCATTAACAGCATTAACTCCTGTCTTCCTTTTTATTTAGTTAATTTTTTGTTTTGATTTAGTTAATTTTTGTTTTGATTACCTTCTTATTTTCTTTTGTGTATATTCTATAGATATTTTCTTTGTGCTTACCATAAGAACTACACATAATGCCATAAAATTATAACATTCTATTTTAAATTGATACCAACTTAACTTTGATTCCATGCAAAAGCTGCTCTCTTACAACTCCACCTCCCACTTTATGTTATTGACATAGTTATTGACATAGTAAATTACATCTTTATATTTTGCATACCCATTAACAAAGGTTTATATTTATTTTTATGCCTTTGATTTTCAAATCCTGTATAATAAAAATTAGAGTTAAAAACTAGGTTACAATAATGCTTGTGTTTACATTTGTCTGTGTATTTACCTTTACCAGAGAATCTTTCTTTTTCATATGGCTTTGAGTTACTGCCTAATGTTCTTTCATTCAGGTCTAGAGGCAATGAACTCCCTTAACTTTTGTTTACCTGGGGATATCGTAATTTTTCCTTCATTTTTGAAGGACAGTTTTGCTAGATATAGCTTTCTAAGTTGACAGGTCATTGTTTTGTTTTGTTTTGTTTTAGTACTTTAAACACACAATTCCTCTGCTTTCTGGCCTGGAAGGGATCTCCTGAAAAATCTGCTGAAAATCTTAGAAGTCACGATTTTTTTTTTCTACTTCAGGATTCTTTCTTGCCTTTGATTTTTGACAGTTTGATTATGTGTCAGCATAGGTTTATTTGTGTTTATTTATTTGGAGTTTGTTGAACTTGTATTTGTGTATATATCTTTTCTAAAATTTGGGTAGTCTCTTGCCATTATTTCTTCAAGTATTCTCTCTGTTCCTTTTCCTTCTTTTTTCTTCCTCAATGCTTATAATACATATATAGGTCCACTTGACAATGACTTCATAAGTCCCTGAAACTCTGTGATTTTTTCCTTCAGTCTTTTTGGTTTTTTGTTCCTCAGACTTAATAGTTTCAAATGACCTGACTTCAAATTTCCTGATTCTTTCATCTTCCTATTTGAGTTTGTTGTTGAAGTAAATTTTTCACTTCAGTTGTTATATTTTTTAGCTCCAGACTTTCTGTTTCATTTGTTAGAATTTCTTTTTGTTGAAATTTTCATTTTATCATTTTTATATTTTCTTATTTATTATTATTATTATTTTGTGTTTTCTTTAATCTCTTTAAGCATATAGAAAGCAGTTGTTTTAAAGTCTTTATCTAGTAAACCCAATGCCAATATGTCAACACAGATGGTTTGGAAATTTATTTTTGTTTTGTTTTTTTTGTTGTTGTTGTTCTTGTTGTTGCTTTAATTTTTTTTAATTTCTTTTCAGTGTTCCAGAATTCACTGTTTATGCACCACACCCAGTGCTCCATGCAATACATGCCCTCCACAATATCCACCACCAAGCTCACCCAACCACCCACTCCCTCCTCTCCAAAACCCTCAGTTAGTTCCTCAGAGTCCACAGTCTCTTACCGTTCATCTCCCCCTCCAACTTCCCCCAACTCCCTTCTCCTCGCCATCTTCCCTTGTCCTCTGTGTATTCCTTATGCTCCACCAATAAGTGAAACCATATGATAATTGACTCTCTCTGCTTGACTTATTTCACTCAGCATAATCTCTTCCAGTCCCATTCATGTTGGTACAAAAGTTGGGTATTCATCCTTTCTGACAGAGGCATAATACCCCATAGTATATATGGACCACATCTTCTTTATCCATTCATACGTTGAAGGGCATCTTGGTTCTTTCCACAGTTTGGCAACTGTGGCCATTGCTGCTATGAACATTGGGGTACAGATGGCCCTTCTTTTCACTGCATCTGTATCTTTGGGGTAAATACCCAGTAGTGCGATTACAGGGTCCTAGGGTAGCTCTATTTTTAATTTCTTAAGGAATCTCCACATTGTTTTCCAAAGTGGCTGCACCAACTTGCATTCCCACCAACAGTGTAAGAGGGTTCCCCTTTCTCCACATCCTCTCCAACACATGTTATTTACTGTCTTGTTAATTTTGGCCATTTTAACTGGTGTAAGGTGGTATCTCAATGTGGTTTTGATTTGAATCTCCCTGATGGCTAGGGATGATGAACATTTTTTCATGTGTCCATTAGCCATTTGTATGTCTTTATTGGAGAAGTGTCTGTTCATGTCTTCTGCCCATTTTTTGACATGATTGTCTGTTTTGTGTGTATTGAGTTTGAGGAGTTCTTTCTAGATCTTGGATATCACCCCTCTAGATCTTGGATATCTGTACTGTCATTTGCAAATATCTTCTCCCATTCCGTGGGTTGCCTCTTTGTTTTGTTGACTGTTTCCTTTGCTGTGCAGAAGCTTTTGATCTTGATGAAGTCCCAAAAGTTCATTTTCACTTTTGTTTCCTTTGCCTTTGGAGATCTATCTTGAAAGAAGTTGCTATGGCCAATGTCTAAGAGGTTACTGCCTATGTTCTCCTCTAGGATTCCAATGGATTCCTGCCTCACATTGAGGTCTTTCATTCATTTCAAGTTTATCTTTGTGTATGCTGTAAGAGAATGGTTGAGTTTCATTCTTCTACACATAGCTGTCCAATTTTCTCAGCACCATTTATTGAAGAGACTGTCTTCTGTTTCTTTGTATGCCTTGTTTTTGTTGAAAACTTGGCATTTGAAAAACAAAAACAAAAACAGCCACCTCTCCCCATCTTTAATGACTGGCTCCATGTAGGAACCACTAATTAGAGACCTTCACTAATCAGACAAGTGTGAAGACTTAAGATATCAAACCTTTTCTGAGTATGTATTTTCCCTGGACCAGGGTGTGGTATGTGTGTGCTTTTTTCTGATTTAGTATACATAATTACTTTTAAATGTCTCAATTTCCCTAGAACGGTTAACCCTGCTTCTTCTCAGGGGCTTAATTATTCTATCATATTCCTCAATCAGTAATCTCTTGTTGCAGCATCTGTAGGTCTGGAGTCTCCTTGCAGTTTTCTAGATCCATAAAAACTGTCTCCCATGGCTTCCACTAGTCTGAAATCTGAGCTGCACTGCTTGTAGCCATCTGTGCTCCAGGTAAACAATACAGATACCAAGCCTTTGGGCTTCCTCTAGACAGGTTAGAAAATTGCAGATTTTTCAGCTTCTGTTTTCCCTGGTTCCTGGGGAAGGGACTTGGGGATCAGGCCACTCCTTCCTTCAAAATCTGCTGTATGGTACTGGGGAGAGGGTAGAGCAAGGGTGAGTAAAAATGCTATGAAATTTCCTACCATTTTAGTGACTTTTTCTTGACTGAGAGTTCACTTGGTTGTCCTAGATCCATAGTTATCAAAGCCAGTCTTTATTGTTTATTTAATGTGTCTTTTGGGGAGCCAGTTCCTGGAGCTTCCTAGTCGACCATCTTGATGACACCACTCACTATATTTTAATGAAGAAAGAAGAAAGAAACAGGAAAGAATAATATCTCCTACTTAATCCTAATATATGAGTAAAGAAAGCACTACTTGAGGGGAGATGACTAGTTGAGAGGAGGAAAGGGAACATTGAACCTCAACTGTTTGGTAATCACGATGAAGTGACCATGAAGGGGAGCAGAGATGGCTGCGTCAGAATCTAACTCTGGGGTAAATTACCTCACAAATATATTTCTGGAGGTTCTTTTCTGAGTCAGAGAATATAAATTAAATGATGATGGGCACAAGTGTACATATAACCAGACATAACTCAAGCTCAAGGCTAGATCCTTGTCCCACTCCATCTATAGCTGAAATTCTCAACATGTGGTCCCCAGACCAGCACCATCAGCAGATTCTAGTTCCCAACCTCTGACCTAGTGTGTATTAGAAACTTTGGGGTAAGTTCTCAGCACTTTATATTTTAATCAGCCCTCCAGCTGATTCTGATCACACTCAAGTTTGAGTTGATCAAACCTGCGGCAATCTCCCAGGTCCCTTTCTTTAATCCCAACTCCCCATAAGTACCCACAGGTACCTTGGGGGTGTCTTTGCCTTCCAGAATTTTTAAGTATTTTCAATAAAAGAACTAATGGTCTGATTACTTGAGAATACGTATGTATATAGGTATAAATATACAGATAGCCTGTGGGTCCTTCCTAGAATTACTGCCTTTTATATAAAAAAGCTAAGTCAAAAAATGAACTTTTGTGTGTATCAGAAGGACTAAGGATATGTAACCCCTAAAGCCTGTGTGAAAATCATGTATTTGAAGCCTGTAGTTAATTATTCAGGATCCTTTGTTAATGATGATACTGCTCCTGGATTACTTCTTGTCATTTCCAGGTACTTCAGCCATAGGCTTGGTATCCATAAATCCTAAGATCAGTCATTTTGAGCTTGATAGTGACCTAAGAAAGAGCATGGGTCTGTGGACCTGCTCCATGCATGGGCAGTTAACTCTGCTGCTGTGAACTCTGGAAAGTCCTTAGACAACATAAGGACTCTACTGTATGCATGACCTGGATCCAAACTTAGACAATTGCTATTAGTACCTGATAATGTTTTCATTAATATGCAAAACCATGAAGCAAACCCAAAGACAATAAAGAGACACAGTATTTTAAGAAAACCCAGTAAGTAGAAACCTAAATTCATTGAACAAATTATTTATGGGGCATATTAATTCCAAAGAACCATTTGATTTACAAAATGACTTTATTATATGATTCTTTGAAGTAGAGAGCTTCCTTGCAATAGTAGGCATTAATTAAAGGAAATAACCTTTATGTGAATTAGATAATCACATAACTATACCTATGGATCTTAAAAACATGGTATTAGGTGAAACAGAAAAGCAAAATATTTTTAACACAATGCCACTTAATAAACAAATGCATGCCAACAGAACAAATGCAATAAAAAAAGCCAGTGTCTTAGAATGTTCATTTACATCTACAGTGCGACCCAGCAATCCCACTTATAGTTATTTATTCTAGAGAAAGGAAATTCACATTCACACTAAATCCCGTATTTGAACATTTACAGCAGTTATATTCATAATTGCCAAAACCTAGAAATAATACAAAAGTCCTTCAAAGAGTAAATGGAAAGACTGTGGTACAGCTCTAAAACAGAGTACTACTCAGCAATAAAAAGAGATGAATCATTGATTCATCTAACAACTTAGATAGATTGGAAAAGCATTATGCTGAGTGAAACAAACCTAATCTTAAAAAATGAGTCCATTTATATGAAATTTAGCTATGCAGGACAGATCAGTGGATGCCAGGGTTAGGGTTGGTGTTAAGTATAACTGTAAATGGCTAACACAAGTGAGTTTATTTAGGATGATATTATCCTGATTGTGGTGATAGTTAAATGAATCTATACATGTGATAAAATTTAACAGAACTATATACAAAAAAAAAAAAAGAAAGAAAAACAGAATGCTTATAAAAGCTAGTAAAAGCCAAAACAAGGTCTGTAGCTTAGTTAATAACATTGTCCCAATGTCAATAGCAACATTAGTTTCATAACTGTACTATGGTTATGTAGGATGTAACCTTTTGTAGAAGCTAGGGGAAGGTCACATGGGAATTCTTCATACTATCTTTTCAATTTCTATATGAGTCTAAAATTATTTCTAAATGAAAAGTTGTTTTAAGACCAAATGTCAAGGGGCACCTGGGTGGCTCAGTGGGTTAAGCCTCTGCCTTCAGCTCAGGTCATGATCTCAGGGTCCTGGGATCGAGGCCCACATTGGGCTCTCTGCTCAGCAGGGATCCTGCTTCCCCCATCTCTTTCTGCCTGCTGCTCTGCCTGCTTGTGATCTCTCTCTCTCTCTTTGTCAAATAGATAAATAAAATGTTTAAAAAAAAAACAACACCAAATTTCAATTAAAAGAATGCATATTAACTCATCTTAATGATTGCCTATAGGAAGAAGGGAATGGGGACCAGAGTGGCAGGGAAAGAGGAATTCCAATATATATTTAAATACCTGATTTATAACTTTCAGGGTAAATTTCAGTTCTCTATTACTAAATTATAAACACCATGAGGTCAAGAACCGTTTACTAGTAATTTTCATATCTCTACATGCCTAATATATATATATATATATATATATATATATACACACATAGTGGTGTATATATATATGAGGTTTATAATGAATATTCATTCTGTTATTAAACAAAAGAACTAGTGAACATATCCATTTCATCACTGAGCTCCATAAAACAAACAATCCTAAATTTGCAAGTGATTGTTGGTGGAAATGTTGACATTTGTGCACATACACTTTAATTATTATGCTTTATATTTGGGTCTGAAACATTTCTGTGTGATGCAGTTATATCATGTCCACCTCTTACCCTAAAGGGAATGGGACTGCCATCAATAAACTGGGGAATTCAGTGGGAAATAGCAGATGGGGAGCCAATGTGTTCTCATCACTACCAAGGGTCTGAGTGTCTCTTACCACCAAGGTTTGCCTTCAGCAGAAAAGAAATTACAGTTCCTAGAAATGTCAACATAGTGGTTTCTGGAACCCAAGATGGACTCTTGAATTAGAATGTCCCATTGATCAAACCACCTTTTTTGTTTCACAAGTTTTCTTATTTTCTTCATGCTCTTCTTTTACCTTAAGAGGTGCCTGCATATAATTTAATACTCCTTTATAATATTTTATGAATCAAGGCCATATTTCTCACCTAGTAATTGCAGGCCTTAAGTGTATAATGAAGGCTGCTCAGGAATGCACCAAGGCATGTTTTCTTACTCTTCATTTTCAGTTTATTCTGCAAAAGAATGAAAACATCTAGAAAGGGCATAACCTATTTAATACTGACATGGAGAAAAGACCGAAGTAGTAAAAGGAAGAGAGGGAAGAAGGGAGGGGATGGGAGAGAGAACTTGCATGTGCTAGAAAGTGTAATAGTAAAACAAATTGTTGTTTCCATAAATCAATAGATAAAAAGGGAGTGGCTCTGAAAGTGTCACATGATCTGCAACATCAATGAAATACTTTGGATGAATGTTTTCTAAAGACCCTTTGCTAGCTTGCCTCAACTCTGAATCTAGTGGTCCTTCTGAGAATAGGATAAGTGGTTTTCTTATTCTTAATAGGAAAGGCAGGTCATTCTCCTTGCATGTTATAAGAAAATCAAATTTGTGATGTTTGATTACTGCCATATGCTGCCATATTTGATATGAAGTGTCTTCCTTTCACGATGAAGAGCATGTCTCCAGTATTGTCTCTTGCTTGAGCTGCCTGAAAACAAAAACTGACTACAGAAATAGGCTAGTTTGGCATGGCCTTTATGACAAACTTAATTGAGCAATAAGTGAAAATGCAAGAATTTTGTCAGGTGTTGTAAAAATGGAAAGTCACACGGATTTAAAAAGAGATCTGCTCATAAAAATGAAAAAAAAAAGATCTTCTTTTAAAAATGCTAATTGCTTCCCCAAATTTTTTCTACAAAATTTGCATCTTTAGTCTGGGCAACTGTCACTTACCTAGTCTCCGTCCTGCACAGTCCTTGATGAAAACAATAAAGCTCTAGGTTCACTTATGGTAAATGTCTTAGCCTGGACTCCCAGAGAGCAGAGCCCAAGACAAGAGCTAAAGTGCATGAGGTTTATTTGGGGTTGTGGTCCCAGGGAGTGTGAGTGGGAGACAAAAAAAGCAGGGACTGAGAGCCCAGAGAACTTTGTCAAGTTGACCACCATTGTGAACAAGTGCACCTGGGTACATCCAGGTGAGAGAAGAGGGGGAGTTTTATCAATGACTCCTTTGGTTATCTTCCCTAACCAAATGTGTGCCCAAGGGTGGGAAAGGACTGCAGCTCTGACGAGGTGCTATTTGGTTATCCTGTGCAACACCAGTAACTCAGCCATGGCTAAGGCACAGTTGTCCTGGAGGCCAGGAGGCACGCAGAGTCCAGTGAGGAGAGTCCAGCAGAATCATTTCTCAACACTTGAAGTCTGGAGGACCTCAACCAGGTCAAACCCTATGGTTGGATTTTTGGATATTTTGGATTTATACAGTTAAAAAACAGGCTCAAGAAAAATCGTGCTTATCTGTGACAGATTTAATTAATCAACCGATCAATCAATTGAACAGTCTCACATATCTGTTGACAAGCAGATTGCTTAGTGTCAGGACCCATGATCGGAATCCCAGCCTTGCCTTCTAGAAACTCAAAGTTTGCTTTGAACCACAAAGTATATCAGGTTCAATTCTATATTAAAAGAACTAGTTAGTTCTGACCCAAATACATTTTAATATAAGAAAACCAAGTAGCTATTTAGTTATGGGTGGCTGACACATTTTCCTGGACTAGAAACCTGAGGTGGTTTGATAATGTAGGATTCTATGGAAGTTGATCTGGTTATATCTCGATAGCATGGGTCTTGGAAAAATAGTGTCTACGGTCAGCTCAACTGCTCACTAACTGTACGATGTTCTTAAATGACCTAAGCCTCTTCTGACAAGGATCCCTCATGGATCAAAGAGAGTAAATAACACCACTTCATAAAGCATCTGGAAAGACTAAGAAAATTTGTATAAAGCATTTTACCCAGTGCCTGTGTATTTTAGGCAGAAAGTTAATTCCCTTTGCTTGATCATGTGCATTCATTCTAGAAGGCTGACTAGCAGAAAGAAACTTTGAAACTGCTCACATACACTGTCATACCTCTCCCGGACAAGTTCCATGCACTGGTCCTCAGCTGCTGTTCAAAAACAAGTTGCAAATTCAAGTCTGGGTGGCATGGCACCTTCCTTTTTCTTTAATGTCAGCAAGTTTAATTTTAATTCTGGGCTATGGTAAAACAACAGAAGGATGTAGGCAGTCTTTTGTTATTTATGCAGCATGCTAAAAATTACGCGATAGACAGTAAATTAAGAAAAGCTGCCCTATAAATTTCAGTTAAATCTTACATGTGTTTTAATATTTAATACATCATCATGAATCACATTTCCATAAACCACAATGGAAGCTCAGGCAATACCTATAAGAATGTGTTAGATTTTTATTAGCGTTATTTTTCTTCAACTAAAGCCATTCTCTAAGTAAAGCAAAAAATCAGCTGGATTTTTCTCTATGACATAAAACACAAAATTAACTCTCACTGACCACTGATGTTCCTGAATCGAGTCCAAAGCACAATGTCTAACTTCAGTTCATGAATTACCAGAACAGCTCAAATTATACCCTGAAAGAATAAATGTACATTCCCATTCTCTCTTGATTTATTTTGTGATTCTAAAGAAAATTGACCAGGAGGCATTAGCTGATAATAAAATGTGATTTGGGGGAGGCTGAGTGGCTCAGTCAGTTAAGTGTCTGACTTCAGCTCAAGTCATGAACTCAGGGTCCCAGGATCAAGCCCCACATTGGGCTCCCTGCTCAGTGGAGAGTCTGCTTCTCCCTCTGCCCCTCCCCCTGCTCATGCTCTCTGTCTCTCAAATAAATAAATAAAAACCTTTAAGAAAATAAAATAAAATGTGATGTGGTAGAGGAGGTAGGTCTGTGTAGCAGAATGCTCAAAGATGAGAAAAACTGGTTTTAAATTCTTTACGTTCAATGAGTACATAACACTCAACTACCAACCACCAGAGATGCATTTTCAGCTGAGGTTGTGTGGTGTATGTTTGTGTGTGGTGATGACATTGGTTCTTGACACACCCAATGTGTTTCTATGTGTGTATGAGTTTGAAACTCATAATTCAACTTAAGTTTAGATGAATGAATCTACATTTAGACTGATAAGTTGGATAGGCTCAAAGAAGGGAGAATATAAGTATCACAGAATAACCAGCTTGAAGGTCATATAATTTAATGAGTCATGACTAAATACCACATGAAAGAGCAAATATCTGTTGCTTTAGCTATTGCTTATCAAAAGGCAGCTGCTGCTAATACCAAGAAGCTCAAAGACCAGCTCAGAATCCTTCTCAATACAGTTACCTCCAGTGGATCAGAGATAGCATGCAAAACAGAAACCCACTTTTCAGGCATAGATTAGGGATCACTGGGTAACAATACTTCTGGTCCTGAGAGAATTCAGTAACATCTCAGGATAAGAATCACTGTGGTAGAAATAGCAGTTTGGGAAAGCCTGAGCTAAGCACGGAGGAATGGCACTTATTTGGTTGGGCACTTTGTGTAGAGAGAACTAATATGAGTAATCACCCAGGGAGGAAGGAAAGGGGTCATGCAGGGCTGGGAAAAGAATTCTACATGGGTCACATCTGCACTGCCATGCAATGAGATAACCTGTGAAGTTGTACCTGGTAAGAGGCAATGTGCAGGGTTTAGCAGAGGAAACAACACACAATAGGAAAATCAGAAGCCATCTTGGGATGATGAGTATGTCACTGATGTGATGCCCATAGTATATTTGGAGGACTGATGTCCAAAGGAAGAACATGCGTCACCGGGGGTGCTGCTCTGAACATGTGATGTAATTAAGGGGGTTTGTTTGTAAATGGTTGATTTGAAGGCAATTCCAGGAAGCACTCATAGGAGTGGGTAAGCAAGACAGGGAAGAGAAGGCAGTATGTGTGGGAATGAATGGGTAACCACTGTGGGAAGCTGGGACACAAGACTACCAGGGAATCTTTGATGAAGTGGAGAATTCACTTCAGAATTACAATGCCTGAAGCAGCTGGGGTATTTATCCAACCATTCTGCTTTGTCATCAACAGAGCAGTGACCTAGGACATTAACTCCTCATCCCCTCCCACCTACCTTGCATATGGGTTGAGGGAAGACCTCAGCATGTACCAGAGTATGGGTGACAAGTTGACCATGGGCAGGACATCAACATGCCAGCCCACACTTGCCTTGATGGTGCCTTAGATTCTCTGTTTCCTCTCCTTCCTAGTCAATTAAGGGGAAGCCCAGCCATTTCTGGCTAATTTCTAAGGAACAACTTTCTGAATACAACTGTGTCATTCTCACCAGCATATCCATTGAAAAAAAGTGACCAAAATTGCATCTAGGTTTAGACATCATATATACCTTATCATAACATTAATTGCAAACTCACACTATTCAACTTTCTTCTAGGAGTTTGAAATAACCCTGTGGCCTCTTAGGTAAACAAGCTTTTTGCCCCCTTAGGTAGCTTCTTTTCCTACTCCAGGCTTTGGGAAAGGAGTGACTTCCTAAGCATTCCCACTTTCCTGAGAGAAAGTGGATTCCCTACCCCTGGGGTCACCTGATGTATTTAGGTATAGTGCCTTTTGAAGTAAAACCCTCTTTCAGGATGGGCATGAAACCTAGGTCCAGTGAGGAGGCACACCAAATTATTAAGTTAGAACAACTTCACTGTGAGGATTATCTTATCTTATAGCTTTAAATACGGTAATGCCTCCCAAATCATCCTTAGACTGGGCTTGAAAACCTGATACACCCAATGGCCTACTCAAGATCTCCCCTTGAATATAAAAGAAGGATTTCAAAATTAACATGTCCAAAGCTCATCATCATCTGGCAATCTGCTCATCCCCATTTCCTCATCTCAGTAAATGGCAACTCCATTTTGCAGGAGCTCAGGGCAAGCATCTTGGAATCAACATTGCTTCCTCTTTCTTTCACACCCACATCTGATCTGGCAGCAAATTCCATTGGCCCTAACTTCTAAATAAACACCCAGAGTCCACCGAGTTCTCCACTGCTACTATGCAGGTCCAAAGAGCCATCATCACCTGCCAAGGTTACTGCAATAACCTCCCTGATTCTACACTTGCTTCCCTTCATCCAGATCTCAGCACAGCTGTCAGAAGATCCTTGTGAGATGCTGGCCAGATCACATCTCTTACTGTTCAAACCCTCAAACTGCTTTTTGTCTCACTTAGTTTATACAGAGCCCAGCAGGCCCTTCATGATCAGACTGTCCCATTTCCTCTCTGATCTTATCTCCTACTACTCCCCAGCTTTCTCATTTTTGTCTACCTGATGATCCTGGAATGGACTAGGTATATGCCCACCTTAACACCTTATACCTCCTGCCTTGCTGTCTGGAATGTTCTTCCTCAGATTTTAAGGGAAGGGGGCTTACCTCCCCTCCATTCTTTGAATTCAAACTAAGATTTCATCTCTCCAGTTACTTTTCCTGGCTGTATAACTACATTGACAAGCATCCCAACATTCCTTATTCTCCCTCCTGGCTTATTTTTCCCTTGGCACTTAGCAGGAATTTTTAAAATATATTTTATGTTCTATTTGTTTATTTTGCTTATCACCTGTCTTCCCTCACCAGAATGTAAATACATATTTCATTCCCGGCTATATTCCCAGAGTTAAAATGAGTGCCTATTTCTGAATTAGTGTTCAATAAATATTTGCTGAATGAATGAATGAGTTGCTGAATTCATTATTTTAGGCAAAGGGGATGTTCCTTTTGGCAACACTGAACTTTTTGTTTGAAGGCACATTTCCTAGAGAACAACTTCTCTAGTTAGTAGACTGTAGGTGGTCATGGAAGCTTCAACCGCAGCGCTCCTGAACAGGACTCTACATGCTGTCAGATTATTTGGATAAAGGATCACCCCCTGCCACGGTTAGCATATTGTTTTCTTACATCCCATTTGCCAAATTCATACAACCAATTGTACTATGACAATTTTCCCTGGGGCATTAAAAACAGTTGAGAACACAGATTGCTGAACAAATGGGAGAAGGAAGCAATCACGTCTGTCATTATAGAGAAAGGTGTTCCCCCTTTCCTGACTCATCGCCATGAGCCACCCCGTACTGCATGACAGCCACCCCCAGAAGGCAACTTTTCAAGTCTCAAGAAGCTCCTGTGTTTTTTTCCTGCTGAACTAATATCACAGCCTCCCAAACTCTGGCCTGTGGAGACTTTCAGCGATTCATTCTTGGAAATTGGGTGCTCAGGGTGAAGCTGTGATAAACTCTAGACTAAACTGACCAATGTAATCCTGGAGGCGGCAAGCGCTTTATGTTCTCCCCTCAGAATCTTTCTACACGGGGCACAAACTCATGGCTTCAGGGGAAAGTGAAGCCTGTCGGCTCATGGCACGAAGGTCTCCTGTGCACAAGCAATGAAATACTTTAGACTCACTCCGTCCAGACCTGCAGTTCTTTTGTTCCCCTACCTTTCCACAGCACTACACTTTATGCTATCGAACTCTGCCAAGATTCCTCATGAATGAATAAATAAATAATCAAGTTATAATAACAATAATATTTTTTAAAAGACTTTATTTATTTATTTGTGAGAGAGATAGAGAACATGAGTGGGGCAGGGAGGGGCAGAGGGAGAGAGAGAAGCAGACTTTCTGATGAGCAGGGAGCCCGATGGGGGCTCAATCCCGGGACCCTGAGATCAAGACCTGAGCTGAAGGCAGATACTTAACCAACTGAGCCACCCAGGTGCCCCAATATAATGTGTCTAAAAGACAATGCAAAATGATTGCATCTGGACCTGAATAGCTCTAAGAATTCAATGGTGGTGTTGAAACCAATCCCTATCACATACGTCTGCTTGTGGACCGTTCAGACAGGACTTCAGAGCCACCTAAGATCACTGCACACCCTGAATGGTAATAAGCTCTCTGTGGTTTGCTTCCTCATTCTCCTTCCACCCTACTTGGCCATCTAGTAGATGTAACAGGTCAGATGCCCTGGCCTATGGATTTCTCAGTTAGCTTTTAAAACTATGAATGTACATTAAGTCTGCTAAACTCAAGGACTTAAAAGCTGCAGGGCATTATCTTATCTTTTAAAAAGAATCAAACATTTTACACACATACACACACAGAACTTTCCTTGTTTGTCATAAAATCAATCCAACAGGGCTTAAGATGAAGATTCCATCACGATCACATTTCCTGAGGAGTAAAAACAAATATTCTATTAACCTGATTTTTTTTTAATATGGTTAATAATTTCTGAGACACCTGGGTGGCTCAGTCTGTTATGTATCCAACTATTGATTTCAGCTCAGGTCCTGGGATGGAGCCCCACATTGAGCTCCATGCTCAGCAGGGAGTCTGCTCCAGATCCATTCTCTCTCTCCCTCTGCCCTTCCCCCCACTCACATACACACACTCTCTCTAAAATAAATAAATAAATCTTTAAAAAACATATGGTTAATAATTTCTGCCAGTAGTCTATTAATCATTGGAAGGCCTGAATTTAACTTATACTATGCCAATAGTATGCTACATTTTCTCCATTTTAACACATAATTTACTATTACTATATTAGTATATTAGAACTCTAAAGAAAAAAAAATCATTTGGGGAGAAATGCATCTTTTGTTCTCTCTGAGGACTAGGTACCACCTGATAAGAGGTGTAAGAAAGAGTAAAGGAACTTCCTTTCAAGCTTAACAGCTTTCTTGCCTGTTTCAGCTGAATGTACCATGTCTTCTAAGAGGTTCTGGCTATGCTGCTCTTTACAGGGAAAATTATTTGGTAGAGGAAAAAAAAAAACTCTATGATTTCCTACTCTAGATTTGAGGAAATATGTGAAAGATACCTATTTATGCATTAAGTATATGAGAAGAATGCATGAAAATTAAACAAAACAGAAATAACCATATCCCACACATAAATTTTATTTTCACAGAACATTAAAAATAATTTAAAAGGCCTTTTGTCAATCACACTAAGTGTGATTTTGCTTTGCATAAGATCATACTATGTAAGAATATTATATACCATGATATGCAGCTAGTAGAGTACTATTCTTCTCGGAGGACCCACATTCATTCTAATTATCTGAACAGGAGATAGAGGTGACAGAAATATAGCTCAGGGGTCAAATATATGCATAGAAATCCACAATCTCGTTAGTCTGAGAGACAGTGTTATCCTTGGGGGCGAAAAACGAACTGTGGTAAATGTGGAGAAAGTATTCATGCTCTTATCCCGTTCAAGGATTTCCTGGGAGACCCTGAGTATATTCTCCCATTTTTCTTACTGCAAATATTCTAATCATGTAGCTGAGAGGCACGCCACACACGCTCATGGGTTTGGGTGTGCACTTGCACTTCTGGTGAGAGAAGGCACACCCAAGGCTCTGTGATAATGAAGAGCAGGTTGGTGTGAGGAGGTAGCTCTGCAGTGGGGGTGACAGCTCACTCGGGTCTTCTCAGGGTGAGGCACAGCCCAGACTATCCTCTCATAGCTGTGACCCCTCTTGTTTCTCAAGTGCAAGGTCATCCAATTTATTCTCTCCCCTGTAACACACATTTTTCCCCCCTTTGGATGATTGATGGGACATAGAATCTAATTTTGAAATAATTGCCACTAGGAAAATCTTCCACCATGGAAATGTAGGCCACAAGTTTTAGTCATTTTGGCTATCATTCAGCGTGAACTGACACCTCATGTTTTGGTGTTTAAAAAAGTGATTGTTGTGTCCTTATTCCTCAATATATCCAATAAAGGGCTTCTTGGGACGACAAATCATACTATTTTGTTACTTATCAGTCCCTACTGTTGAGGAGATAAATGTATACACACGTGGGTGTATGTATCATAGATGTGTATACATACATAGTGCAAAACTTCCTTTGTAGCCAGGCAACAAGAAAATACAACTTGCTGGAATTACTATTTATTAATGTTGTTTCTTTAAAACTCTTCTGTACGGGTTTTACTTTGCACTTTTCAGATAGTAAAAATAACAACAGTCAACAGCTAATCTGTTAATGTGCTAGAAGATGGAGGAAGAATTTAGTGTTAGAATATGTATGCATTATATCCTCATAGCTAGTAATGATTTCTGATTCAGCTCTTGACATGTCAGTAGTGAGCATTTGATTAAATATTATTTAAGGACTGAACTACCTGAAACAACAGTAATACACACTTCATTTCCTCACAAGTAATTGAAAGATTATCTCAGTCACATTAAATTTCAGATTAAACACATATATAATGCTCAACATGATGAGTCCATGTTTGGACTTTTCCTCTCAAGTTTATTGCTTTTGTCGTGCTATGTTTGGGTCTCAAGTGGGTAATGTGGGAGGCTGTGACATTAGTCCAGGTTTCTCTTGACACTTGGAAAATAATGATGAGAAGGAGCTAAGAATTTCAATTCAATCGAAATCCTCAGAAAATCAGTGGACTTGAATTTGTGTCCAGGTGTGTGAAGGGGGTGGGTTATGTGTGGGTGTCTGTGTGCACAGCATGGTGGGATTTGGATAGGTGTGTTTGTATTCACAGCTTCAAAATTGCTGAGGAAATGGCAAAATCAATATTTTGTTGGGGCGCCTGGGTGGCTCAGTGGGATAAGCCTCTGCCTTCGGCTCAGGTCATGATCTCAGAGTCCTGGGAATCGAGTGCAGCATCTGGCTCTCTGCTCAGCGGGGAGCCTGCTTCCCCCCACCCCAACCCACCCCCGCCTGCTGCTCTGCCTACTTGGGATCTCTCTCTCTCTGTCAAACAAATGAATAAAATCTTTAAAAAAAATAATTAAAAGAAAAGATTTTGTTAGAGTGAGATTATGTTGACAAAGTTGGTGCAGAATTCCTGGTGATCTTTCGTGATGTAAGGAAAATTATATCTTCCATTAGCGTACTTCCTAAGGCAATAAATAAGAAGAATGACCCTATCAGAAAATGAATCAGTCATACAGTAAGAGCAGCAAATGTCATCTGGACGTATTTACCTCAAAGGAGGAGGTGAAGCATATTGATATTTCCGAGTGGGCTTTTATTGGGAACATCTCCCATTAGCACTAATGAGAGCTGTTTAGTTAAGCCACTGCTCTCTCTTGCTCAAGGCATATTTCATCCTCAATGCTAAAGCTTTGAAACTTTTTTCCCCTCTTACATGAAACTCTGGTAATTATGCTAAATGTTTAACTGTAAATATGGCTTTCTATGAGTCCTCCCTGCTGTGTGTATGAATATCTAAAAAGAACTGAGGCTTTTCATTACTATGTACTTCCCTGGTCACCAAAGCCCCTTTCAGAGTTAATCTTTCTTTCATCAATACAGAAAAGCCAAAACCCAAGAAGAAAATCTGAGTGAGTCCTTCTACTCCTCATCTGGACCCCAACCTGAATTCCTTTGATACTCAGAAGGTCTAGAAATTGTTTTGCTTCTCAGTAGAGTGGCAATCTTTTCCATCTGCCCTTCTGGAAGACCAGGCAAAGGCTACATCCAATGTGATGGAAACACTCTCTAGAATAAAATGCTGAAGGAAAATGAGAATTGAAGACAAAAAACTACCTTCAGTTATTAGGATTAAGAATATGATTATTCTAGAAGAACCCAGAATATCAATAACCTTGAAGAGTAGCAACATTGCTCTTGTGAGTCAGGCACACGTGTAAGACACATCTTCTCATTCACCCCTCTCAGCAGCCTGTCAGGAGGGATGGTTACCTCTGTCTTCAGATACAAAACTTGGTTCAAAAGCTAAGTGGCTATAAGAATCAGAGGGGAGAAAATGCTTTCCAGTGAGATAATAATAACACAGATGCCAAGGAGACAAGACTGTTTGGCCTTTGCCTTCAGATATAGCAAGAGTCATTTTTCAGGGACAGGGCATTAGCCAAGAGATCCTCTTCCTCAGTGTCAGAGTAGACATGTGGTTATAAGGCAGTGTGAAAGATCTGGATTAGACTAGGAGGGTAGCTCAGGACCGTGAACTTCTTTGCTATGTCTACCTAGTTGCTTGCTTCCAAGAACCATTCAAAAGCTAAGCTGTGGTGTCTTAAGGGCCAAGCTGTCCCCCTTTCAGTGACTGGAGCACCCAACTGTGTATCTCTGACAGCATTCTGAGCTGAACAGAGCACAGTGGAAGCATTTGTCAGATCAGTAGGGTGCATGTTAAAGGCCATCACAGTGAGGGTCCTTAATGGGCTGGCAACAACAGAGGCCAGTACTGCCATCACATCTGTCCAAGACAGACAGGTGGAATTCAGCACATTTCAAGTTTCTTCTGTCCCTATTGTGATTCCAAGTGATCTTGTACTTCCACTCCTAGTCAGGAACTCTTTGCCTCCTGGGATTCAGTTCAGAAATGAGGCCTCACATATAGCACATCCTCAGGTCTCACCAAAGGGATTGTAATTCTTTACAGAAGACCTTTAATTTTGAAAACCTCTTCCTTTTTAGAAACTGAGCTACAGCCTAAGGGTCCTTAACATAGGAAGTAACTTCAAGGCTGTTGGGTTGGTAGATAAAAAACAAACAAACAAACAAAAACACCACCATGGAAGAGTAAACTTGAAAGTTTTGCTTCTGTTTCAGGAATACAACTACTTTTCATTGGAACACAAACCCTTCATCGTGTCATTCTAAACTTCTGTATAAAAGGAACTCCTGGGTCTGTTTCTCTGTATTTACTTCTCAATCTCCTATGCAGTTACTAGATTAAAAAACATAATGAAGTCCAGTTTCTTTGAATGATTCAGCATCTTTACCCCTTTGTTAGAATTGAATGGTAAATATTACCAGTTTTCTTCATTGATTTTTTTAAATTTAATTTAATTTTTTTCAGTGTTCCAAAATTGATTCTTTGTGCACCACACCCAGTGCTCCGTGCAGTATGTGCCTGACTTAATACTCACCACCAGGCTCACCCAACACCCCACCCCCTCCCCTCCAAAACCCTCAGTTTGTTTCTCAGAGTCCATAGTTTCTCAGGGTTTCTCTCCCTCTCCGATTTCCCCCAACTCACTTCTCTCCATCTCCCAATGCCCTCCATGTTATTCCTTATGCTCCACAAATAAGTGATGGTTTTTCTCTAGAACAGGTGATATGACCAGTTAGTAGAGTGCTATTTGGGGTTTTTTGTCAACATGGACAGAATTTCCTGCCCTGAGAAGTAAATCCTTATAGAATCAGATCTCCCTGAAGTCAAACATCTTGCCATATGGTCTGTGGAAGCAAAAGGTGGTCAAAAGTTGAGTAAAAGCTGAAGAGCTGAAGACTTCTCTTGGGGGCTTGCTTCCCAGCAGGAAGGGAGGAGTCAACACAGCCCACACAGGAGGTAGCAGAGGGGAAAGAATGACACCGAAATATAAATTTATGTTTTCATCCCCCATTCACCAGGGGTAAATTTTTCTTACCACACCGTAAGGAATAAATGGGAATGTGTTACACATAGTACATGTTTATGCTCATGTTCATTGATTTGTTCTATTTCAACCTCCCCTTCTGGTAGCAGATGAAAAATAAGTTAAAAAATAATATGGCAAAAATGTATTATACTATTAACATATTGATGAGATGGAAGAAATCCAATTGTGATTGCAAATCCTCCTTATTCTTACCATTTTTCAGAACATGAATTTGAGGAAAAAATTCAAGCTAACATTTCCTGATGACTAAGTTATGGGCATAAGAGTCCTGAGGTCTATCGTTGCTGATTTAGAGAAAGTAGAAAACTGTCCTGATATTGCATAACATTCGGGACAGTACTAATATTAGCTAAATATCATAAACCATTGTGTTCTTCCAACCAGAAATGAAAATTGATATGACATAGGCTATTTATCAATCTCATAGAAGCAACGAACTATAAAAAAATACAATTGGAGATTTTCTTTTCCCAATTCAATTCAATACACACTTTTGAAAGCCTGAACAAAAGTAGTGCTAAATGGGATAGCTTCAATGAGGAAAGGGTACACTCCAGCCTGGGAGGGCTTGGGATAGAAGCCAACATGTAAGCAAATAATCTCAATGCAGTGAGATATCTGCAGGATTAACGGTAAGCACAAAGTCAGGTGTAGGGAAGGATTCTTGGTTGCTGATTCCCAAGGACGGTATTCTGACGTGAGATATATCACTAGGGTTTTGAAACACAAACACTTAATTTCCTTAGTAGAGAAAAGAGGAAAGGCCATTCTAAGAAAAGTTAACATGAATGTGCAAAATACTTTCAGGTCTAGAAAACTACAGATGCGAAGGCACTTATTATCATATCAGAACATAGGGTCATCACACCCCATCTTTCTGCCTTTGCATATGGAGCTCACTTGGCCTGAAAATAGTTTTGTTTTGTTTTATTTTTTACCATTCTTGGTTTATAGATGTTTGAACTGTGTATGTGCATTACTGGAAGACTTGGTTTTGTGTTCTAGAAAACAAACTCCGTAATGCCAGATGCTTTGTTTTTGTTGTATTCCTTAGGAACAAACCTACCACCATTATCAGGTTAACTGTGAGCTCCCAGTGCTCCTGAAACAAGTATTGCACCACAAGAGTTCAAGTCCCCGTGGACCACAGACCTGGGAGATCCATTTGTAGCTTTTTAGACTGTGGCTGGAGAACTTAGAGTATGCATAATCTCCTCCTCGGGTGAAAACTAGTAGTAAAATAATTCAGGAAGGCATTTCTGGAAGCTTAGTGCCTTTTTTGATACCATGAGGGTCCTGGATTTTAAACTTCTGTGATAGTTGCAAGGAAGTTGAGCATTAAAATCATTAATTTGTTCACTCAAAAGGCAAAGGCTGTCATTGCTGTCTTCACAATTATCCAGTTTTGATGCCTTTTTACCACCAATAGCACTGGCAGTCTAATTAATGGCAGCATCTTCTCTTACCCAGAGTATTGCAATAGTCTTCTAGCTAATGTCCCTATCTACCCCTTTGCCCTCCTGCCCCCTACATTTCATACAATAACCAATTTTGCTAAAACACAAATCAGATTTCTCACTCTTTTGCTCAAAACTCTACAGCAGCTTCCATCCCCCTTACAGAAAAACACAACATTGCAAACATTGCATGTGTTTAATACATACTCATTGAATGAATAAAATGACATGAATTAATTGAGTGCCTATGAATCACAAGAAACTGAGTTTGATATAGGGGCACAAAGACAGAGACATTCTTTTCTCTCCAGAGGTTTATATTTAGGGATGTGAATTCACAAATGGATGAATACAAAAATGATATTAATTTTTTCTTGTCAAAGCCTAAATAAAAATAGTTTGGGCACAAAAAATGAAATGGCCAGTTCTCCCTGGTTGGTAACAGAGGGTGAGGGATTTGAGTCATAAAATAGTAGAAATTCCAGGATGTTAGGGTATAAAGAGGCTTTCCAGGCAAGAGAACGACAGGAACAAATGTATTGAGGTGTGAATTCATAGCCAAAGAACAGCAAGTGCTTTAATATGGCAAGAAACAGGACATAAGATGGAAGGGGGGCAGGAAGGTTCAGAGGGTAAAAGTTGGGTTAGAAAGGATACATTAAAAGCCTTAAATGTCTGTATCTCATTGTTGAGTTTACTGTATATCTTCCAAGCAATGGGGAGTCACTAAGGATTTTAAGATGGGAGAAATTAGATTCAATTTATACATCCAGAAGTACTGGGAAGGGTCCATTAGAAAATTCAAAGTTGATTAATAGTAAGAACTGACTTTTATTGAATGCCTGTTACTTACTAGGCTCTGTGCTAGGTCCTTTACTTTTACTTCATTTAATTCTCAGAGTAGCCTATGCAATTGGTACTGTTCTCATCCCCCTTTAGAGATGGAAAGCTGAGGCAGAGAGAAGTCAAGGCTAAAGTCGAACTGTAGTAGGTTACAGAACAAAAATAGAAATCCAGAGAATCAGACTTTAGAAAACAGAGGAGAAAATGTATTAAGGAGATAAAGTTCCAGAACATAGTCTATTATCAAATGAAAGGGGTAAAGGAAGGAGGGATAGGAGCCTCACATGCTTGCTAGGCTTTTAGCTTGGATTACCCATGTATGGCTGTGTAGATTACTATGTATATGGTGGGACAAATTTAGAAGAAAAGATAATAAGACATTTTAAATATATTTGTTTTTTATATGCCTGTTGGAAATCTGGAAAACAAGTAAGCATACAAGAAAGAAGATGGACATACAGGTTTGGATCTCAGTAGGGTAGAACAAGCAGATTTGCAACAGGGGAGGTGAGGTCATAGGATAAGCAAGATCAAATATCAATAGAAGAGTGCTACTGGTTGAATTGTGTCCCCCTAAAAGATGTTGAATTCCCAACACCCTGTACCTGTGAATAAAGTCTTATTTGAAAACATATTAAGATCTTTGCAGATGATCAAGTTAAGATGAGGTCATTAAGATGGGTCCTAAATCAATATGTCTGTGTGTTTATGAAAAGAAGAAATTTGGACTCAGATGCACAGACATGGAGAACACCATGCACAGATGAAAGCAGAGAGCAGGGTGATGCATCCACAATCAAAGGAATATCACAGAGTGCCAGAAAACCACCAGAAACTAAGGGAAAGTCATGTTACAGAGTCTCCTTCACAACCTCAGAAGGAACCAAACCTTCCAACAGTTTTATCATGGATTTCTACATTTCTGTTATTTAGGCTACCAGTTTGTCATACTTTGTTCTAGCAAAGTAATACAAACCGGGAGAGCATGGAAGAGGGAGTGATTATTGATAATGACTGAGCAGATACTGTCAGTTCAAAAATGAATTTCCAGTCAAAGAAGCAGGAAAGATATTCCAAGAAAAAAAAGTGCTTATGAAAATGTATGGAAGTCTAAGAAAGGATGTGCCAGCAGTTTGCTCTGGGGTGATCACAAGCCGCAGCTGTGGAGTGGTGAGAACACAGTGATCTGTTCATAAAAGTTCCTGTAAACAGCACTCTAAAAATTTCATCTTATAATTGACAGAGAGCAATCTGAGACCCAAGGGAATGATTAAATCTGTTTTTGTTTTGTTTTGTTCTAAAATGCTCCTGTTCTGTAAATACAGTGGCAGTGGCAGCATAGTTTTTGAACCTACCAAAATGATCCCATTAAAATAGACAAAGCAAAATCAAAGGATCATGAACAATACCTGCAAATAAAACTCGGTGCTGAGATATCCCCTAATTATCAAGGGACAAACGAGGGACAGCTCTTAAGAGCCTTGTGATATTGGCAACTATGCAGGAAGCAGCAGAGGGAAGGACTTGAGAATAGAAAAACCTCCAAATTCCCAACAGCCAATCACTGGAAAGTGCAGTGTGCCTTCTAGGAGAAGGACCTAGAAATGTGTTCTCAATGATCCAATGCAAGTGTGAGTCCACAGGGACTGTAATGAAATAACATCTGAAGCTTTTGGAGCAGTTTAATTACACACAGACTGAAGACCCTTCCAAAACAAGGCTCCACATTGAAGAGAATCTGCTGGGAATAGATTCCAACTTGAGCAGGACAGGGACAGCCATGAGAAATAAAGGAGAAGGTCCAACTTCAAAGGAAGGGGCAGGAGAACAGAGGCAGCTGATGTCAGAAAATTAACAAGTGATATTCTTTTTTGTCACTCATGAGAATAAAAGAGGAATGACCTCTGGAGCTATGAAAACAGCTACACCATCCTGGCCCCCTTACACCTCCTAAAACTATATAAAAACTAAACTAACTCATTTTTAAACTCAGCAATGAGAAAAAAATCAAAACCATTATAAGAAAAAGAGAATAGAAAAAATGATGATGTTCTTACAGATAATGAAACCATGCCAAGAAAAAATGTAAAAAACAGATAAAAACCATAAACAAATATTTCAAAATGAGTTGAAAGAAATTAAGAGAATTATAAAATTATGAAAGAATAATATAAATTAGAATTAGAAAAAAAATTAAAAAGAAATGTATAGAAAAAAGTAAGATTTGACAAGAAAGATGATATAACCCAATATAGAATTCTAATTTTTTTAAAAGAAGCTCAGAAATGAAAACTCTACTAGTAGAGGTGTGATGATCCTCAAATACCATAGCTAGAAGATAAATAGAAAGCAGAAAGGAAGGAAAAAAATTAAATTAGTAAGCTATTTAAGATCAAAAGCATTCAGGGAAGTTGATTAATACAGAAGATAAAGAAGGTACAACTTAAATAAATAGGAGTCCTCAAAGAAGAATACCAAAGTAATGGAACAACAACAACAATACTCAATACTATAAATAAAGAAGGCTTGAAACTACATATTGAAACTTGAAACTAGATAATGAAGGGAAATTTGATGCAGAACAGCCCATATCAAGATACAGTCTAATAAAACCATAGGTCTTCAAAAAGAACCAAATATTCCTGAGACATCTAAACAAAAATTCAAGTTCTTTACAAGAGAAAGAATATCAGATTTTTATCAAACTTCCATGACAACACTTCATGCTAGTAAGCAATGAAATAATAGATTTAATAGACTAAAATAAATAAATTGCAGATCTTCGATTTTATATGGAATATGCATGGATTTTACAGCCATCCAAACTGACCCTCCAATGCAAAGCTTTCCCCAGATATTCTGCTTTTTTCATTGGTGTATCTCTACCATCCTCCCATCTCAGTATCACAATACCTTTACATCTGGTAGGTGAAGTTCTTTCACAGACTCTAGAAATGGGCACCAATTTTCATATAAAATTGTGCAATTTCAGGGTCCTCTTAATAGATGAAAACTTATTCCCATGCAAGTGAAGATTGGTAACCGCATGCTGTTATAAATATGCAAGAATTCTAAGAATATTGTGCCAATGCACCTTTCTTAGGGGATCTACTAGATAATAAGCTTCAGACCACCAAACATACTGCAGAGTCATTGACATAACAGCCAACAACAACAACAACAAAAAAGGTAATATGAGTAGCTTTGTTTCAAAGCAATCTTGAAAAAGAAACAGAAAGCTGAAAACAACACAATTCTGGACTTCAAGTTATATTACAAAGCTTTAGTAATCAAAACAGTATGGTACTGTTACAAAAATAGACACATAGATCAATGGAACACAATAAAAGAAAACCCACAGATAAACCCACAACTATACAGTCAATTAACCTTTGACAAAACAGGAAAGACTATCCAATGGGAAAAAGACAGTTTCTTCAATAAATGGTGTTGAGAAAACTGGACAGCAACATGCAAAAGAATGAAACTGGACCATTTTCTTACCCCATACACAAAAATAAATTCAAAATAGATTAAAGATCTAAATATGAGGGATGAAACAATAAAAATCCTAGAGGAGAACACAGGCAGTAATGTCTTTGACATCAACCATATCAACTTCTTTCTAGATATGTCTCCTGAGGCAAGGGAAACAAAAGCAAAAACAAACTATGGCAACTTCATCAAGATAAAAAGCTTTCACACAGTGAAGGAAACCATCAACAAAACTAAAAGGCAACCTATGGAATGGGAGAAGATATTTGCAAATGATATATCTGATTAAGGGTTAGTATCCAAAATATATAAAGAACTTACAAAAGTCAGCACCCAAGAACCAAATAATCCAATTAAAAAATGGGCAGAAGGCATGAATAGACATTTTTCCAAAGAAGACAAAGAGATGCCCAAGAGACACATGAAACAATGCTCAACATCACTCATCAGGGAAATGCAAATCTAAACTATAAACTCACAGAAAATGGCTAAAATCCGCAACACAAGAGTCAACAGGTGTTGGCAAGGATACAGAGGATGAGGAACTTCTTGCACTATTGTTGGGAATGCAAAACTGGTGCAGCCACTCTGGAAAATAGGATAGAGGTTCCTCAGAAAGTTAAAATAGAACTATCCTATGATCCAGCAATTACACTACTAGGTATTTACCCAAGAATGCAAAATTTATAGCACCATTATCTACACTAGCCAAATTACGGAAGCAACCAAAGTCCATTGACTGATGAAAGGATAAAGAAGATGTGATAGATAGATATATATCATTTGCATGCACACACACACGCACACACACACACAGGAATATTACTCAGCCATAAAAAAGAATGAAATCTTGCCATTTGCAACAATGCGGATGGAGCTAAAAAGTATTACATTAAGAAAAAAAAGTCAATCATGGAAAGATAGAAACCATATGATTTCACTCATATGTGGAATTTAAGAAACAAAGCAAACGACCAAAGGAAAAAAAGAGAGAGGGACAAACCAAGAAACAGACTCTCAACTATAGAAAACAAACTGATGGTTACCATGGGGCAGGTGGTTGGGGAGATGGGCTAAATAGGTGATGGGCATTAAGGAGTGCCCTTGTCGCGATGAGCACTGGGTGTTGTATGGAATTGTTGAATCACTATATTGTACACCTGAAACTATTATTACACTGTAGGTTAACTAACTGAAATTTAAACAAAAACTTTGAAAAATTTTTAAAGGGTGGTAGACTCAGAATATCACCGTTTCACAACCCCTAATGAATGAATGGATTTAGGAAATGATCATTAGTGGATGATGACATCATAAAAGAGAATATTGGGATCTCCTCAAGAAAGTAGTCAACATCACCTAATAAAAAATGATCAAACTTGAATCTGGGGTTGCCTGGGTGGCTCAGTTGCTAAGCGTCTGCCTTTGGCTCAGGTCATGATTTCAGGGTCCTAGGATCGACCCCTACATCAGCTCTCTGCTCAGGGGGAAGCCTGCTTCTCCCTCTTCCACTCCCTCTGCTTCTGTTCCCTCTCTCGCTATGTCTCTTGCTGCCAAATAAATAAATTAAATTTAAAAAAAAACTTGAATCTGATCAACACTAACTGAAGAAAACAGAAAGGACAAATGTAACCATACCACTTGTATGCAATCATCAAAACCAAGACAGCGAGAACTAGGTGGGAAATGAAAAAAAAAAAGAAAGAGGAATAACGATGTGTAAAAGAGACTTAAGATACATATCAAATAATCATCACATATAGGTCTTGTTTGGAATGTATTTCAAATAAACTCTAAAGAAAATAAGATAATCAGGAAAATATGAAAACTGGGTATTTTTTATAATATTAAATTATACTTATTTGTAATGTTATAATGGTATAGCATTTATCTTTGTCAATTATTTTAAATAAAATACTTACAGACGAAATAACATGATGGTTGGGATTTGCTTCAAGATTATCTGGTCGGGGGGCACCTGGGTGGCTCAGTGGGTTAGGCCTCCGCCTTCAGCTTGGGTCATGATCTCAGGGTCCTGGGCTCAGGCCCCGCATCAGGCTCTCTGCTCAGTGGGGAGCCTGCTTACACCTCTCTCTCTGCCTGCTGCACTGCCTACTTGTGATCTCTCTGTCAAATAAATAAAATAAAATATTTTAAAAAAAAGATTATCTGGTGGCAGGGAGTAAGTGAAGGTATAGATAAAAAATTATGTATTGTGCATACATGTATCAATAATTACTTAATTTGGTTGATGCATATAGTGAACTCAATACACTATTTTTTCTCTTTTTGTATATGTTTGAAATTTTTAATAATAAAACAGTTTTTAGAAGACATCAAGAGTGTTTTAAAGCACTTGCACTGTAATACTTTAGACTTGCATTGTGCCCTAAGAGAAATCCATCTCCTGAGTACCACTGAGCACATAAAGAAACTGAACAGAAAGGGTGTGTGTAGATTGTCAAAGTGGCAAATCCCTTCTATACCTGAGTTTCTGACACATTTCACCTCACTCTTGATATTTCAAGTCAGTGGATTGCCTTTAATGAGGCTGAAGATTACAAGGACTTCTCAAAGCGAACATTTAAGAAAAAGGGTACTTGCTAAGCAGTTATCTTTGGGTCTTAAATTAATAAGCCACTAAAGTGACTGTTTCTTGTGTGCTTGCGTATAGTGGCTTGCAGAAAAGAAAAGCAGCCTTGGTGTTTGAATTATAAATGATCACTCATTTCTTTCTTCTTCTCCATGTTTTCTTTCTAGATATTTCCACACAATCTACTTAGGTATTCGAAGTCGACAGAGTGGGGAGAATGACAGATGGAGGTTTTACTGGAAAATGGTGTATGAGTATGCAGATGTGAGTATGCTGCATTTGCTAGCCACCTTTCTGGAAAGTGCTCCACAGCTGGTCCTGCAGCTCTGCATTATCGTACAGACTCATAGCTTACAGGCCCTCCAAGGTAAGGGCTTGTAATTTGGTTTCTGACTTTGGGGAGACTGGCTATTTTTGTTACAATCCAAAAACTGTTCTAATGCCCTTTATCGACAGAGGCCATGGTTGTCCCTATTCTATGTCTGCTCTTTGACATGAGAATTTGTGAATGATGAATATTTTCTTCTTCACGATTACTTGTGAAAGCTAATTTGCAAAAAGACAATTCTTTTTTGCCTTCAAGCTGCTATCTGAGTAGGAAAAATATTTCTACGATTTTACGTTTGGTCAGAATGAAAATAGAGGCAACCGGGTTTTTCTGGTTTGTGTGTTAGAGTACTTTCAAAAACCTTGAAAAAAATAATCCTAGTTCTCTCTCTTTCTAATAATATTCATACACATATTTGAATATGAGGGTAATCACTATCATTTCCTTCTGACATCAAGAAACAGAGATTAAAAGGAAATGGTAGATTACCACAATACTGGTTTTAAAGTCATAGGAGAAAAAATGTCAATATTTAACAATACACTGTTTATGTACTACTAAGTTTTATAAAACAAATATTTTCAGATTAATATTTTTGTGTTTTGCTGTCTTGTTTGATAACCTCGTCAGTTAGACTGTCGCTTATCTGCCCTGATGTTTCCTTAGGCTCTGCTATTCAAATCTTTTCTAGCAGCAAGAAGATCAGACAGACCAGTGGGTGCCGAGGTGAATAAATGGGTGGATGAATAGCCATGTTCTAAATAATCAGCTTCCTGGCAATTTGTCTATCCTATAACTAAATAGATTTTGTGAATCAGTTAACGTATTATAACAAGCTCATTTTGTTTCCATCTCATTTAGAGCCTTGGCTGTGTCTTCCTCTATGTGCATGCATGTTGGTGTCCCATTCTGGGCCATGCTCTAACTTGAGATTTGATCTAGTTGGTCCAGGAATCTCTATAGTGTCCTTATAACATTTTATAGCAAATAGCACATTAGTTTAGACTGAGCACATTAATTAGAGAGGTAGGGGACATATTAGAGGAAAAGAAAAATGGAGAGTGTACTGGTAGCCAGGGGCCCGTTTCTTTGTGAATGTCTGGCCAATCCTGGCTCTGCACTAGAATAGCTTTGGTCCAAGGAGTTTGAGAAAAGGGTCAAAGAGATCCATAGGGTATGATTCACAAATGCTAGAAAGCAAATTGGAAGAAAGAGAAAGTGGTGCGTTAGCACAGAAACAGATGAGTAAAGCCTGGAGAAAACAAGACGTATAAATTAGCTGCAGACGACTGTCTTTAGTGGTGAAAGACCACAGGCTACAGAGGGAGGATCTGGCTTTGGTCACTCACTTCCTTGCTGTGAGACCTTGTGCAGGTCATTTAATGTCTCTGGGCCCCCACTTCTCAAATGTAAAGGTCACCAAGGAAACTAGATGATCTCCAAACTCCTTGGAGCTCTGTTCCATCTTTGCATCAGTGAATGCCCAGTAACCAGCATCACAGGGCCAAAGATATGTCTTAGGAAATGGTCTGTAAATAAGGACACAAATTTGGAGGCAGCATCAAACTAAATCTCTATCAAAGAATCTGGTACTGGGGCACCTGGGTGGCTCAGCGGGTTAAAGCCTCTGCCTTCAACTCAGGTCATGATCCCAGGGTCCTGGGATCGAGCCCCGCATCGGGCTCTCTGCTCAGCAGGGAGCCTGCTTCTCTCTCTTTCTCTCTCTCTCTCTGCCTCTCTGCCTACTTGTGATCTCTCTCTCTGTGTCAAATAAATAAATAAGTTTAAAAAAAAAAAAAGAATCTGGTACTTATCTCCAGAACAACTTGGCTACCTCTTAGTATAATTATGCAAGAGAAGGGGAACCTGGGTGCCTCAGCTGGTTAAGCGTCTGCCTATAGCTCAGGTCATGATCTCAGGGTCTTGGGATCAAGGCCTTCTCTGTTCAGTGGGGAGTCTGCCTCTCCCTCTCCCTCTGATCCTTCTCCCCACTTGTGCTCTTTCTCTTTGTCTCAAATATATAAATAAAATCTTAAAAATAATAATAGTAATTACACAAAAGGAAAACCCAGGCACAAATGTGGAGAGTTACAAGCTGCCTTCCCATGACCCAAGATTACTCAGGGTCCCTACTGGTTTTCTAAAAGATTTAGAAAATCATAAAGAAGTTTTTATTCTAAAGATGGTGGACATAGAGCAAGAAAGGCGAGAGGGCCTAAGAAAATGAGATCACTTTGGTTGGAGAGTTTTATATAATTTTATAGAAAAAGAAATAGAAATCAATCCTTACTTTTTCTCAGATTACTCATTCTAAGCCAAGGAATCAAAATTTCTGTTTCACAGAGTTGTGGCTCTTCACTGACACCTGGTGTCCCCAGCTTATCTGTTAAACTCACATTTGCATGAGGCTTACTATGGGATCCAGACCTCCTCCTCGTCCTTGGCCAAGGCAAGCCATGCTGTCAAAATTGGGAAGCTGTAGGGGAAATGTGTTCTGTATCACTCCCAAGGTGGTCAAAAGACAGGCTGACTCAAAGATCACTAGGACCAATGCAAGTCATTGAGTGCAGGATGAGGAATTAGTCTTCTGGGTGGGTCTTGGTGTTGCCATATTTTAACAAGGGAAGTGGGCAGAAAGTTATGTCAAAAGACCAAGCAGTGGAAAATACATGACAACAAAAAACAACCACAAAACCTCCAGCAAATGCAGGTGAGCCCAGGAAACACTAAATCAGTTTGCATTTTGTGGAGAAACCTCTCTTCAGAGAGAGCTTCCAAATTCAACCTTCCACTGATAGGTGATCCCACTTAAAATGAACAAGCTTATAAATTAAACGTTGTGAATAAATTACAGGAACAGAGATGTTCCCTTCTAGAAGAAAAATAAAAGTGATAGAAGTTAGTCTGACATATATTTTCATATACATTTATGGTACAAGATTCTTGGGATTTATATATTAAAAAAAACTTTCTCCAATGGATGCAAATAATCAATAGCATGAACCCTCTGAAGTATTTGCAAATAGCTCTGAATTAAAATCTGTAAAATATCCTTATTTAGCAGGTAGAGAGTGGTCCTAAGTCTGCATGTAATTCTTGTATATGCCTCTCTAGAATTACTAGTTTTTAAGATTGAAACAATAATGCCTTTTTCTCCCCAATTTCAACCATCTATTACTCTCTGAAGGACACTCTTTTAAAAACCAATAAGAAAATCAAAGAGATGTGACATTTTAAAATAGATGCTTAAAAATTGCATTTTCCTTGTAAAGTTGGCATCACCTGAAAACACTGTTAGCTATGAAAATCCTTTCTCAGCATTCCTTACTTATTGAATAATTAAGTCAGAGGTGCCTCATCGGATGGGAGGCTGACAGGCTCTGTGGTGAACCATGCAAGTAAAGTGTCATGGTTTCTCAGCTGACACTATCCCAGGAAGGACAATTTGGCTCCTGCCCTGAGACCAGAAACCAGAATAAGGCAGAAACTTGAAGATGAACATCCAGTCTTTTTACTCCATGTTATTACCTTAGACACAACAGCTGCCCTTCATTGGATCTGGAGTTTTCCTGTGAAAATATGTCTCTGAAGTTAAGAAACACTCAAGAGGGTCCAACTGTACGTGCTTAGCTAAGGTGACAGTGCGGAAGTTACCAGTATACACTTCATTATGATTTTCCAATCCAGTTCCACATCCCTGCCAGAAGAAGAAGAAGAGACAAACAGAAAGAGAGAGAAAGAGGGAGAGAGCAATGCAGGAAGGAAGGAAAGAAAGAGGGATGGAGAGAGAGAGGGAGGGAGAAAGACTGGCTGGTAAACCAAGATGGGTAATGGTGCACCTGTTCATCTTAATTTGAGGACACTGTTCTTGGTGTTAAAGATGTTAAGATGTAGGGGCGCCTGGGTGGCTCAGTGGGTTAAGCCTCTGCCTTCAGCTTGGGTGGTGATCCCAGGGTCCTGGGATGGAGCACCACATCACATCGGGCTCCCTGCTCGGCAAGGGGCCTGCTTCCCCCTCCCTCTGCCTGCTTCTCTGCCTACTTGTGATCTCTCTCTCTCTCTCTCTGTGTCAAATAAATAAATAAAATCTTTCAAAAAAGAATATATATATATATATATATATATATATATATATATATATGATGTTAAGATATGGTCCAAGGCCTGCCTGTCCTGTTTTCAAACAACATCTCAAGCCCATCCTGGGCCTTTGATTATATCTAAATGGTACAGGGAAAGGTAAACAGTTGACTGTCTACCTTCTGTAGAAAGAAACTACCTTGCCTGGCCTTTTGGATGTAAAATAAACAAGCTGCACCTGGAGGGTCTCTAAGTCACTTTGAGTTTTGTGAGTGCGATTCTCTGAATACTTGGTTTTGGTTGTGTAGCCTCCCAAGGTGGTGGAGAAGATATTGATGCATGTGCATACAAGAGTCCACAGGTCTTCCCAAGTGATATAGCGTTGCTCAGAGCCTGGATCCATGCTCCATGGACCAGCCCAGAGAATGCTGTGCAGGATCATGGCACACCATGTATTTATCCTTTCCTCTGTGTGTGTGTGTGTGTGTGTGTGTGTGTGTGTGTGTGTAAGCCACAGCCCAGGCTGTTACAGCTCAGTCACCTGGCTCTGGCAGCCAGGTATGCATGCCCACCAGTGAAACCATCATGAAGGAACACTGATATCTCATAAGGAAACATCTTGGTAAACCAGAAGGAATAGGGCCTTTGTGACATATAAATTGGATGTCAATCTGTGAACCCAAATGTTTCCACTTTTTTCAGCGGCCTTCAGTTCTTCATTTCTAATTTTCACATTTACTTGTCATTACTAGAAAATCTCATTTTATACTTGATGTGTACTTAGCTGTGATGTGCAGAGTGAACGACAAACAAATGCCTTCCCCACAGGCCATGTGTCCAGGACAGCTTTGTTGAGCAAGAAAAACACCAACTCCTACTTCGATTCTGATTTTTCAGATCCCAAACCCCACATGTTGCCCCTTTTGCCAACAGTTTATCCTGAATACCTCATGAAAAGAAGAGAGGAAAGCAGGCTGGGAGAAGATTTTTTAATTATTCTTTTCCTGTCTTGCCTCCCATGAGACCACTGTGAAAATCACAAGTAAGGGGGCTGTCCTCAAACATCTGGTACTGTGCCCAGAAAACTCCGGGAACTAAGACATCCCCAAAGTGAGAAAACACCTCATTTGTCATGACCTGATGAGGACTTTCAAGACCTAAAACATGGGATGTCCAGTCACTCAACCTCAGGGTCAAACAAGTAGAGTCACACCCCACCGTTCTACACGGTTCAGGTCAGAGAAGAAACCCAGCTGTCTCCAGGACCAGGGCCTTCCTCCTCTGCCGGTTACCTGTCTCTGCATGTGCCTGGATCCACCTCTGGGAGTCTTCAAGGCAAGAGTGCCAGCCTATGAGTGGGACTCTGTCCCACATCCCTTTAGATCTGTCTACTTTGCAGTTGCTATTTTCTTTCGTTAATTAACACATTTATCAAATGTCTATAATGTGCATGATGGTGTGTGAACCTCTGCACAATTTGTCCTAAAAAAAGTTCATGTTTTTATTAAAAGTTTATAATGTGACATTATAAACAACATCACAATACATATTTAGAAACACCTAATTTATCTGGGTGTATTCTAGAGTATTCCATTTTCTAGATGGGATACTTTAAATGAGAGGAGCCCTTAGAATATATCTAGCTTACCCTCCCCAATTGAGGGGTCACCGAGCCTCTGCTTGAGCCCATTGTTCATTATATGGTACTTGTGATTGAATCACAGACTCCGTTGGAAAAGGCCTTCCCAGGCATCTAGGCTGTCACTCTACCTGACATGTGTATATCTGATCAGTTCTGCCTTCTCTCATTCCATTCAATGTCAGGGTTCACCACATCATCGTAAGTCTGATAAGCCAAAGCTCTTCTCTCCAAACAGTACCCCATCTTCTCTGTAGAATGTTCTTCTGATGCCCTTAGTCCATTGAACATTCATGCCAAACAGGTTACTTTCAGTCCATGGGCACAGTTGTCTTCTCCAGTTGAGCCAAACACTTCACAAGAATCATTTTGGGCCTCTGAAGCTATTCATTTTAACCGCCTTGTTCTTGTGACCACTTAGTTTTAATTAGCTAGCATATAAACTGATAAAATCTGAATGTGGAAAAAAGAACTGTTTCTATGAATTCGGTGCTGACAGTTTCAGGAACAGTGGATCAGACCAGAACAGGACAGTGCTTTCCTAACCAGGCAGCATCAAATGTCAGGACCCCTCTCTTGTCACCTGTTGTCTGGTCCTCAGAATTGGTCTGTGCTGCCCTGGGGGCTGTGGGTCGTGAGCACTACACCCGGATCTCTGTAGCCACCAGTTTTCTTTTGCTCATGGCTAACCAACAGCTGTATGCACCTGCTTCCAACATCCCTGGATGACTCCATGGGGTTTAGTACTGTATCTCTGAATATTAGGTCTTTTTTTTTTTTCTTTTTGTGATGATATGTCAGTTAGAGTGCCATCCCTCATCAGGAATGCAGAACATGTTAGATATTTAAATTTAAATATTTAAATTTTAAGAGATTTAAATCAGAAGATCTACTCCAATGGGTGCTGGGATGCTGAAAGGAAAAAATGCAGATGTGATCAAAGTAAGAGATTCCTAATTAAAGGGAGAAGCTCTCCTCTACTCCCTAGGGCCAGGGGAATGAAGGAAGAAGTGCTCAGATCTCTGGGGGTGGCACAGCCTGGTGGGTGTGGGTGACAAAGGGGCAGGGCATAGGGGCTACTGAGACTGCCCCGGGGAACCCCCCAGGATGGAGCAAGGCCCCCTGGACATGGTGAGGCTGTGTGGCTGCAAGCCAAAAGAAGCTGGGGACAGAAGGCAGGAGCTTTAGGGGCCAGTGAGAATAGGATGCTGATCTGAGGAGGAATCCAGAAAAAAGTCTCCTTTCCTCTCCTCCTACCTCCTAACATGCTGCCATTGCTACCTCTCAGCAGAACTTAATGGGAAACCAGCTGGTCAGGGTGTCGGGGAAACCTCCACAGGCCCAGGCCCATCTCTCAGGCAAGAGGTAACCCATTCCCCATGCTGCTTTGTTACTGGCCTGCTTGTGGCTGAGAAATGATAACCAAGCTTGTTAAAGCCAGAAAGACCACTGTATGGGAAAAATGCACAGGCTTTAGATCACGGACATTGTGTCATATGAAAGATATCCAAGCAGCCAAATTTGGCAATTGATATGTCTTCCTTCAGTGTATGACCCCTAGAGCTCAAGTGGCCACACAGCAGTGTCCAGCAGTCCTTCCTGATTTCTCCTTGAAAATCACTGTCCTGCCCCCAAACTCACTGCTTCCTCATCCTCACAATGCTCTGCATCTTGCACTCTGAACTGCTGGCCTCACTTCTTATTTGAGTGAGAAGACAGAAGCAGTCAACCTAGCTGCTTTATTTTCCATTCTAACTATACTGCTCTACCAGTTTCTGTGCCTGTCTACCTGGGGTCCCTCTGTTTACAAGGATAAATTGTGCACAAGCCTATCCATCCACCCCTCCTCTGTGCTAGATTCCATCCCTGCTCACCTACTCAAGCATCTTGTTGGTGAAATTAGCCTCTCTTCCTCTCCTGCATTATCAACTTTTCCTTTTACTGGATTGTTGCCAGCACCTATAACCAAGCATCCTGTAATCACTTTCATCTTTATTAAAAACAAAAATTGCCCCTTATCACCTATTACCATCATAACTTCTTGCTATTACAAACTCCTTGAAAGATTTGTCTACCTTCTCTCCTCTTCCTCACTTCCTATTCTCTAGATCTGTTTTTGTTTTATAATTTTAAAACATTATTTTTGAAGTATACAACATACACCGGAAAGTAGACCATCATCATAAGAAACCACTACCAAGAGAACATGAGCAGAATCACAGAAGTTCTGGGCTTCACACATCCACACCAACATCTCCTCCATTCTCCCTCAGTGGGATCACTCTTCTGATAAATGGGTTTTCCAGTTTTTTGAGCTTTCTACAAATAGAATCATACATTATTGTGCATGGGTGTTAATGTGCACATCTGTGTGTTTCTGTTTTTCATTCAGCATTATACATGTAGCTGTAACTCATTTTCATCATTCTAAAATAATCCATTGTAAGAATAAATCTCAGTTTACTTATCCGATCTACTATTGTTGATGGGTGCCTGGTTTTTTTTCCGTCTGGAGGTATTATGAATTATGATACTGTGGATGGTTTTTACGTGCCTTTACACATACATACATATTTCTCTTGGGTTGAGACCTAAGAGTGAAATCACTGAGTCATAGAGTACAGGCACGTTGAACTTTAGCAGATGATGCCAAAGTATTTTCCAAAGTGGTCATACCAATTCATAATCATTCCTAGAGTAATGTGTTTTTGTTGATTGCTCCAAATCTTCTCCAAAATTTAGCTTCATTGGTCTTCTTAATTCTAGCCATGAGTAGGATCTCAGTGTGTTTTTAATTTGCATTTTCTAATAATGATCAAGCTAAAAAACATCCTTGATTATTCTCTTCTTCTTCACACCTTTTACCCATCCATCAACAAGTTCTATCTGCTCCACCCTCAAAATACATCTCAAAGCTGATCACCATACACCAGCTCCACTGCACCCTCATCCAAGCTACAACCTATCTAGACTTCTCCAATGAACTGCTCTCCCTGCTTCATCTTTGCTTCCACGTGGTCTATTTGCCATACAGCAGTCATAGTGATCTTTGTATCTTTTTATCACTTTACTTCCCTCTTTAAAACTCTGATGAGTCTTTATTACGATTAAAACAAGCTCAACATTTTTGTAATGAGTGTGAGACAAGGTGCCCTGGTTTGGTACCTCCACACCTCTCTACTCTTCCCCTACTCACTCAGTCCGGAAGAATTGACCCACTATTTCTTATACATGTCCTATTGGCATTTGCTGTTCCCCTGCTTTCTTATTCTCTCAGGTCTTTACATGACTCATCCTCTTCACTCAGGACCACACTCAAGCATCACTACTAAAACTCACATCATCTTCCCCACCAATAGACTTTCTCTCTCCCTCCTTCTTTACTCTGTGTTATTTTTCACCATAGCCAATTGAAATTTAATTCATTCACATGAATTGTTGTTATTATTGTTCTCTGTCATCCCTACTGGAGGGCAAGCTGCATGAGAACAAGCAATATAGAGATGAGACTGAAAAATAGAAAGCACTCAAAAAGTATTTAACTAAAGAATTTAGTGTGTAATTACCATGCTCAGGATCTACTTTATTTTTCACTGGTTTCTCAATTGGACTACGCAGTATATAGTGCTGGTTAAGTTTCCACAGAATATCATAGTACTATTTTACATGAATGAGAGACATAATATAAGCTCCCCTAAAATAATTGTATTTTTAAGACTTCTACAAATTTGGAAATTTTAAAATATTACCTTTTAATTCTCTATTGCATCTGTTATTAAAGATAGAATGGAAAGCACAAATACACACAAAGAAAATCAAGACTGTCTTCCTAACAAAAGTTATAAAAATCCTGCCACTGAGAAATAATTAGTGATTATATGTTTTTGCTTATTCTTATAGACTTCTCTCACATTTTAGCATATATTTCATTAAAATATGGATACTGTTTTATAATTCCTTCTTGTGGCAACACACCATGAACATATGTTCGTAATTATGTGTATATAGTTTCTACATCGATTCTAACAAGTGCATAATTTACTAACATGGATTATCTTTTTCTTTTCTATTAATTCCCTGTTTTTAAAATTATGACTTACCAAATTATATTAAGAACTAAATCTTTGCAGACAGCCTTATTTATTTCTTAAAGATAAATACATAAAAGTAAAATTTCTGGATTTAAGGACAGAGTTTGAAGGCTTTTGGTACTTAATGTCAAAGTGGCAATTTTAAAGTACACTTCTTAAGAAGAATTCTGCAAGGTCTCAAGTTTCTGATCCATATGCACAGGAAGTCAGTGAGGACAACAATCATGACAAGGACTGAGAAATAGGCAAATCTCTTGATATGTAGGAAAGAGCTCTTAATAGTGCCCGTTTGAATATGAGGGGCTTAATTCCAAGAAGTGTCCTAATTTCTTCCCTTGTTACTTCATTGTATCCATCTTTCTAAACTTTATTGAATCTAGGCAGGAGCATTTCATTGTTGAAGCAAAATTTTAAGAACAGCTTCATCAGAGACTTTTGATGTGAACCAAAATTGTAAGAAAAGCAGATGCAAGTTCCTCAAAATATATGACAAAAATCTGACCAAAGAAAATTTGTAAAGAGTTAAACCATACAAAAATTACAAAGCAGAAACCTCTACACTGAACAGTTGTGATCTCTTTTGGCTTTATGAACATACTGAATTTATGCAATAGCATTTGGTGCAAAACCTGTTGGATATTAAAAAAAATAAATAAAAGGCAGCGTGTCCTTCCTTCCAGGTGCTGACAAATACAGTAGAGGCTGCCAAGAACAACAGTAAGGTTAGCAATGATGCCTGCACTCAAAGGCTATTACACTTTCCTTCCTGGCAGCATGGACCACCACACTTGGCACATACTAGGCAATCAATGGGCATTTGTTGGATAAAATGAAGAATGAATGCCTGCTCTGTGACAGAGCCCTATGCTAGGTGTGATTGATATAAAAACAAATGGCACAGCCCCGGCTCTCAAAGAATCCAGCCAACTGGAAAAGAAAGACCAAAAAGCCATTTTAACTCTATTATACTCTACGTTCTGTTTGTGGCCGTGTTAAGACCCTTTGGTGACACAGAATGATCTCTTATGGAGAATGATACAGAGAAAGTAGAATTGCCATGTTTACCGTCTGTGTTCAAAAAAGAAGTCAAAGAATATTGGAAGAATCGGGGAAATTTTCATGAAAAGAATGGCCTCTGAGCTGGGTCGCAAACAACATTGTTTTCATACTCTATTAAAAAAAAATAAAATAAAAATGTGAACAAAACCAGAAGGGGGAGGCTAATGGTTTTGTCTATACCTGTCTGTTCAGTAATGTTGGTGATACTAGTCCCCTCAAAGCAGTGGGATTGTTGGTGTTATTTATAGCACAGGATTAAGATTTATTTCTCATCTTTTCTAGTAGCAGAGGAAGTCCTTGCATATGCACTTTTAAAGAAATACTGCCTATTTTCCTCTATCTCTTACTTTTCAGCCTGAGTTTTTGCATTGTTCACTACTTGGGATTCTCAATAGATAAATCAATAAAATAGTAAACTGCCAGTCTGCTTAATTGATACATATAAGAAGTTGAGTTTTAAAGACTATTAAAAACTTTGTAGGGAGAGACAACAAAACTGACGTGACGTGTCGACCCTATTGCTTCACCCTATTGAAAAGTATTGGCAGAAAAAATGAGGAGAGTCATGGGGGTAATGATATTATCGATCTCTTTATTTCACATTCAATAGCCTCTGAGTCATGGTACCTCCCCAAGTTATACTTAGAAGAAAAGAGTTGCTTCATTTGCTTATCATTGATTCAAGTGCTTGAAATCAACTCTGTATGGTATATCAGCGCCCAGCACAGCTGTGAATAGTTTTGAATTTGAATCATTTTGAACATAATATGAAATAAGGGCCTGACTATTTTTAGGTTCTACTTAATTATCTCCAATAATCAAGCACAAATCTTGGTATTTTTCCACTCAGTCTTCCCTCTCTCTCCCTCTCTCCTTCCCTGTGAGACGTGAGTGAGTTTGTATGCATGTTCAGGCATAGGATCCCAAACGGGGATATGGATGGGGTCAACAGGTAATAATAATTGTGCATGTATGAGAAGACACCCAGAGAGATGCGCAAAGTGGTTGCTATAACCCTGTTAGAACAAAGAGGCACCCATAAATAAAAGGCTGTGAATAGCGTCCCCAAACCCTGGCTCTTCCTTTGCCTTTCTCACAGCTTTGTTTTGCCAACCTTCAACCTCCCAAAAATTTCAGTAGTGTTTCAACACTTCACAACTTCAGGGACACAGAAGTCCATGTTTATTTCCCATTAACCTGACCTTTAGCCCAAACTCAGAGCATGTATTTACTCTCACTGACTATCAACATACTGTAATTATTATTTCTAAACACTAAAAATGACTACTGTGAATAGTCGAAATACTGACTGAGCAGGGAAAAGGCAAGGTCAACTTAATACAAAATTCACAAGTGCCATACTATGGCATTTCCCCAAATACCTTTTTTTTTTCTTCTTTTCTAGGAAGCCACAGAGAGTTTGAAAGTTAAGATTTTCTGACTCAATTCTGACTGGGTAGATGAGGGAAGCTCCCACAATGGCTTGAATAGTTTTCCTGATGAAACCTGTTCTTTGTGTACAACTTTTGCTATTCCAAAGCATGCATTCCAGTCTAGAAATGCATTTTGCATTTATTCAGCAGATTGGAATTTGACTCTTAAAGCATACCTTAGACATGTAAATTAATACTTTCTTGATGACTCAGCAGGATAAAGAACTATGATCATTTCCAGTTGAATGGTGCAAGGAAGGCTTTTTTTTTTTTTTTTTATTAATGTCCCACTCGTGCATAAGACTGTGTATGTATGAGAGATCCAGAGTCCTGCATGCTGTCAGAGCCAGATGCAGGCAGGAGGAAAAAGAAGCAACTGATTCAATTGGTATGTAAACAGTCCTCCCTATAAAACTAGGGGAGACTCACTCCTCAAAGCTCACAATGAGCCACTGATTGCAGAAGGATAGGGCCCGCAGAGTGCTGCCTGCCTAAGATTTGGTCAGCACTTTCATTGTGATCCTAAATTTCCAAGCTTTCCACTCAGCTGTAGGAAAAGTCTGAGAGCCTGGTAGATGAACAAGACTCCAAAACTCCAAAACTTTTTAACCATTCATAAGATTATCAATTCAGACACTTAGACAAGTCTATGGCACTCCAGTGCTCAGTATGGGTTGGAATGTAGGAGTTTCCAGTGTGTAGGCTTCAGCAAAAGCCAGAACTTCCAGATTTTTGTGAGCTAAAACACTAAATTAAAATTCAAACATAAGAAATGTAAAGCATAGCTTCTATAATGTAAATAGGGCACAAATATTTTTGATCTAAGCTTTAAGAATAAACGACTGAGTCAATAAATGCACAGGCTGTAAATATCACAGACTTTTAAAAATCAACATAGAAAAAAGTAAAGTAGCTACAAAAACCATTTGAAGTAAATTGCATTTTTTTAAAATATTTTATTTATTTATTTGACAGACAGAGATCACAAGTAGGCAGAGAGGCAGGCAAAGAGAGAGGGAGGGAAGCAGGCTCCCTGCTGAGCAGAGAGCCTGATGTGGGACTCGATCCCAGAACCCTAGGATCATGACCTGAGCCGAAAGCAGAGGCTTTAACCCACTGAGCCACCCAGGTGCCCCATGAGTTGCATTTTTAAAATGATCTTATTTTTGTTTATTTGAGAGAGAGAGTGCATGACTGGGAGGAGGAACAGAGGGAGAGGGAGAGAATCTCAAGTAGATTCTATGCTAAGCCTGTTGTGGGGCTTGATCTCATAAACCCAAAATCATGACCTGAGCTGAAATCAAGAGTCAGGCATTCAACTGACTGAGCCACCCAGGTGTCCTTGAAATAAATTGTATTTTTGAAATGTTTTGTGAACATAGAAGGAGTCATTAATTTCAAATTCAAGGATTCTAAGAAATGTCATGAAAGATGGAGTATTGGATGTTAAAAAATAAGTGAAATGAGGGGCGCCTGGATGGCTTAGTCAGTTAAGCATCAGAATCTTGATTTCAGCACAGGTCGGAATCCCTTATGAGACTGAGTTCTGCACAAGGCATGGAACATGCTTGAGATTCTCTCTCTCTCCTTCTCCCTCCTCCCCTAACCTCCACTATCTCTCTCCTTCTCTAAAAAAAAAAAAAAAAGAGAGAGAGAGAGAGAGAGAGAGAGACAGAGAGAGAGAGAGAGAAATTATTGGTGAATGCTTAGGAGATCTCCTGGGCCCTGAAGTGGAAATCAGAGCATGAGACATTTGTATAATCATACTGCCAACCCCAGGAAACTGGAAGGGAATAACATAAACTTGAAGCTCAAGGGGCCTCAAAACCACTCTTTGTTACTAAGGTCCAGCAACAGATCTCTCAACAATAGGTTGCAGTGTCTTAATTAGGACCTAAGGGAATTTTCATTAATTATTACATTCATTTACTCAATAAACATTTGTTGAGTGCCCATCCATGACAGACACTGAATTGGATACTAGGCAAATAAAGATCACTAAAACCATTTACCCCTGAAGAGCTTCCAGGCTAGTAATGATGAGCAACATACAAACAACTAAGTATAAATATTGTCATAGGTACCATGATGAAAACAGACCCAGAGGACAGTTGGAGACCCAAAGAAGGGAGTCACCATCTCTACCTGGAAAAGATGGGAAAGGTTTTATACATATTTCAACTAGAACTAAGTTGATAGTTTAAGGCAGTAAAAATAGAAGAGATTACCTAGGGAGAGATCAGTGGAGGAGGAAAAGGCTAAGAACAGAATCCTGAGGTTATCACCTATTAAGAGTCTAGAATGGAAGGAGAGCCAGTAGAACAGAAGGACATAAGAGATGTGAGAAGATCAGAAGAGCACAGTGATATGGTAGGTAAGGCAGCCGTTTCAAAACAAATGCCCATGAGGGACCAGTCAAGATGAGAACTGAACAACATAGAGTTAGATTTGACAACTGTGACATCACTGCGACATATCCCAGAATGTAACAGTGCAAAACTTAGGAAAGAAGAACATGCATTAGGAACACCTGGGTGGCTCAGTCAGTTAAGCATCTGCCTTCAGCTCAGGTCATGATTCCAGGGTTCTGGGATTGAGTCCTGCATCGGGCTCCCTGCTGAGCAGGGAGTCTGCTTCTCCGTCACTCTCTACCCCTCCCCCCCCATGCTTGCTCACTCTCTCTCTCTCTCTCTCTCTCACTCTAGCTCTTTCTCCCTCAAATAAATAATAAGTAAAATGTTGGGGGGAAAAAAAAGAAGAATGTGAATTAGAAGAAAAGAAATAGTGGTAGCAAGGGGAGGGATTTCTAGATTAGGAAGGGAAGAATAAAATGAATAAAAAGTGGCTAGGAGCACAAGTTTCAGGATAGAGACATAAACATAAGACTGTGTTGAAGAAATCACTAAAAAATAGACTTGAGAAGCAGAACCAAAATAAAATCTTCCTTGAATCCAGTTGTTGCTCTCCTACTCTGGTAGTTAAGAGAGTTTACTGTGAGTTAACAAAGGTGACATCACCAGTAACAGGAAAAGATGACCAGAATCCAGGATTCCAGTCTCTATCCCTTTGATAAAGGACCCCAACATCGAGAAATTCCATCATGAATGGTATTTTATGTTTTCACTCACCTTGTAGCCATATGTGTGTTACTTAACCACACTGAAAATTAGCATCTCTGACCGGAAAAAAAAATTAATGATCTAAATTGCAATGTTGTGTTAGGATCAAATAAACAACATAAAGAACCTCAACCTCCTGTCTGGTGCAATGAAGGTGATCAGCTATCTACCTGTGCAATCCTCTCGTTTCCTTCTTTCCTGCCTCAAATGGGGAAGGGGAAGAACACCCTCAGCCTGTTTCTAAATTTGCTATGAAATGAGGTTTCATAACTCACATTTTATTTCTCTTTTAAGTGGATGTAGACCAATTCGAACTCAATTTACCTCACCTTGAAGTAAAATATTGACTTGGTCTCCCCTTCCCCCAACCCAGAGTTCTCTGCCTGGCCTTAGGTTACACATGCCCTCCAGAGCCCATGCTGATTGCATTTGTTGTGTTCTTGTCTCTTGAACTCACAGTTGTCCCAGAGGGGTTGAGACCTCAGAAATCTTCCAGCAAATGCCACTTAGGCTTTGATCTGTCCACTGACCTATATTTTTAGCACAAAGTACATTAAGCCTTGATTTTTTGAAAGAATACATATTTGGGGGGGAAATGTTGTGCAGTGTCTTTAAAGTTTCCAAGTGCATGGTCTTCACCCTATTAGACATTGAAAATAATCTTTTTCCCACAAGCTCATTAGCATTTATATGCTAAGTGTTAATTTGAATACTTTCAGATATTTTCTTCAGTCCTAGGAAAGTGTAGGATTCCTAAAATTGGTGGTCCTATTTTCTTCATTTTTAAGTAGATTTTATTTTTTAGAGGAGTTTTATGTTCACAGCAAAAAATGAGAGGAAGGTATAGATTTCCCCATATATCTGCAGTCCCCACAGATACATTAGGCTCCTCTGTTATCAATGTTCCCCACCAGAATGGTACATTTGTTACAAAGAATGAACTGACATTGTCACATCATTATCACCCGAAGTCCATAGTATACATTAGGGTTCACTCTTGCTGTTGTATATGTTGGTTTTGGACAAATGTATAATGACATGTGTCTGTCTTGACAAACTCATACAGAGTATTTTCACTGCCCTAAAAATCTTATGTGCTCCCCATATTCATCCATCCCTCCTCCCAGCCCCTGGCAAATAATGATCTGTTTCCTGTCCCCATAGTTTTGTCTTTTCCATGTCATATAGTTGGAATCATACAGTGTGTACCCTTTTCAGTACGGCTTCTTTCACTTAGTAATGTGTATTTAAGGTTTTTCAGTATCTTTTCATGGCTTGATAGATTATTTCTTCTTGCACTGGGTAATATGTTATAACCTAAATGTACCATAGTTGTTTGTTTGTTTTATCAAGTCATCTACTGAAGGATATCTTGATTGCTTTTAAATTTTGGCAATTACAAATAAAGCTGTATAAACATTCCTGTGCAGTGGACATACTTTTGTATGTGGACATACTTTTCAATTCCTTTAGGTAAATACCAAGGAGTGCAGTTGCTCCATTATAGTTTAGTTTTATAAGAAACCACTAGACTGTCTTCCAGGTGGTTGTACCATTTTGCAATGAATGAGAGTTCCTGTTGCTCCACATCCTCACCAGCAGTCGATGTTGTCGACTAATAGCATGTAGTAGTATATTCTTGCTGTTTTAATTTACATTTTCCTGATGACATATGATGTGTAGCATCTTTTCATATGTTTATTGGCATCTGTACTTCTTCTTCGATGAGGTATTTGTTAAGTTCTTTGGCTCATTTTTCACTTGGGTTGCTGTATTTTCTTATTGTTGAGTTTTAAGAGTCCTTTGTATATTATCCTTCATCAGATTTGTCTTTTGGAATTATTTTCTTTCAATTTGTGGTTATTTTGATCACTTGATAATGTTTTTTGCAGGTTTTTCATTTTAATAAAGTCCAACGTATCCATTGTTGCTTTCATGGATCATGCCCTTGGTATTGCATCTCAAGAGTCATCACCAAAAATTTTCTCCTGTGTTATCTTCCAGGAGTTTTAAAGTTTCACATTTAATTTAAGTCTGCAATCCATTTTGAATTAATTTGTGTGAAGGTTATAAAGTCTGTATTTGCATTTATTATTTTGCATGTGGATGTCTGGCAGTGCAAGGAAATTCTGTTGGAAAGGCTGTCTTTTCTATATTACCTTTGCTTCTTTGTCAAAGGTCAGTTGACTGTATTTATGTGGATATATTTCTGGACTCTATTCTGTTATCTTAACCTATTTGTCATATTTTTACCAATACCACACACTGAATACTGTAGCTTTATACTAAGTATTGAAGTTGGGTAGTGTCAGTCCTCCAACTTTCTTCTTCTTCTCCAGCATTGTTTTGGCTATTCTGGGACTTTCGCCTGATATGTAAAGCTTAGAATTGTTTATCAATTGTCACAAAATTAATTACTGGGATTTTGATTGGGATTACATTGAATTTACAGATCAAGTTGGGAAGAACTGACATCTTGACACTATTAAGTCTTCCCACCCATGAATATGGAATATCTCTCCATTTTTTAAAAAATTCTTTGATTTTTTTCCACCAGCATTTTGTAGTTTTTCTCAAATAGATTTTGTACATGTTTTATTAGACTTATACCTAAGTATTTCATTTTGGAGAATGTTAATATAAATGGTATGTGTTTTTAAATTCAAATTTCACTTATTCATTATTAACATGTAGGAAAACAATTGACTTTTGTATGTTAACCTGGTATCTTGCTACCTTTCTATAACCTCTTAGTTCCAAGAGTAAGTATTTTTTGTGGATTCTTTCAGATTTTCTATAATCATTTCGTATGTGAACAAATATAGTTGTTTTTTTTTTTTTCTCTACCAATTTGTATGCTTTTTACTTCCTTTCTTGCCATATCATCTTGATGTTAGAGGCAGTCCAGGTTCAGTGAAAAGCATTAGTCTAATAAGTGAATCATTACAAGTGATTATATTTCTTTCCATTTCTTCATTTCTCACCCTTCTCTTTCTTCTCTCTCTCCCTCCCCCCCACCCCAAAATACATGCATGTGTACAAGCACGTGCACACACACACACACACACACACACGCACAGAAAGAGAAACACAAATGTACCTGCAATTACAGGCACAAACTACTTGTCAAATTGTAACACAATATTTGAAAGTACCAATCCCTAATGGCAATGACACTTGTTCCCCCCACCCCCCACCCAGGGAAGAAAGAGGAATGCATGTTGTCCACTCAAGGAACATAATGATGAGAAAATTCAGTTTTAAAAGACCGTTGTGAATCTTGATTCATGACCAAAAAACTTTGAGCTGTGGCTCATTTCTTTACCTCTCTGCATCCATTTCTTTATCAGAGGAGTGGGGAAAGTATGCCCTACCTCATAGGGCAGGCACCTGTGAGAATTTGTTGAGACAATGTGAAGGGCAAATGCCCTGTATCATACCTGGTATATGGCAGGTACTCAAGAAGTTTCCTCTTCCATGGGGAATATTTAACTCTGATGTGTCAGTACATTCAACAAGCAACAGTCCATGTATAACCAAGATATCAACCTTACCAGCTAGGCAGCACTTCAAATAATTCAGGGAATTAGTTAGGAATACATCTCTGTGTTTTTCCTTCAAGGGAGGAAGGAAGAAAAGGGGGTGGGAAGGAAGGAAGAGAGAAAAACTCAATATGAAAATTCAGAAGTCAAAAGAGAATCACCAGAACTTCATGAGTTTATTGTACCTGCATGCCCTGGTGTTGCCTTTATTTTCTACTTACCTGATGCTTGCCAGGACATCTATGTGCTGCACATAGATGCACATAGATATGCACACATATGGGAGGCAAAAAATATGAAACTGTAATCTGACATTATCAGACCCTAGAAAGGCACTTCTGGAAACACTAATTAGATTCTCTTCAGCCTTTTTTAATTTAGTGAGTTCTAGGAGAAGATCACACCTCTCCTTACACTTATAAAGAGAATTTGTGAGCGAGACTGAATACGAGTAATACCTATTTGATGCTCGAGGCAACATGTTGCCATGGTACCAGTCAGATTTTGTCTTCATCTGGGAAGAGGAATTAAAACTGACAACGTTTGAGTGTAACTGTTTCTGTTTGTCCCCATAAGCAGTGTTAGTGCTGGACAGAGAAGAGGTCTAGTTCTGTTGTTGCTGTTGTTGTTTTCCAGTTTTAAAACAATAGTACATTAAAACGAGTAGGATATGAAATAGTGCAATAAGTTTAAAGAAAAAAGAATCCCCCAAAGGAGCTCATTATTCTCATACATTTACATTATCAAAGGATGTGGACATGCCAAAAAGCGAGTTCTTAATGGTCAAAAGCAGCGATGTCATCTCAGAGCCAAAGAGAGTGAATCAGTGACTAATGGGGTGCAAGTGCAAGATTGATCTGAAAGCCTAAGTGGCTATTTTTATGGCTTTAAAATTCTTATCTTATATTAGAGCTATAAAATATCCATTGTGCTTCGGGGAACATCTGTGCATTTGGCTCTCATAATAAAAGAAATATTGCAAATCAAGAGAGGTAGCCTGTTATGGAGAAAAACAAGAGAATGATTAACTTGAAATTCAGGAAGTAGATGCCCGTGGGACTGAGGTGTAGGGGAAACGGGGGTTCATAGCCATTGATAATGTTCAATTTCCTAAGTTGAAAGGCATTTCATTTCTCTTGGAACTCCACATAGACATTGCATATAGTCACAACAAAAATTTTCTTATAGAGATATAGAGAATAAAATATGGCAAGTCAATGGATCGTGGGCAGTGGTTTATTTTTGAGTCTTGACTCTACTACTGAGTAGCTAAGTGATTTGCATATCACCATGGCTGAGGCTCAGTTTTCTCATCTGTGAAATAAGGCATGCTAAATGGTCATTACACTCCTTTCCGGCTTGAAAACTGTCCAACTCAGTTTTTGTCACATGGAATACAATACTACTAATTTTGTTGGGGAATATTATTTTCATCATACAAAACCAAAAAAATTCTACAGTTACCATTCAGTCATCCACTCCAGTTTAATTAGCAAAGTACAGTATTCTCTTATCCCAGGGGAGCCCCTACAAGTAATCCTGCTAATTTTTGAGGATAATTTTGGAGTTTTTTTACAAGGCAAGTTATTATGGAGTCAGTCACGAGGCTTACAATAGGAGTCAGAAGTCCTGTCTGACACTGACACTCCGCACTTCTCTGTCAGCTCACCTTGTCAGCTTCTCTGAACATAAGATAGCAATATATTGAACTCAAGAGCTATCTAATTATTTTATGGTCATCCGATGCTCTCAGGTGCTTCAGGTTTTCCCCCCAAATTACCAAAAATTACCTGTGCTTTTCTGGATGGGGCTAATCACTACCCCAATAGGGTTTCAAGGAAATGCTCTCTTTGTGTTTGCAGAATGAAGAGTACAAACATCTGCTTTCCTCATTCTTTCTGCAAGTATTTATAGGGTGCATACAGTGGGCCAAGTCCTTGCTGACTGCTGGTTCCTACTTAATTTCAAAGCACAGATAGGAGATGTGATTATTACAAATGTGCCCCAGGGCACTGTAGCAAATTTCCCAGGCACTGGTATTCACTCATACTCATTTGGATGTGTGTGTCAAATGAGAATAGATAGGTCTGGGCTGCTGCCTTCCACTTCTGGTTTTGTTTCAGGCTCCAATGTCAACCAAGTCAGAATGTACTCTTGTTGGTCCTGAACAGACCCTTAGCCTCCATCCTGAGAACAGTGCTGCCCAAATACCCTGTGGTGGTTCCCAGGCAGAACCCTATGAGAGGCTATGGAAGAACCCATCACCTGGGTTCTGAGGTTGAATACCAACTTCTGAGAACTGGGGCAAATGTCTTAACTTCGTAGAGGCTCCATTTTTTTACTCTGAAATGGGGACTTATAATGAGCATTGTGAACAAGAAATATGGTCTCATACACATAAAGCACTGAGCTCAAGGCCTGGCACTTCATATTCTTTACAAAAAATCATATATGCTTCCTCTTACTGTTCTCACGTAATTAAATATACAATCGTGCTTCAAAGAGAAAGCTTCTATCCTCAGGAGAATTGCCTGTTGCCTCCCTGCTCTGTTGGTTACAGTGAGAGCCTGGCTAAGGGAATTGGGTGGCATCCTGTTCTCTCAAATATATCCAGGCATCCTTGAGGAATAATCAAATTTAAGCACACACTTAAATTAAGGGGGCAGTGCTAGACACCAAATGTGTTGTGACATCTTGGGAAGCAAAATCAGAAGACTGATGTCATCAAGAGACTACTTGAAGGTGATTTGGCCACTTTTCTTACCTTAACCCCCTTCAATAAGAGTTTAGCACAAGACTGATTAAGAAAAGTTTGCACAATGTCTGTGATAACATGTAAAACAGTACAAACCATTCCTGTAATAAAATTATTGAGGAAAGACAAATTCATTCTAAATGTTGAAAGAGAAAGGAAAGCCTCAGGAAATTAAATCTAACTGAGTGTGGGGCCTTCTTCCACTTAGGCAAACAACCACACAGTAACAGAAACATAATAATTTATGTGAAATTTCAGGGGCTGTATTTTTCTCATTTCATTCATTCCCAGCTATTTTTCATGTTGGCCATATATTCAAGGAACTACCCAGTGATTTCTTTTGGGTTATTAGGTGGGGTTTAAACCCATATGCACACAGAGAAATTGAGCTTGAGCCACTGAGTCAGCAAAAGAAAAGCCCAGGTCTCTAACCACCTCCTACGTACTATCAGGATTTCCTTCTCTTGATTTCATGATGCATCTTTGGTATCATTAGCAGCTGCTCTGTGCTTAGTGCCAACTAGTTATTTACTCTGTAGGTCCTCCACAAACTACTATGGATGGAGATGATTAATGCATCTGATGAAACACTCAAACTGTACCATCTCTAAATCTAAGATATTCAACATAAGTAAAAATCATGCTTATTTCTCTCAGAAAATGTTTTATGGATATTCTGTTCATCTTTTTTAGTGGCTCTTATATGAAGGTAGCAATTATCCTTTAAAATCATTTCATAATCTAAAAATAAATTAAATGCTGATGTATCAAACATCAAATGCATATAGTACATATAGTTAACAATGAAGCCAGATAAGAGAAAATCCAAATTTATTAGACACGTTGATAAAAAGGTGATTATTTTCTTTTCAAGAGGAAAAAAATAAAATTACTCTGAATATGATATATTTCAGGTCTCAGCTTTCTTACTTTATTATTTATTGCTGATTCCAAATTGTTCTCCTTTGCATTTTCTTCTTAACTGAGAAATATTTCATTTTTGTTGCCAAGGTGAAAAAAATAATTCAGAATCAATAATAAGGTGTTTTAATTTCTAAATATGATTTCCTTGTGGATATTTAATAGATTTCCAAATTAAGTAGAGGTTCCAGTGATAAACATTTATAGGACATCTTTCCATCAAAACATTTCCACCTCTATCAGGTTGCTTCCTCTTTCCACAGTTAGAATCTGTATTCTTATTCCCATTTTCCAAGTGGGAAGTGGAGATCCAGAAGGTTAAACAGCAGGAAAAGAGAAAAAGTCAAGTCAGGGTCAGAAAGACACCTGTATCTTGTCTTCCAGTTACGTTAAGACTTTATGATAAAACTCCTCAAAGATATTTAAATATTATGCAAATTCTAAAGGCTACTATTAAAGGAAAGAGTTATTCTTTAAATTTTTGTAACATTATACTTGGAGATGCCTTTGCCCACTTTTCTCATCCTAAATGGTCAAGAACAGCAATTATTATTTGCCTGCTGCTGAGGCTTGATATTTTACCAGAACTCAAAGTATGCCATGTATTTAACTTTATTCCAACGGGAATGTGCCATAATGAATGGAAGTGGTCATTGACCTGGAACGAGATCACTTTGAACATGACACTATTACACAAAGTGGTAGCATTTATTTTCAGATAACCACTTTTTAAAAGCAGTTGTGAATATATTCCAAAGAATAAAAATGCCAGCTACTAGGTTTTGAGAAGCAGAATAAAATATGATACTGAGTTATTGAGGGGTGATGTATTTTGGTTGATATGGCTGAGGCGGTTTGTTTTAGAGTTTATAGCAATAAAGGTAATCAGGTGATTCTTAATGTTGCCAAGAGTACTGCAGAGAAACCATTAAAGGAAGGAGAGAGAGAGGGCATTTGGAAGGTCAGAACTTTGATTCTGGAAGGTTTCAATTAGGTATTGATTCCATTGACACTTACGGCATCCTAAAAGTGGAAAATTCATTTATTAAAAAATTGTTTTGTTACAGAAGGTTGGCTGAGTGCCCAACTCATACCAAGCTTTATGAGCTTGTATTCTGGAGGGAAGTTTCATATATTACTACAGGCTATTTTTTAGCATCTCTTTCTTTATCACTCAGGATTTCAGGCACAGAGTCTTATTAATGAGCAAAAATATTCCAGTGGGGAGTCCGAGTGGTGGGGAGAGAGATGTGTGGATGCACACACCACAGACCAGGGCATGGGTGGGGTGAGGAAATGAAAGTGCCAATGCTCCAAACCAAATAGACTCTCACCCAGCCTTTGTCCTACCTCGTCAAACTCTCACCTACAGAGAGTCTGTTCATATACTTGAAGTCTCAGGCACTTTTTTGATCCTCAGTGCACACAGCAAAGAGCCACGGGAACTGTTTAGGTGCTTGAAGAGGGAAGAAGGAGAGTAAGCCACTTAATCAAAGTAAAGGGAGCCATTGAGACACTCTCAACTTAGGCTTTGAAAGAACAGAAATTTAGGGGCGCCTGGGTGGCTCAGTGGGTTAAAGCCTCTGCCTTCGGCTCAAGTCATGATCCCAGCGTCCTGGGATGGAGTCCTGCATCGGGCTCTCTGCTCCGTGGGGAGCCTACTTCCTCCTCTCTCTCTCTGCCTGCCTCTCTGCCTACTTGTGATCTCTGCCTGTCAAATAAATAAATAAAATCTTAAAAAATAAATAAATAAATAAATAAAAAAGAAAGAACAGAAATTTGGGGTTTGTTTTTTTTTATTTTCTGGTCCTACTAATTTATATTTTAGGTGAATTGGTAACTTGGCATTTGCTAAGATGACAAGTATTAAATAGTTAACATTTCTAAAGTGATTCTTATCTTTCTAATAATTAGAACATTGTTCTAATTGTTAATATATTAATTTCCTTTAATTCTCCCAATGGCCTTCAAAATTCTAACATTATCACAATTTTATACCTGAGTGTGAGAAGACTGAGTAGGTACTTTCTTATTCCAATGTCACTTGAAAGGAAAACTAACCCATCTAAGGGATCAGGAAGGAAAAAGGGCAGAACCAAGATTCAAATTTAGGCTATCTGGCTGCAGAGTCAGCCAATGGACGGAGTCCACTAAACCACCACCCATATTTACCCATAAATTGTCTCATGTTGTCTTGCATTTTAATAAATAATTAGTGAGGAAGGGACTCAAGCGAGAATTCTGAGCTCTAATTCACAAGTCTCCCTTACAAGTTGTCTTTGGTATTAGTGCATCATTCCTGGACCTGCAGAATGTGACTGCAGCAAGTGTGAATCTGGAGGGGAGGGCTTTTTGAAAGGAAGAAATAGCACATGTCAAAGATGGGGCACAAGGGCATGTTTCAGGAATAGCAAATTGTTTTATGTGCCCAACGGTGACAAATGGGTTGATGATTAGGAATTGCGGGCAAAGTTCAGAGGAGCAGGTTGGAGTCAAGTCTTCCTTGCAGGCAGAAAAAGGCACAAGCAGAACCATTCCAGGAAAACACTTCACTTTTCTGGAGGTAAAGTGAGTGTACATTGGGAAAAATTTGTAAGACATCAAGTGTGTTAGGTATTTCATATTTTTTGTTGTTATTTTTGGCTGTGTTCAACTTGTCAGATCATGGTTAGAGGGAGGACGGCTGCAGGGGCAGAACAATAAAGTTCTAGTAATGGTAGCCTTGTAACTTACCATTGGAGCTGCTGACATATTTTTACCAAGGGAGAAAATAATAGCCCAAAGACAGGATGAGCAGTGGCAATTCCCTGTGAAGACTCAGTATTTTTTGTTTTCTTTGGGTAACTGAACCACTGGTTAGAATGAGCAAAAGAGTTAAGTTTATCCTGTCTGAATGAGAAGATCCCTGAAAACAGTGAGGTGGCACAACAGCTCTATGACATTTACCTACAAATTAATAAACAGGGAGTTAGGCATAATGACAATACATACAGGCTGTCAAGAACACCCGTGGAAGCCAATAGTATAGAGTAACGTGCCCCCGGAAGCATCTATCAGTCCATACAGGGCATGTTTATAAGGTAATAAGTCTGATTCTCTAGCAAGTACACCAACATATACATTTCAAATGATTTTTGTTACCTCCAAAGCAGATTACATGGGTGAGCTTAGTGAGTTATTGTCATAACTAAAAGGACACCAGGGACCCCTCTTTAAGAATTGCCATCATGACTGGTGGCAATTCTTTTGAGAATCTATAATACAACTAATAATATATCTTCTTTCTTTGAGACTGACTGTGATTTGAAAAATATATTAAAAAATGACAGAATCAAGTCTAACAAATAAGGATGCTTCAAATTTGCAATATTCTCTAGGGTCAACAAAAATTGTGGTTGCAAAGAAAGAGATGGGCATTATTGACTGAAGGCTATTCTGTTGGAAGCTCTGCTTGCTGGCTGGCCAAGTCTTTCTGCATTTCCAGTTGTATCCTACTTGAGAGACACAGTTTACCTGCAGACCAGCTAATAGGCTTCAGTATTCCAGCCTATTCATTTGATTTTCATAAGGACTCAACTCTGACCTCTTTCCATTTTAGTCCTTCCCTTTAAGAGTTTGTTCAGATGCTACATCCTTATTGTGAAGTTATCCTTGACCATGAGTGGAACACACATCCACTGGCGTATACCTTATTTTTCCCTTCTTCACTAAGCTCTATGTTTCTTGGAGTCAAGACTTGTGCTTTGGTTGTCTTTGTATCTCTGTAGCTTCTATAGAGTACCCAGCACATGATGAGTACTCAATAAACATTTGCTGAAGAAGTGAATGAAATAAGCCAATTCCAGAGAATGTTAAGCAAAGTAGCATCATAGAAGAGAGGAGATAGAAGGGTGCTCTCAGAAAATTGTTTTGACAAATAAATAATTCTAGCATTCATGTGTATATTTTGTGATATATTTGTTTAAAAAATGGACTCATCTTTAGTCTCAACTTTTTTGAGAGTACATAACATCATTCATGGGCATATTGTGCTTAACCTATTGGAGCCAAGAGGAGAGATACCAACAATAAGAATCCCAAAAGAAATAGTAGTGAATGTATTTTATGCTTTCAACTTCTCCGGGCTGCCTTTATTTTTTTCTATCAGTTGCTTGGAAATTCCATATGTACCATATTCAAAAATTCTTTTTAGTCATTTTGTTCAAGCCCTATTTATAAAGATTCTGAAAACAGAACCACTACTGTCTGAAATAGAATATACCTATGCTTAATGAAATGTCAAGACATTAAAATGCTTATCCTTTTTATAGGACTAAGGAGGAGCAAATAATCACCAACGTGAGCCGAAACATTCCTGATGACAAATTGAGTAACTTTCAAATCCTTAGGGACCCCCAACAAAGATCAGGGAATATATTGCCTCACCACTCCTTGAGAGTCTGTAGGGCCTCCCCTGAGCCTGTCCCAGAAAGCTCCATGCCAGATGTGACCTTCATACAGGATGCAGGAAGCCTGACTCTCCCTGCAAAGGGAGTTCTGGCCCTGATCTTTCATGGTGGCTGCTTGTCTCCTGAAGCCAATTAGCACACCTCACAAAGCACTGATTAAAGTCTTTTTCAAAAAATCCCATTTAATGGTCTGGATATAGCTGAACCAAAAAGGCACTCATTCAAATAATGGCCAAGCAGACTGACATCTTTGCAATGTGTTCACTCTTTTCTAATTGCTAATTCAATAATAAGTTTCTTGTGTTGCTGAAGTCCTATCCATGACTGACAGAAATGAAAGTGAAGGTGACTCCACTCCTGTTCTCTCTATAGCAACTTGGTTTTAATATATCAAGGAGGTATTTAGTAGCAAAGAAGAGATAAGTATACAACTGGATAAATGGGAAAAGCTCTGGATCCCCGTATTTCACAATGGGAGGTACAAGTACAAGCCATTGGAATTAATGCACCTCATTTTGAACCAATAGGGTTCTTTCTTCTAACACATTTGGTTTTCAGTTTTTTCCTAGGAAGAAACTTCATTATAATATGTATTATATATCCTGGTTCCTCCCTTCTAAAAAATTCAGATCTAACATATACCTCATAGCAAATATCTTATTGCCAGCACTATATACTGTATAAAATACCATCTGAGGTCAGAGACTTCGAATTTTGGTCTTAATTTGGCAATTCAGGATGGCTTTAGTAGGGTTTTCTGGGTCTCTTTCTCTAATCTCCCCCATTAGGCTTCTGGCTGGTCTGCCTCTATTAGTATCAGGATTGGCTGTTAGCCTCCACTCATTATTAATGGAGTGCTCTATTGTTTTTTGACCACACCCTATGGCATAGATTGCCCCATATCTGATCCTATTCAGTTGTACTCTGTTTCTAGGGACAGGGCACTGCCAAAACAAGAGGGCTCTTCTCAGCTGTTTATGTCCTTGGTTCTCTATGTTCAGCTTCTAGTTGATCTACTATTTCACTCTTGCTATATGTACAACAGCTCCCCTTCTTAATTGCTCACCACCAATGTTTTTGACAATGACCCTTAGGGAGGAACTTCCCCATGCTTTGTTCCTGATAAAGGCAGTCCCTTTTATTCAGACACACTGGAGTATTCTTCTTTTCAAGCCTGCCCCTCCTCCTAAGGCAGAACCATGTTGCCTCTATACCAAAGCTGGGGCTGGCATCAGCATCCCACTTCTCTCAGAAGGACACCCTGGCAGTATTACCGGGGCTCTGGGTAGCGGTGGTACCTTGTCTTCTCAGCTTGTCCGTGCCAGCATGGATCTTCTGGCCTATGAGTGAGCCTGGGAAAGAGATCAGGGCCTAGCATTCTCACTCTCTGTCTGGATTAGAGCTTTGACTCTATGGGTATGGAATCAGTTGGGGAAGGGAGCCCTGTCCTCTTGGCTATAACCACGTGGGCTGGAGATTCTGCGATACAAAACTATAAGCTGGGGTGAGGAGGGATGCCAGTAACATACCCCTGCTGTAGCAAAACTGTACATCTAAACTGCAAGGAAGAAAGAGAGGGAGTCCTCTCTACTTAGCCATACCATCCAGAATAGAGCTTCTGCCACACTGAGCTGGAGTTAGGCAGGAGTGAACGTGAGTAGCTCATAGTTTGAATAACATAGTTCTTTGCTGTTCTTACAGAGATGTAGTAGATTTTCTTAAATAGATGCTTTTCCATTTGGTACAGTCCCTCCAAACAATTTTCAGAGACTTAAGAGGTTTTCTTGTTTGCTTTGCCTTATTTAATAATTTTCAGCAGTTAAAACGTGTTTTCACTAGAGAAAGGTTATATCCAGCTCCGAAGCCTGTCATCTAGGAGGTCAATATCTCCTTACTTCTAAATTTTTGTGATCATCGCAATCTAAACATGTATCCATTTTAATGTCAGATCAGAAGAGTATCACTTAACCAGGATATTATGTTGCTTCATAAATTCTAATCATGTGTTCTGGGATCCAAATAAGATAATTTTCTTTAGGCCAAGACACAACTTTTATTCTTACTGGCACACTCTCAAAAGAGAAAAAAGAAAAATTTGTAACTCTTAAATTTTCCATATTGACAGGCCTCCTTAGATATGTCTACCTCACAAGATGATAAGAGAGGATAATGGGTTCTATAAATCCCATGTTAAGATCCATCGGCCTAAGACTGTACTCATGCATTTAATAGCAATCTATTAATTTCCACTGAGGATCTCACCACTAAGATATCTGTTACGAGTTGATTTGTGACACCCAAAAATACTTGGTTGAAGTTCTAACCACCCACCTGTATCTCAGACAGTGAAGTTGGTTGAAAAACGGAATTGTTGCAAATGTAATCAGTTCAGATGAGGTCAGTAGGATGGGCCCCATCTAGTAGGATGGGACTCATCTACTTTTTAAAAAGAAGAAACTTGGACCAGACACACACAGGAAGACTATCATGTGAAGGTTGAAATTCTCCTGTCACAAGCCAAGAAACTACCAGAAACCAGGAGAGGGGGCTGGAACAGAACCTTCCCTGGTAGCTCAGAGGGAACATGGTCTTGGAAACATCTTAATTTCCAATTTGTAACTTCCAAAACCGGGAAACAATAATTTCTGTTTAAGCTACTCAGTTTATGGTACTTTGTTATGGCAGCCCTGGCAAACTAATCCTACCATCTTCATACCAATGGAACATGATTTCTTGCGTTCGTGTGCCATTCCAAGTCACCTGTAAGCGACCAGAGTTTATGCGTTTAGAAGACCCTACATTATTATAAAATTGACTCATTAAAATAAAGAGCAATATAAGATGAAGACTACCTTGTGACTAACAGATACTGTCTGTCTCATAGAATCCACAGGAAAATGCATAGGAAGAAGTGCATTTTAATATGAAATTTCAAGGGAAGATGAAATAAGTCAACTGGCAGGTAATAAAGAAGTCACATGAATATGCCACACATGTGAGAAAAATAAAGTCAGAGCTAGATTTCATCTCCTGGAAAGTCTACGCCAGGGTTTCACAACCGTTTACTCATTTAACAAATATTTACTGAGTGCCTCTCCTTTGCCTGGCTCTTCTAGTCCCAATGCTTATGAAATATCTGTGGAAATAAAGTGAGGTTGTAAGCCTATTTTTAAGTCCCTGGCAACCCACTCTCATCTCTGCTTGGTTATTATTTCCAGTCTCTTGGAAATGTGTCCTTGGGTTCCTGATGCATGCGAGAGCCCATACATTTAGTATTTCTCTTTCCCTTTGTCTGACACAAGGCTCACAGTCAAAGTCCCTGCAAAGGGCTGGTTTCTAGGTTCTAATTGTTATGTGCAAGTTGTACAAGGCCTCTGAAGTGACCTTTGGTCCAAGGGAAAAAACGCTAAGGGAAAGAACCAAATTTTGACAAATGAAAACTGGCCTGTGGTAATCTCAATTTCCAGTAAAGTTGCCTGTAGGTCAAGAGATAAATTTAACAACTCATTTGTGAGCATGTGGAGGCTTCTAGCAAAGGTATATTTAAAAACAAAAAGAAAATCTCTTTCTTCCTCTGGTTAGCTTCTTGGCCTTACATTTCTAGTGATGTTTTTGTGAGTCACACCAAAAAACTGAAGGTGTTAGGTTAATGATATCATTAGTCAATTTCAATCTAAAGTTCATGATTAGTCATCTAAAGCCCTAATAAAAAATACAATTTTAATATCGAAAAGAAATTAGTCTTTTCCCCCAATCATTTGCTCTCCCATTAGAGGTTTCTGACAAGGATTCTTTACAAAGGAAGTGCTGCATTTTTGTTCCTCAACATACTTTACATTTCACAGAAAATGATTTTTTTCTTCTAACACAGAGATCCTGATGTTGAAAATACCTGTAAAATGGAGTCTTTGGAATTTTCTCCTTCCATTAGAATCCGTATTTGAATCAGTTTAGACTGTGGGGATGGGGACTAGAATCCTGTTTCTCTCAAGCTCAAAGCTGTGCACCTGGGTTTAGTGTTTGAGTCACTTTCTCATGTATTGATTTGCAAAATGTTGTTTTGTTTTCTCCCTGCTGCTGTTCTGCATATGCCAAATTTTGGCCCTAAGCCATCTGGAGCTGCTGGCTCCTTCCCCAGGGCATTGTGGTGACCGTGACAATGAGTTTCCTCCTTCTGGCATTGTCAGGTACACTGAGAGATTTAATTATCTGAGGGAGCACCCCCAATATAATTATAGGGAAAAGGAACTTGGAATTCACTCTCATCTTTTTCTTCTCCTGTACCAAGTTTTTAAACCTAAAAATAAATTGGAGTTTTCAAACTGGTAGGTTACATGGTAAGTTTGATTAGGTGCTTTATTCTAACCCCCGCCCCAAAAAACAGAAGTTGACCACATTCTTTGTTGGCATAGGAACATGAAAAAATGGTTTACTCCCTTACAATAAGAGAAAGCACACTGAGGTAGCATTTCTTTCCTAGAACATTGACAAAATTCCAAATGTTTGATGACGTTCTTTGTTGGGAGGCTTGGAGGAACAAAAGCCCTCAGGCATTGATGGTAGGTGAACAGTTCTGTAGAGTGGATCTTAACAACATCCAACAAATTTGTCCTTGCATTTTCTTCCTTGACCCAAAACCCCATTTCCTAGAATCTACCCTGAAGACACCTCCAAAATATGAAACAATGTTTAGGAAATTTACTCATTATACATTTACTTATAGTAACAAATATTAGAATCAGCCCAATGTCTGTCAGTAAAAGACTGGTTGAATATATTAGGACATAGCTATACAATGGAGCATAATTCAGCTTTAAAAATAAAAAAGGAAAAATTAAACTATGTTCTAGGTGGAGCAATTTCCAGGATATATTGTTAGAAATTATAAAATTTTAAACATATGTGTGATTTGTACATATACCTTGTAATAGAGATTTGACTTTGAAAATAATATAGCATAAAGTAACATAAAAGAACCTAAAAAATAGAAATAAATACATGAATGAATCTATCCATAGGCCAAGTTAATAACAAGTACAAAGAAAAGATTTATTTCAAGTGTCTTTAAAACATTATTTTGGCGGGATGCCTGGGTGGCTCAGTTGGTTGAGCGGCTGCCTTCGGCTCGGGTCATGATCCCAGCGTCCTGGGATCAAGTCCCACATAGGGCTCCTTGCTCAGCGGGGAGCCTGCTTCTCCCTCTGCCTCTGCCTGCCTCTCTGTCTGCCTGTGCTCACTCTCTCTGACAAATAAATAAATAAAATCTTAAAAAAAAAAAAACAAAAAACACTATTTTGGCTACACTTACTGGAACATAGTCTATGGAAAAGTAGAACTGCAAAGAAATCTGAAACATTAACAGTCAAAATTGTAGTTGTCCTATTATTACCAGTCCTTTTGAAACTATCCTATAGAGGGTGCAGAATGATGAAAACATAATTACATTAATGCTGTCAAGAAGCAAAACTATCAAATGTAAGAGAAAAGAGTTATAAGCATAAAATAAAAGAAGATAAGTAAAAAGCATGTTACTTGACATCAATATGAGCTCATGACTCTCTAAAAAAGAACAGGAGAAATGAAAACCCAAGTGCAGTTAACATACCAAAGCCCTGACTGTCAAGTCTAAATATCATTTCTTACTGAAGAGAATGCCTTGGAAAGATCACCTATTCCAGTCTGGGGTGGAAATATCCAAGATGAGCATGGAGTTTCCTGTTGTCCAGGATAGAAGGCAAAAAAGTTATCAAGGACTATCAGGTCATATTAAATGGAAACCAAAGCCAACATGAAGGGACTTCCATTGACAAAAGATAAAACAATTTTAATTAAAATAATAATGAATAAAATTGAAATGCATATATATATATATATATATATTTTTTTTTAAATGTTTGAATTGATAGTCACAAATAAAAGAGGAGAAGCCCAAAGGAGAGAAAAACCATGTTAAACACCAGGAAAAAAATTAGGACACCAACTTCTTACTCCAAAAGTTGGCAGTAAAAAATAAGGAACTAAGTGTTTATCTTGTCTTTCCTGTAAGAATTGCATTTCAGGGTAGTCAAGTGGCCCCAACTGATAAAGGAAAGTTTTTGCTCGAAAAGAATCTCAGTTAATAAATCTGGAAAGAATGATAGAATTAGAAAAATCATCATTTTGAGGGACGCCTGGGCAGCTCAGTCAGTTAGGCATTTGCCTTCAGCTCAGGTCATGATCCCAGGGTTCTGGGATCGTCTCACATCAGGCTCCTTGCTCAGGGGAGAGCCTGCTTCTCCCTCTGTCTACCTTGTCCCCTGCTTGGGTGTGCTCTCTTTTCTCTCTCTCTCTGGCAAATAAATAAATAAAATCTTAAAAAAAAAAAAAAAAAGAAAGAAAAGAAAAAATCATCATTTGAAACTCTAAAGAAAATAGGTTCAGTAAGGATCATTAAGGATGAAGCCATTTGATGACGATTGGAAATTTCGTAATGTAGAGATCAGACTGTCTTAGCATCATGGGAAGCAGGAAAACAGACATAGTGTGTCTCCTAAAATGATGCAATGTGAAGAACACATTGACACCTCTTCTCCAGAAAAGAGCAAAACTGTAATCAAGCTAAGCAACATTACAAGGAATCAGGCAGAAAATTCAAAAACATGGTTTTCCTAAAGTATAACTGATCTTGATTTTTTTCAGAAGTGAGGAGGGAATGATAAATGAATAGAATATACTTTTTAAGGAAGAAAGAAAAGGAAGGAAGGAAAGGCAACAGAGGAGGCAAATGTGGCCAAATATTAAGAATAGTTGAAGCTATGTGATGAATACGTGGACATTTACACTAGTCTTCCCAATGGTTTTATTTGAAATTTTCCCTAGTAAAGTATTAAGAAAACGTGTTATTTTATGGTGCATAGAAACCTTAGAGCAATTTGGCTCACTTGGCTAAGTGCAATAATCAGCCCAGTTATAGAGAACACTACACCTGTTAATGAAGACACGGTTGGAAGTCTTCGAGCTTGCTGCTAGTGTCAGGTGAAAATCCAAAGCATAGAGATTGGGGTGGTAATGAGAAACAAACATGCCTTTCAAAGAGATTGAGCCATCCTAAAGCACCAACCATAAAATGAAGATGCCTCCTTTTTCCAAGTTAATAAATAAGAACTATAATTTTCTGTCCTTTCTCAAATCTTGAGATTGTGCCCATGAGCCTACCTGAGTAATTCCTTTCTGCCCAAGCAAGTTACTCACTGCCTGGAACATTTTCTGTCCTGCATACAGATTAATACATTGCTGGCACAGTGAAGATTAAAACAAAGTAGGCTTCTTAGTCCCCTTGGGCTGCTGTGACCAAATACCACAGAGTGGGTAGCGTATAGACAACAGAAATTTATGTCTCACAGTTCTAGAGGGTTGAAGTTCAAGATCAAGGCACTGGCATGATCACATTCTCTGGTGAGGATCCCCTTCCTGATTCATAGCCAGTACCTTCTGGCTGTGTCCTCACATAATAGAAGAGCCTAGGGAGCTTCTGGAGCCTTTCTTATAAGGCACTAATCCCATTCATGAGGGCTGCACCCTCATGACCTAAGTACCTCCCAAAGACCCCACCTTAAGCTAATACCATCACATAGAGCATTAGGATTTCAACAAATGAATTTAACAGGAACACAAACATTTAGAACACAACACAGATCCTGACCATGAGGAATTTATTTTATTTTAAGATTCGTTTACTTATTTTTAGAGAGAGAAAGAAAGAGCTTGTGTGCTTGCACGTTCGTACATGTGCATGAGTTGGGGAAGGGCAGAGGGAGAGGAAGAGAGAGAATGTCTAGCAGACTCCCTGCTCATAGCCAGAGTCCAATGTGGGCTAGATCTCAGGACCCTGACATCATGACCTGGGCCAAAACAGAGAGTTGGACACTCAACCCACTGAGCCACCCAGGAGTCACGACTATGAGGAATTTTAACTGGTAACATACAACAAATGTAAGAAATGGACATTTTGAAAGTGTACTTTTCTTGATTTGGTAGCCAAGGTTATGAAACTAGGCTTCTTTTTTGAAGTCCAAAAGAATCCCATTCTCAGCACAGTTCTAAGCAAGGAAAACCAACCTAACTTTTACATGCACTATTCATTTTAACTAGCTTCCCCTTCATTCAGTCTCCCTTGAATATGGACTGCATATTGTAAATACAAGAATGAAGACAGGGTTCATGCCAGCAAGATGTTTCCTGCCTCATAAAGTCTTTGGACATCTGCACAGGTTGGAGGTGTTTACTATTTGAAGAAAACTGATACCAGAAAAGGACACATTCAAATAGCTCTCATAAATAAGGACCAAAACTTTCTAGAAGAGATGAAGATCTAAAATTTTAAGTCTTCATCTTACAAAATAAAACCAAACACCATGAAAATAAATGTTTCATTGTATTTTCATAAGACATAGTTTACATTTGCACCATGCACCAATTCATAGAACAAAGTTACACATGGTGCTGGAGGGTGTGGGCATAATCTTTCCAAACAAATTATATAACAGCATGACCTAATACCTTTTATTTCCTCTTTGACTTTCAGGGATCTTAAAGAGAGTTATAAAAACACACAGTTTCTACCAGCTTTCCCTTAAGCATCTCTTAATCAGTTCTCTTCAAATCATTCTCTCTAGAAGCACCTATCATGTCATTAATTATCATTTTTGATTTTCTGTTCCTCAATTACCTAGTCTTCATTTGCTGACACGCGTTTATCTTGCTGGCGATTCCGAATTCCCTAACATCCCGCTTCATCACCCTTCATCATGAAATTTCCTAGCTTTTCACCTTCACTTCATAATCACTTTGCCATCCAAAAATCAGCAAGACTGACCAAGAGATTCCAGCAAAAGAGACACTAGGATTAACCAGGGAGGCATGATTAAGGGGAGCTTATTGTATAATTGGTCTATTTATTAGTAATATTTTACTGCCTTATGAAGTGGTATAGTTATGATGTATGAGAAATCCATAGCGGGAATCCATGAGATCAGGGGATTTCTGCCAGGGTGCAATCAATCAAGAGGTCAGGAAAGCAGGACAGACTCCATCTTCTAGAATGAGCACACCTAGAAGGACCGAACAGGAGTTTGGAATTCATTCGGTAGCCAGTCGGAATCCAGGGCAGGTTTTGAAGGGAAGAGTGGCCTGGCCCTCAGTGCTCCAGGATGGTCACTTCTTGCTGAAGAAGCAGGAGACGAGGGCAAAGATCCAGTCAGGACAGTTTTTAAACAGTGTATTCAGATCCATCCTTCCTACCTTAGGTCTCAGTGGAAAGCATGCAGCACTGTAAGAGTGTGATTTAAGGGGCAGTGGAGAAAGCTAGCCTCCACAAAATAGTTTCCTCCTGACCCTGATAGAGTGCTGACGAATTTTATATTACTCAATTCTTATAGCACTCAAGGCCTCTTTTGAAATGCATGTGCTGTTTGGCTGGAGAAAATCCACAGCAGCAAATCTATACCTCATTTCCACTGGTTTATCACTTGGGCAAGACAGATACCCTGCAGAAATTTTGTTGGGATAAAGGGCAGGGGGAAGGTCTCTTGCTAGGGATGAAATCAATGCTGTGGAAAATTCGGGGCAATCGGGGGTCAGTCTGAGAGCCTCAGCTGGTGGAAGGAGCCCCAGGGGGGAGAGAACAAGAACAGCACAGGAGATGAACCCAAAGAAAGGTTTCACCTGCTTTACAGTCATCTGTAAAGCCAGCGTCTGCCTCTGGTACATCTTCACTCCTCATTCCTGCATATTGACTTCAGGGTGGCAGCCAAAAGCAAAACTGAACCTGTTTTGTTCATTTCCTTAACAAGGGCTATATCCTGAAAGCACATGTGTGTGTTTACATCCCCATTCCAGCCATGGCTTTTTGGAATAAATTAATGAAGTTTAACTGCACTTCAGTAACTAAACTTATGCTTTAAGAAATTGATGTGTATTTACTTTGGATTTTTGAGCTGTTACAGTGAGCTGAGTTGTACTGGTGTCGTTTGTAAGTAGAACATAAAACTGTTAAGAAATCTCTTTGAATGTATTTTCCACCATCAGAAATTACTATCGTTACCTTTTATTTTCAGTAGGGAGTAATTTGTGTATTTCTAGCCCCAAAACAGTATGAGATAAAGGAAATGTAAGTACATTTTCAAATTTTGTCTTTTTTTGATGGTATTTCCCCATCATTTCTCTATGATTCGTTCACCTAATTTCTGTGTCTGTACATACAAAGTGAGAAATAAGGTGCTATTCTAGATAAATCAGAACAAAAGTAACTTTGTGCCTCAATTATTCTCTTTATTCCAATGGAAACATTTTTAAGAGGTGAATTGTGTGGACATTCACTTAAACTCTTTGCCAGACCCTGCATGTCTGTAAATAATGCGGGTCGCACTGAAACTTACTCTCGCCACAGTAATTCTTTTTTTTTTTAATTTTAATAGACATATAATGTATTTTTATCCCCAGGGGTACAGGTCTTCACCACAGTAATTCTTGGCTCTACTGGGTCATCTCTGGAAAAGTTTTCAGGAAACAGTGCAAGGAAAGCCAGACCCCTTCACATGGCTGCGTTCAAAAGGCTGCAGCTCCAATCTCTGAGCAGTACGCTGAGGCTAAAATAAGCATCTCTGTCTGTGGGGGGTTAGCTTGGGTTGGAAACCTGTGACCTGAAAGTAAGAGGTGGCTGATGGAAGGGGCAGGGAGAACATGATCAATACTGTGGTTAGCGGGCTGTGACTTTGCCATTCTCAGGGCTATGCCATTAATGAAACAGTACTTTCTTCTCATCTCTGGAGACTCCTTCCTGACGTTCCACCCCACCACACACATGCATGTACACGTAGACACACACACACACACACACACACACACGCATGCGTGCACACACACACACACACACACCCCTTTCTTAAGCCCAGGAGTGATGCTGGCCCTCCCTCACCCTCACACTGGGCCAGCCACCTCACACCAGAGCTACTGCAGAAAGGAAGGTGACAGTGACTTCCACTGGCCACCACAGCCTTCTCCTTGCCCCCACCTGGCCAGATTAGGGAGCAAATGAAAGCTGATTGGTGGCGGGAAGCTCCCTTTTTAGAGATTATTTAGATTGGGTCCAGCACTATCTTTCCACAGATGTTGTTTTAAGTCTTTGCAAATTTCCATATCAGTCCAAAATGGCATGCTGTGTAAAAATGCACCAGAAAACATTTTTCTTTGTTGTTTGGATTAAACAAATTAAAGCAAGTCAGCGTCATGATGAAAGAACATACAGTTGAAATGGTGGAGGATGGAGTGTAATCTTTGCTTAGATCTGAGTAGTCTCTATGGCTGTAAGAAAATCACTTCACCACTCTGGGCTTCGTCATTCAAATGAAGACACTGGAAAAAAATCCAGCATCATATTCATAACCATCAAGAGGAGATAAGAAACTAAAAATGAGGGGAAAGACAGGGTAGTAAGGAAATAGGACTTGTTGGCAACCTGAAGACATTTATATTTAAATTTTTAAATCCAAGTAAAATGTGTTGGCAAATTCATTGCAAGGGCAGCCAGGGCAATCCTTTCAAGAGAGGGTCTTAAAGCTTCTTGCTGCCTTCAAATCTGAAAAAAATAATGTTTTGGTGTATCCGAGGCTTAATAGAAAGAGTAACAGTTTTCAATAAAAGTTCATGCACCTGTTAAGTTTCTCAATAAATTCAAAATTTTGTTATGCATCATGGCAATACTATAGTACACAAAAGCACAGTATTTGCCATTCCTTTTTTTAAATTTTAATTTTTTTAATTAGCATATAATCTATTATTTGTTTCAGGGGTACAGGTCTGTGATTCATCAGTCTTATACAATTCACAGCACTCACCATAGCCCATGCCCTCCCCAATGTCCATCACCCAGCCACCCCATCCCTCCCACCCCCACCTGTCCAGCAACCCTCAGTCTGTTCCCTGAGATTAAGAGTCTCTTATGTTTTGTGTACCTTGTTTTGTCTTGTTTCATCTTTAAATCCCTTCCCTTATGATCCTCTGTCCTGTTTCTCAGATTCCTCATATCAGTGAGATCATTCCCGTTCCTTTTTCTATGACCAACACAGGTTTTCTAGAATTGGTGAGTTACTGGTTTGTTGTCTTGGTTTATCCCAAGGAAAGAGATTTATTCAGAGTGGAATTGGAGTCTGCCTTGTGACCCCAACTTCATAGTAGTGAACTTGGACTTCACACAACATGTGTCCTGACGGGATTCTCTGCCAAAGCCACTTCATACTCTCAAGGCCTAACATTTACTACACCCATTATTGTCCAAATGTATGGAAGTTGGATGTCTGACATGGAAGGAGGCAGAAAGAACCAAAGGGAAAAAGATACAATTTAGTCTAAAGTACAAGTAACATTTATAGCTACTTTTTCTGGAACAAGTGAGTAGTTAAGCGATAGGTTTACGAGTTAAATTCTTCCCAATGGCATCTCTGATGTTACAGGTTCACTCTGTGAAAGAATAGGCCCTGTAGTCTTGATTTTTACCTGATTTTATTAAACCTCTTTTGTTATTTCTGTCATTTAAAATGCATGTTCTTATTCCCACCTCCACCCTTAAAAGGTGTAGCAATGCACTTGAGACCTTGAGATCTTAGAATAAGGGCACAGACAGGAATCTAAATATGTAATCCCAGTTGTCCTTGAAAAGGAAACTGTTCACACCATTGTCTAACATGGGTGCTTTTGCTTGCCAATCTACTGGGAAGGAGGAAGTTTGACTAGCTGACAGCTACAGGTCCATCAGAGGGATGGTAAATTCTTCCTGGCAGATGGCTGGGTAAGCAGAGTGGACACGAGAACAGAAGAGAGAGGGAGAAGACTACGGAGTCATGGGAGGCTGTAAGGATATAGAGGACAAAACTCTCAAGACATGAGCAGTCCAACACACACAGGGCTCTAGAAGGGGGACATCAAAGAGCTTTGGTGTCTCCAGTTTGCTCCTACCCTGTTGGGTTTTCCCACTGTCCCACACCTGCCAAGCATAACTAGTCTCATAAAAACTCACACTCAGAGACAGTGAAGAATTCATCTGTACCTTTGTCCTTAGCATAGTTCAGATAGGTTGGAAGTCTCAAACACCTGTAAACACTGAAAGGGAGTGAAGAGGAAATAAATTTCAGAGAATATAGCCAACCCATGGGTCAGCTTTCCAAATTACAGGTTTCAGGTCCTGAAACTAACAGGAGTAGCAAAGAACTTTTCTAGACTTAAATTCTCTATCCCTTGACAGACTGCCTCAAATTTCCATTCCATTCCTTAAATTCAGCCACTGACATCTTGCTTCCCGTCCCATAGAAGTGACCAGCCTGATGTCATTTCTCTTTAAGAAATGGTAAAAAAAAAAAAAAAAAGAAAAAGAAAAAGAAAAAGAAAAAGAAAAGAAAGTGAGAGAGAAAAGAAAAGGAAAAGAAATCCAGTTCAGACCTAGATTTCCAAAATTTCCCCAATTCCACTTTCTGATGCCCTATTCATAACTGAGTTTCAACTTGATATACCTCCAAAATCATTCACTTCTCCCTAATCCCAGTCATCAGCTCCTCTTGAATCTCCTGTGAATACACCCAGATAAGACCCCATCCATAGGCTCATGCAAGTATGCTCTTAAAACTCCTTCTAAATCAAGGTCACAATATGAAAATATATAATATTATTATGTAATGATCCTTAAATTTGGATAATCTAGAAGCCATCATAGGGTCTTGTAATTATACCTCTCCAACATGATCATTCTGTTGCAACCAGTCTGAAGTAGATCCTAAGAAGGCAGGTGATCACTAAACCACCATTGGAGAAATGTCACCTTAATGATACAGAGACCATGAGGCACACACAGTCCCTGTGGGGTCATTTTCTCTTTGAGGTCATGGGAAAAGGCCAGAGGAAGCAGCCCTGCTGGATGGTCCTGGGGATCATAGCAGGGTTGAAGCAGAGGGATAACAGTAACACAAATGAGAATTACAGCCAAGTCAGATTCTCCCCACGTTTCCAAATCCGTGGTCTATCCAAATCTGGAGAATTTTCCATTCCACCAGTGAAGCAAAAGATCCAGAGTTCTGCAAGATGGATGAACAATGGTTTCCTGAATGACCTAGAACTTGGATATATTTGCATATTGCTTTCTAAACCTAGAGTAAATGTGCCTTGCATTTCCCATTCAATGTTGTGTTCCCAAGCTTGCCTGCCTATGTGCCGAATATTTCATGAGGGTCTTGAGAGACATTCTCTCCAAGATGACTGGTGAAGGCCTGAGTACCATGTGGAATCGCCCAGAGAAAGACTTTGAAAACACAGTCTTAAAGGCAGACAGCGGGGGACACAGTGGGTGATGCAGCAACCCAGCCTCACGTACTGAGCTCCCAACCCGCAGGCTCACAGCTGCTGTGCCTTTCCATGCAGGTAGGCACTTGATTAGATCAGTGCCTGGTATCTGCCCCGGGAAAGCACAAGCAGCTGAGGGCCGACTGCTGACTGCAGAGACAATGGGAAGCATCATGGATGCCCCAACTCCCCACCTATCGTAGGTGTCCATTAGATGCTTTGCACTCCACTTGCTCCACCTGCAACAGAGAGGCTATACCAGCTGAGCTGGCATTTATTGCGGCCGTCCTGAGGGTGGCTCCCTTTGAGAGTGAAATGGTCCATCTCCTACCATCTGGTATCCCAAAGCACAGAGTGAGCAAGAGGCATTTTAATTATCATGCGTCTTCAAGAGAGGACAAAATAAAGAAGAAAGGAGAAGGAGCCCACATGAGTATTCAAACCGAGTCCTTAAAGTTCACCAAAAGCAGTTTCCTCCTTGCTCCAGGCTGAGGACCAAGTGGCAAACACTGTCAGTCACCTCCCCAGCCAGAGGCTAAGGGACCTGGGGGATGGCTGTGGACACCGCTCTGGCTGCAACGTCACGCAGAGTTCCTCACTCCTGGAGTGCCCGCTGGCTATTGCTGCTACCACACTGCACCTCGACAAATCTGCAGGGTCTCCCTCACTCCAAAGAGAAGGAAACAGAAGCATAAAGAAGGTAGGAAACTTGCCAGAGTTCTGGACGCTTAGGGACAAATTCGGATGTAAGCCCAGGTCTGTTTGACTGTAAACCCCATGTATTTCCAAGTAGAGCAGCAGTTTGTAGCTTTTTGTTATTGGGACCACTTTACACTCTCTAAGATTACTGAAGACCCCCAAAAGGTCTTTGTTTGTTGGTTTTATATATATATATATATATATATATATATAACATACACATAATGTGTGTATATGTATATGTATAATAAATACACATATTTAGAAATTAAAATTGAGAACAACTTTAAATGTACATTTATTAATAATGAAAATCAACATAAACAACAATAAAATTAACATTACATGTTAACAAAAGTAGTCCATTTTATGAAACATGTCATTAGTGTTCAAAACAAAACAACAACAAAAAAAAACTAATGGGGACGACATTGTTTCACATGTTTGCAAATCTCTTAGATGTCTGGCTAATAGATTCTTACATCCTCTTCTGTATTCAATCTGTTGCGGTATCATCACGTAGCCTCTAAAAAACTCCACTGGATAACTCATGAGAAGAGTGAAAAATGTTTCAGTGTTATTTTGAAAACAATTTTTAACCTCAAAGACCTCCTGGAAGGGCATCAGGGCCCCGAGGGGTCTCCAGACCATGCTTTAGGAATCATTGCACTCCAGCATGCCCTTCTGCATTGAAGTGGAGGCTGGGTCTACCCTATGAAAGACCCCGGGCGGTGTTACTCTGGAACACCCATCACCAAAGCAAACCTATCACTTAGACCATGAACAATTGTGCATATAGGTCTTAGAAACCTTGCCTTAAATATCTCAAAGCTAAGGCTTCCTCTAAGGATAAGATGATTTCTCATTTGCTGATGTGGACCCAAAAGAGTAACATGGTATTCATGGTACTCTAAGAAGGCTGTGTCTCTTAGAAAGTGGAGGCCCACACCAGGAGAGGCCATACACAGGTCCACCCATACCGGATTGACCTAGCCATAAGATCCAACCTCCAAATAACAATTTCTGCCCCTTGCATTCAAAATGATGAGAAACATTTACTACAAAGTGTTGCTTTTAATTTCCACTGTGAAAATATGAACCTTCATATATCATGAGGTGAGACAGCGGGCACCACCTGACTTTTCCCTTCAGTGGAATGATGCAGAGTCAGGTAGCATTCAAGATAATGATCATCAAACTGAAGCCTCAAATGAAGGAAATAGACAGGGCCCAGAGTCAGGTTAACAAGCTGGAGCCAGATGAATGGAGATGAGGACAGGGCAAGCAAATTCAGCAGAAGAGAAGGGAGGCCAGCCCCACCAGTCAGACTCAGGTGGCACAGTCAAGGTCAGGAAAACAGACCCCTGCCTGCTCAGCCCGAGGTCGGGAGCATCACAAATCAGAATCAGAAAGGGTAAGGTAATGCCCAAGTTTGGTTTCCATCCTAAAACGCTATGTTGGCATCAAAAGGCTTCTCAGATATTAAGGTGCTGATTTGCCAATTATGGCACCTGAGGCCATATAGTGCCCCCACAGAATATATTGAACATCATTTTATAAAAGGATACTTTTTCTTTATATTCAACTTTTCAGTGATAAATTTTATTCACATTTTAAAAACAAGATTTCATATCAGCTTTGAGCATTTCAAGATTTCTATGGGCATCTTTTTTAAAGCACAGTTACCATTAACTTTACAAATTTTACCTTTAAGATCCAAAATGATCTTTTGTCTATTACTTGGGCTTTTAATAATTGTCTTAACTTTTTGACATTTTCTGACTTTATAGCTAAGCTGCTTATGTGAGAACAATTTATAATTTAAATAAGATAAGTAAATTAAAGATGACTTGTTCAAACAATGAACAACCGCTAGTGAGGGACAAATAAAAAATAAATAGATCTACTTTAGAAAAATGTCATCCTGTCACAGACAAACATTAACCCTTTAGAAGTCAGCTGTCACTTTGTGGCCAGCAATTAAGCAATTAAAAAGTTGAGTTCCCACTGGTCTCACCACCATGTGTAACTCTGGCAAGCTTGTACTGAGGGTCCAACTTTGGAGGTCAAGTCGCATTTTGAGACAATTAACATTACCTGTCTTCTAAGGGTTCACAACAGACTCTATACCAGGGTTTCCATCTAGCCTCTCCCCTACCAAATTTCTTCTTTCTTTCTTTTCCTGCCTCTCTCCCTTGCTTATCCACAAAACATATCATAAGAACAATTATATCATTAGGAACTCTGGTTTTGTTCCCACCGGTGAAAAGCTTTATGGTGTTCACTACAGACACCTGGCAAGTACCCCATTCAGAACTTAGAGACTGCCCATGCCCACATGGCTGCACCACTTCCCCCTGGATGTCAACACCAGCCTATATTACCCACTCTTCTGGGGCCCCTTGATGCCCTTGACCTAGCCTGCTGAAGACTTGAAGAAAGAAAAGAGCAGAGAGTAGTCACTAGAGTCGTTCCTGAAAGAGAGTGTACATGAATGTGTGTGTGTACTTGATTACTTTAAACTCTGTTTTATAGTATCCTTATATTATTTCAAAATATTAACATTTTCTATTGGTAGTTATTAACTTTAGGATGGTTAAATAAGATGTGTAGAAATAGAGATAGATGATGGATAGATACATGATAGAGAGAGATGATAGATGATGGATAGATAGTTAGGTGATAGGTAGACAGAGGTACATATTTAGAGCACAATCACTTTGTTCCATGATTAGAGATGGGAGGAATTAACCTAGAGTCCTACTTAGCAACCATGATGAACAGCAAACCCTGTTGTCTTGTGTCTTGTGTAGAGTCGTCCCCCCAGGAGCTTCCTGTCTGAAGAGAGATGAACTAAACATACATTTATTTCCATGCTAACTACAGAGATGCCACCGTGTCCATTTATTTTCCTAATCCTGTTGTTGTTATTTTAATTTTTGCAATCAGTATACAACAAGCTACACATTTCATTGGCCTGAACTGCCTCAGTCCAAGCCCAACTCATTTCTCAAGAGTAAGACTTTGGCCAAAGCTCTTAAGATATAGAGCTCTTGATTCCTGCCTGTCTTGCTGGCTATACTGTAGATGAAAGGGAAAAGAGTAGATATCTAGTGGGAGAAAGAATGGCAATAACTCTTGCAAGGCATTCACCTGCTCATCATGGTGGAGGATAAACTGTGTTTGGATCCACTTCACTCAAGGGCTATATTAATGCCTTCTTGCCTTCCCGCCTCACAAAGCGACAAGCACGGATTACATCTTTGACGCATGTTGTGCTGCGGCTTTATGCAATTTGACATCTTCGCAAAATCTTGTCTCTCCACAACGAAAAAAATGTCTGTTACAATTTGTGCAAGAATTTGATGCCTTAATACACTGGGTGATTTAGATGTTTCTTTTAGAGTGCTTCTCTGCTTTGTGAGAAGGAAGAGCTATTTGCCTGAAATCTCAGTGATATTCTGGTTTTCCTGACACTCTCTGGACCATGGGAGAAACTCCCGATCTTCTTTTGAAGTCAAGCTATCACTGTTGTAATGGTCATATCCTACGTGTGTAGTTGTGAATTAGTCCTGACAGCCTGGCGGGGAAAGCCAAAAGAGGGGCAAGAGGAAGGACAAGGGAATCTAATCACAGGAGGCAGTAAAGCCACTGCCTGCACTGGGATGTCCCCCCTGAAAAAGTTGAAATTACCATTATGATGGCAACTGTCATCAGGAAAGCACAGCTAGGTGGCTCTGCTGTTTGCTTCCTGAAACTTCCAATAACCCATCACTTTTTTTATGGTAAGGAGAGCTGAAAGATGGCAGCATGTCATCACCTCCTTGCTTCTAAGATTCTATCAGTTATGTAGCAACAAGTTAAGAGAAAAGGCTTTATGACTCATGACTTGTACAGGATTTGACTCTCAGAAGGACTCAACAGGCTCTGATGAGCTAGTGAGGAATCCACAGAAGGTGCCGATGGCCCACACAGTCTTCATGTTCTTCTGTTCCCAAATCCTTCCATTTTGGATAATGGTTATTACAAGATATCTGGACAAGGAAGTAGGTTCAGAGGCACAATCTTAGTCCAAGAACAGTATGACTTACTGAAAATGGAGTTGTTTTACAATAATAATGGCACTGCTGCCACTTACATGGTGTGTCCTGAGGGCCTCTGCAGAAGGAAAACATGTACAGTGGATATAGAGGATATAGACCTTTGCTGCCTCGTGGCAGGTGTCTTTCTAAATGTATCTATTTAATCTATTTAATCTATTTCTAAATGTATCTATTTAATCTATCTAAATGTATCTATTTCTATTTGTATCCAGGACTGACCAGCATCTGGACCACACAGCAGTGAATGCCATCACAGCCATGTGGTTCTGAACTGTCATTAAAACACATGTGGATTTTATAGTTTTAACCAATTTGCAATTGATCAGCTGTGCCTCGATTCAGCAATGAGATGTTGCCTCTTTTCCTCCCCAGCCTCTGGGTGTAGGACATCTGGTTAGGGTCATGGCTTTTGGAAGGGATTTACTAGATAGTAATAAGACTCGTAGAACTCATTTAGCTAGTACTGTAATGCAGACAATCAAATTCTTCCCTGAATGTATCTTTTCTTCCAGCCTCCGGATTTGGTACTGACAATAATGATTAAAAAAAAAAACCAAAACAGTCACTACCACATCTGAGTACTACCTATACAGACAAGGTACCCAAGGCTGCACATGCATCCCTCAGTCCTTGCAGAGCCTCTCTGAGACAGTGCTGATACCATCTCATTATGCAGAAGAGACCAAAACCCATGATGGCAATATATATACATATATATGTATATATATATAATCTCCACATATATGTGTGTGTACATATGTATGTATATGTACATATGTACATATACATATATGTATAATACATATATGTGTATGTATATCTATATATACATATACATATACATATATATGTGTATATATATAATCTCCAACTCAGAGAGGGATGTCAGAACTAGATCTTACCTACTTTCTGTTCTCCTGCTATGGAACTTCTGTTAGCGTGTGTGCCAAAAAGCATTTAATCCCTAATCCCAGCCCTGTCTTTCATGAGCATTGTGATTTGGGGCAAATTATTTAATGCTTCTGAAGCTAATTTGCCCCAGCTGTAAAATGGGGACCACAATACCTATCCGGTGATGGAAGGGTGAAATGGGAAGTATAGAGTATAATATGGTATCTGATTCATATAAATCACTCAATGTCTATTGAGGGAATAAATTGAGAGAATGGATGAATGAGCCTATGATTAGTAATTCCTGTTCCTCTTTCAGAGAGTCAGTAAATAGGGAGGGCAGGGATGAAGACATGGAATCATTGTGACAAAAGTGTTCAATAAGGACTTTGTTAGAAATAAATGAATAGCTTAGAGTAGTTCTTAGTCAAAAAGGATTCACATCCTTTTTTGTACTTGCCCATGTTCAAAATCCTGGAGCCAGAAAACCAGAAAGATGACAAAATGCAGTTATCCTTCTCTTGGCTTCTCTGGCCTGGAAACACCCTCATCACAACTGATCAAGGGTTCCGAGGAGGTCCAGGGGTGTCTGAAACACAAGTAGAGAGACTTCAAGCTGTAGGGAGCCTGAGAGGCATGGGTCACTTTTGACACCCACCCTACATGGACAACAGTCAGAAAAGACCACAAGCGGTCAGTCTCAAGTGAACAGGACTTGGATGTTTAAAAGGTGTTCAGGTCCTGGTAAGGGGCAGAAGGAGTCTCCAGGGAAAATAGGAAAGTGTCAGGATTCCAGCTGAGCTTTTGATATTCATTCCCATAAAACCATCACCCTGTGGAAGGAGCAAAAGGAACTCCAGGCATCTGATTATAGGGTTACAATGGTCATTAAAATGATTTTCAAGTCCCACTTGAGAATTAGTGACTTAGAAGAGCTTCAGAGTCACCTATAGCCCCATTGTCATCAACTGTCAGCCTTAGGGTCATGGACCTTGTCTCATATCCATGGGTAGGCTGATCAGAGAGGCAGCATCAGAGCATGGGCACAGAGTGGACCTTCAGGACAAATGCACCTGAGCTCAAATGCCATCTCCATCTCTTACTCACTTCCTGTGTCACTGGGGAAGGTTCTGAGTCCTTATTAAACATAGTTTCCCTTTTTGCTTAAACGAGTTTTAAAATCTCCTCTTCCAGGGCTCTTGTCAGGACTAAGCAGGATAACATATAGAGTGCCAGGCACCAGTCAGTGCTTGAGAAGCTCATAAGAAGTTCCTAAGGAGATCAAGCACCACACGGGCTTCTTCTTCTTGTGAAATATTTTAGTCAAGAGGTCTCATTTGATTTTGCTCTGTATGGGATTTTTTTGCTTTTATTGTTGCCTTTACACTTTCATAAAAGAGCATCATTTTGCCCATTCTTTCCTGAAAGACGAAAATAGACCAAGAAAATGCTTTGGTGGGAACTTGGAAATAGGACCAACGGATTCCATTTCCAGATATGTTTATTCACTGTCCATGGGTAGCTAACCCAAAGACATGATACCAACATTCAAGAGCAGCTCCACTACTTGTCCAGATTAGTGGCTTAGTAAGTGAAGCCATGAATGAGCACTTCAATAGCAAACCAAGATAAAGCTCAATCAATATGGCTGCTCCCATACATATCCACAGATGTAGTCCTCAGCCCTGTTGTAAACTCCCTGTTACATTACTGAGAAAGCAGGTAATTAGTAGAAAAAAGATGAGAGGTAAAAAACAACAGCTTTCAGTTCAGATAAAATGCTTTTCGAGGGCCACAAGCTTTTTTTTTTTTTTTTTAATCTCATTTAATCCTCGTAGAACTCTGGGAAATTAACATTATCATCCTGATTTTTCATCCAATGAAAATGATGTCCAAAGAAGTGGAGGGGTTTGCCCAAATTTACACTGCTGGCAAATGGCAGACCCAAGTCACACAGGAAATGAAAGAGAAAGATGATCTAATGAAAAAAACAAATGCTGTCTCAGAAGTTAGTGGTCATGGCTTTGCTATGTACTACTTCTATGTAATGTCTCAGAACATGGCCAAGGGGACTGCAGCAGGATGGGGAAGATGAGGTATGGGGGCAGGACCCCAAGGACAGCTCCTCCCAGTGAGAGAAACAAACAGCCACAACAGAGCAGAAGTCCAGGGCATCAGGCAGAAGTGCCACCAGAGGATGTGGACACAAGTGTCCGGAGAGAGCCCTGAGGTCTCCTGACAGGTTGGCAAAGTTTGGCTGCTGAGAAACAAGCAGTCCAAACTCCCAGTCTATAGAAAGGGGACAGGACCCCAGGTATTGGACAGAACCCAAAGATAGAGCTGGTGCACCCAAAGATGGGGGGGAAAGCAGGTTCTGTTTCCCAGGAGGGACTAGACATAGAACCCAGATGGAAACTGAGGCACCAAAACTGGCCCTGCTGCTCTCAGGAAGAGGCCCAAGCTATACATCATTGAGGACCTGGCAGCCAGCATGAGTGACCTGCCTACTAGAGTTTGTCAAAGTTCTCCGGCCCAAGTTAAGTTTCCCCACTGGATGTGGAACTGAGCCTGCAGGGGAGGCAGAAAGATGCTTCAGCTATGAAAGCTGGGGGTTTTTACAGGTGACGCCCAAAATTTCTCTGGCCACAGGACTTTGGGTAAATCATTTATCCAGAGTAAGCTTCAGTCAGTAAAAAAGAGTGGAGCATGGTTTCCAAAGTTCCTTCTAGTTTTTGGTTGTTTTTTTAAAGATTGTATTTATTTATTTGACAGAGAGAGAGAGAGAGCACAAGTAGACAGAGCAGTAGGCAGAGAGAGAGAGGGAGAAGCAGGCTTCCCACTGAGTAGAGAGCCCAATGTCGGGCTTGATCTCAGGAATCCAGGAACATGACTGAGGCACCCAGGTGCCCCAGGTTCTTCCAGTTTTAAGTCTCTGGGTTTGTAATGTCAGGAATCAACAAGAATAGATACTGAAACATAATTTATCTGGAGAAGTCAATGGAACATAAAACAAAAGTTCAGGTTGTTTTGAGCTGGTGTAATCTGCGGTATTTAATTTCAGGAAAACCTTTACCTTTGATGTGCTCAGCTACAAACAGGGACTCGAGGGATGAGTTCTTTAAGCATGCTAAAGTGAATTAAACTGAGCAAAGTAGCCAAACACTTAGAAGATATACAAAATATAAATAGTGGAAATAATGATAATCTAGAGATCCTAAGATCTCTTTAAAAAGAAAAAAAAAAATCCTGAAGGAGCCAAAGAAATAACTTCCTTCAGTCCTACTGCCAAAGAGAACAGAGGGTAAGGAAATTCTGATTGCTGAGAAGTGGAGAAAGCACAGCTGCCGAAGAAACCAAAACTTAAATACTTTTGCTGCAGTAGCTTTTCTGCCTTTACTCTCTTTAATTGACTGCTCCCAGCTACATTGAAATGCATCTCCATCTGAATTAAATTGTCTTGAGCAGTCTGACTGGAGCTGGGAGATGATGGAGAATTGCTTTATTTCTGGTTGCCATGCTAGTTGACTCCTCTCTAACATTTGCCTCTAAAAAAAATAATAAAGCCTTTTGAAATGGAAATAGAGCTCTCTTTCTTGAAGGTCTCTCCTCTCCTGTCTTGACTCAGCCTCCTTCTAGGAACATCTTTCAGGTCTACTGTGCAGCCCCCAGGGGAGATTCTGCTCCACTACTTTCCTTGCCCCTCCGCCCATGGTAGGGATTTTGCCAAGCATCTCTACACTAATAATTCCAGTCCCGATCTTTCCCTGGGCTCCAAACACCTACTTTGGGTATTTGCACATAGGTGAGCTGTAGAACTCTCATGTATGCACAAGAATCTAGGCTGCCCCAAAACACCTCCCACCACCTCTCCTTCCTGGGTCTCCCTGTCTTAGCCAACATTCCTCCAGCTTCTGCCAGGCGGGTAATTGGGGCTCTTCCCGTGCATGTGTAAGCTGTTACCAGCCTTCCAGTTCCGTGACTCTGTCTCTCCTCATGTTCATTTCCACCTGTCCCTGCTCTACTTTAGCCTCTCCCGCCTCTCCCCAGGACCCTGATAGGCTTTCTTGCCTGATCTCCAACTTGAATCCACCTACTAACATCTAAAATGCAGCATGGCTCATGGCACTCTTCTATAAAATTTAAAGTCACTACCTACCGTCTGAAGGATTTAAATCCACATGATTGCTTTGGATTCAAACCCACTCATTCCCTTGTTCCAAATTGTATTCCAGGTTGTTCTTCTACCCTAGGCCTCCACAGAGCACACATATTCCAGGCATGCTGTGCACTTCCATTCGTGAGACACAACACACCCCTCCAGGTCTTTGTGTCTTGGTCCATGCCTCAGCCAGCAACACCCTGAGTCAGAAACAACTTTTTCTTCCTTGTGCTCCAGCATTGCATTGCTTTTACCACTATCTAGCAATTATTTAATTTTATCTCACACTGAATATTAGCTATTTGCATCCCCAATGAGACTAGAAAGTAACTGGAATCCTGGGTGGTAGTTAAGAAGCCAGGCCCTGAAGAACGACCAGTAGGTCTGGATTATTGGACCAGTGTCCTAAGCACTTTCACATCGCTTTCCTGATGTGTAAGATGAGGATCATAACTGATCCTACTTCATCAGATTCTTGGGAGGACTGAATGTCACAATATATGTAAAGTGCTTAGCACAGAGCTTGGCATAATACATGTTCCATAAATGTGTGCTTTGATTTTTTTATTGTTATTATTCCTCCATTTTGTACCCAGAGCAGTAGAAAAGCACTCAGTAAGTTTTCAGAATTGGAATTCTTCCGGGAAAAAAAAAATGTTTAATCTGGGGACTCAGACAATTTCAGAGTGTTGTGGGGTTAGAATGTCTCTACTAGCTCTTGGTCAGTGGACCACTGGCCCATCTAACCCTCTGTGCTAGACAGAAGAGCAAGCTAGAAACTGAAGACCCAAGCCCCTTGGCTCTGGGAATGAAATCAACCTCCTGAAATAGGTCAGCATTCTCCTCCCTTTTCCTGACAGTCAGTGTCTGTCTTCAAGCCAAGTGAAATGGAATTTGATAGAGGATACTGCCACTCCTTCACCAGTGTCATGAAATGGCCCAGGTGCAGTAATAGTCAATCACAGTGGGTGCCCAAGTCCCCCAGTCCCAGAACTGCCTGATGACTCTCAGGCTGCACTCAACCATGAAGTACAGTGACAAGACATGCAATCAGCTCATGGACAGGAAGAGAGCTTCCCTGAAAAGCCTACTTCCCTGGAAGATACTCATCTTAGGGGATTCATATTGAGTCTACCAAAAACCAGGTAGAGAGTCTCCTCAGGAAACAGTTTTAAAGCAGTTGAACAATCAATCTCACAGGGCTCTAGACTGTAGGAAGCTCTCAGATCTGTGGCTGGCAGACAGAAAGGTGCAGCAGGGAAGTTCATGGGAGTTATGCATAAATCTCTTGACCAGTCACTGAGAAGTAGAAAAGAAACAGAAGCAGGTGCCAGGTGGCTCGTGGACAGGGTTCTGAACCAGCTGTCTAGCAAACGCTGGCATTCATCGATCAACCATGAAAATGAGAAATCACCTCTCAGTGAATTTGAGATGGGGGGTGGGGGGGCAACATGATTTCCAAAGTCTTTTTCATGGCCAAAGTTATCTTTCTATACCCTGAGATCCCAGTACCTAGTTCCCTACTAAGTAAAGGCGATAACAATGACCTTTCTTATTTTAAAAAATGCAAAATCCATGAAGTTCTAATGGCAGAACCAAGGCTAATACCCAGGGCCCCGATTTCTGGTCCATTTGTTTGTTTGCAACATTTGTACCAGATGCCCTTTGGTCACCCAATACATCTTGTCCCCTTCCTTCAGTCACAAGGGACCATGTGACACAGATGAAATTGAAACATGTTAAGCTCTCAAAAAATTCATTTGAAGAAAGATATTTGAAACAATTTGAAACAAAGAGTCATTGACTTCCTTGTCCCTAGTCAGCCGATTTGAATGGGAGAATCTTGGTTCAGGAAGAACCAACTGTGTTAAGTATATGAGAAGACTCCGGAACACCTCTGTTGCCACCATGCACAAACAGCTCCTGAAGAAACCGGCAAAGCTGGCTAAACCAATGACTTCCTGCCATTTCTGATGCACAGCAGAAGGAGGAGAATCATTTGTCTTTTAAGGTGGCCTAGGAGACAGAGAAGAAATTTCTGGAACTGTTCAATGTGGCTTTGATGAGAAATTAATTAAAGCCACCAGCCAAACTCTCCTCATGTTTGAGTTAGCTAACAAAGTCATTGACAGTGATGGTCTAAGCAGAAGGGCAGGAATCAGAAGACGAAACCAGATTTATCCTAGACCATTTTATTGGCATTTCCAGCTCCTTTAGGTAGTGATATTTAGTCCAAGATCATTCAATATACATATATGCATATTATGTATGGAATAAGTATATATATAGTAAAATACATAATATATAATCATATATATACATACATATATATATGACATTATTTTACTCATTGTTTCCTCTTTATATGAGAAGAAATGGAGATAAAGAAGTCAATTGCCATATTGATCCCGTGACAATGACAGGCCTTCACCTACTTCTGACAATCTTTACTTAATTAAATTCTCTTTTCCTATTACTTCCTTGTTGATGACCACAAAAGAGCATCGCTTAAATGTCCTGCTCTGTTAAAGTCCTTCAAAACGCCGTCTGATTTCTATCAATTTACATAATAACCAGAGTGGAATATTCAGTGACACAAGTAACATCAATGTGTCTCAGACCCATATTTTCCACTTCTCCAAGTCAGTCTCAGTGACCCTCTTCTCCTTCCTGTACCAGTTATGTTTCATATTAAAATATAATAATACCATTGTAGGAGAAGAATATAAGAGTAAATTTATAAGTGAAATTATTGCCTTACCACTTGTAGTAACAGTCTTGCACATTGCTGATGAAGACAAGTTCGTTTTCTATGTACCCTCAAATGATTACTCATTTTTACATAAACTGTCTTTTTGATAGTAGAAATAGAGATTATGCTTTGATTTATGGTTGCATCTTATAAATTCCCTACACCATAAAGAAATAATGAAGTCACATCATTTACTCAAACTTTAATTACATCTTCTACAGTAGAAAGAGAAATCTCAGCAGACATAATGCTTGAAAGTCAGTTATTAATATGTTAAGATGCATGAAGAATCAAGGAAGTGATTAGCAGGTCAAATAGCCTTGTCTAACATCAAGTTACCCAGCTTCATCTTGGCTACTAAAGGCAAGATTTATTCACATATTTATTAATCAGCATTTGCTATGCATGAGGTTCATTTCTGAGACCTAGAAGAATTAAAAAGCCAATAGCAGTGAGTTTCTCTTCCCTGGAAGTTTATAGACAGGCTAGAGAAATCACATACATCTATGATGTAGGTTAGAAAGTGGTGAACGCCACAAGAGAATGCATTAGTATTTTATTACAAAGGACAAGGGACAGAAAATGCAACAGGAGTGTAGTAGAGGGAGAGCTTTTGTATCTTCATATGTAAGTTACCTACTGCTGTTCAATATTATCCCAAAATTTAGAGTCTTAACACGATAAATATTTATCTCCTAGTTACTGTTGCACAGCAACCTGGGTATGGCTGAGTTAAGTTCCTCTCTCATGAACTGACAGTCAAGCGGTCGGCTGTGGCTTACAGCCTCATCTGGAGTTTCAACTGTGTTGTCCTGGGGACGGGTGTATGCACTCACGTGACTGTTGGCCAGCCTGGGCTCCTTGCTCTGTGGGCCTCTCTGTAGAGCTGCCACATGATGGGGCAGCTGGCTTTCTCCATGGCAACTTGTCTAAGATGGAGCACCCAAGAGGGAAGCCACAGTTCTTCGTAACCTAGTCACAGATGTGCTGTACTCTACTCACTAATTCCAGCCCACATTCACAGACAGAGCGTTACATAAGAACGTGAAGACCAGGAAGCAGGAATCACTGGAGACCATTTTAAAAGCTACTGACCATAAATACACTATCTTTCCCATTCACTGGTTTCTTATTTTAAAGATTTTTTCTTTACTTGAGAGAGAGAGAATGAGCAGGAGGGAGGGCAGAGAGAGCAGGAGAAGCAGACTGCCCACTGAGCAGGGAGCCTGATGAGGGACTCTATCCCAGGGTCCTGGGATCATGACCTGAGCCGAAGGCAGACGCTTACTGACTGAGCCACCCAGGCGCCCTATCTTTCCTATTCAAATACTAGCACAGGACAAGATTTACTGTGCTGTGTCTGAAGATGTCCATCCAATTTTCCAAACACATCTTAAATCAAAAGTCTAATAAGAATGCTGGGAAGGAAACAAACGTGTGTTTCTCCTTCTGCCTTCTGTATGTTATTAAAGAACCATAATGTTTATTTTTTCCAGCCATCTCAAACAACTTACATGTTAGAAAATAAGGCAGTGTTTAAGTGCATCCAGGACAAGAGACCTAGGTGTGCAGGATAGCTTTACACGTCTCCTCTCCTTGTGTCTTGTTCAGAATGTTTAGATCTGTCAAAACAGGCAGAGCACATCTTGCATAGCTAACAACAGTCTGTGAACATGCAGAAGAAAGAACCAAAATCTTAAAGACAACTTAACAAAGAAATGCCAGACAACAATATGCACTGCCTACTCAAACTCATGATTTTATCCCTGATTATTCAGGTCAGGAATAAAGGAAAAGCTTTACTCTTCCGAATTTCTGATTGCCCTATTAATTTTTTGTGAGGCAGAGAGGGCTGGGGAACCGTACTGGAACAGGGGAGGGAGGGCCAGGACTAGACAAGGTGGGGAGGGGCCTGGAAAAAGAATTTATTAATTAGAAAAACCACACTTGTAAAAAGCCATGAGTACCTTAGAAGAAAAGTACCTAATAGCTGAGTTTCCATCACGTAATACAGGGGATAAAAATCAACCCCTTAGGCCTTACCTTGTATTCAGTAAGCATTTATTAAGTTCCTATTATGAATCCATGGCTGAGGAAGGAAAAAAAAATGAACATGTGTCAACAGTATTTGCTACAAGAAACCAGTATCCTCTTTCATAGTTGGGAACCACTATAGGTGCCTTTGAATGAAGGCTTCTATCACCAAAGAATTCCTGGTCCGCAGCTTGTGTATTACCTAAGTTCCAGATAATGAAAACCTCATTAGAAAATTATTTTAAGGACAGAATGAGTATGCAGTGAAAACTCATAGATTATTGAGGAGGACCTAATTTGATTGTGGCCCTGCAAGTTCAAAGCTGGGGCCTTGGACCTAAGGCTTACATTCATAGTTATGAGAGTTAAATGATATAATTAAATCATATCCTCTAGCACAGTACTCAGCACAGAGTAACTATATGGTCATTCTTCTTTTTAAAGATTTTATTTATTCATTTGAGAGAGAGTGCGTGAGAGAGAGAGAAAGCACAAGCAGGGGAGGGGCAGAGGCAGGGGGAGAAGCAGACCCCACCACCCAGTGGTGAGCCTGACGCGCGCGGGTGGGGCTTGATCTCACAAAACCGAGATCCTGACCTGACCCAAAGTCAGACGCTTAACCAGCTGAACCACCCAGGTGCCCCTATAGTTATTCTTATTAATAATAATCACACTGATAAAGTCATTATAACCGATGGCTTAGATTAACTGGAACCAGGGCTAAAGCAATAGAAACAGAGTGACATTGTCTTTAGGAGCAAGCAGAGCACTAAGCTGTATGAGGTTATTATGTTTCCGCTCCTGCCATAATTCTTAAATTTGTAATTAAAGACCCAGTCTGGAACCCTGCAAGTTAAATGAATATGTAGAAGTGGGGGAGCTCTCTGGAGGAATGCACTGAAAGTGATTAAAGGGCTGGAAAACCGGGTCAATCAGAAAAACCAGTACGAAATGGAGCTAGAGAGCGTGGGAAAGAAAAGCTGGCGGAGTCTAATTTAGGATACATAACAGCTGCTTTGTTTTTCATTTCATTGAGATTATATTATAGAAGAAACTTCTGGATTAACACAGATGTTTTGGAATCCTCTGCAAAGTTATTTTGGTTGTGGGTTTGAATTACATGCCCACCTCTTTGCTTTGCTTATTTCTTAACAGGGATAAACCATAGCTTCCGGGGCTTGTCTGTGGATGATAGTGACAGCAGAAGGCTCTGGGATCTGACTGGAAATTATTTGGCTGAGATTGATTTTGTTGATAGAAAGTTGGTCAGCATTAACATGCTGAAAGCGATCTAGGATAGATTGAACTGGCAGCAGAAAGGGCCTGGTTTATTGCAAAAAAGCAGCATGGCTGGGGGATCACGTGCAAGGGGGTGACAGGAACAGGGTACTGTCGGGGGCCAGGAGCCAGACTGTATCAGGCAACTCACTTCCACAGTTGCTTTTAGCCAGATGTTTTCCATGCCATTGTTTTTAACCAGAAATGTATTTTACCTGATAGAGCAGTGATTCTCAACTGGGTCTGCACCCTAGAATCACCTCGGGATGTTTTCAGTTAAAGGTTTAAAATACCCTGATGCCCAGATCACACTCTAGACCAACTAGTTGACAGTCCCTGGGGGTGGGACCCAAGCATCAGAGGTTTGCAATCTCCCCAGGTGACTGAGTGAGCAGCCAAGGCTGAGAACCCCTCCTGTTGAAGGTGGAAGGGGACGAGACAGAAGAAAACCCCCACAAAGTTACCTCCATTCAGTAGGCACTCAATAAACTCTACTTTCCTTTTTCCCCTGCATATAGCTTTCAGGAGTCAAAAGAGCTTCCCTAGTGAGCATCTTGAGAATGAACTAGATGATGCCTTGCAGTTCATTGTGCATGGGTTTACGAAAAATGTTTCTCTTTGATTTTCTTTTATTTTCTTCATGGGCTTTCTAAATGGTCAAACAATTCATAAACTGGTTAGCTCATTTCTCAGATTAGTCCATTCAAAAAGATACATTCAAATCTGATGTTCTCTGGTACAATATAAATAAAAACAATTGCTTATAGTTACCTAATTTTTGTTTGTTTGCTTGCTTGCTTTGAGATTTTAGATAGAAAGCAGATCCAAACATAGGCTAGAGGCCTGAGGAGAAAATCAATTAATTGCAAACTGGTCATCACACTAACAGACTTATAGCACTCAAAACTGTAAGAAAGCAACAGCTATAGGGAATTATGATTTTGTCAACATGCATAAATCAGAGAGGAAAACAGACATATCTTGATTCAGTTTTAAAACATGTTTTTCATTTTTAATTTCTTGTTTTTAATTTCTGTCCAGGGGCATCACAGTTATCTATTAACCACATAATATATTTTCAATATTCAACATCTTTTAGGAGCAAAGTATAGATATAAGTCTAATGCAGAGCTGGACCTACTATAATCTAGCTGAGAAAATAATCATTATGGTTATTTGCAAAGCAGAGGCTGAGGCGAACTGGGTGGGATCAGCTGCACAAAGAGGAAAGACATAATTTTGATTTGGGGTGTCCACCTAAGGTGTCTTAAGATGTGCACCCTGAAAACAGACTGACGTTTGGGTGCAGAAAGTTTATTGGAACACACCCTTGGGAATAACACAGAGGAGTAGGGGGCCGGGACTAGGCTGAGGGGGCTGAATGGTAATATAGTTGCCACAGAGGCCAGAGCCAATGCCAGGGAGCCTTTCAGGGGACCCTCATTAAGACAAGGGGATGAGACCCCTATCCCCACAGTGAGTAGCTATTGGACCAGTTCTGGGCTGCCCTCATGGAGGAGGCATAACCTTGGCAAGGCAGTGCCCTTCTAAGGGCAGTGCCCAGAGAGGAATTCAGCTAAAGCCCTCAGTAGCAGCAGCCACTTGACAGGAGCTCCTGAGAATTCTCTCACACCTGTTAATTTCCAGACTTCCAGAACTCAGTGAATGGCAAATTCATTCTTCCAGTTGTTTAAGCTAAAAGCCTTGCTGCTATCCTCAACTCTGTCTTTGTCTCAACCACATCTGTTCCATCGGCAAATCCAAAATTCAGCTGCATCTCTGTCCCTCTGCTGCCACCATTCTGATCTGACACCTTGGTCCGGATTCTTACAACAACCCAAGAAACTGGTCCACCTCGTCACTGTACTGCCCTCATCTCCTTAGTCTGTTTTCAACACAGCACCCAAACTGGTCAGGCTGAATGGAAACCCAAATACTTCACTCCTCTGCTCAAAATCCTCTATTATCTTCCACGTCTTCTCGGACTCTCCTTGATGCACACCAAGGTACCACTCCAACCTTAGCCAGGGGTATCCTTGGCACTAGCCACTCCCACCCTCACCACCCCCAGCTTCTCCAGGGCTGGCTGTTCCTTCTCCCTGGATGAACCTTCCCAACACCTATAGCCAGCTTCCCCACTTTCTCCAGGTTTTATACCAAAATCATCTTCTCAAAAAGGCCTTCCTGCCATACTTCCCTCTGAGACTTCACCTCTCCAGCCTTTATCTTCCTTTTTGCTCAGTATCATTTATTACCATCAAACCTTACACATTTTTTCCTTTGTGATGTGTTTATTGACTGTCTTTTCCTATAGCATATAAACTTCCTTAGGACAGGCAGGGGTTTTGTCTCTTGTGTTTACTGAACATCTCAAGCCCCTGGAACAGTGCCTGGCATAGAGTTCAAGTTTAACTAAACAGGAGAGAAATCAACAAGGAGACATTGAATTGCAAAACTCGGAGAACACCTCATTGGAGTTCTGATCCATTGGACTTATTGTCTAAAACTGACCATTCTAGACTCCATGATTCAATATGCACCACCAGTTCTAACAATCTTCATTATAGTGCTTTAGTATCATCACTGCTGGGTATTCAAATATTTCTGATGCATGATGGAACTGAGAAAACTCCCTGAGGTTTCTAAAGGAAATGGTAGACGCTTAAGTAGATAATGAATGAATAAAATGGTCTCTTGAGACCTAGTTAGTGTCTACTACTTAACAAATTAATAATGGATCAATTCGTTTTCAGTCTTGCCCAGCTTTTCATTCTTTCAATGGCTGACCATTCTTTTCATCATGCAAAACCCCAAGGAAGTTTTCTGTTTTGGTTTGGTTTGATTGTTGTTGTTTTGGTTTTTTTTTTTTTTTGATTGATGTTTTTTACTCAGGATACATAAGAGAATTAGATGGTAGAATGGAGACGATTTTAGAAATAGTCTTCTCTCATTTTTATCAGCTTCTTCCAATTGCCTTCTCCTAAATCCAGCTCCTATAATAACATAATAACACAAAGTCCTTTAGAAGTTCCATGAAAGTCTTGTTATTTGATTTCTGAAATAAGAATCACTCCAATAATTTTAATAAAAAGCCTTGGTATTTTCAGTGAAGAACTACCACAAATATAGAAAGCCCGTTTTGTTTTGTTTTGTTTTGTTTTGTTTTGTTTTCTTTTGGTGTGGTTTGGCTTTGCTTTAGATTTGTTGTTACTTTTGCTTTTCAGATTAAATCTTTCTCTCTAAGAACGCAAAAAGAACAATAAATGGAACCAACGTCTGTCAATTTTAAAAGACTGTGCATAAAAGGATGCCATGCTATCTTTCCAGTCTAGGGCAAGAAAAGTCCATAGCATGTTTATAAGTATTTTTTTACTATTGTTCAGATTTTTTGTTAAACCATATTTTTGTTTTACATTTGATTATCTTTTTACATTGTGAAGGTTACTACTCATTCCTTGTGATTTAGTTATTAAATCTGATTAATAAAGATGAAAAATACAAAGTACCTGTAAGTAATAATTCAGAAATGTTTAGCAAACTTTATGTTATCTTTGCTTTATAAAATGCTTCTCCTAGCCCAAAACCAAAACAAAACAAAACACTAGCAGGTAAGTTGGTTAAACTTTTAATTCAAACTCTTTAACACAATTTAATTCAAAGTTTTGCTTTATTTCCTTCTTCTAGTAATAACAATAACACTTCAATTTAATGACGTGCTTTGAAGCTTATAAGGTGATTTTCCATAAATTATTTTGTCTGATTCTCACAATAACTTCATTTTGAGGTTAGGTAACCAAACCTCTGGTAACTTAAACAATTTGCTCAAGGTTGCAAAGCAATTAATGGTGGAGCTACAGGAAAGATAAAGACTAATTTTTGAAATTTAAATTCAGGGCTCTTCCTACCTTAACTTACAGCCTACTTATTGGAGACAGGCAAAGGAAGGAAGGCAGGAATAAAGGAGGGAGGGAGGGAGAAAGGAAGGAAGGAAGAGAGGAAGAAACTAGACCCAACCAGTGGGCATCATTGAAGGGCTAGTAATATTTAGTGATTCTGATCACCTCTCACGGGAGCCCTAATACAGTAACAGCAAAGAACAGTGCCATCAAGAAGGAACAGCCAGACCATTTCCACACAAACCTCTCTCCCTCTCTCTCAGGGTCTAGTCAACCGGCACCATCTGTTTGCAACAACACTCGTTGAAAATTAAGAAATGGTAGTTATTTAATGAACTTAGGTTGAAAGAATAGACGCTGAATAATCTGAGCTAATCACCTGGGTTTTAGGCCAGGCACTTGACCACCCACATAGGCTACATTGCAAATCCTCCTCTCCAGCTACCGCAGGAGCCATATTCAGTCTTAACTGACATCTGTGTATAGTGAGAAAATACCAATTTCCATTACACTATTGACATTTAACTGGGCCTCCAGAAGGGAGAAAGAGACCCTAGGGAAGCAGTTGCAGGTTGTCAATGGCAGGGCCCAGAACAAAAAGAACTTGGTTCCAGCACCTCCTCTGTTCTTTGCTAATTTAGTGAACTTCAGAGAGCCTTTTCACCTTCCTGTACTTGTGCTAGGAAAGATGCTATATTGATACTTGTATTAATGTCCCATGAGCCTTAAGGCATAAAATAAAATAATAAACATGGAACCATTTATGAGCTCTAAGTGCTGTACATATACAAGATAAAAAATTAATGCTTCCATGAATTGAGACCACACCAAATGCAAGTACATAAAATCAAGCCTTTTTCAACTCAAATAAAATTAGCATAGCTCATAGAATTGCTAGACTTCAATAAATATTAATCACCTACAATGTGAAGAACCCCATGGTAAAAGATCTAAAAGATGCAAAGTTTAGGAATACAGAGCCTTCACCCCTAGTATATACACATATATCACTGATAGGGCGTAATTTTACAAGTGTAATGCAAAAGACAGACGCATTGTACCGTGTATGTGGGATGGTACTGGGGATTAGGGGAAGGAGGAATCACAATTATGAGTGAGGAAGTGGGGAAGGACTTCACAATCAATGGAGCGCATTTGACCTGGTCCATGAAGTTACCATGTCAGTGTGTCCAGGAAGGGCATGTACATGGGGAACTGAAGGATGTTGTGAGCAAACAATGAGGAAGCAGGAAAGCAGTCCAACAAGCTGTCTGTGGTGACGCCCAAGGAGCAGGCTAGCACAAGAGCAGCTAAGAAGGGAGACTGGAATCACGTGGAAGGTTCTGAGTGTCAGGCTGAATGGCTTCCTACTGACATCTCAGGCTGTGGGGACCCTGTGAGAAATTGCAAGCATGGGAATGACCGTATCGGAGTTGTCTCTCAGGAAATGTAATTTTGTAGCCAAGTGTAAAAGGGGTTGAAGTGGGGGAAGAAAGCTTGAGGTAAGAAATCAGTAAAGACGGCATTACACTAGCTCAGTAAGAGGTAACAAGATCTGAAAGTGAGAGGTGGCAATGGGAGGCAGAGGATGCATGGGAGATGATTATCTGTCTCTATAATGTTGATGTCACTACCAATGTCTTTGAGATCTATGAAATTGACAGATAATATGCTTCAGTTTAAAATGGCACTAAGTCCAAGACGATACTCCAAAGCAATATGTACTTTAGTAATGTAATCTCTTAAGTAAACAATACATGCCTTGAAAATTATCTTAAAACCCAATCTTGACAGATAATTACAAAATGGTGACCAGCTGAGTTGAAAGTCACTTTATTTGACTTTGTAATGTAATGCTCATCTTGGAGTTTTCATCATCTTTCCTTATCTGGCTTACTCTGTTACTCAATTTTAAGTGTCAGTGTTCACATCATTTCCTTTGGGAAGTCATTGCTTATCCTCAGATTAAGTGAAGTGGTCCTTTTATGAGCTGTACTAGGAACCAGAACTTATCCTATGTCTTGCTTAATAGCCTAACTTCTTCATTGGACTATCAACTCCACAAAGGCTGGGGATTTGTCCATTTTGTTCTCATAACCCGGAGCCTGGCTGAACACCTGACACATAGGAAACGTTTAATTAATATTCCCTGAAGTAATAAATGCTTTATAGTTCATGACAGACTTTTTGAAATGCATAATTCTTGTCAGGCCCAATCAAACACACAGGTTCTGTCTCATAAGGTCAGCTATACCCCCTGGCCATAGAGGGTCAGAACCGATTGGCTATGGATTGGTTCACCTGGAAGACAAGAACTGTCAGTTTGTGGTAAGGGGAACAAATCTTTCCCCCATCAACTCCATTGTCGAGAGTAACCCCCAATTCCTATAGGATCCAAATACACATCTGTGCCCTCCTAGGAACTCAGCACAAGGGATCTTATTTCTATTAACATATGAAACAGGCCGGCCATTAATTTGATTTTGCACCTGCTTGGGATCATTTCAGGGCATTTCCCTGTACTCCAGGAATCGATTTCTTTAAAAGTACAACTTTTGAAAAAGCAGAGTTGCCTCTCAAATAGCTACTCATACTTTCATGAACAGAAGTCGTATTTCCACTCTTTATAGGATATAACGCTTGCTTATACATTATAAAATCACTTACTTTAGACACATGGGTGGGGTGCCAAGCCAAACATCATAAGCATTATTATAGCTGACCTCTGTCATAGTTAACATGTGCAGAACATGGGCTTAACACTTCAGATATTATCTCTCTTTAATCTCACATTAATTCTATTAGTTGATATTATCATTATACACATTTCACAGGAAAGAAAACAGAAGCACCGAGAATTCAAAAACCTTCCCAGGGTCTGTTAATAATAGTTGCAGAACCAAATAAGTGGCAGAGCTAAGTATGAACCCATCCAATACCAGCAGTCAAGCACATGCCTTGATCTTTTACCAAAACCACCCAGATGTGTTTCGACCACATGTCAATATCACAAAGAGAATAACCACAGAGGGCAGAAATCGTATATGTAGTTCATTTTTCAGGAGTTTTGACTCTCTTATTCACCACTAATTCCCTTGAACTTGGCACATATTGGGCACGACGTAAGTGCTTATTGTTGGAGTGCGGTCCCTGTGAATAGAACGTCACAACTTCCTGACCCTCAACATTATTCTCAGTCATTCCAACCCAAGTTACGCAGAGCAGAGAGCACAAAGCTGTAGACCACAGACATTTTTATTTCCCCCCTTGATTGCTGCATAGTTTTACATTTTGATTAGCTGTCAAGATTGAAAAAGTGGACTATTTTATATAAAAATCTGGATTTCTTGATTCCCATGTAAAACTGGAAGATCTTGCAAACTCCACCTGTATTCTGTAATGAAGATAACTGAGGTGAGTTGTGGTTGCCCTCTTTCAACAGGCACACAATCCAGTTTGCCTTAATCCCCACCACGTCTTATTATCTTTAAATCAGCATGCGTGCCCTCAATAGCTAGCCATTTATTGCCTTATAACTAAGTAGCTTTACTGCTTATGTTACTTGCCTGACCCTTGGAGGCATACAGTAAGCTTAGATCTAGGGTAACTGAGATCCCAGCCTAGAGTTAGGTCAACCATAATTTCAAGAAGTCACAAGAAAACCATCAGTGCTGATTCTGGAATTTGTGTTCTCACCTGCAGCTTGATCTCTCACCCTTGGGGAAATTAGTCTTCCTGTCATCTGTGTCTACTCAATTGCTCCCTTCTTTCTGTTCATGCCCTCTTAGCCTCTCTTGCTGTCTTAATTGTAATGACCACCCTAAGGCTGGTGATTATCAAATGGAAATGTCCAGTCCTGACCCTTCTCCTGAGCTTCAGGCAATCGTATATTATTTCCTTTAACATCTCCACCTGCACGTAGACCCCTCCAGCTCAAAATGTCTAAGCCTGAAAGTACATCCTCCTCTGTAATCTCCTCCCCTCTGGTGCTTATGTTGGTGGCATCCTATTAGCTGCTCAGAGCAGAAATCTGGGTATCTCATTACATTCCTCCTCATCTCCTCACATGCAAACGCTAAGACCTGAGACCACATCACTTAAATATTTCTCAGGCCCATTGTCTCTTCTCCCCTTTGCTCTGCTGCTTCCTTGTTTGAGCTTTACAGCTTCCAGCTGATCCTCTGTAACAGTCTCTCACGTCCAATGCTCCTCCAAAGCCACCCTGCACAGAAATTTCAGAGCGATCAAGCTAAAACTTGATGTAACTGGGTAACTCCAACTGCCTAAAACCCATCAATGAGTTTCCTTTTCCCCTTATTCTAGCAAAGAGACCTTCAGTGTTCAGCCCCTCTACCCCAACCCCCCACCCATCTCCAGACTGAATCCCCACCACATTTTTCTTCCATTTTGGTTCATCAGCAACACCAAATGGCTTTGAGTTCCCTGGGTAAATACAAAATGAATGACTGGAGCAATCTCTGGGGTGATATAAACACAAATAGGTAGAGATTTCGTAAGACATTTGTTCACGAATATTACAATGGAAGTCTATTGTTCAGTCAAAAAGAACTTGATCTTCAAAGTTAGATATGGATAATCACAGAGTTTATCTTGCTTCACTAATGCTAATTCAATTCTTTTTCTTCCCTCCATCTTTGCCTGGCTAATTCCTATTCTGTATTTAACACTGCTCAGGTAACTGTTTCTGGAAGCCTTTCCTGAGACTTGTAGCATTTCCCACCCTGTCACTCACACATATGTATGTGCACCCGCACGCATACACATACAAGCTGAGTCTGACCTCCTTAATGTATGTTCCCTTTAGGGTCTGTCCATACACTCACCATGGAACTTAATACATCATATTTTAATTACTTTGTTCATTTATGTCTCCCTTCCTAAACGTGTACTTGCTTAAAGAGAAAGACTATGTATTATTTCTCTTTGATTCTCCAGAACCAAGCACAGAGTACCTCAAAACTACTAAATGACTGAATGAATGAATGAATGAATAAATGATGACAAGTTAAATGTGGATCAGACACTAAAAAAGAGTCTGATATTTAGGCTAAATTGAGCTGGAAGCAACTCAAATCACCAGTTTAAAATCAGATGATGTTTTTACCACCCTAATTGTGAAACCAATGCAAACAGCACTGAAAAGTTAAGCACCTGGGTACCTTTTCTTTTTTTTCCAAACGTATTAGTATTTGTAGACAAAGGAAGAACATCCCTTTATCACAGAGATAAATTGATCTTTTAATATTGACTGACATTCTGTAAATTCATAGATGATGTAATCGCATTTGTGGAATAATGACTTCCTACCACTGCCTACAGTTGCCATTCACAGCAAATTATTTACCAGAATTTCCAGGTAGTAAAAGCAAATTAGGTCAGTGCTACATATAACATATGGTAATTGTTAGTAACAGTCTTTTAGATTATTACTGTAATACTCCATTTTGCATCTATAATAAACATATATTTTGATAATAGCAGCATTATTGAATTTGATGTTCAGCAATGATCTCAAAACAGTTATAAGCAATGCTCCAGTGTATACAGAACAGACATCCAATAACTGGAAGAGATGTATTAAAAGGAGAAATATATTAAATGGTTATTATCAAAATGGTTAAAAATTTTAAAAAAAGGTTTAACTCTCTAAATTATCCATGATTGGATACAAAAAAAAATTAGATCAAAGTTGATGTCTTTATGGTATTACTTGGAATCAATTTTTAACTATAAGTTAAAATTGTGGTTACCTGCAGGTTTGTGACACAAGGGAGAAAAAATTATCTCCCTCTCTATAAAATTAGCATGATAGAAAGGTCCTTTTATCATACACGCTCTGTATAATGAGCTTTGTGGAACTGTCTATATTTAATTTTAGAACTAGTTATCCCCAACTAAATAATAGGCTCTCAAACAAATGCTGTTGAACAAATGTCTTATCTCCAAAAGTCTCTACCTACTCAATAGTTATACATCCCAGAAATGCCATTTGTTTTTTCTTTCAGCAAATGTTTATTAATCCCTCAGTATGTGATCCAGGTTCATAATTGTGAAAGAGAAGCATGATCCTGTTTCTTGCATCTTGGAGTCATTTTCCCAATTCTGCAGATGGGCTACCTGAGACACAAATACTCAGATTCTTATAGTGGGGCTGCTATAGGCATTCTCTAAGTGTCGGTTATCATCTGTGGGAACTGAATTCTATTGAGACAAATAGAATGTTGTGTAATTTTTTTAGCCCATGAGAGCTAGATGTGGTTTGGATAATTTACTGTGCCTTCAATATATTTGCAGGAGTTCCACTTCTGGGAAATGGAATATATGTATATATCCCTATTCTTACTAAATACAACTAAACATCCTAGACATTATATACAAAACAAAAATAAGAACATTCCAAATGGTAGAGAGAATAAGCCAGACTCAATAGACAACTCAGTATCCAATGAACAACATAGCAGTGAATTCCCTGAGTTCTTTTTGTTTCAGACATCCCAGGTTTTAAATTTAATCCTAGTGATTTAGAATGCCAATAGGCACAGAAAGAAAGAAAGACCCCAAAAAAGAAGACCATGTGAGTGGCATCCTAGCAAGACAGAAAGACTTTAGATAATAACTGCTCTAGTCTAGCCAAATACCACACACACACACACACACACACACACACACACCTGCCATCCCATTCCTACCCTTCCAACATGACTGAGTAGTGAGCCTAGCTGTTCCCACTAGTCAGGCTGTAAAAAGTTGCCCAAAGACCATTAAAGTGGTGTTAGAGAAGGTGAGTAGAGAAGCTGGACTTCCACCCCCACCAGACAATAAACACTTCCCTCCACTCAACCCCTCCCCATGTCAATAGAGACCTGGAATTCTACCTCCACCCAGCAGTAGTGAAACAGCCCTCCTTCCTCAGTGTAAATCTGACAAAGCATGTACAGGACTTCTATACTGAGAGTTACAAACATTGAGGAAAGAAAGCGTAGAAGATCTAACTAAATAGAGAGATTTACTATGTTCATCAATGTTAACACTCAACATTGTAAAACTATCAGTTGTTTCCAAATTGATATATGGGTTTAATGCAATTCCTATCAAAGTCTTAACAAGATTGTTTCTAGATATAAACAAAATTATTCTAAAATTACATGGAAAAGCAAAAAAACTAGAAAAGCGTAAACAATTTTTGAAAATTAAGAACAAAGTGGGAGGAATTAGTCAATGAAATTTTAAGATGTATAATATTCTACAATAATTCAGACTGTGCAGTATTGGTGGAAGGACAGGTGTTGGATCAATGGAATGTAGAATACGCACACATACATGACCGATTAATTTTTGACAAAGATGTAAAAGAAATTCAATAGACTAAAAACAGCTTTTTCAACCAATGGTGCTGGAGCAACTGAACATCCATAGGGAAAAAAAAATTCAACCTATAAAAAATTTTAAAAAAAATTTTAAAAATTCAACCTAAGTTTCAAACTTTATACAAAAATTAACTCAAAATGGATCACAGACTTAAATGTATAATGCAAAACTACAAATCCGTTAGAAAATGGTACAGATGAAAGAAAATCTTGAGAGCTAGAGCTAGACAGAGACTTCTTAGCCTAACACCAAAGGTGAATTCATAGAAAGAAAAACTGATGAATTGGACTTCATAAAAATTAAAAACTTCTGCTCTGTGGAAAACCCTGTTAAGGGAATAAAAAGGCAAGCTACAGACTGGGAGAAGATATTTGGAAACTGCATATCTGACAAGAAATAGTATTTAGAAAACATAAAGATTTCCAAACTCAACAGTAAAAAAAAAAAAAATAATAATCAATCCAACTAAGATATAGGCAAAAGGCACAAAGAGCGATTTGCCAAAGACATATCCAACATCATTAGCTTTGGGGAAAATATAAATGAGAACCACGATCAGATACTACTACATGCCTATTACAATGGCTAAAATAAACAATAGTGATGACACCAAATGCTGGTAAAAATAATGAGGAACTGGATCCCACATACAGTGCTGGTGGGAATTAAAATGGTACAGTCACCCTGGAAAACAGGTTGGCACCTTCTTAAAATAATAATTATATAAATCTCAAATGGCCGAGCAATTGCAGCCCTGGGCATTTACCCTAGAGAAAGCAGTACGCAGAAAAAGCTGGAGTTCACATAAAGAGCTGTATACAAATGTTCATAACAGCTTTATCCACCATAACTCAAAAACCAGACACCACACAAATTCTGTCCAATAGGTGAATGGCTAAACAAACATACGATTCAATTTATGTAGCATTCTTGAAATAACAAGATCTTACAAATGAAGACTAGATTATTAGTGGCCCAGGGTTAAGGAGAAGGTAGAGACAGAGAGAAAGGGGTGTTGCTGGAAAAGATCAATGTGAGGGGACCTAGTGTTCTGCATCTTGATTGCATCAATGTCAATATCTTGGTTGTGATTTTGTACTACAGTTTTATAAGGTGTTATCATTGGAGGAACTGAGTAAAGGGTATATAGAATCTCTGCCTTATTTCTTTAAAAATTTTAACTGAAGTGCAGTTGACATGTGATATATTAATTTCAGGTGTGGAACATAGTGATTCAACAATTACATACATTACACAGTGCTCACCATGATAAATGAAGTCACCATCTGTCACCATACAAACTCATTACAATATTATTGACTATATTTCCTATGCCATACTTTTCATCACTATGACTTATTTTGTAGCTGGAAATCTGTACCTCTTAATCCCCCTCTCCTATTTCACCCATCCCCTCACCCTCTTCCCTCTGGCAACCACTAATTTGTTCTCTGCATTTGTGAGTCTATTTCTGGTTGTTTGTTTTCTTTTTGAGATTCCAAATATAAGTGAAATCATATATTTGTCTTTTTTTGCCTGACTAATTTCACTTTGTATTATACCCCCTAAGTCCACCCATGTTGTCATGAATGGCAAGATTTCATTCTGTTTTGTGACAGAGCAATATTCCAGTGTGTGTGTTTATCACATCTTTATCTCTTCACCTTCAATTGATACTTCCAGATCTTGGCTATTGGAAGTAAAACTACAACAACCATAGGGACAAATATATTTTTTTGAATTAGTGTTTTTGTTTTCTAGCTGCATGTGAATCTACAATCATCTCAAAATGAAAAGTTTAATTTAAAAAATAAAAAAAATAAGAAGTGTTCGTAAAGGTGTTGGATTCAGTAGTAAGTCAAATGTAGTGGGAGTGACTGGACCTTGATTAAGTGGAGAAATAATTAGGGTTGCTTTAGTCTTCTCCCTGAGATAAAACAAAGTGCTATTAGAAGAGAGAAGGAACATCTAAGTGTCTCACTTTGCTTCTTTAGAGAGAAAAAATTGTAAGTCATTTTAATTGACAGAATTTCTTTAATACCCAAAACACCATTAGACTGTATAACTCTATGTATAGATTGAATGCAAATTCAAGTTAAGTCAAAGGAATTCAGGATCAAAGTTCAAAATTCTCTTAAATGGTAGTATTCAATAATATTAGTAACTACAACCAAAGATCAGTTACCTTGGCTGCTGAGATTCAAGGAAAGTAGGTTCCTTTTTAACCTTAGGATTCCTCCCATTATTCCTATTATTTTGAGCATTAGGTGTGCATGCCTGTCTATGCTGTCAAAGTGAATGCTTTGTTAGCGTTCATCACTAATGTCTGATATATAGATTGGGTGTGCAACTCAACCCTTTGAATGTTTCTGAGTACTGTCATCACACAGAGTAATCTGAAATTGTACATTACAATTCCTAGCATAACACGTTTCCATTCAATTTTCTTCTTCTTCATATATTTTCTTCTACATTTTTCCTTAAGTGAATTCTTGGAGAAGTTAACAAAATACTCAGGAAAAACTCGTTATTGTCTCATAAGATGCATTTCTTGGAGTTGCTTAAATGAACCATTTTGGCATTTGATTCTTTCTTCATGGATCTTTATGATGGTTAATCCAACACACCCTGATGATATTACGGATTATAACATTTGGCTCTTCCTATATTTCAAAATGCTATCTGTCTTTAGTTGTAAAGACTAAATTTCATCCAGGAGGAAGTTCATCACAATCTAAACATTGATTTGTGTGTGTAGTGGGTTGAGGGGCAAGAGGAGGATTATTTATCTTTGAAAAATACAATGTTTAAGAGCATGAGCTCTGGAGCCCAACCGCATGAGTTGGGATCCTAGCTTCATCATTTATTTGCTGGGTGACTTCGGACAACTATTTTAACTCCTCTGTGCCATATCTGTAATATGAGGTCACCTGTAGTACCTTTCTCCTAGGGATTTTGTGAAGATTAAATATTTGTAAAGCTCTTGAAACAGCACCTGGCACAGAGTAAGCACTATGTAAGTGCATATTTTTCACCTCTGAGCTATTGTAAACTCTTTATTATTGTATAATCCTGGTGACCAGTCTGGATTTGTCTCCAGTTAGAAAGAGGCATATAGTGTTAGGGGGCCAGGAGTAGACAAGGAGGGGCAGCATGGGGAAGATTCGTTGGTATTAACAATAACCTTTATTGTGATATTTACCCCAAAGACACAGACGTTGTGAAAAGAAGGGCCATAAGTACCCCAATGTTCATAGCAGCAATGGCCACAATAGCCAAACTGTGGAAAAAGCTGAGATGTCCTTCAACAGACAAATGGTTAAAGAAGATGTGGTCCCTATATGCAATGGAATATTACTCAGCCATCAGAAAGGATCAATACCCAACTTTGCATCAACATGGATGGGACTGGAGGAGATTATGCTGAGTGAAATAAGTCAAGCAGAGAAAGTCAATTATCATATGGTTTCACTTACTTGTGGACCTTAAGGAATAGCGTAGAGGACATTAGGAGAATGAAGGGAAAAGTGAAGGGGGGCAGAATCAGAGAGGAAGATGATGAGAGACTGTGGACTCCAAGAAACAAACTGAGGGTTTTAGAGGGGAGGGGAGTGGGGGGATGGGTGAGCCTGGTGGTGGGTATTAAGGAGGGCACGTATTGTATGGAGCACTGAGTGTTATACGTAAACAATGATCTTGGAACACTATATCAAAAACTAATGACGTACTGTAGGGTGACTAACATAACATAGTAATAATAAAAAACCTTTATTTTGATAGGTAGTGATGGGTAGTTCAACACATATACATGTTCTATATTGTTTTGTGGATATGAAAACATTGGGAGAAATATGAAGTTCTCAGAAAATTCCATTTATCAGAGAAATTATGTTATTTACATCTCCTTTATTCCCCTTTCTTCCAGAAAGCCTTCTTATCTAACACCCTACCTTGACCTTATTTCCATCAACTTTTCCACAACAAAAAAAGCTCCTTTTCTCCTTCACTTTACCTCCCCACTGAAATCAGAGAAGTGCAAAGAAAAGGAAGATCATGAAACTCATGTTTCAGTATGGGTCTTTCTGGGGCTCCCCGAAGCCCCTTTTCAACAAAGTAATGAATAGATTTAAATCACTATTGACTGCTTGCCCACCCCATCCAATCTTCAGGGAGACAAACTGCCTCTTGACGGAGCATTGCTTTTTTCATTTATTTAAAGTATTTTAAAATTTACATTTAGAAAACAAAATTTATTTTTGTAAGTATATATGGTACTTCTCTTACAGCAGCAGGGTTTTGTTTCCAACCCAGGAATTATTTTTTCCATTCAAAATATTGAGACAAAACTGTAGTGCAGAGGAACAGAGCTAAATATTTATAAATGTAATTGCCTTATAATTTCTTAAACATTAGTTAACAAACAAGGTTTGCCTTGGAATTCTAACACATCAGAGAGGGAGTTTTTGTTTTCATTAATGGCATACAGTAATAATGAATCTGTACGGAATTCACTAATGATGGCATTTTACAGTTATCTGCCTATGGAATCTAGGAGTTCCCTTTATTATAAGTGTTATTGAACAATGATTAATAAGGAACAGACAATCAAAACAAATCATTAACTCAAGCTTTATTTACCTTTTTTATACTCTTATTTTTAAGACCAACAATTTAAGTGAAACATATGGTCTTACAGGTCTACCGATGATCATTTAAAATGGAAGAGAAATTTGAGTTTCTATGCATCCGGATCTCACCTCCCAGAGATAGAGGTATTGTCCTCTCTCCAATGGGAGCATCATTCCTTTTTTTTTTTTTTTTTAAGATTTTATTTATTCATTTGACAGACAGAGATCACAAGTAGGCAGAGAGGCAGGCAGAGAGAGAGAAAGGAAAGCAGGCTCCCTGCTGAGCAGAAAACCCTGATGTGGGGCTCGATCTCAGGACCCTGAGATCTTGACCTGAGCCGAAGGCAGAGGCTTAACCCACTGAGCCACCCAGGTGCCCCAGGAGCATCATTCCTTGAATGAATGAAATCCTTTGGTAAAACAGACATAATTAAAAGGACTGAGGAGGAGAAAAGGGAGCTAATTATCTACTGTAGGCAGTAAAGATTGGTAACTGAAGAGTGGAAGGAAGGGATAAAGAACAAGAGCCCAGTTGGTTAAATAAATAGCAATCATCAGAAAAAAACCTAATTCAAGATTGTGTGTTTTCCTCTTTATTTAAAATAGTTTACTTAAAAAAATAAAAATAAAAATAGTTTACTTACTTTAAAATGCATATATATGTGTATATATATCTCATGTGAAATTTGATCAATTTATAGATATGCTAGATAAATTTAACAGTGAACTACAGTATAAAACTACAGTATAATTTCTGTTCTCTAAAACTTGTAACATGACATAAATTTGCTAAGAAGGGAGCATTGTTAGCTAAACTTTTGTAAATGTGAATCATCCTACCATTGAAAAATAATTAAATGCAACTTTGAAAGTATCTCATGAAACACCTTAATGTAAATTCAAAAATCTTCCTTTTGGCTATTTCTGCTTGATACTAAACTGTTGTCTGTAAATATATATATAATATAATTGCATATAATATGACATTTATATATGACATTGCATGTATATATGCAAATGTCATTCAAACTGTTCAGATATTAGTTAATTGGATAATTGGATAAAATCTAATCACAGTATACAAGCCAGGTTGAAAATGAGATTTCATCTTGGGATTGGTGATATGAAGACAAAAGCGCATTAACATGCACAGAATAAATAGTCCTAAGATTTTGGTTTTATCATTATCATTCATCATACAGTGTTTGCAAACAGTTTCATGTGAATGTTTTGGACTTACGTGTATAAAACTGTTCATGGTAATGGGATTTCCACCCACTTAGTGTGGTGAAGATTAACCCCATTGTGTTTCTACTTAACTACTTTTTTATTTGTTGAGTGGAAGGACAGTTTGATTCAAAAATTATTTGCACAGTTCTACTGTGCCTGCTTATTTAAGCCCAGAGCTGTCCTTGCCTGGCTTCTAAGATTATGTGGGGGAGGGAGGGCAGGGGAGCAGGGATACATATTTCTTGCTCTCCTTTTCCTGGCAATTTAAGTGAATTTAAGTGGGGTTCATCCTGAAGCCAATCATACACTCCTAATCTTACAACAATCAGTAAGAGTTCACTATACATACACCTTAAGCACGCTTACAAGCACTTCTAAGTCAAAGGTATATTCATGCTTTCAAAAACAGGGCCACTCACACACACACAATGGTATCAGAAGTCTTAGCTGGTCAAATCACAACCCCATCAGTCTATCAGAGCATGCACCAATCCCAGCCTGAGTGTCACTTGCTCAGGGCTTTCTGAAGTTGCATGCATTTTATCTTGGTTAAAACACTCAGTCTGCTTATGGGGATAATATAATAGTTTGATGACACAGTAAGGAGGATTAGTTTGAATTTTTGACATATTAATACCCTTTGTGCCCTAGACATAGAAGGGGTCTCCTTCCTTAGAATGGAGTACAATAAAGGAAAGCATTCTTGAGGAGAAGCCAGGAGACAAATTTTAAGTTTTGGACATTTCTTGGATCCCATGAGTTCCCCGAGGATGGGGCACAGAGCAGGGCACTGCATATGACTGTAGTCAAAGGAAAGGAACTTCCAGACAGATTTGCTCATTTCCTAGTTTTGACTATAGTTATACCTAACAGACATCCTAACTTTTTAATCCACTTAAAATATATCCTTAGAGATAAGTTGCTTGTAGCTGAAACCTTCTAGCTGATCCTCAAAAGGCTGCTAGTGTTCTGTGGGAAAATGTAATGCTGTGAAATTTTCTGCATGTTGAGCTGCCCAAATCAAGCTGCCCTATTACAAATCACGTTTCAGCACAGCATATTTTTCGCAAATGCTACATGTTTATCAAGGACACTGTTTTCCTACACAGTCATAGCTATAATCTCTGTGTTGATCTTTAATGTACAAGCCGTTATACAGATTGGGTTTTGAAATGAACTGTGTGTAATGTATTCAATCACAAGTATTTTTCTTATTAAGACAAATTAGCAGGTTCCTGATTTCCCCAGAATGCATAGGTGCTTTACTTTATGGCACTGCTATTTTTAATAACAATATTTAGCCAACTAAAATTTAACCCTTGAGAGTCCTTCATTGCAGCAGTCAATTAAGAAACGAGTGTGTCACGGATGTGACAGCTCTGCTAAGAATAGTCCGCAGATGTGCTTTTAAGTAAAGAGGGATTTAAAAATAAATGTATTTGACAAGTTGCTGATCAGAAGCCTATATTTACCACAACCAAATTAGAATGGTGTTGCACAGACGTTGAAGTTTATCCTGAAACATTCCTGAGGTGTGTTCGGATTTGACCTCAGAAGTCTTTTCTCATTACTTTAGAAAGACATTTTGGCTTCTTTGGGCCACAGTTTTCTCTTAAACTCAAAGAAGACTTTTTTCACATGATCTTTCGACCTCTAAACTCCCACACTGACAATTTATTGCCCAGTACATGTCATCAGAAATGGCCTGGTCCTTAACATTGTTTGTATTCCTATCAATACATAGGACATAAAGCAAACATGTTTTTTTCCTAAAAGCCAAACAGGTAACTTTGCATAACTATAAAATAAATGTTTTTTTCAAATAAGATTAAGCAATAAACGGTGGCACTTTTAAAGTAGCACACATTATAATGGACCAAATACAGCTGCTTTAGATCCCAGCGGTGATTCCAGATGGCTTGATTCCATGTTTCCATGACACAAGGTTCAGAGGTGACCAACCTGCTGATCACTACTCTTGTCTGAGTCCCCATTTCTCCCTTAGCAAAGTAAAGGTGTCTGCAAAGTAAAGGTGTTGGGCTTGATTAACATCATGGACTGTCCAAGCTTGAAGAGCTGATTGATTCCAACACCATGGAAGGTCAGCTGAGCCCAGGGTCTGTGCTCTCCAAGCGGACTGTCAAACACATACATCTGTGCTCAGCCTTTTAAATTATTTTCATTGTTATTTCTGCCATATCTAGTTTTCTAAACAAAGAAAATAAATCTATGGTACACAGGTTATGGAATTTGTTATTTCTGCTTAGAATTCAACACAGAGATTGAAGAATGTGTGTTTTTCATAGTAAAAAAAAAAAAGTGTTTGTAAAGAAAGTTAGTCATGCATAAAGAAATTGATATCAGGATTCTAATACCCAACCTGAATCAGAAGATTTTAGCAAGCAGCTTATCCAGTTTTCTATATTGAGGAGGGAAGTTTCTAGCCCAAATCATATTTAGAAGGTTGCATATGATTTTTTTTTACATGTTCTGTGTTCAGTAACAATATAGACAGTGATCTAGAGATTCAGATCTAATCTCAAGAGTTTCTAACATGACTCCAAATCTTCCTTTATTGTAATCAGGTTACCAGTTACCTACATGGTCAACATTAGAAATTTTTTTTTTTAAAGATTTTATTTATTTATTTGACAGATAGAGATCGCAAGTAGGCAGAGAGGCAGGCAGAGAGAGAGGAGGAAGCAGGCTCCCTGCTAAGCAGAGAGCCCGATGTGGGGCTCGATCCCAGAACTCTGGGATCATGACCTGAGCCGAAGGCAGAGGCTTTAACCCACTGAGCCACCCAGGTGCCCCAACATTAGAAACTTTTTGTAAAGAAATCCCACTAGTCCCCCCAAATTATATGGATCTGAGAACATGAATGAGATAAGGAGAGGAACAAACACTTGTTGATTGACTACTGTGTGATATGGACAATGCTAGTTACTATACATACATTTTTAAAAAATTTATTGGAAGACAATATTTCATACTATCAAACATATGGGCTCTGAAATCAACTGTCCAAGTCAAATCTGTCTATACTATTCAATAACAATAAAATGTAGGCATGTTAGCTAATCTGTATAAACTTCAACTTTCTCATCTATAAAATGGGAGTTTTGTTTTATTTATTTTTTTAAAAATTTCATTTATTTATTTGACAGAGAGAGAGAGAGATCACAAGTAGGCAGAGAGGCAGGCAGAGAGAGGGGTCAAAGTGGGCTCCCCGCTGAGCAGATAGCCCGATGCGGGGCTCGATCCCAGGACCCTGAGATCATGACCTGAGCTGAAGGCAGAGGCTTAACCCACTGAGCCACCCAGGTGCCCCAAAATGGGAGTTTTAAATGACGTCTGCTTCTTGAAGTAGTTGGGAAGATTAAATAAGATAATGCTTTGTAGCGATAAAACCAAGACCTGGAATATAGAAAATACCCAGGTAAATTTTGCAAATAATAGGTGTATGTGTATTAAAAATTAATGACTAAAAATTGTTTTGCATGTGGTTTATAGATAGGCCTGATTGGCAATTTTGATGTGTGAATGAACCATAAGAATGAGAAACTTTAAAGGAAATCTCAGTAGGAATGAGAAATGTCTTAAGGAAATGTTAAGTGAGTTATGAAGAGCAAACACGCAGAAATGTGAGGAATCTTGGGACCTCCCTTCAAAAAACTAGGAAGGGGCAGAAAAAAAATGAATGGATTAAAACTGAAAAGGTCCTGGATGTAATCATAACAGAAGATGTGATATCTGGAGCAGCTGAAGAGAAAGAGATTGATCCAGAATGACTCAGTGCTGGGACACTGGGGGCATTACCAGATGAAAAAGTTAACTTGGGTCTGAACTCAATTCAAGGGGGAACACCTAAAGCAATACACCAAAATAGCTTTGCATGTTCAGTGAGCAGTGACTCAGAACAGCCTTCTTCCTGGCCTGAAGGTGAATAAAATATGGAAATAGGAAGCAAAATAAAGAGAGAGAGAGAGAGAGAAGCTTATAAAAGAAGATGCCAAGAAATGAGCTTGCCCAAATCAATCTAAAGAAGGGATCAGTGGTCTTCCATGCCAGGCAACATGACCTATTATACAGATAAAGAAAACCCTCTGGTGTAAAAACTCATAAAATGTTGGATGAAATACATTTTAAATACTGAGGTATAGCTGAGTTGACAGGAATATAAGAACAAGAGAGGCTACAAACAAGAAGAAAATATGAACCAAAGCAATGACTATGAAATCAGTTTTTATTCTGAGAGCATCTGCTCATTCCTAGTGACAAAGAACCTGAATTTAAATGAGTCCAAGTCATGAAAAGGCCAAATCAGAGATCTCCACATGAAGCCAGAATCCCAAATGTGGGAAAAGCAGAGCAGAAAGAGGGTAGGAAATGGAGGGGGGAGAAGGGTGGAATCTTGCATAGGGAAACTTTTTTGGCTTAGTCCAGATTCTAAGCAGAGCAGCAAATACAACTAACATGTCTCTTAAGAACTTCCCACAACCTGCTCAATCTGACATGGACATGTGTCTTAAATTTACATTACCTGAGGGACCTGAAAATCCTCAAGCTAAAAATTTAATTGCAAGTGCTATGGGTTGATATTTGGGGGCAAGCATTTGTCAGAAGGAAAACACAAATGCACTTTAAATCCATGCCTCAAATAATGCCCACATATAAAGTCCCAAGGAACACGAGATCCCTCCCAGCCAAAATTCTGTAAACACACAAGAAAATAAGCCACCATGAGTGAGAGTCAGAAAATTTCAGGAACAGATCTACTAAGTCAGTAGATACTGGAATTACCAGAGTCAAAATATAAAATAAAGATTTTTAATATTTTCAAAATATGAAAGCATTGTGCAGAAATAAGAGACAATCAGGTAAAGCAGGACCAAGCAGAATGCTGGAAACCCTGAAAAATTAAAATTAAAATTTCAGTGGATGGGTTATCAGCAGATTATACCCAAAGAAGTAGTTGGTAAAGTAGAAGAGAAATCTGAAGAAATGCAGCACAAGAAGACAAAAACATAGAAAATATTTTTTAAATATTAAAATGTATTGAAGTTGGAGTAAAAAGGGGCTACTTTACATTTAATTGTAGTTTCAGAAGACTAAACTAAAGAAAACTAAGGATAATACTTGAAGAGATAATGCCTGAGAATATTCCAGAATTGATCAAATATGTCTATCTTTATATTCAAGAAGCCTAATGATTAGTCTTAAGCAGAATAAACATAGGAACAATTAGAAACAGCATACTGAAGCTCCAAGACACCAAAGAAACAAAGATAAATAGTGGAATATAAGGAGCTATATGGTGGGAGGAAGGAGAACAAAGATTATTTACAAAGAAATCAGTTTAAGACACCTGGGCTCTCAAGAACAGAAATGGAAGTCAGAAAATGTTAGAATAGTATCATCAAAGTGTAGAGAGCAAAAAAGCAAAAAAGGAATAATGAGAGAGGGTGGAAAAAGAGGTCACTGTGTAGGTAAATATAAGCAAACAGTGTTGGTATTAAATATTAAGAAATAATGTCTAATTTGGGGGATTTCAGATTTTGAGACAGAACTAAAATCATGGGAAAATAATAGCATATATCTCTGGATAGGGTAATCAGAAATTATGGTCTGGAAATTATTTGAAAGGAAGGCAAAGATTGTGATTTAAACTTAAGGTTTAAATAAGATTTATGCATGTTAAGATTTACAAGGCAACCTCTGAAAAGAATATGAAGAGTATATAACATCCAAATTAGTACTAGTAAGAAAAACAGAATGAAGGAGGAGATATTAATCATTCAGAATGATGGCAAGAAAAGTAGAAAGAGTCAAAGTGTAGGGCAAGTATAAAGCATAAATTACATTTAGAGATAAATATAAATATATTGAAAATAACAGTGATGGTAGGTAGACTATATAATCACCAGTTAAAACACAAAAATTTTCAGACTTTTCCTACAAAAACAATACTCCTAAAATTTAAGGTCTTAAAAAGGTTAAAGAGTAAAAACATTATAAGTGTATACATACATATAGCTGGTGTAATTATTCAATTACTGGGCGGGGGGGGGAATAGAAGCTTTAAAGTAAAACACAAACAATAGAAGGTAAAAGTAAATAAATAACCAGGAATACATAATAGTTCTAAATTTATGGACATCTAATAATATACCAACAAAATATAAAAGGCAAAGATTTTCAGACATATAAAAAGAAATTGACAAATCCATCATCAAAGCAGACTTCAACACAGCTCTCAATAAATAATAGATGAAGTAGACAACTAAGGGGAAATACATGGAATATTTGAAAAACAAAATTTTTAAGCTTGAGCTGATAATGGACATACATGAAACATTGCACTCAACTCAAGGATACATAACCTTTTAGAGTATGCCTGGATCACTTATGAAAACTAACCAAATTCTAGACCATAAATCAGGTTTCAATATATTTTAGAGTTGGGTTGTTTTTTTTAAAGATTTTATTTATTTATTTGACGGACAGAGATCACAAGTAGGCAGAGAGGCAAGCAGAGAGAGAGGAGGAAGCAGGCTCCCTGCTGAGCAGAGAGCCTGATGCGGGGCTTGATCCCAGGACTCTGGGATCATGACCTGAGCCGAAGGCAGAGGCTTTAACCCACTGAGCCACCCAGGCGCCCTAGAGTTGGTTTTATACGGATTACAATTCTCTGACTACAAAACGGTATAAATCAGTAAAAAACATAGCTTAATAAGTATTTATCAGTTTAAAGGTACTAGTCTGGGGGTACCTGGGTGGCTCAGTGTGCTTCCTCCCTCTCTCTCTCTCTGCCTGCCTCTCTGCCTACTTGTGATCTCTGTCTGTCAAATAAATAAATAAAATCTTAATAAATAAATAAATAAATAAATAAATAAATAAATAAAGGTACCAGTCTGAAAAAACAAAATCAAAAACAAAAACAACCATGAGTGAAAGTGTAAACCACAATGGAAATTGAAAAATAATTTGAGTGTATATTATTGTATATTATTACTTGTGAGATATAGCTAAAACAATGTTTAGAAAGAAACACTAAGGGTGTCTGTATGGCTCAGTTGGTTAAGCATCTGCCCTTGGCTCTGGTCGTGATCTCAGGAGTCCTGGGACGGAGCCCCACATTGGGCTTTCTGATCAGCAGTGAGTCTGCTTCTCCCTCTCCCTCTGTGATGTCTCTCACTCTCTCAATCAAATAAATAAATAAAATCTTTTAAAATATAGAAAGAAATATTAAATTTTAGAAAAGTATATTAGAAAAAGAAGTCTCAAAATTAATGAGTTAAGCCTCCAAATTAGGAAGTTAAAAAAAAAAAAAGAATAAGCACAAGGAAAATAGAAAAAGATGAGATTATAATGTAAAAACAGAAATAATAGGGAATATCAAGATAAAAATTATTTCTTTAAAAACAATAATTGTCATATATCTAGCAATTTTGATCAAAATGAAGGAAACACAAAATTTTAAAAGGAATAAAAAGGGTTATTAATATATTTGCTGAATAAAAGGATATTCTGAATTACTACGCCTAAAAACTTGAAAACTTGGTTGAAATGAACAAAGTTCTAAAAATCTAAATTACTGTCAACAATGAATACACACCACTTTCCCCACACTAGGATAGCTAAAACCAAAAGACAGACAATAACAAGTGTTGATAAGATGTAGATAAATTGAAACCCTCATACACTGATGATGGGAATGTAAAATGATGCAGTCACTTTGGAAAGCAATTTTACTGTTCTTCAAAATGTTCAACAAAGAGGCATCTCATGACACAGCAATTCCTAGATATATATATATATATATATATATATATATATATATATATATATCCAAAACAATTGAAAACATACATCTACACAAAAACTTGTACATTAACATTCATAGCAACATTTTTCGTAATAGACAAAAGAAGGGGGAATGTAAGTGTCCATGGATTAATAAATGAAAAAATCAAATATAGAATATTTTTACAACAGAATATTTTTCAACCTTAGAAAAGAATAAAGTACTGATACACTTCTGATGACACAGATGAACCTGGAAAATACCATGCTAAATAAAAGCAACCATACACAAAAGGTTGCAGATTATATGGTTCCATTCATATGGAATGTCCAAAGGAGACAGAAAATGGTTGTCATGGGCTGAAGAGGAGAATAGGGAGTAACTGCTAATAGGAACAGATTTCTTTGGGAGGTGATGAAAATCTTCTGGAATTAGATGGTGGGATGATTGCACAAGACTGAACTGCACACTTCAGAAAGATGAATTTTATGACATGTGAATTATATCTCAATAAATAGGCTTGAAAGTTTGAATGTTCCTATAACCACTAAAGATATTAATTGGTAGAGTCAATTTTTTTACAAAGTTAACAGCAGCCTCATTTGGTTTTATAGGTGAATTCTATATCTTTAACAAACTCCTTAAAGGTGAAAAAGTGCTACGCAACTCATTTTATCATACTGGTATAATGTTATCTATAAAACAGCAAAGAGATTACGTGAAAGAAAAATTATAGGAGTTTCTTTTTTTTGAACATAAACACAGAAATCATAAACAAATATTAGAAAACTGAATCTAGCAATGTATAATAAGATAACTCTCGAGGGTCAAAAACCAATATCAAGTTAACACATTAGAAAATACGTATTATAATATATCACATTAACAGATTAATGAAGGACAACAGAAGCAGAAAAACTGCTGATAAAATTCAAGAATTAGTAGTGATGAAAAGAATAAATTTCTGCAGCAGAGATCAGGTTCGGTGGTTGAATGTTATTTTTCATTCCAGAACAAGATACATAGGATTAAGAAAAAAAAAAAACCACTGTGTATTTGCAGATTTATGATTATTTACATCTAATAAAAACACAAAAAATAAATGAACAAATTATTAGTTATTCATAGTCCAATAAAATTGATAAATATGAAAGCAACATGCAAAATTTAATTTTATTTCCCTCTAGCAACAATCGTTAGAAAATGAAGTTCTCAAAAAGAGATGATATATTCAAGAGATGATATATTCAAAAAAAATTATAACTAGAAACAGAGTTAAAGTGTGTAAGAGTTAAGAATATGACTTCAGAAACACTAAAAAACTTAATACAGAGAAACCCATATAGAAAGATTTGATGTTATTGAGATGTTATCCCCATATAATATATAGATATAGTGTAATTCCAATAAAACTTCCTACGTGGCTTTGCATATATATAAGCTAACTATAAATTTATACAGAAAAGCAAAGGCTTGATAATAGTCAAAATATGGACAAATATGAAGGCTAAAAGAAAACTCTAAAAACTAAAACTGCAAAGCAATGCTACAGGTATCAATAAAGAGATTAATGAAACAAAATAGATAGCCCAGAAATGGTCACATGCATATATGCTACCTGATATATGTCAGACTGATAGATACTTCATAACAGTAATAAAGGAAGGACACTTTCCGATTTAGAGATTAAATATACAAAGAAAAAATTGAAGTGGACTCATGCCTCATAACATAAAATAAGAGCAATTCCAGATGAATGAAGAAATAAAATATGAAAGGCAAATTTTAGAAGAAATATAGGATGAAATCATTATGCTCTAAAAGTATGGATAAATTTCTCTCACAGATACAGAAAATGAAAACTACAAAGAAAATAATGCATAATTTCAACTACATTAAAAGGAGTGATTTTTGTTCCATGAAAAGGCCTCACAAAAAGAATAAGACAAGTAGAGAAGTGGTAAATGTTTGCAAGATGTATAATTGACAAAGGATTAGTAACACAAATATATAAAGAACTTCTATAAATCAATTTAAAAAATGAGCCATTTGGTCATTTCACAGAAGAGAAAATACAAATTACTAATAAATTTTGCAAAAGATCTCCAAACATTGTAGAATTCATGGAAATACACATTAAAACCATATTCAGCAAATTAACAAAAATTTAAAAGTTACATGATATCAATAGTTGGTGAGTACGTGGAGGTATGGGAACTCTCATACACTGCAAATGGGAATGTACATCATACTACAACTTTGGAAAACAAAAGCTTTGACATCCCTATTAAAGCTTAATATACATGCAGTCCAAAGACTCAGAAATTCCACTACTGTGCATTCACACTAGAGGAATTCTTTTTTTTTTTTTTAATTGCTTTTCAGTGTAACAGTATTCATTGTTTTTGCATCACACCCAGTGCTCCATGCAATACGTGCCCTCCCCAATACCCACCACCTGGTTCCCCAACGTCCCACCCACCACCCCTTCAAAACCCTCAGGTTGTTTTTCAGTGTCCATAGTCTCTCATGGTTCTGCTCCCCTTCCAAATTCCCTCAACTCCCTTCTCCTCTCCATCTCCCCATGTCCTCCATGTTATTTGTTTTGCTAGAGGAATTCTTGCACACATATCAGGAGATAAGTATAAGATTATTCATCTGTATATTATATATATGTATAATTCATCTATATATTGTAGTAGCATCTATAATTATGATGAAGCAACACAAATGTCTATTTATTGTAAAGAGGAAAAATAAAAGTTGTGATATAATTATATCATGAAATCCTATATTGCCACAAAAATGAATGAACCATCACTATATTAACATGGATAATTTAAAAAAATGTAATATTGAGTGGAAAGAGAGAACCAAATCACAGATACAGGCACTATACTCTGATTATCTTACATACATTTAATTTAATATAAAGTGACAATGTGGATATCTCTGCCCCCATTAATATGAGACTTTTACTAAACTAAAAGAAGGCTTACTAAATATTTTTTCCCCTCAAAGACAAAGACCTGGAAATCATGGATTCAACTTTCTGGCCTGAAATTACATCTTCCAGGGTAGATTTTTGGACCGTAAATAGAAATATCATATGTTGTCTAAGGAGGAAGATTTGAATAGGACACCTTCCCACTTAGCCTGATAATTAAGCAAATCGGAAGAAATGGTCTGTCCCTCTCCCAATACACCAAAAGCCTTTGACGAATAACAAAAGCAATTTAAAAAGTAGCTGTTCAAACTCATTCTATGAGGCCAGATTACCTTGACCCCTAAACCAGAGAAAGACCCCACTAAATAGGAGAATTACAGGCCAACATCTCTAATGAACATGAATGCAAAAATAAAAAGGCAGTAACTTAAAAAATAAAAGTGATTAACCATCAAACAAATACCTATTCAGTGACAACCAAGCCCTTTGCCAACCAAGCGCTTTGGAAGAAGATTCCACTTCCTTCTCAATTTCTTTAACTATCTAGGGAAAAGACCAACTGTTTGGATCAATCAACACCTACAAAATGGGAGGCAGAGTATTTCTAGAAAGCAGGCCCTTATAGAAAAGTATACTTCAGGGGTGCCTAGGTGGCTCAGTGGGTTAAGCCTCTGCCTTCAGCTCAGGTCATGATCTCAGGGTCCTGGAATCGAGCCCCACATCGTGCTCCCTGCTCATTGGGGAGCCTGCTTCCCCCTCTCTCTCTCTGCCTGCCTCTGCCTACTTGTGATCTCTCTCTCTGTCAACTAAATAAATACAATCTTTTAAAAAAAAAAAGTATACTTCATTCCCCATTTACATTTTTATTGTCAAAAACTTCAGTCCCTTTTTTGTGAAAAATTCGACAGGAAAAAATCTAATTTCTATTAACTTCGGAGAAGACAGTCTTCCACCCAGTTTTTCAAAATGATGTTATCCTATCTGGTTAAAAAAGTATAGCAAGAGTTGAAAAGGGGGAATAAAGGCCCTAACAATAAAATGCACAGATGGCGACCTATGTGGACCATCTTTCTGGACAGGATCTGTATGATCAGCCAGTTACGAGACAGTCAAAGCTAAACTTGGGAATGTGCTAATAGTTGAAAGTCCAGAGAGAAAAGGAAAATATTAAAACCACTTTATGTGGCAAGAGTGGAAAAAGGATATGACTTGAATCAGATACACAGTGAGAGCCAAATCCATGCATCATTCCAAGATTGAAATCATGCAAGACAGATAATGTACTCTTACTCCCGGTACTCTTGTTATGGGCTTAGAGGGGAGGAAGTGAAAATAGCAAATTAAGACCAGTTTTCTAAGAAGGTTAGCCAAGAAAGAAAGGAAAGAATAAAACTCCACTGGACAAGTTTTTTGTTTTAGTTTTTTTTGACAGTATTTTCTTTACCACTATGTTAGTATCCCTATCTACCATTATTATTACTCTCTCATTGAGAGTTTGTTGAGTGCCATTCATGGCACCTGTCCTCTACTACCTAAAAGGCAACCTCATAGGCATCCCTTCACAGGAAAGAAACTGCTTGTCATCAGCAGTCATTTTGCAGCTGGCAATAAAATTCAGGCAAGATTTTTTCTTAAGATTTATTCTAACCTGAGACTTTTAAGGGACAGCCAATAAGGTCCTTACATTTCCATGTGTTTTCTTTTTAGCAAAAGAATTGGAAGTTCAAGATTTGGAAATTGAAGACTTCCTTAATTCCATTTTGATGTGTGGTTTATTAAACTATCCATTCTGAAGGAGAGTACCTTAACCCCTCACAGTAAATGGCTCCTGTCTGTCAGATACTCTTGGTAGGATATCGGTCAGCAAGTGAACACCATACTACCACTCTCACTCCTGATATTGAGTCAGCCCTGGGTACAAAGCTCCCTGGCAAGCAAGATGCCTGTCAATTTTGCTAAAAAGAACAGTAAAAGTAGGAACAGCCAAGCTTGTACAATTTTGCAGTTCCTGTCTTCTTTCAGTGTATTTTTAGCCTGGCAGACATCAGTTTTCTTTTCTATGCTTCATACATTTCTATTCATAAGCCTAGCATTACCAGATGATTTATTAAGCTTCATCTTATTCATATAAAATCATCACTGCTCTGGAAAAGAGTGACTCAATAAAGTGTTCTTCTTCCCATACACCTGGACTTCCAGCCAGAGAACAAGGTGTAGTCTGTACAATGAACAGTCAATGAAATGAAAACCATTTTATGCAAAATAAAACTTAGTCTTGAAAATGTAAACATTTCTTTTATAAGTCTCTGAATGAAGGGATCATAGCATATGATCATAGCATAGAATGAATCCAGGCAAACCCATGCTACTGAAATTTGATTAATTAAACCAAAATCTATTCATCAACATAATGTCTAGCTTATAAGTAAGATTTTAATCAGTGGAGAGATGGTGGTTCAGAGAAAAAGCTTCAGGTAGGGTTTGCTAACTAGTACATTTTGTTTTTCTCTTATTAGGATTCTGTTCTTTAATATGATTGTAATTCCTGGTTTTCTGGTTTCTTACCCACCATTTACCTTACCACTACATAGATCTTCCATATAGCCTGCACAACACTAATCAACTGAAATGCAATGTGGCCAACCCAGTTTGCTGAAACTTTGCTTCATTATCATTATCATTATCATTATCATTAAGGATAAGGTTTGAGACCAAACATGCACACTATATCTTGCTCATAACATTACAAAAAAACTATGGTGAGCCATCCATGTATACAGATCAGGAAATCAGAGAGTAAGAGTGTAAGGATATGTAACTCTCTGTGGATCTGTGATCAAGGACTTTACAGAACTGAAACAGTGCTATACATTCGGCTCATCTAGTAACCCTAAAATCCAACTTCATGACTTGTTTAATATATCAGTAATAACTTCAACTTCCAGACATGGTAGTGTTAAGAGCTCAGCAAATCCTCTCAGGAAAAAAAAAAGTATAAAACTAGAAAAATTATGAAAACAACATTTTATGACTCTGCAATGAACTAAAGTCACACACAAGTTGATATTTATTTATTCTTGAAAATTTTGTAGAGCTCCAGGTTAGGGCAGTGGATTCTTCACAGAGACTGTTTTCATCCCTCCTTCTAGTTCAGACAGGGAGAACAACAGTTTTACCAGCTGAGGTTGGACATAGAAACCATCAGCTTTGGTGCCAGATTCAGATGGAAGTACATGGGTTAAAAATCTCATAATTTTGTCCACTAAACTGGCAAACTCACTTGGAAACAAAAGAGGAAACTTGCAGCCTTTGCAGGCTGAGTTTACAATCCTAGTTGGTACAAGTGACAAACCAAAGAGAAATTAAACAGGGAAATTTTGAATATGAGAGATCCATGTAAGGATTAGATCTACACATTCCTGGCCTACTGGGAACCAATGCATATTTTGTAGTGACTTGAAAGATACTGGTAGGAAGTTAAAGCTAAGGCAGAGCTGAGAATGATAAAATTCTAAATGGGCTTCTTGACCCACAGAAAGATTGATCATCAGAGGGGAAATCAGAGGGGAAGGTCTTATCAGCTCAAAGTGTTTGAAAAAAATCTCCACCCAAATCTTTTTTTTTTCCAGTTTTACTGTGAAATGATTGACATATATTGCTATATAAGTTTAAGGGGCACGGCATGATGGCTTGATTTACATAAATTGTGAAATGATTAGCACAATAGGTTCAGCTAATATCCATCATCTCAAAAAGATCAATATAAAGAAGAAATGGGGAAAAAAGAAAAAATTTACTTATGATGAGAACTTTTAGAATTTACTCTCCAGCAACTTTCTTATATATCACACAGCAGTGTTAGCTGTAGTCATTATGTTGTATGGTACACCTGTAGTACTCATTTATCTTGTAACAGGGAATTTGTACCTTTGACCTCCTTCCTCCAATTACCCCTGGCAATCACATGCCTGATCTCCTTTCCAATGAGTTGCGGATGGGAGGAGGGTTGTTTGTTTGTTAGACTACTTGTGTAAGTGAGATATACAATATTTGTCTTTCTCTGTCTGACTTATTTCACTTAGCATAATGCCCTGAAGTTCCATTCATGGTGTCCCAAAATGATAGAATTTGGTCTTTTTTATGGCCAAATGATGTTCCATTGTGTGTGTGTGTGTGTGTGTGTGTGTGTGTGTGTAAAATATGTATATCTCAATTTCTTTATCCATTCATCCATTGGTGGGCCTTAGGTTATTTCCATGTCTTGGTTATGGTAAATAATGCTGCAATGAACATGAGGATGCAGATATATTTTTGAGTTTGTGTTTTTGTTTTCTTTGGATATATTCCCAGAAGTGGAATTGCTAGATCATATAACAGTACTATTTTTAACTTTTTTGAGGATCCTGCATACTGTTTTCCATAGCAATTTACAACTGATCAAGAGTGCACAAAATTTTCCTTTTTCCCACATCTACATCAGCATTTGTTATCTCTTGTCTTTTTGGTGATGGCCATTCTAATTGACATGAAGCGATATCTTAAATGGTTTTAATTTGCATTTCCCTATTGACTAGTGAGCATCTTTTCATATATCTGTTGGCCTTTTGAATATTTTTGTGGAAAAATGTCTATTAAGGTCCCATTTTTTAATTGGGTTATTTGACTTTTTTTTCTATTGAGTTGACAAGTTCCATATATATTTTGAATATTAAACTCTTATCAGATATATAGTTTGCAAATATCTATTCCCACTCTGTAGGTTGCCTTTTCACTTTGCTAGTGGTTTCTTTTGTTGTGCAGAAGCATTTTTGTTGAATGTAGTCCCACTTGCTTATTTTTATCTGGTTACTTGTGATTTAGATGTCATATCCAAAAAATCATTATCAAGACCCACGTCAAGTGGTCTTATTTGTGTTTTCTTCTCATAGTTTCATGGTTTCATGTCGTACATTTAAGTCTTTAATCTACTTCAAGTTAATTTTTGTGAGTGGTATAAGATAGGAGTCTGGTTTCGTTCTTTTATATGTTCATATTAAATTATCCAACACCATTTATTAAAAGATTATCATTTCTCCATTGAGTATTCCTGGCTCCATTATCAATTATCAGTTGGCTTTATATGCTTGAGTTTATTTCTCTCCACTTAAATCTTGACTGACCATTATGCCATGCAGACACAGGGTCAATCTTGGTAGCTGCGTGTCATGGGAAATAAATATTATAAGTTTATGCTCATGGACATTACTTCAAAAACAACAACAACAAAATCCTCAGTAAAGTTAGTCAGAATTCAGAGTAGTTACAATATACTACCTAAAATTCTAATTTTTAGGCAATCATGAAAGTGTGGCTGCTACTGGGGAAAAAAATGTAGTCAATAGAAACTGACTCTAAGTAGCTCCAAATGATTTAGACTTTAAGACAGCTATTGTAAGTATCTCTAAAGAATTTTTTTTAAAAAACTGTGTTCAAAGAATTAAAGAAAAAAAAAGTATGACAATGACTCAACAAATAGGAACTCTCAGTAGAGAAACAGAAAGTATGAAAAAGAACCAAATGGAAATTCTAGAATCTAGTATAATAATCAATATGAAAAATTTACTTGTTATGCTCAATAGCAGATTTGAGAGGAGAAAGAAACAGTGAATTGAAAGACAGAACTATAGAAATTATCTCAGTCTAATAAAAACAAAATAATTTTTTTTAAAAAGTAGGACCATAGACATATGTGAGACAATGTTAAACATCCCAACATATATGAAATGAGAGTGCCCTGAGAAGGAAAGGAAAAAAACACATACGTGGAGATATTGTCACTAAAATCTTCCCAAATTTGATGAAAAATAATCCACAAATCTTGGAAGCTCCATATATTCCAAGTAAAATGAACAACAGAATTTACACCTAGACAGACCATACTCAAGCCTCTGAAACACAAAGAGAATTTTTTTTATTTTTTCAGTGTTCCAAGATTTTTTTTTTAGTATGTTATTTATTTATTTATTGAGAGAGAGAACTTGTGCACTTACTGCATGTGCACAAGCTGGAGGAGGAGCAGAGGGTTAGGAAGAGAGCAATCTCAAGCAGACTGTGCTGAGAGCCTAGTGCAGGGCTCAATCTCACTACCCTGAGATCATGACCTGATCCAAAATCAAGAGTCAGAGGCTTAAATAACAGAGGCACCCAGGTGCCCCAAAGAGAAAATCTCAAAAGCAGCAAGAGAAAAAAGTGACCATATAGAGTGAAATAATATGATTGATGATTGACTTATCACTAGGCCAGAAGGCAATAAGAGGACATGTTGACTTAAAGAAACAAACAAACAAAAATAAATAACAAAAATAAAAATCCATCAACCAAGAATTCTGTATCCAGAAAAACTATTTATCAAAAAATGAAGGCAAAATAAGCTTGTTCCCAGGTAAACAGAAACTGGGAGAATCCATTACCAGCAGACCTAACCTACAAGTGGTACTAAAGGAGCCTTCCAGGCCCAATAAAATGTTTAAGCAGAAACAAATATCCATACGGAGAAATGAAGAACAGTAGAAATGACAGATATGTAGGTAAATTAAAAAACTCTTTTCTTAATTTCCTTTCAAAGCAAACTTTAAAATACTTGTAAAACTTTATTGTTGAGTATGTAATATATGAATAAAATATATATGTGTACATATATATAAGTGAAATATATGTGTGTGTATATATATATATATATATATATATATATCTGTAAACAACACAAAGGACAAGGAGACAAATGGAGCTATATATTGTTAGCAAAGTTACTATACCTTACTGGAATTAAGTCAGCATTAACCTGAGGTAAACCATGATTAGTTAAATATGCATATTAGTTCCTTAGAGTAACTCATAAGAAAGTAATTCAAAAAATATTCAAAAAGTTAACAAAAGAATTAATATGATACACTAAAAAATATTTAGCACAAAAAAGGTAGCATAGAAGGGACAGAGGAATAAAATGTGTACAAGACATAAAAACAGACACCAAAATGCTATCTGTATCTAGGAAATACCTTCAATGAAAATCAAAACACAACATGTCAAAATTTATGTGGTATATCTAAAGTATTGTCTAGAGGGAAATCTGCAGGTTTACATATTTTCTATTAGAAAAAAAATATCTAACTTCAGTAATTAAAGATTCTACTTTCAGAAGGTAGAGAAATAAAATGGAATCAAAAATAAATTAAGCAGAGGGGCGCCTGGGTGGCTCAGTGGTTTAAGCCTCTGCCTTCGGCTCAGGTCATGATCTCAGGGTCCTGGGATCGAGCCCCGCATCAGGCTCTCTGCTCAGCGGGAGCCTGCTTCCCCCTCTCTCTGTCTGCCTCTCTGCCTAGCTCTGATTTCTCTCTGTCAAATAAAAAATAAATAAATTAATTAATTAATTAATTAAGCAGAAAGGATATAATAAAGATCAGAGGAGAAAGCAATGTAATGTAAAGCAGTAATACAACAGGAAAAAAATCAGTTAATCTATGGTTCTTTGAAATACCAACAAAACGTTTAAGCCAAGACTGATAAAGAAAAAAGAAGACAGAAATTACCAAAATCAGGAATAAAGGTATAGATCATACCAGAGATTATAAGGAAAGATTATCAACAACTTTATGACAAAAAATTAGATGAAATGGCAAAATTCCTTAAAAAGCACAATTTTACCTGTCTCTGTCATGAAGAAATAGAAAATCTGAACAGACCCATATCAAGTATATTAGTTTTCTATTGCTTTGTAACAAATTACTACAAAATTAACATCTCAAAGTGATATCCATTTATTATCTGAGTTCCATGGGCCAGGAGTCCAGATACAGTTAGCCAGGTTCCCTGCTCAGAATCTCAAGGCTGTAGTCAACATGGCAGTAGGGCTGGTTTTCATCTGGAGGCTTGACTAGGGAAAGATGACATCCAAGCTCATTAAAGTTGTTGGCAGAATTTACTTCCTTGCTATAGTATGACTGATGGCTCATCTCTTGCTGGAAGTCAGCTAGAAGTTGCCCTTAACACCAAGAGGAAGCATGAAGTCCCCTGCCATGTTGTCCTCACGCACAATCTCTCACAACTCACAACATGGCAACTAATTCTTTAACGCCAACAACAGAATCTCTCCTTAGTAACGACCTCTTCCTATTTTAAGGGCTTTCTCCTGATTATTTCATGTTTACCCTTTCAAAACCATAAACCAATTGATTTGAGACTTTAATTATGCCTCTAAAATCCCTTCATCCTTGCTCTTGTTATAACATAATCAAGCCACAGGAATAACATCCCGTTAGATTCACACACTTCCCTTCACTCAAGGGCAAGGCATGTATATCATTAAGCAGAAATCTTGGGAGCATTTTCTAGTTCTTCCTACTACCTCAAATAAAGAAATTGAGTTAGTATTATAAAGTTTTCCCACAAATAAAAAGACAGGTCCTAATAGATTCTCTGGTGATGTTTGAGAAAGAAATAATGCCAATGTTACACAAAATCTTTCAAAAAACTTTAGGCAGAGAAAACACTCAGAATTCATTTTTATCAAGCCAGTATCATTCTAATATTAAAAACAGACAAAAATATCACAAGAAAGTTATAGAATATGTGACATGAACATAGACACAAACTCCTTAACAAAATATAAGCAAAATTGTGGAGAATTATTAAGTGAGGATTGTTTTAGGAAAAAAGACTGACCAGATTATCATTTCAATATATGCATAAAAAGTCTTTAATATCCACTAGTCAATCCAAATAAAAGTTCTGTACATAGGTTAATGATTTTGTACCTGCATTGATTTTCTGGTTTTGACAGTGGTTCTGTAAAACATTAGAATTGGAGGAAATTTGATATAGGGTGAGTGAGAACTCTGCACTGTTTTTGGAACTACCGTGAGTCTTAATCTTTCTCAAAATAGGATGTTAAGTTTTTAAAAATCCAGCAACCATTTACAATAAAAACTGTTAAGGAACTAGAAATAGAAGGAATTTTCTCAATCTGATAAGTGCATGTATTAAAAAAAAATAGCTGACATCATACTTAATGGTGAAAAATTGAATATTTTTATGTAAGAACAGGAACAAGACAAATTTTGTCTACTCTAGGATGTCCACTTCTGTTCAACATTGTACTAGCCAGTACAATAAACCAAGAAAAATAAAGGTTTCACTCATATTTGAAACATAAGGAATAGAGCATAGGATCACAGGGGAAGGGAGGGAAAACCAAATGGGAAGAAATCAGAGAAGCAGACAAACAATGACAGACTCTAGACTGTAGGAAACAAACTGAGGGTTACAGAAGGGAGGGGGGTTGTAAAATGGGATGACTGGGTGATGGGTATTAAGGAGAGCACATGTTGGGTTGAGAACTGAGTGTTGTATGCGAGTAATGAGTCATTGAACACTACAACAAAAACTTATGTTGTACTATATGTTGGCTAACTGAAGATAATGAAAATTTTTTAAAAAGAAAAAGAAAGGTACACAGATTGGAAAGAAAAATTAAAATTATTTACTCATAGATAACACAATCTGTACATAAACAGTCCTTAAAAATCTACCAAAAAATTTATTTAAACTGGTAAGTGAATTTAGCAAGATCACAGGATGTAAGATCTATGTATAAAAGTCAATTGATGGGAAATCTCTGTAACTTCCACTCAGATCTTCTTGTAAACCTAAAACTACTCTAAAAAAATAAAGTTGATTTTTTAAAAACATCAATTAGATACTAGATGTTTTAAAAACATCAACTAGATACTAGTGGCCAAAAATCTCAAAGTATTAAGAAAACAATTCCTAAACGAAAAAAGACATACCACATTATTGGCTTAGAAGACATTATTGTTAATACAGCAGTTGTCCCCTAGATTCTATGTATAGCTTCATTTCCATTCCTATCAAAATTCCAGCAGGCATTTTTCAGAGATATTGACAAGCTGATTCTAAAATTTATATGAAAATGCAAGATTTAGAAGGGCCAAAGCAATTTTTAATAAATACAAATTTGTTGAATGTGCATTAACTTATTTCAAAACTAATCATAAAACTAATTATAAATCTATACTAATCTAGAAAGTGTAGCAATATTGGAGTAAGGACAAACATACACCAATGGAACAAAGTAGAGTCCAGAAATAAACTCTCATTCTTATGGTCAACAGGGTTTTGACAAAGAGGCCAAGATAATCCAATGGAAAAAGGAGCATTATTTCAGCAAACAATGCTAAAACAGTTGGATATTTATGAGGGAAAAAATAAACACAGATCCTTGGTTCACATTAGACACAAAAACTAATTCAAAATAGAACACAGACCTAAATATAAGAGCTGAAACTATAAAACTTCTAGAAGAAAACATAGGAGAAAATCTATCTGACATTGATTTAGGCAAAAATTTATTCAATGTATGTCACATCAAAAACCTTATCCATAAAAGAAAACATTGGAACATGGTTCTTATAAAAAAATTTTAAAATTTTTGCTCTTCAGAAACAACTTTAGGAAAATGAAAAGAGAAGCATAGGCTGAAAGTATTTTAAAATTGTATATCTGTTAAAGAACTTGTATCTGGAATATATAAATAACTTAAAACTTCATAGGACAATCCAATTTTTAAGTGGACAAATGATTTAAATAGACATTTCATCAAAAAAGGTATATGAATTGCTAGTGGGCATGTGAAAAGATCCTCAACATCCTTAATAGTGAGGGAAATGCAAATTAAAACCACAAACCAGTAGAATGGCTCCAAAATAAAAGACCAGAAGTTGCAGGTGTTGGCATGAATGTGAAGAAACTCAGAAACATAATATGGTACTAGTTGTGATGTACAATGGTACAGTCACTTTGGAAAATAGTTTGGTGGTTTCTTGAAAAGTTGAATATATATTTAACATATAACCCAGCAATTCCATTCCCAGATATCTTCTCAAGAGAAATGGAAATATATGTCCACACAGACTTATCCACTAATGCTCTTGGTAGCATCCTTTATAATAGCTAAACACCAAAAAAAAGCAAGTATCTATCAACCAATGAATACATAGACAAGATAAAGCATATTGATACTTGAATACTATTTAACAATACAAAAGGAATAACTACTAAGAGATATGGATGAACCTCATAAATACTGTAAGCAGAAGAAGCCATACTCAAAGACTCTGTGTAGTTCGAATTACATGAAAATTTAAAGACAAAACCGTAGAAACAGAGAGCTGATCAGTGGTTGCCTGAGGCTGTCAGTGAGAGTGAGAACTATTGCCAACAAGAACAAGAGAATATTTTGGGGTGATAGAGTCTTCTTAAATTGGATTACGGTGACAATTACACTCAAAGTGATTGAACCATGCACTTAAAATGAATGGATATTAATGGTACTGAATTATACATTAATAAGGCTGTTTTTGAAACCAATAGATATTTGTCAAGGAAAATGAAAATGGAAGGGGCACCTGGGTGGCTTAGTTGTTAAGCATCTGCCTTTGGCTTAGGTCATGATCCCAGGGTCCTAGGACTGAGCCCCACGTCGGGGTCCCTGTTCAGTAGGAAACTTGTTCCTCTCCCACTCCCCCTGCTTGTGTTCCCTCTCTCACTGTAACTCTCTCTGTCAAAAATAATTAATTAATTAATTAATCTATCTTCAAAAAAAGGAAAATGAAAATAGAAGATAAATTTCTTGACCCACTATCTAACTACTCATTTAATCAGTTACCACCTTGGTTTATATTCCTCCAAATAATCATGATATACTAGAATGTGTTTAATTGGTCCACTATTATTGGACTATTAGCTTATTTCAAGTCTTCCACCAATAAATAATGCTAAAATAAACATTTCTTATACACATATTTTTGCTTGAGTGCTAGTTTACCACCTCAGGATAAATTCCGAAGGTTAGACTTAGTTACTCAGTCAAAGTATATGTTACTTTTCTATAGCTGTAGAGCGAATTACCATGAAATCCGCAGCTTCAAACAATGCACATTTATTACCTCACAGATTCTGTGGGTCAGGGGTCTGGCAGTGCTTAGCTGGATTTTCTTCTTGGTGCCTCACCAGGCTGCATTCAAGGTGTCCGCCAAGACTACAATCTCATTTGAGGCTCAGGGTTCTTTCCAAGCTCAATGCTATTGGCAGAATTCAGTTCCTTGTGGTTGAAGGTCTATTTCTCAGCACCGAGACAACCTACAATTCTTTGCCATGTGGCCAAGTTTACAGCATCATAGTTTGCCTCTTCAAGTGCAACAGAAGAGCACCTGCTGATGCTTCTTGTCACTCACCTCCAGACTCTTTTTTAAAAGAGTCACCTGATTAGGTCAGGCCCGTTGAGGATAATATCTCATTTGGTTAACTCAAAGTCAGGTGATTAGTAACCTTCATTATATCTGCAAAATTTCTTCACTTTGGCAATGTACTGTAGTCTAATCACACAAGTGCTATCCCATTATACTCACAGTCACATCCTCACTCAAGGAGAGGGAACTGTACAAATAAACAGAAAAGAAAGCAAGAAAACTAGAGGCTCTTAGAAGTCTACCCTTCATAAAAGTTTGTTAAGATTATGGTTCAAATTGCCAAATTTTCTGAAGAACAATTATATCACCACCAATTGAACGCTAGTTTCCCCAGGGCTGGTTATTATCATTATTTTTTATCTTTGCCAAAGACAGGCAAATATTGCTGGATTGGGACCACTGAACAGGGGTTTGGCAATGAGAGAATAAGTCTTACGTTTTTTCATTAATATGAAGACTATTATCATCTGGGGTGCTTGGGTGGCTCAGTCAGTTAAACGTCCAACTCTTGATTTTGGCTCAGGTCATGATCTCTGGGACATGAGATAAAGCCCCATGTTAGGCTCTGCACTGAGCATGCAGCCTATTTAAGATTATCTCTCCCTCCCTCTTCCTCTGCCCCTCCGCACCCTGCCCACACTCTCTCTCTAAAACAAAAAAACCAAAACAAAGTAAAGATTATTATGGTCTTTGGCAATTTTTATTTTTCCTTGTAAAAGATCTATCCATTTATTTGCTTTCCTCTAGGGGTAACTCTCTTTTTTTTTCCCTGTTCCAAGTATTTATTTATTTATTTATTTATTTATTTTTAAAGATTGTATTTATTTATTTGAGAAAGTGAGTGAGAGCATGAGGGGGAAGAAGGTCAGAGGGAGAAACAGGCTCCATGGAGCTGGGAGACCAATGGGGGACTCAATCTTGGGACTCTGGGATTATGACCTGGGCCAAAGGCAGTCACTTAACCAACAGAGCCACCCAGGTACCCCTCAAGTTTTTATTTAAATTCCAGTTAGTTAACATACAGTGTAATATTAGTTTTAGGAGCAGAATTTTGTGATTTATCACTTACATATAACACCCAGTGCTCATCACAAGTGCCCTCCTTAAATACCATCACTCATTTAACCCATCCCCCAACCACTTCCCTCCATCAACCCTCAGTTTGTTCTTTATAGTTAAGAGTCTTACATGATGTGCTTCTTTTTTAACCATCTTCGTCTGTTTTGATTTTTAAATTCAACATATGAATGAAATCTTATGATATTTGTCTTTCTACAATTGACTTATTTTGCTTAGCATAATACTGTCTAGCTCCATCCACATTGTTGCAAATGGCAAGATTTCGTTCTTTTTGATGGCTTAGTAATATTCCATTGTACATATATTTGCATATATATATAGATAGATAACTTTCTGATATTTGTTGCTTTGAAATCTCATTTTTTAATATTTTTTAATATTAAGAATATTAATGGTCCATATAGCATGTATTTTCTCTTGAAATATTTTCATTTTAACTTGGTTATAGTGCCTTGCACCATGGGGGGAAAATTAACTATCAAAATCAGACCTACTTTTATAGTTTCTTTTCTTTGTTTAATGCTAAGACATGTTTTTCTGAGCATTTTATTTCTAAAGAAGGAGTCACATGGGATTTCCAGTTTCTGTCTCAGATGACAGGGATTCTAGACAAGGTGAATATATACAAAGATGAAGTTTCTGATAATGCAGCACCCATTGGTCTTCTAATTGTTATGTAAACCAATTCTTAACCTAAGTTGTCCAGCCAGAAAGATGAATGCATCATTCCTTCTAAAGGATTGGCCAGGGAAATCTATACATTGGTCTATTATTTGTTCAGGACACCAGGGGTGAGCACCATGTTTTGTTTTGTTTTTCATTTCTTGTCCTTAGGCAATCAAATCACAGCTTGGAGTATTTACAAACAAACAAGGATATGAGCTCAGCTTTCTTCTAAAACATTTAATTTTGGCCTTGAGTTTTCTCCCTATCTCTAAGCACTAATTCTGTATTATACTTAATATCTCCATTTCAATCTCAGACCTAAAACTAATCTTATTTTTTAAAAATATAAAACATTTTGGATAACCAAGAGAGCATGCCTTTCAGGCAAGATCACTTCTCCCGGCTGCATGAAAACAATAATGATGAAATATTTGTTTGGGAGAAACACAATCACTGTATGATTTATCTTTTTAAAAACTCGCCTCAAGTCCCTCCTTCTTTTATAGATGAGTAAATCATAATGGAAGGATATAAGTTCCATAAGCCTTCCTTAAAGTCTCAGGCGTTAAATTTCCTCATCTATTAAATACAAAAGTTAAACTGGCAGATCTCTGAGGTCCTGCTCAAATCAAACATTTGGATTCTACTTGACATTTGACTCAAGGTTTTCTACTTATATTCTTTCTTTGGCCCTTTCAAACTTTCAGTCCTAAGTGTGCCTTCGGGTTCTTCCCCTTTTAATTTTCAGATTCCTATTACACATTCCTATAAAATGCCCTATTATCATTTCAGAGTCAATATATCCAAAAACAAACTCTTGCCGTCCCCCTCAAACTTCTCAGTTTCCCTATTCCTGGGATTTGTTCCACTCTCCTTGCAGGCATGAAATAAACGTCATGTTTCATCATCTTTCACTCTCTCCATATTCAGTCAGTACCCAAGGCCAGAATATTTGTGCGCAGCAATGTTTGTCTCCTGGACCTTCGTTCAACTTTTTTCAACATATTAAGTCAGGCTCCTAGAATGCCATTCCAGAACTCAATGTTGAAAATTCTTTATCTTCTTTCTCACTTTTGATATGATTACTACAAAAACACTGTAGCACGTTGACTTTCCCAACATTCCCTTTTGTCTGATGAATTAAGAACAAACTACAGAGTCTAGCAATGAAGCCCCCCCTGCAACCTAAAGAGCCTTGCTTTCCAGACTTTTCTTTGTCTTCCCTCATACCCCAGCTTATGCCCAGTGTTTTAGCCATCCAGGATATTTGCTACTTCCTGAATACATCTTGTATTTTGTCATTTCCTTGCCTTTTTAGTTTGATTCTGAATTCTTATTTTCAGTGTTTAAACTTCCTACAAATTTGGGATAATAACTTTAGCTAAAAGAAGAAAAAAATAAAAGTATTAACTTCAAATATTCATTTCCATTCAAAAACAATCATTTATTTTCCTTGTGGCCAAAAAAATGTTACAAATCAGTGAGATACAATAGAACTTTAAAATAAAAGCAGACACTGAGGGTTGAGTGTGTTAGAGGTAGGTGAACTCTCGAGAGTACACTCCAACCTTCCCTCCCCACACTGGTAAAGATCAAAGGAGGGGGCATGTTATTGAAGTCACATAGCTACTGGGGAACTAGTCTTGGTCCAAAATTTAAACAGTTTTTGACAGTTCAAGGAACTATCAAAAACCTTTTTCCTAGAGGACCAGGCCCCTCATTCTCTCAACAAAGAGGTATTTAATGCCAGCAGTGTGTCACATGCTGGTCCTGGGAACACATAAATGAAAAACAGCCCTGCTTTCTAGGAACACAATCTAGGAGAAGGGGATGTATGTGGACAGGTAAATGTAATAAAAGGTGATCGGTTCCATGATAGAAATTGTGCATTGTTCTGACTGAAAGGAGGAGGTAATCAGCTCTACTTGTTATGACAGGGGAAAGCAGAAGGATTTCATAGATAAGGTAACCCCTTGAGCTCAAAATTTAAAAAATGTGTTTACCAGGGTAGACCAGCAAGGAACCAAGACAACTTGAAGGTACAAAAACATGAATTAGTTGAAAGTTAAGATACAAGAGACATATCAAAAATAAAATCAGAAAGCAAGGCAAGCTCCAAATTGTGAAGGGACCTATGTGCCTTGCAACAGGGTTTGGAATGATAATTGTTATCATTATTACATTATTATTATTATTACCAGTTATCAGTTTCTTATTATAATTACTAGATTCTAGTCACTGATCACTTGCTATGATCACTATAATAACTTACTTACATTGACAAAGAAACTGAGAATCAAAGATGAATTCACATGCTGAAAGCAATATAGTTATTAAGTATTAGAGCCAAGCTTTGATCAGGTCCACCCGATTTCAAAGTTGAACATGAATTATACTATAATCCATCTTTAGTCTGTGGACCATATGAAATCATTAGAATATTTTAAACAAAGAAATATGAATGGATTTTTGTTTTGGAATAGAGTATACCATTCGATATAGTAGCCACTAGTCACATTGAAAATCAATGTAAAATCAATTGTAAAATCAATTGCTCAGTAGCCTCCTGCGACTATAGGCTACTGTAGTAGACAGCACAGAATGAACGTTTCTATCATCACAGTAGCTTCTCTTAAATAGCACTAGTACAGAGGATGCACTGGAGTCTTGCAAGATGGGGTAAGGAACATAGAGAGGCCATTACCTAGGACAACTGAGAGAGTATTAGAGAAAAAAAGTAAGGCTGTAATAGCAGAGGCTTAAACCAGTGATTTCCAGAGTGTAATTTGCCCCTTGCTACCTGCTCATCCATCAGCATCAAGTCATCCACCATCTCTGAAGTGTGAAGACCATTGATTTAGAGAAAGGGACAGATTTATAAAATATGGTGCAGAAATACAAGTGACTTTGGCCAGCTGTCGGGTAGACAGGGGAAGAATGAATCTAGGATAACTCCAGGTGGGTTGGTGAGTATAGAAGGAGAAACATATTCAAGGGCAAGATAATGAGTTTGAGTTTGAGTTCCTGAGAAACATTCAAGTATTGCAATCCTATTAGAAGTGTCAGTCTAGAAATGGAGAAAATTCTGGAATGGAGAAAATTCTGGAATGGAGACACAGATTTAGAGCTGTCAGAATTCGGGGGTAGATTAGCCAGGAATGGATTGCATGGGTAGCTCCCAATTCTTTTCTCTACACAAATGATATTTCTCTAGTATATGTCTGTATATGCTGAGCGGTATGTCTAGATTTAGAAGCAATTCTCTACACCCTGGTTCCTTTTTTCTCCTATTCAGGGAGGCATCTCAAATGCAAATTTGGCCAGACAGATGTGAATGTGTTCTAGTCTTGAAAGGAACTAATTAACCTACATTGTTGTTCTGTTATTGGTTCATACAACTTGTCAAACAAAATGAATACAATAAGAACTGTGTGTAGTGTGAAGAGGGTAGCTGGAAGGGCTGACATCCAACTCTCTGATCCCAGAGAGTGGGAGGCAACAAAAGAACCAGCCAGAGGGGAGGAGCAGTGGTCTGAGAGGTAACAGGATCCTGTCCTGCCTGTCAGAGAACTGCCAAGGTAAAGTGATGAACACTCATATTCTAGGGAGACCAGTAAGACGAGACCATGGACTTTACTTCTAGGCAATCCTTGTTGAAGGCTTCACAGTCATTTCGGTAGAGCAGCTGTCAATGATTCGGCCGACAACTAAGAAGATCAAAGGGGTCCAAGACAAAAAATAGGAGGTGAAAAAGTGGAGGAAGCAAATGTAGATTTCTGCTTTGCCCTGTTCCGTGGTTATAAAAGAGTCACTTTACATTCTCAATACCTTACAGAGATGTTAGTGAAACAACTCTTCTAATTTTCACACTTTTTCTCCCAAGGCCCTGGCATAAACATGACATGAAAGGGCCAGGACACTAGACATAAAATCTTCCACCTGTTCATATTGATCCTAGACAATGACTCAGTTCACCTTAATCCTCCCTTCAGCTAGGATGAGCTCTTCTCTAGCGTTTTTTCTCATCCTTCTTAGTCTTGCTTGGCCTGCCCCACATATTCTAAAAACACAGGATCCTGAATCTTCAGAGTAAATATAGCTTAAACTTCAAAGCTGGGACCTTCTGTACAAAAATACCATTTGTCTGTTCCTCACAACTGACCTGGCCTAAATTAGTCCTCACAGCCATCTTGGGAATTAGGAAGGAAAATATTAATATGCTTATTTTTGCAGATGCACACTGAGATTCTGTGACTTGTTTTATATTTCCCCTCTAAATAAATCACAAAGAAACAATCCTATTTCACTTTATGAGTGTATTTATTCTGCATTTTTCCATGAGGGATTCCAGGTAGGGGTGTCAGAAAAAAAATTGAGTGAGAGTAGAACATCAAGACAAGATGATAAAAGAACATAGACACTCAGTTGTTAAGTCTCTACATAACTGGCGTAGCTGAGCTTTAAATTTAGCTCTAAGATTTTTGGCAAACAAACAAAAAGGCAGACACTGTCAAATATCCAGCTCCTATTTTCATAAAGGAGTTAAGTGTGCCAGTTTCTCCGAGGAACCAAAATATCTCCTTGCCTCAGTTCTGAAAGAAATTTTCAGACCTACATCCACACATAGAGAGCATTTCTAGAAACAAAGGCAGTGAAACATTCATATGGCGACTTCTAATGATTCCCTTCAGTAAAACTTCATTTAAACCTTTAAGTTAAAAACTGACTTATCAACACAAGCACACGTACTAATTTACTGATCACTGATGGAGAGTTACCACAAAGATACAAAACCTTACATCGTGGGCTGGATTTCAATTTTCAGACTTGTGGCTAAATGCTATGCACCAGTTAGCATGTATTCGTAGAAGAGTCTCTCTCCTCATTAGGGCTAAAAACCAGGTAGCCCTGCTAAGTTACCACACACTTGTATACACCCATACACACATTCTCTCTCCCATTTAATAAGAAGAGTTCTTTTCAGAAGAAGAAACTAAAGCATTCTTGAGTTTTTAAGAATGCTAATTGGCTTAAGTGAACTGTCATCTATTATTCTAAGATGTTCCTGGAATAACTATACATTGAAATGACTAGAATACAGGCAATTTTTTTTTTTAGCGTTTAATTTATAATTAGAGCAGATGCTGAATAACCATCTCCCCTGACTCTTGGGCACTAATGATCACTAACATTTTTAATTAATCACAAATCCCTCCTGGATGCTAATAAGGTGATACCAAAATGGCCCCTTCCCTCTCGAGAGGTGCCAAAAGAGCCATGTATCTAATGCTGTATCCGTACATCTCATTAGGTAATCTATACATGGCTATCCACTCACTACATTATCATAGAGCTCCCAGGCCATAGTTGTTCTTCTCAAACTAAAGATGCGTATGCAGAAAACCAGTCTGTTAAAATGCATTTAATGAACACCTGCTGGCCTCAGAGCTCTGAGCAAGGCAGTGGTCCAGAATATTAAAGAAAGAAACCATTCTCTCTGTCTTCCAGCAGTTTGAAATCTGGTCAGGGAAATTAAACGTACACACAAGTTATCCAAGTAAAAACAATAACTTAAAAAAAATAAAAATAAAAAATAAAAATAAAAATAAAAACAATAACTTAAGAACCTATAAATACATGCAAAATAATATAGTACATATTCAATGATACAAAACAGCACACAGTAACAAAGTGAAAGGTAAGGATGATGAGCACTGTTACAGGAAGACTAATGTAGTGGCCTTCGTCCCCACCAGCTGATGCAAAGGTAATGTAAAATTGCACCCAGAAGCAATATTCAGAAGAATACTGGCCATGCTATGTCTCATGCTCCCGGGGTGTAGAAAGTGAGCCAATTATGGTATGTGCAGAGAAATTCCATGCTTGAAAATATAGATTGTCTTGTTTCACATCAGTGATGCATATATTTTAATGAGCTCTGGGTTTTCTTGGAGTGATTTAAAAAAAAGAAAAGAAAAGAAAAGCAGATTCCAGGATCAGTTTTGGATATTTTAACTCTGTGGTTCTGGAGTAGAGCCTGGCAAACTGTATTTTCACATGTTGCCCATGACAGTGAGTGCAAGGGCTGCGGTGCAAAGGTGCTCACCTAAGACCAGCCCATGTGTGGATTTATGGATGTCAGTAACAGGCTCAGTGTGTTCCTGGCCACCATTAATGAGCTGTACACAGGACAGGGGAGGGGGAATTCTAGAATGATCCCACCAAATGTCAAAGTGCCACTAAGTGCAAGAAACTGATAGCATTTTAACTGATAAAATGTCATGTTAGAAATTATAAACACATGTACAAACCTACATAGAAAAGTATTGTTCTATGATTCATTTACAAACCAATAGATTTGACTAGAAGATTATATGTTGGGTTTTGTAAAAAAAATCATTTAATTAAATTCTTTGACCTTAGAAAAGAGTATAATCTAAATTCAAAGGGTTACAATAAAATGGAATTATTTGTGTTACATTTGATACCTGATAATTTTCATTGAATGTGTTTTGGGTTTCTGAAAAAATAATTGTGTATTCTTCATTATTTAACAGGCCTCAATTAGATGTATTTGTTCCCTCAGAGTAAATGCTATAATAATATTCTATGAAACCTCATGGATGCTGTTATTAATTATATATTTTAAAAAACCTTTGCAAATATGAAATCTTCTTACCCCAGGCATTTTGCAAATGAATCATTATTAGCCCTGTTCAAAAGAAACTCAAAGAACATGAGGAATTTACTCAAATTCTCAGAGCAAATGAATATGAGTGGAAACTGATTGGAGTTGTTCATTCAGATGGTGGTAGAAATTCATCACATATTCTCAAGGCATGGTATTCTATATTGTTTGGGAGCGAACTGGGTACATAGTTAGGAACCCAGACTCTGGACACTAATATGAAAACTTTTTAGGGTATCTCTTTTTCCCCCAGAATAACCACTCTTTATTATATTTCCATAATTTCAACCTACAATTATTTCCTAAACTAATCAATAAAATAAACTTAAAATGACTTTGCAACCATTGTTTGGGAAGCTAAAAAAAAATGAACAAAATAATACCTGATCATCAAAGAATTCTAAATATAAGCAAAAACACAAATCCAGGAAGGCCCGATGTAATATTGAGTGAGAGAGTGGTATGGTACGTTAAGTTGGGCCGGAGATAGGGTTTCTGTTAAAGCAACAATGGGACGTGGAACTGTGTCATTGATTGAGGAGGATTTAAAAGTCAAGTCGACCCCGCCCTCCACGCTTGCATGGTCAGTGGAGGCCAAATGGAAACACCTGGAAGGGAAACAGTACACTTCAAAAATGGGTCAAAGATGAAGACTCTTGGGAAATTTTTAAAAATTCATTAACTGAATTTCTGAACAAGGGGCAGACTTCCAGAGCAAGTCTGAAATCCCCAATCGGAGGAGAGCACTGGCATCATGAGGGATGTGGTGAGGCTCTTGGGAAGAGAAGCAGTCTGGGTGCATCTGGAGACAGCACCTGAGCAACTGGAAAATGAAACAGACTAGTTGGCATCCACAAGGTAGAAAATCTAGAAAATCTATGTCCATGTACTTAGGGAAATGGGACAATGTGAAAAAAAAAAAAACCTCTAGGAAGGTGTGTCAGTGTTGATTATTGCAGGGGAGGGTAGGAGATAAAATATTGAGAGAAATGAGACATACTGAAATTGAATATGCAATTCAGGAATTGTGGCTGCAAAGAGAACGGAAATAGCATATGTATTGACAAAACAGAAAAATCAAGCTGAGAGATTTGGGGTTTTTTTTGTTTTTGTTTGTTTGTTTGTTTGTTTTAATTAAAGGTGTTTTTTTAAACACGCACATGGAAGAGACCTGACAAGTGTGTCGGCAGAAGGAAAAACATCTGGAAGGAAAAAAATTGAAGGTGGTTGTGAGAGAGAGGATGCAACTAAAAACATGACAAAACAGCATTTGTGGGAAGGAATACATGAACTTTACACTCAAGGATACATATCCCAAAAGGGTGGAAGAAAGACAAGATGCAGGGAGATCGCTTGCAGAATGGAGGATGGAAAACCAAGGTCTCCTTGGATCCCTTTACTCCCTGCTTGTGGACTGGGGCCTGAGGAGAGGGAAGTTCAGGACATTGGTCTTCTAAGTGGGATCCCAGGAACCCAGGTAGCTCAGGGTGTGGAATGGATTTCTGGGTCCTCTTCTTCCTTGTTACTGGCTGCAGATAGTCCTGAGGGTGGGACCCTCTTGCCGTTCTCTCTTTACCCACCCCTGACCCTCCCCTCCTCCACTTTCTCAAAAACAGACAAATCTCTCATCCATCTAGACATTGTGTGGGTATAAATATCTCAGGTTCACCACACAAAGAAAAAACTCAATAGATCCTTTCTTTAAGTAACCAGATACTCATTCCTTTCCAATAAAACGTTTGCTTAATACATATTTTTCAAACTGCTATGTATTTATGATGCTTTGAGCAACTCTATACTTACAATAATTTTCACACTAACCAAACCCAAAAGAAACGTTTTAACACATAAATCTTGTAGTCACAGTAAATAAAAATAAATTAATTAAATAAATTAAATATATATGCATTTTGTTGTGGAGAAATCTGACAGAGTGATGACATTGAGCATAAAAGTAACTGAGATAAAATGTGGGGGAAGCAGAACAGAATATGAGCTCAAGAAATAAAAGGAATAATGTAAAATCTCTGTTAAAAAAAAAAAAAAAAAACCTTTGTGCGTTTTTCAAATGGATAATGCCAGGTGTCAAATTACCATAGTGTTTCTATTACACTGGATTCATTTAAAGGAATGATGCAACACTTGTATTTTAAAGTGTTGATATTAAAATAAACCAGAAAGTGCATACTTGTTAACTATTTAAATCTTTGCTGGAAACGTGTGTATGTCCATTTTTAAATGTACAAGGATGTACGTAGATTTCCAAATTATTTTAGGATGTACTCCAGTGTAGAAGATCTTTGTGGTTTTCTGGGGAAATGAAAAGACATGAACTGATGGAAATCGATGAGCAGGAATGTATGCCCCGTTGAAGTTAACATGAATATGTCGTCAATCGGTTTGGCCAAGTCCCAGCATTTTCTTTGGCAATGATCTGTGGCCCAGAAGCAGAAATGAAAAATGAAAACAGCAAGGACAGAAAATTGAACATGGCAGAATACTTAATAAGGCCTCGAGTATTAACAAAGAGAGTTAAAATAACTGACCGTGGTATCTAAATTGGACAGAAAAGTAAATGAGACCAGAAGCAGGTTACTGAATAGTGTAAATTGATAGCTTTATATACCAAAGCCTGCATCAGGGTTGTAGAAAGGGAAAGGCTGAGGGCCATGCCAGTTCTTAGCTTTTGCAAGCAGAGCAGTATATTGTAACAAGAAGCCATTGCTCTGTGGTTGTTTTAAGGAGGTAGCGATTTTCATGCCAAGAAGGTGAAGGAATCATAAGGCTAAATAAACGCATCAACAAAAGGCCACCACAGATGTCAAAATACATTAAAATTGCTAGAGATGCTGTCAGGAAACAAGGTAAAGAGGAAGAACATAAGCTGATGTGAAGAGGTGGGCTGGTATTGAACAGGATGTCATAGCAGCAAAGTTAGGGAAAGGATACTGTAATTGGACAGTACAGACTTTCAGAACCAAAGAAAGAGCTTCATGTTCCAGAAGAGACACGGGGGCTTGTATAGAAGATGCAAAACTCTCACACTCTACGTCAGTTGTACAGAAATGGAACTTTAGTCTCCAGATCTTAACTGGCTCGAGAGCACGGATTTGCATTGAGGGAAACAGAAAAAGGAAACGACAGATCTTTACCCCACTTTGTCCCTGCAACTCAGGTCCTGCTGTTTTAGGAGCTGCCTTATTTGGGATAAATATTAATTCAGATTCAGAATTCTCCCAGGGGGTGATGGAAGTTTCTAGGGTTAATACCTAACATTGTCCAGGTGTCACAAAAGAGGCATCTGTTTGAGTGGTTCATTAGAGGGTCTCCTCTGCTTCATCTAGAAGAATTTGCTATTAATTGATCTGAGCCTAGAGCCTGAGTTTAGGCAGACTCCCATCAGAGGTCAAAGAACGGATGATACAGACAGGTCTCACCACCACGTGGTTGTGTGTGCTTCACTGTGGCTAGTCCAGGAGATGGTGTCTTTCCTTAGTTTTAAACAGAAGGCAAAGCACTAAACCCTTTTGGATAGCCTGGGGGTCTTTCTTCACCTATGCTGCCCTATCACATGCTGCATTTTTCCTCTTTGTGGTTTAAAATCTATGATCAGTTCAGCAGGTTTTGGCTCAGGATCATCCTAGGCAAAGCTCCTTGGGAACCCAAATTAAACCATTTCTCTCACTTACAATCTCAGAATGGAAAATCAGATTTCCCAAAACCTATTTGGGAACCCAAAGCCCAAAATCTCTTACTGTAAAGCCTAACTTCGCCCCAGAGAACAGTGTCTCTAGAAAGCCTTTTGCTTCCCAAATGGCAGAAAGCAGAAAATTTGTCCTGGAATACCACGGAAACAGGAGCCTTTTCCTGTCTCTGAATACTACATTGCTAGTTTTGAAGAGGAGGCCTCCAAAGGAAACAGTGACGGGGACTTCTGTGTCTTTAGTGTGGAGCTGCCATCCAGGCATATCAGTGCTGGGGAAGAAGGCAAGGAGACAATAAAACCCTAATGAACAGACCCAGCCTTGTCTCCTACGCTGATGTCCAAGGGAGGCCTGTCTACACGGACGTTGAAAAGGGACTCAACTCCCACGAGTACTGAATTGAACTCAACTTTCTTTTGAAACTGTGTCTTCGGTAGCAAATGTATGACTTAGGAAAGAAATAATTGATAAGGTGAACTTCATTAACATTACAAATTTCTGCTCTGCGAAAAGCAGTGTCAAGAGAATGAGAAAAGAAGCTACAGACAGGGAGAAAATATTTACAAAAGATGCACCCAATAATGAACTGTTATCTAAAATACACCAAGAACTCTTAAAACTCAATAATAAGAAAACAAACAGCTTGATTAAAAAATAAGCAAAAGACATTAACAGACACCTCCCCAAGGAAGAAGACCAACATCCAGAACACTGACAACACCAAATGCTGTGGCATTAGGAATTCTCTCATTCATTGCTAATGGGAATGCAAAATGGTACAGCCACTTCTAAAGACAGTTTGGCAATTTCTGACAAAACTCAACAGTCTTACCATACAAGCCAGCAATCACACTCCTTGATATTTATGCAAATGAACTGAAAGCTTATGTTCACACAAAAACCTGCACACAAATGTTTACAGCAGATTTATTCAAAATTGCCAAGGCATTGGAAGCAACCAAGATGTTTTTTAGTAGGTGAATGGATAAACAAACTGCAGTACAGCAGACAATGGTATATTATTCCATGCTAAAAAGAAATTAGCTATTTAAATGAGGAAAGATGTGGAGGAACATTAAATGCATATTATTAAGTGAAAAAAGCTATTTGGAAAAGGCTACACACTATATGATTCCAATTCTGTGACGTTCAGGAAAAGTCAAATCTATGGAGACAGGAAAAAGATCAGTGGTTGCCAGAGTTGCGGGGAGGGAGATCTGAACAGGCAGAGCACAGAGGCAATATAACTATTGTGTCTGATACTATAGTGATGACTACACATCATTACACATTTATCCAAACTCGCAGAATATGCAACACCAAGAGTGAACCCTAGTGTAAACTGTGGGCTTTAGGTGATAATTGTCTGTGTCGGTCCATGGATTGTAACTAATGTACTGCTTTGGTGTGTGACATCGATGGGGGGGAGGAGGTAGCACATTTGTGGGGACAGCGGGAAATCTCCTTACCTTTCTCTCAATTTTTCTGTGAACCTAAAACTCCTCTAAAAAATAAAGTTTATCAATTCTTTTTAAAAATCTGTCTACTTCGAGGGGCGCCTGGGTGGCTCAGTGGGTTAAGGCCTCTGCCTTCGGCTCGGGTCGTGGTCCCAGGGTCCTGGGGTCAAGCCCTGCATCGGGCTCTCTGCTCGGCGGGGAGCCTGCTTCTCCCTCTCTCTCTGCCTGCCTCTCTGCCTACTTGTGATCTCTGTCTGTCAAATAAATAGTAAAATCTTTAAAAAAAAAAAATCTGTCTACTTCGATTATTACCCATCTCAGTGAATGCACCATTGTCTAATCAGCTTCCCAAGCCAAACATATAAGCAATATATTTGATTCCTCTCTCTCTCCTAACAGCAAATTAATGACCAAGGGCACCAGTTCATTCTCAGTATCTCTGGAATCTGTCACTGTCTCCCCATCCCTTTTTTCTGATTTGTACTCATTCACTCGCTTCGATTGCGGAACCATCTCCTTAAATGTTCTTCTTCCTCTTTAATCCATTCTCCACAGTAAGTCTTTCCAAAACATGAACGCAGTCAGCACAGGTCTACTCAAAGCCCTTTAAGGGCTCCCCATTATTCTCAAGGTAAAGCTAAAATAGCAATGATGTACTACACTCTACGTCACTGTCCCCACACTCCCCGGGCCTCAGGATTCTCTCTCCTGCAATCTATGTTCTGTCTACACTGAATCTGTCAGGTCCTTAACACTCCTGTTTCCAGGTTTCCCCACAAGCCATTCCCTTCTGCTGGTACATTCTCCCAGCCAGGACTCTCCTCCTCACCTGTCCGCCCATTTATATCTTTGGAGTATCAACTTTGTCATGTTTCTTTCCAAGAAGGCTTCCGCGGATCATTCGGAAATGCACTACTTCCTCCCACAGAGGCAATTAACACTTGCCCTCATCACCAGCTTGCCCCCGAGGTCCTCCCCACCGGCTGGCAACCCTGCGAGGGTGAGAGTTGCCATCAGTCCTGTGTGCTGTTAGCACCTTTCACACTGTCTTACACAAAGCAGAAGTCCAATATTTGTTAAATAAATGAATCAATCAACCAATAGAGGGAAGGACCTAAAGAAGGTAATGAAGAGAGACGTCCCCATCCTGGGGCGGTGAGGAGAGGAGGTAAAGAGAAGGTTCGGTACCAAACTGGATGCGGAGGAAAGAACTGTGAAAAGGCTGTTTTGAGTAAGAAATTGAACAGGGACACTTGCAAATGATGAGTACTTGTCTAGTTCATTAAACACAAATAATAATGCCTACACAAGGATTAGCATAAGCAAACAAATAGTTTACTTAGCATTAAGAAAATCGGTTCAGAGGGATTGCCAGACAGAGCCGAAAGGGTGTTCAAGAGGAGAGAAAGGGCAAGTCTTGGAGTCCTCTGAGCCGAGGGGGAGACCTTGGGAAAACCCTCCCAAGGCTCTCCCAGACTCTGTGCAGCCCTGGTTATACCCTTCCAGGCGGGCAGGGCACACAGATGCTTCTAGTCAGTAAAACAATCTGAACCAAGCTGAGAAACTTTCATAGAACAACAGAATTAGAGAGTAGGTCTGCACCCATTTAACCTATGGAAGATTGCCTTTGTAGGGTGAAACAAGACAGCCAGTGAATTTATAATTTATTAGTTAAAGCTGTGAAAAACATTTCTTTTCCCATTGGTTACAGACCTGACTGCTGTATTCCCTGTCCTCTTCTCCAACTGGATAACCAGACAGTGCCTGGGGCACAGGGCAGGGGCTGGCTGCTGCTGTGGTCCCAGAAGCTGAGCAGAAGGAAGCTCCAGGATAGGAAAACAAACCGCTGTCCTGGTCTGGAACAGGGGCCATTTCACCTTCCAGTAGTCAAGCTGAGAAAACAGGTCAGAGCTTGTAAGAAGCTGCAGAGAGGAAAGAGGGAAATGGCCTATTTTCTAATAGTACACAAACCCATCTGGCTGGAGAGATCTGTGCCAAGCTGGCCTGAACAGAGAGAAGCAGCATTTCAGGTGACCATCAGACCACCTTGTCACACCTCATTTCTCTAAGACAAGTGACATCACTCTCCCTAACCCCAACCCTGCCGGCTCAGAATCCCAGGCCCTTTTCTTTGATTATCCACTCTTTTTCAATAATCCTGCCTCTGGAAGGTGGAACAGAAGTTACTAACCTGAGCTCACAATGCAGGAATGTAATCCTATCACATGGTTTGTCACATGTAAGTAAAGAACATTTAAAAGGTAATGTGGGATAATGAGTTACCACTGCACACCTATGAGACTGGCCAACATCCAGAAGTCTGACAATACCAAATGCTGCCAAAGATGCAACCAGCAGGGGTAGAGAGGGGTGTGGAATTCACATCCATTGCTGAAGAAATGCAAAGTAGTCCACCGGCTTTGAACAAGGGTTTGGAGGTTGATGACAAAGTAAAACCTAGTCTTATCAAATGAGCCAACCATCACACCTCCAGGTACGTACCCAAATGGACTGAAAACTTATGTCTGCACAAAAACCTGCACACAAATGTTTGTAGTGGCTTTATTCATAATTGCCAAAACTCAGAAGCAACCAAGATGTCCTTCAGTAGGTGAGTGGATAAACTATGGTACATCCAGACAACAGAATATTATTTAGTGCTAAAAAGAAATGAACTATCAAGCAAAAAAAAACGTGGAGGAACCTTAAATGCTTATTATTAAGTGGAAGAAGCCAATCTGAAAATCCTGCATACTGTATAATTCTAACCATATGACATACGGAAAAGGCAAAATTGTGGACAAAGTGAAAAGACCAGTGGCTGCCACTGGCAGGGACAGGAATAAATAACTAAAGCACAGGCTTTTTAGAGCAATGCGAGCATTCTGATACTGTAATGGTGGACACATGTCATTACACATCTGTCACAACTCACAAGAATGTACAACACTGCTGGTGAACCATGTTGTAAATTACATTGTAAATGATGTGCTTTTAATTAGTAATAATGTATCAATTACTGAATCATCAATTGTAACAAATTTCCATACCACTCCAAATAACAAGGGAAACTTGAAGTGGGAGGTGCTTAAGGAAACTCCCTGTATTTTCCAATCAATTTTTCTATAAGCTTAAAACTGCTCAAAAATATCAAATCCACTAAGTTTTTAAAAAACATAAAGTAACAGACTGGTGAGTCACACACCTGTACTCTTGAAACAAATAATACATTATATGTTAATAAAAAATACTTTCTTATTTTTTATATTTTAATTTCATATTTTATTTTTATATATGTCATATATATAGGTGTGTGTGTACATATATACATGTATATGTACATATATATGTACATATGCATATATACATATATGTACATATACATATACATATACATATATACACATATATATGATATATATGTATGTGTCATACATATATATGACACATATATATGACATATATAAAAATAAAATATGAAATTAAAATATAAAAAATAATAAAGTATTTTTATTAACATATATATATATATATAAAGTAACAGTGTCACCTTCTAAGTGTTCTTACTGACTTTTCCACATAGAAGGTTTCAGTACTTATTATCTGTTCAGTATATTTATAATGAAAACATGGAGAGGGGCACCTGGGTGGTTTAGTCAGTTAAGAGTTCAATTCTTGATTTTGCCTCAGGTCACGATCCCAGGATTGTGAGATCGAGTGCTGCGCTGGACTCTGCGCTCAGCATGAAGCCTGCTTAAAATTCTGTCCCCCTCCCTTTGCCCTTCCCCCCACATACACTCTCTCTCTAAAACCAAGCCAAGCCAAACAAAACAAAACCATGGAAATACTTTTGCAACAAGAAACCATGGAGAGTTATGCTTAAAAATAAAACCAGAAGTTTAACTGATCATAGAGCTGCCCAAAATGCATACTACATTTCTCAGGATCTCTTGCTTTCAGTAGGTATAGTAATCTTTAAGCTTTAGCCAGTAAGATATCATTAGAGGTGGTGGATGTCCTTAAAGGGAAGAAGAATGCTATTGTCTTTCCTTTTCCTATTCTTTTCTGTTGGCAGTATTACATTCTAGATAGCTGAGGTAAAACAGCCATCTTGAACTATAACACAGAAGGAAGACAGGAAATCACAGCAGAAGCAGCTCTGGTGTTTGATGCTCCTGTGGGTGCCATGCTGGCCAGGGATTGCCCACACTCATTTGAGTAAGCAATAGATTATTGAGCCACTGTTTCTTTTATTTTGCCATTTGCAGCAAACTTTATCTTAATTAAGCCTTTGTGAGGTTAAAAAAATCCCTTTGACTATTAGTTTGCTTAGAGTTTTGTTTTAAACAGGACTGAGTAATGAGCATTACAGAACGCTTTTTCTGCACTGATTGAGATGACCATAATTCTGTCTCCTTAACAAGGTTCTTTCCACCTCACCTACATTTATTTATCTTGTGATTTGTTTCTAACCAGGAGAAGAAGATTGATTTTACTCTCCTAAAAATAGATTAGAATGATATGTTTTCTGCCTAATTATGCATATTTTGAAATCTTCCAATGGTGCTTGCATTTACCCCCTCCCAGTCTTTGTGCTATTGTCATCAAACACTTGTTTCCACCTGTGTTCTAAACCTCACAATATATTGTAATCATTTTTGTCTAAACAGTTGGTTATTTTTAAATAAATTTAAAACAAGAAGTATTTTGTATTTACCTAAATGTTTACCATTTCTGGCACTTGTCACTACTCTGTGCAGATCCAAGTTTTGCATCTGATATTGTTTCCCTACACTCTAACTTCATTTAACATTTCTTATAGTGCCAGTCTACTGCTGACAAATTCTCTCTGCTTGTATTTATTTGAAATGTCATTATTTTGTCTACATTTTGGAAAGACATTTCCTCTAGATAGAGAATTCTAATTTGTCAAGTGCTTTTTTTTCGTTCAGCACTTTAGAGATGGTGTTCCATTTTCTTCTAGCTTGTGTTGTTTCCAGTGCCAGCACTCATCCCTACCTCTGTTCCTATCCATATAATATTCCTTTTGTCTCTGACTGTTTTTACGGTTTTTTCCTTTATTGAAGCTTTTTAGCAATTTGACTGTGAAGTGCTTTGGTGAATGTGTGTGTGTGTGTGTGTGTGTGTTCTTCCAGTAGATGGCTTCTATTGCTATGTATTCAAGGTCACGAATTTTTATCATCTCAAGGCCTAATATTGTGTTAACCTTATTGCTGTACTTCTTTATTTCTGATGTTATATTTTTCATCTTTAAAGTTTCATGTGGGTCTTTTATATGTCTTCCATTTTTCCTTCAGCTTGCTCATGTTTTCTTTTATTCTTAAGCCAATTTATAATGGCATTTTTAAAGCTAGCACCTGTTAGTTCCAACATCTTTGTTATTTTGGGTTCTGTTTCTATTGACTTGTTTTTATCCTTGTTATGGGTCACATTCTTCTGCGCCTTTACATGGCCAGTGATTTTTTTTTCAAAGATTTTATTTATTTATTTGACAGAGATCACAAGTAGGCAGAGAGAGAGAGAGGAGGAGGCAGGCTTCCCGCTGAGCAGAGAGCCCAATATGCGGCTCGATCCCAGGACTCTGGGATCATGACCCGAGCTGAAGACAGAGACTTTAACCCACTGAGTCACCCAGGCACCCCACATGGCAAGTGATTTTTGATTGGATGCAGGATATTGTGACTCTGAACTTTGTTATCTTCTTTGAAGAATGTTGAACTTCAACCTGGCAGGCAATTAATTTACCTATGGATGAGAATGATACTTTCAGGGCTTGTTTTTAAGCACTGTTAGACCAAGTCTGGAGAATACATTATTCTGGGGCTGGTAGAGCGTTATTTTTATAAGGGTCCATTCTGGTATCTTTTCTGTATGTTCAAAGCATTTATTCAGGTCTTTTATTTCTGACTGGTCAGAATTTACAGTCTCCTAGCCCCATTTAACCTCTGGGAATAATTCAGCTTACAACTCCCCTGTGGTCTATTTTTGTCTGGCTCATGCACATGTGGCTTAGTATTCAGCAAAAAACTCGAGGGAATGCCGATGCAGATTTCTGGAGCTCTTTCTCTACATCATTCTCTTTTCTCCAGTATTCTTCCTCCACAAATTCCAGCCATGTCAGCTTTCCTGAATGCTAATACATCTTTCAGAGCAGCACTGTACTTGAGTTCCCCTTCCCATGCCACGGTTTTAGAAAGTGCCTCCAGGCAAAAAGCCAGGGCAATTGTTGGTCTCGCCTTATTTCTTTCTTTTCTAGCTAGGCTATAGACTTGTGTTACGTGTTGTCCCGTACCTGAAATACTTGTCTAATATATTTTATCTAGGTTTTTAGTCATTTATGGCAAGAAGGAAAATTCAATTCTGAGTAGTCTGTCAAATTTTAAAAAACATACTTAAGTTGTAAGACTGTCTTTCTACAAAGTCATTTTTCTTAAAAATTGTAAGTACACTAAACATTAAGTCTGATAAAAAAAGATCAATGAAACTAAGATCTGGTTCTTTGAAAAGATAAAACTGACAAACTTTTAGCTAGGCTTACCAAGAAAAAAAGAGAGGGAGCTCAAATAAATAAAATCAGAAATGAAAGAGAAGTTACAACTGGTACCTCAGAAATACAAAGAATGATAAGAGGCTACTCTGAACAATTATACATCAACAAATTGAACAACCTAGAAGAAATGAATATGTTCCTAGAAACATACAATCTTCCAAGACTGAATCATGAAGACATAGAAAATTTGAATAGACTGATTGCTAGTAAAGAGATTGAATCAGTAATCAAAAACCTCCCAACAAAAATTCAGGACCAGATGGCTTCACTGTTGAATTCTACCAAACATTTAAAGAAGATTTAATACCTATCTTTCTCAAACTCTTCCAAATAACTCAAGAAGACAAAATTCTTCCAAACTCATCTTATGAGGCCAGCATTACCCTGATAGCAAAACCAGATAAGAACACCACACACGCACACACACACACACACACACACACTACAGCCAGTATCCTTGAGGAACATAAATGCAAAAATTCTCAGTAAATATAGCAAAATGATTTCAATAAGACTTAAAAAGAAATACACCACAATCAAGTAGGATTTATTCCAGAGATGCAAGGGTTGTTCAATATCCACAAATCAATCAACATTATACACAACATTAACAAAAATGAAAAATAAAAATCATGTGATCATCTCAATAGATGTAGAAAAAGCATTTGACAAAATTTAATATCACTTTATTTTATTAAAACTCAACAAAGTGGGTATGGAAGGAACGTACCTCAACATAATAAATGCCAAGCCCCAGCTAACATCATAATCAATAGTAAAAAGCTGAAAGCTTTTCCTCTAAGATCAGGAACAACACAAACATACCCACTCTTGCCATTTTTACTCAATATAGTACTGGAAGTCCTAGCCAGAACAGTTAGGCAAGAAGAAGAAATAAAAACGAATCCAAATTGCAAAGGAAGAAATAAAACTGTCACTATCAGCAGATGACATGATTTTATATATAGAAAACCCTAAAGATTCCACCAAAAAGATTGTTTTAACTAATAAATTCAGTATAGTCATAGGGTACAAAATCAACATACAAAAATCTTTTGCATTTCTATATACTAAAAACAAACTATCTGAAAGAGGAATAAAGAAAACAATCCCATTTATAGTTGCAGCAAAAAGAATAAAATCCCCAGGAATAAATTTAACCAAGAAGGTTGGACACCTGTACACTAAAAAAAAAAAAAAAAAATGCACACACAAACGCGCGCGCACACACACACACACACACACACACACAGAAAAATACTACTCAGCCATAAAAAAGAATGATCTTGTTATTTGCAAAACACAGATGATATTACACTAAGTGAAATAAGTCAAATAGTGAAAAATAAGTACCTCACGCTTTCACTTATATGTGTAATCTTAAAAACAAAACAAAAATAAATAAAGCTTGTGGATACAAAGAACAGAGTGATTGTTGCTGGTGGAAAGAGGGGTTTGGGAGGTCAGGGGGAGACTTCCAACTATGAGATGAATGAGACATGGGGTCTGGTGAGCCTTATGGTGACCGTAGCCAACAGTATTGTAAGTGCACATTTGGAGGTTGCTGGGAAAGTGGATCTTGAACGTACTCATCACAAGAAAAAAATAATCTGTTTTTGTAACTTTTTATGGTGGTAGATAGTGACTAGACATACTGTGGTGAGCATATCACAGTGTACACAACTGCCTAATAATTGCATTATACACCTGGAACTAATATGATTTTTGAAAAAAATTCAAACCCTCTGTTACCACTGAATCTGAAACCAATTAACAGTTAATGATAGTTGTAATAATCGTAACAAGAATAACAACAGCTAATATTTATTAAGTTCAAACCAAAGTAAGTATGCCTGAAATACTAATGCCACCATTTTACTTCACTTAGCCATTGTTATACTGAATCCTGTTTGAAAGATTCTCACCCATTAAGGAAGACAATGGCCATTCCACTGAGTTGAACAGACTTTAAACGCAGCACTGTTCTTCTTTGCAGTGCTGATGAGACTGACTGAATCTTATTTATAATTTCAATGTCAATGAACCACAACTTAAAAGAAGTGTCACTTAGCCCACATCCCTAGATTCATAATAGACACATGACTTGAGTTTTCAGTCTATTCACAGAAGTCCACAGCTCCCATGAATGTGAATCAATTAATCAGATCCTGCATTTTTTTTGTTCCTAAGATATAAATCTTTATATAGATATATCAGATATATAGATACAGATATATAGATATATGAGCCAGCCAGAGGCCTGGGTTCAAATTCTGATCTCTATATATATGTATATCTATATGTATGTATGTATATACATATATGTATATATGTATATATATGTATGTATATATGTATATCTATATAGATATATGTATATCTATATGTATATTTATATATGTATATCTATATGTATATATGTATATATGTATATCTATATAGATATACATATATTTATGTCTTTAAAAAAATCTTTAAATTCTATGGAATTTAGCATTTCTTCAGCCTCAAGACTTACAACTGATATATTGATATTCAACTGGATTGTGGATATTTCACATGGCTTTGTCAAAATCACAGCTCTCACATCTGACATCATTCTGTTGACATAGGGGCTCACAGATTTACTAACACTTCACTTGCACAACCTGAAAGAGTGGTACTACAGGCAGAGCAGATGAGATCCTCAGTAGAAGGGCAATGGTGAATATGCCAACCACAGCTCTTTGAGACCGGCCAAGGCACTCCCTCTCCACACTGAGACTGTGAGAAGGCACAAGAAGATAAAATAGGCCAAATGGAGATGATATTGGTTCATTTGGGGACATACAAACCACCGTAGGTGTCTCAAACAGAAAGTTATTTAAATTAGGAAATTAAGAGAACAAGTCTGGGGGCTGAAGAGCAAAAAATGAGAAAGTTGGTGGTTTTCAGAGATCAGAAACTCCAGAAAGTCATAGCATCCTAGAAGGAGGTAATAATCCCCTGAACCCACACTCCTCTGCCCTAACACAGCATGTGGGCTCAGAAGACTTAGGTTTTTGCTAGCTATTGCCTCTGCAGGAGTTCATGCTCATGGTCAGGTGCTACAGAACTGCTGGCAACTCACACTAGTCTGCAGCCAACTGTCACTGCCAGAAATGGGATAGTTTCTATTTTCCTTCTACATTTAATTAGTTATGACTACCTCCTACTGCCTCTCCTGGGCACCAGCTAAGCAGGGAGTCTGAAAAATGAAGTTTTCAGGTTTCCATCCACAGTGGTTTAGAGGAGAGTATAAAAGGCAAGTACAGGGTTCTGTCAACAGACAATACTTACGACAGTTTTTTGGGCCAGCTACTCCACCTTCTCATCCATAAACTAACAATGGCAATAATACCCTCATTTTAGGGTTATTGCAAGAATTAAATAATCTACAGTTTTTAAGCTCTTAGAAAAGTGTCTGGCACATAGGAAGTTCACACTAAATCATTGCAGTTTTTTATATTATTTGTTAATAAACAATAGAATGAAAAGCCAACTTACATCTAGACTGATCTTGCAAAAGCAAACTGTAAAGGTGATTGTGCCCTTTATCCAAGAATGCCACCCATCCACACAGTTCTCATTTTCCCATTCAGGGAAGGATAAAGCAAAGATTGTATTGATTTCCCACTCACCATGATATTAATGACTTATGGTCCCCAAACACTGTGAAAGTTAATAACCTTTGTATCCATTTATTCAATGTAAAACAAGTTCTTTATCAAATGCATGAGTTTTCACACCTCAAAATCACCCTATGAGAAATATTTAAGAAAAATTGCCACAGGCATAACATTGAGGTCAAATTAACATGAGAATGTGAATTCAAAAACGTTTGTTTACAAATTAATTCAGTTATTCAGTCAATGCTCTCCTGCTGGCTGTCTGGAAGCTTGGCCAGCAATAGGAAGCTTTGATAATGTGTTCTTTATGGAACCCAGGGCAGCAGTAGGCATTCGATATGCATTAAGTAATAGTAGTGAGGGCAATAGGATTTGGTATACTGAGTGGATGGAGCTGTTCGGGTTAAGGAGAAATCTTTTAAGCTCTAATGTTTAATGGATAAAGATTAAAACTCTGGAAACCTTTCCATATCTACCAGAATCACTCTCATTCAGCATCTCAGCCAGTTCCTGGACCAAGGAATGATAACATAAGTCATCTCTTTAAACTAAACAAGCAGCCAAAGAAAGAAAGGAAGGAAGGAAGGAAGGAAGAAAGGGAGGGGGGGTAGGAAAGAAGGGGAGAGAGAAAGAAAGAGAGGAAAAAGAAAAGAAGAAAAGAGAAAAGAAGAGAAAATTTTATTGTGGTTTTTAGAAAAGTATCAATCTTTGAGCCAGCCAGAGACCTGGGTTCAAATTCTGATTCTGTCCCTTCCAAAGGGTGGGATCTTAAGACAGTCAGCCTCCTGAGCTACAGATTATTCATCTTAAAGTTAGGGGCATTGATAATAATGTTTCAAGGTTGCAGAGTACTTCTTACACAAGCAGTGCACAGTTTTATTATCAAACCAATCTATTACAGGTAACTCTATCATTTATCCTCCTTACAAACTAAAGCAGAAAGCTAGACTCTAAAAGCAATCTTTATGGCTTTTGAATGTAATTTTTATTAGAATATCTATGTGTCATGCATACCTCAACCAAACTTATAATCCCAAGATAAAATTGCATTTCATATAGTAAGATTTATTTAGTAGATCTGAATAGTTGTGGGGGGCGGGCGGAATTAAGGCAAATATTCATGCCAGTCACCCACTCTGTTCTTCCTTCCAAGGTGATCTCCATCTCAAAATGAAACCTGAAAGTGCTTGCCCAGAAATTTCCCCAAACCTGTAGCTAAAATTTAAGTAGATGCTTTCATTCTATATGCACCAGATAAGGAGACCAATTTATGAATGCATTTCCTTCATGAAAGTGTCTCTCTTATCTTCAATGATCAGTGAAAAATATGTTTAAGTTCTAAAATCAAGATTCTGAGTAGTATTTCTTAGATGTCCATTTATCGAATTGCTATTTCCCTATTACTTTAGTACTTAACTTGAACACTGAAAGTCAAAAGAGAAACTAACTCCAAAGTTGTATGTGCTAATCAAAATATAATTATGAAAAAGGCACTGATAACGCTACAAAACTGCTAAAGGGGGAATTTTTATTATTTTAATATGTTTTTAAATAGACCACAGCAATAAACATGAGCTTTTTTTTTTTTTTTTTTTTTTTTTTTTTTTACTTTTTGTTTGTGTTTTTTAATGTGCTATAGCTTTGGGGGAAAATAGTGTTTATTGAATGTTTATTATAGGTCAATTCTAAACTTTTGCTTGATTGACTTTTTACTCTCAAAACAATCCAACAAAGTAGGTCCCATTATTATCTTTATTTCATCCCAATAGGGATGAAGATCCCATCTCAGAAAACATACACTCTATTCCTCCTGCCATTTGAAAAGCATTTCCCACCTACCATGTGACACATTGGTTAGTCCTTGCAACCTTGGGAAACAAGTTTTCAGCCCCAGAGGACTTCATCTTTGGAAAAAGAATGGTAAAATATCATTTCTCATATTATTTTTTGCGAATTTACAAGTTAAGAACTTGAAAAGTATGCCAGCAATGTGGTCTGTTAGTAAGCTGAGAGACCTAGTATGAGCCAGTCCCCCGGGACCCATCCGGTCCAGGAGCTGAAACTTTCAAAGATGGTTGGGGGAATTCAAAGCAACTGATTGCATCAGCTTGACAGGGAAAGCCATCATGCACTAATAATAGTAATTTGGTCTCTAATTATTTATTTATGCAGCGGTTGACTTAATGCCCAGCTACTGCTCCGTCTTTAGCCCACAGTTCTCCCTTCTCATTTTGTTTTTGTTTTGTTTGGGCTACAGCTGGAATTCAGGATGGAGCCCAGAGACTTTCCTGCAGTTTATGATTTTTTCAATCCCTAGATATGCCTTCCTTGTGTCGATATGAAATGGAACACGTGTGTCTCTTGAAAGTAAGGAAAGAAAACTAATAGCTGGTGTCAAAAACTTGATAACATTCATTTTCTTCTTTCATTTATTCCATCCTTCTTCTCTAGAGTTTGAGAGAAAAGGTGAGAGAAAACACCATTACTGCCCAAAATGTGTCCCCTGGATGCTCTGTGCTACAGGGAGGAAGGGCAGATAGATGTAGGAGCAAATTGGTCAAAAGTTTTGCAAAAAGTAAATTGCGCCAAAAGACTTAAAGAAATGAGAAAAATGGAGATGAAAAATGAAAAAAAAGGAAAAAAGAAATAATAAGCTGGTAACTCTTGAGTTCTCTCTCTCTCTCTCTCTTTTTAACTAGTTTTAATTTTCCTCAGATTTCTGCAAGCCTAAAACATTATCTTCCCCAGTACTGAAAGCCATATTCTATCCCCAAAGGTCCAATGACCTATTTTTATTCTTTCTGATATTGTCATCAAATCTAGGTGAATGCCATTTTGATGTTTATTTTTCCCAAGTTGACAAAATTCAATCATTATTCTCTACACATTTATTAAACAGCATGTTGGTCCCCTAACTGAAACACAAAGATGGCTGGCCTGTCCTTGTCTGTAGGATCTTGTAGGCTCACTACAGGAGACCCTTACACAAAATCCCAAAACCACTCTCCATGTGGTCTCTGACCACTAATCTATGAGAATTACATGGCACCAACACCATTTCCTTTTGCAGAAAAGATGCAAAAAGAAGAAGGGGCAAAGAGAAGAAGGAAACCAACATTTGCTGGACCCTTTGATGCCTGATAGGCATGGGTTATGTGTTTTTGTGTTTACAATCTCATCCATTCTTCCCAAAATGCTACAAAATTAATGCTGTCAGTGCTATTTTGCAAATAAGAAAACTGAAGTTCCCCATGCCATAGAAGTGATGAGGGCGGAGCTAGATTTCATTTCTAAGTCTAAACTGAAGTCCAAAATCCAACCTCGTGCCATTCTACCACATGTTCCAGCAAGTAACTAAGAGGAGCTAGTCACCCAACAGATCTGTGCTGGCAAGCTGATAGTAGTATAAGACATGCAAGGTGGAGTTCCATAGGTCTCCAACCCAAATAACTTTGGGGCCCCTGCAGGTAATGAGCTACATGAAACAGACAAGACATAACACAGTAGGGAATTCTGGAGCTTATGGCTGGTTGGATGGACCTGTCAATATAAAGCAACAAAATCAAATGTATTTTTAAAAAAACAGTGTAGAAACCTAAATGTATTTGGAGCCAAAATGATACCCAGTATTAATGTGCAACTTCTGCTTTAACTATTAGTTAGGAGCAGCACCCGATGGTTTTTATTGTGGTAAAACAGACAAATCATAAACTTTACCATCTTAGCCACTTTTAAGTGTGCAGTCCAATGCCACTAAGCCCACTCACACTGCTGTGCAACCATCACCATCCACCCCCCAAATGTTTTCATCATCCCATTAAACACTAACTCTCCATTCCCCCCTCCTCCAGCCCCTAGAAACCACACTTCTGCTCTCTGTTTCTATGACTTTAACTAATTTAGGTACCTAATAAAAATGGAATCATACAGTATTTGTCCTTCTATGACTGGCTTTTTCTCAACATAACATCCTCAGGGTTCATCCATGTTGTAGCACAAGTCAGAAATTCCTTCTTTTTTAAAATTGAATAATATAGGGGCACCTGGGTGGCTCAGTGGGTTAAGCCTCTGCCTTTGGCTCAGGTCATGATCTCAGGGTCCTGGGATCAAGCCGCATATTGGGCTCTCTGTTCGGCAGGGAGCCTGCTTCCTCCTCTCTCTCTGCCTGCTTCTCTGCCTACTTGTGATCTCTGTCTCTGTCAAATAAATAAATAAAATCTTTTTTAAAAAATTGAATAATATAGCATTGTATAGATACACCACATTTGTTATCCATTCATCCATTCAACCATCAATGCACACTGGCTTTGTTCCTACATTTTGACTCTCATCAGTAATACTACAATGAACACTGGTGTACAGACAAATGTCCGTTCAAGACCCTGCTTTCAGTTCTTTTAAGTACACACATAGAAGTGTAGTTGGATCATATGGCAGGCAATTCTATGTTTAATATCTTGAAGGATTGTTCTACTGTTTTCCATAGCATTTGCACCATTGAACATTTCCAACAACAGGGCACAAGTGCTCCTATTTCTCCATGTTCCTGCTAACATTTGTTATTTTCTGTTCAGTGGATTTTTTTTTTTTCTGGTAAAATTTATTCTAGTGGATGTGAAGTGGTATCTCACTGTGGTTTTGACTTTTCTTTTTCTAATCATTAGTGATGTTCAGTAACTTTTCATGTGCTCATTGGCTATCTGTACATCTTTACAGAAATTAGGGAAATGTCTGTTCAAGTTCTTTGCCCATTTTTTAAGTGGATTTTGAGGGGATTTGTTGTTATTGAGTTGTAGAAGTTCTTAATACATTCTGGGTATTGATCTTTTATCAGATATATGATTTGCAAATATTTTCTCTTCTGTGGATTGCCTTTTCACTCTGTTGTTGTTATCCTTTGAGGTACGAAAGTTTTAAATTTTGATCAAGCCTAATTTTTATCTCACTTTTTCTTTTTTTTGCTTGCGTTTTTGGTGTCATATCCAAGAAACCATCCCTAAATCCAATGTCATAAAGATTTTCTCCTACGTTTTCTTCTAAGAATTCTACATTTTTAAACATTTTAATGAGTTTTTTTTTAATCTCTTCCATTTAGGTCTTTAATTCATTTTAGATAATTTTTGTACATGATGTAAGGTCCAATTTTATTATTTTGCGAATGGATATCCAGTTTCCCCAGCACCATTTGTTGAAAAGACTGTCTTTTCATCATGGAATGGTATAGGCATCCTTGTTAAAAATCATTTGATTGGGTGTGCCTGGGTGGCTCAGTGGGTTAAGCCTCTGCCTTTGGCTCAGGTCGTGATCTCAGGGTCCTGGGATGGAGCCCCACATCAGGCTCTCTGCTCGGCAGGAAGCCTGATTCCCTCTCTCTCTCTGCCTGCCTCTCTGCCTACTTGTGATCTCTGCCTGTCAAATAAATAAATAAAGTCTTTAAAAAACAATTAAAAATCATTTGATCTTATATTTGAAAGTTTAATTCCAGGCTCTTTTTTCTATCTGTCTTTATGTCAGTACCACACTTTTGATTACTATAGTTTTGTAGTAACTTTTGAAAGTGGGAAGTGTGAGTCCTCTAACTTTACAGTTTTTGAAGACTGTTTTAGCTTTTCAGGGTCCTTTCAGATTGTATCTGAATTTTAGGATGGATTTTTCCATTTCTGCAAAAACATCTTTGGGATCGTGATAGGATTGCAGTGAATCCATAGATCAAGAGAGTATTGCCACCTTAACAATATTAAGTCCTCAATCCATGAACACAAGATGTGTTTCCATTTATTTGTTTCTTTAATTTCTTTCAGCAACATTTTGTAGTTTTCAATGTACAAGTCTATTGCCTTCTTGGTTGGTTTATTCCTAAGTAATTTATTCTTTCTCACACTATTATAAGTAGAACTGTTACCTTAATGTCATTTTCAGATTGGCCACTATTAGTGTATAGAAAGACCTCTGATTTCTGCTTGTTAATTTTGTATCTCACAACATTGCTGAGCTGGTTTCCTAATTCCAACAATGTGTGTGTGTGTGTGTGTGTGTGTGTGTGTGTGTCTGTGTGTGTCTGTGTGTGTCTGTGTGTGTGTCTAAAAATCAGAGATGATTTTACTTCTTCCTTTACAACTTGGTTGTCTTTTTTTTTTCTTTTCCTTGCTGAATCATTCTGTTTGGAACTGCTAATCCTATCTTGAACAGAAGTCGTGAGAGTGGGTATCCTTGTCTTGTTCTTCATCTTAGAATACAAGTTTCCAGTCTTTCACCAGTCAGTCTGATGTTAGCTGTGGGCTTTTTGTTATGTGGCCTTTGTTATGGTGAGATGGTTTCCTTCTATTCCTAGTTTGTTGAATTTTTTTTTATCATGAAAGTGTGTTGAATTTCATTAAATGTTTTTCTGAATCAATTGAGATGATCACGTGGGGTTTTTTCTTCCTTTGTTCTGTTACTGTGATGTATTACATTGATTGATTTTTCATATATTAAATCATCCTTGCATTCCAGTAATAAATACCATTTGGTCATGGTGCATAATCCTTTTAATATGCCACTGAATTCAGCTTGTTAGTATTTTGTTGAGGATTTTCACATCAATATTCATCAAGGATATCAGCCTGTAGTTTTCTTGTCGGGTTTTTGTCTGGCTTTGGTAGCAGAGTAATGCTGCCCTCATAGAATGAAGTAGAAAGTGTTCTCTTCAAGTTTTTGGAAGCTTTCAAGAAGGACTGGTGTTATTTTTTTCCTTAAATGTTTGGTAGAATTAAACAATGTGGGGCTTCTTTTTTGTCAGGTTTTTGATCACTTATCTAATCTTCTTGCTAGTTTTATAGGTCTGTTCAGGCTCTCTATTCCTTCATAATTCAGTGTTAGCAGGTTGTGTGTTTCTAGGGATCTGTCTGTTTCATCTGGGTTATCCACTCTGTTGGCATACAATTGTTCACAGTAGTCTCTTAACAATCCTTTTCATCTCCATAAAATCAGCTAAAGGGTTGTCAATTTTGTAGGCCTCTGTTATAATTTTTTATTATTTCTTTTTGCTACATGTGGGTTTAGTTTGTTCTTTTCCTATTCTCTTAAGGTGTAGAATCAGATTTTTCCATTTATAATTTTCTTTTTATTTTTTTTAAGTAAACATCTATAGCTATAAATTTCCCTCTTTGCATGATTTTTGGTATGTTGCGCTTTTGTTTTCATTTTGTCTGAAGATACTTTCTAATTTCCTTGTGATTTCTTCCTTGACACATAGGTTGTTTAAGAGCATATTGTTTAATTTCCATGTATTTGTGAATTTTCCAAGTTTCCCTCTATTGTTGCTTTCTACCTTTATTCCATTATAAGCAGAAAAGATACTTTGCGTAATTTTAATCTTTATAAATTGTTTAAGACTTGTTTAGTGGTCTATACCAGAAAATGGTCCATGTGCCTTTGGCAAAAATAGTTATTCAGATATTATTGGGTGGAATACACTGTATATGTCTGTTAGGTCATATTGGCACATATTGCTCCAAGTCCTCTGTTTCCTTGCTGGTCTTCTTGTTGTTTGTATGTAATATTTTTTAAAATGTTAGGAAGTTAAGGAAGACACCAAAATACTTTAAGTAATCTGCTCCAAATCAGGACATGTCCACTACATGTTAAATAATCTTCCTATATCAAAATATGTATATTTGAATGTTTGAAGCAACTTTTTCCAGGGCTGCGATATTGGTTATATGGTATATGCCTTGCCCAATTATGGATTTGTGGATTGACTTTTGCTTTCAGCAGACCAGTAGCCACCATTCCATAGACCTGACCCAATGGAGGGGCAGAAGAGAATTCTCTCAGTGCACAACCTGTATTCTGATAGAGGTTTTGGGGTTTCCTCACTCTCATGAAGGCATAAAATACAGGTGCAACTCAACTGATGATTTCTACCAGCCCAGACAGCATCCTTAAAAAGTTTAAGCAATTGGATAATGCAGGGGAAAAAAACTCCTGAGTCAGTTTGAGATCTTTACCACTTGGAGACCAAATAGATGTGGCTGAAGGGCTGACAATAGAAATCACACACCAGCCCCATGTGCCCCACTTAGACCTCTGTAAGAAGGAACAACTGGACACCAGGTGTGCACAACAGGCTTGTCTTCCAATGCCTTGTCCAGTTACCACCTGCCAGTGGCAATGTCTTTGAGTGTTCTGCTTTTTTCTTTTATCTTTTCTTTTTTTTTCTTTTTTTTTTTTTAGTGCCTTATCAAGAACCTTGATGAAGCCCTAGGAAAGCCAACTCCCCATATTTCCCCTTGCACAGAACACTGATTTTGTTCAAAATATCATCATTTTTGCAAAGCAGACATCATTTTATGTGCACACTAGTTCATTATCTATCCACTGATTGACATCCCCTTTCCTTACTAACAGTCAATAAAAGTTGGTCTCGTGCACAGTTTGATGCAGACTTTAGGTCCATCCTGTCCTCCCTATGTGTCATTCCTGAAAGGAAAAGCACATGCAGAACAGACCTATTGTGTATCTGAGCTGGCTTAGATTTTTGGCAGTTTATAATGGAAACAATAGTCTGTGAGCCCAGCCAGCATTGAACACATGAAAACTACAGTGACTATGATGGTTCACTCCTTCTACAATATTTTACCAGGACAAGTATGGCTTGTTTAAATCCAACAATGAAAATGATTTAACCCATATTTTTTTTCTTTTTTAATTAGCATCTTGGAAGCTTAGACATAAATTTCCATGCTCTGATAGAATAATAATATTTCTCTATGGTTGTGGTATCCCTGTTTTATTATCATTATTCTCTGTTAATAACTTACTTAGATATGTTTATTTTACAAATACTTGCTTCAAGTCCTTTTTGGATATCAGTAGCTCCAAAATGTACAGTTCCTGTATTGTACTAATCAAAAAATCCTGAGACATCTATAACCCCAGAGTTTTTGTTGAGAACTCAGACTTACATTTCTCTTCATACAATTAAAATCGCCCCTATTTGTGTTTTAGAAAGCTTAAAGTAATTTATTCTGGTCAACTTTAGAAGATTTGGAAAGAGTTTTGAATCTGGAGTTGGTCATTTCCATTTAAAAGTCTCTGTCTTGGGAAATTACTGTTCTTTTAATGCTTGCTAGCATACAAAATCCTAATTGAAAAACCTTTACACCTAGTGGTGGCATGCATTTAATTTACTTCTGTCCTATTAAGAACATGTCTGGGTCAGGGAAGGAACGCACATTGGAATCTTGATGATTTGTGTTTTTATAGAGTCCGTCCCTGCAGGCTACCTCAGCCCCAGGACACTAATAAATAGTCCCAGATCCAGGTCATTTGTATCTCTTTATTATAGCCAACAACAGCATCCAAGCAATACCTCAATTTAGAACATCTCCAAATTCAGTTCAGTTGAATTCAGTGCAATTTATCAAGTAATTATCAAGTGCACTAGGCATCTTCTGAGTCTCTGGGAATATAACTATGAATAGAATTCAGTCTATACTTCCACGGATTCCACAAAAAGAGAAAGGCTAATAATTGAAAATTAAAATCAAGGTGTAGGGGCACCTGGGGGGCTCAGTCGTTAAGCATCTGCCTTCTGCTCAGGTCATGATCCCAGGGTCCTGGGATGGAGTCCCCCTCCCACCCCAATCAGGCTCCTTGCTCAGCAGGAAGCCTGCTTCCTCCTCTCCCATTCCGCTTGCTTGTGTACCCTCTTGCTGTATCTGTCTCTATTAAATAAATAAAAACCTTTAATAAAATAAAATAAAATAAAGGTGTACATGAGGTGATAAGTAAGGGAACAAGAAGAGGAGCTTCTGGCCACCAGTGGAGAGTGGTTAGGATAACTTCCCAAAGAGGATGGCTCAGACATCACAGAACAGTCAGGAAAACATGATACACATTAAAAAAAAAAAAAAAAAAGTTTCAAGAGAGAGGGGGATTAGTAGTCCAGGCACTAGCTGGGCACTTTCGTAGCCCAGTAAATGTCTATGGAATTGAACAAGAGAAAATGAAGGAATTTTAAAAGAAGCACATGACAACTACTGACTAGCAGGTGATCATTATTGACTTACCTGGGTCTCTAAATGGTTTCCACTTTCAGCTGCAGACTGGTTTAAACTGGGGATTAGTGTATCAACCTGATTTTGAAGAAATTCTGCATAAAAGCAACCCTCCATTTTTTTCAATGAAAGGAGGCGATAGAAAAAATTTTGAAAGCTACCTTCAATATACAAACTTTTGCGGGTGGAAATGAAATAGTCCAATGTCTGTTCATATCACTTGACTCCATTTAGTCACAGGTCCCTATTAAACCATCTGCAGACTAAGAAATGTTACCTTTTCCTTTGTCACCATTTGTTCATCATCTAGGACAGCTTCAGGAGCACTGCTTTCCCCTCCCCTTCCCTCGTTGATGAAGACCCTGCCTATTGCAGGGACAGGACTAGGAGGCTTTCAGGAGACCCTGTGTCACATGACACAGGTTCTCACCTGCTACAATCAATCTTTGGAACCACTTACTACATTGCTTTAAAAAGCTGATTTGTAGGAGCTATAAGAGAGGGAAAACATCTTTTTTTCCCTACCTTTCTGAATTTTTTTGGATGGAAAGTTTAACAAGGGGAAACATGCATATTTATTTAATAAAAGTTTTACGTGGGCGGCGCCTGGGTGGCTCAGTGGGTTGAGCCTCTGCCTTCAGCTCAGGTCATGATCCCAGGGTTCTGGGATCGAGCCCCGCATCAGGCTCTCTGCTCAGCAGGGAGCCTGCTTCCTCCTCTCTCTCTGTGATCTCTGTCTGTCAAATAAATAAATTAAAAAAAAAAAAAGTTTTACGTGGTACACGAATCTCCCTGAGGAAATGGAGACCCAAAGAAGCAATAAAACTGCATATTGGTATTCTAGGTTTATGGCAATCGGAAAGTCATGGGGAAATGGGACAGGGAGCCAGGAGGGAGGAGTTAGGGGTCTGTAGTAAACTGAGGGAAACTTAGCAAGGCCTGTTCATTCAGGTTCCTCTCAAGTCCCCCCATCTTCAGAGATAAGGAGGTTCCTTTCCTCCAGGTAGAGGTAGGACACCGCTCACCAAAGAGTTTTATGACTAGCTTCAGGGAAAGGTCAGAAAATCCCTTCTGTATCTGCTGTTTCAACAATTCTTTCATCTTGAAACAAACAATATGTCCAGATGTCACATTTTGGTGTCGTGTGTCCTAAACCTGTCAGAGCCAAAACTGAAAGGTGAACTCATACTTCCAGGAATAATTCTTAAATCGAATTAAATTTCTTTACCTCCCTTTTCTTCTTTTTTTTCCCCCCTTTTTACTGATTCTGTGAGTCAGTTTCCATAATCCAGCAGTAATGTAGGTAATTTCAAGTAAATGTGTCTTCCTAAACAGAATTTTGAGGTTCACACATGCAAGTACCAAGAAAGCACCTCAGACTCTGACCGATCAGCTAGAGGCAACTCCCTGTATTCTCAGGAGCGACTATTGTGAGGAACCTTGCTATCATCACATAAGGTACAAATAAAACTAGTTTGTCTGAGCTGTTGAAGGGCTTACTTATTTCTAAAGTAAGATTATACTAGAAAAGATGTTTCCATTGGTCTCAGCACCCCTGCACAGAGGAGCTAGAAGCCAGTTATCACTCACAAGTTTTTGAGGACACTCAAAGTACCAGGCATTTTGTCATCTAAGACACTTAGATGAGAAGGAACCTTGAAAGGACTGACAGTCTGTCCTTTTGGGAAGGGAAGCCTCTTTCATACCCACAAATGTATTAAAATGTTCACATTGTTTCTCAGCAATCGTTATAGGTTACAAAGCCTTTCCAAAGCCACTGTCCCTCCTGCTGGCCACAGGCCTGGGAGTTGGGAGTTGAACCTATCTACAGAAGCACCCACACACCACGGGCAGAATGGCACTGTCCTCTGTGTCTTACAGATGAGGGGTGGGGATGAGGGCTTTGTGGGGAAGGGGGGCAGGTCCCCTGGCCATAACAGATGTAGTAGGAAGGTAATGCTCTGGTGATGGGGAACGACCAGGCAGGCTTCCCAGCCAGGAAGCCAGAAACGGGGGCCCTTGGTGCATGAATCCTTCAGGAGGGCTGGAGGAGGGGACACAGAGACCCAAGCAAGAGAGAGGAAGAGTCTGGGTGGGTGAGGCAGGAAATGACAGAGAACTGGAAGGGACTAAAAAGGGCGGATTCTGGACGAGTTCGCTTCTTCATTTATCCTGTGAGGCAAAAGGAAGGATTTTCAGCAGGAAAGACGATCAGATGTACACTGTAGCCAGTTCATTTTATCCTCAAAGTGAAAAAGCCACTGGAGCGGAGAACTGGAGACCAGGCCAGGTGGGAGGCTGTGCCCAGTAAGGAGGGGCAGGAGGGGATGCAGAGGAGTGTCCCCAAAACCTGCTGGGGCTCCCGGAAATAGAGCAGCCATCTACCCCCTTCTCCTGGGCAGTCTTCCTCATCTTATTAGATGCTCTCAAAGCCCTTCTTCTCCAAGAAACACTCATCTTTCTTGTCCCAAAGGTATGAGCGTCTCACAGAGGGGTGTGCCAACTGATACCCCCTTCCCCTAAGAGGAGAGAAGAAAGGACACAGGTCCCAGGGCACGAGGAGGGACTAAGGGAGGGGGAGCTGAGAAAGCCGAACCCAGGCTCCCTGGCTTTGTGCCATTTGTGAACCCTTGGGGATCCTCCCAGGGTGAGCTTCCTCTGAGCCAGTCCAACCGTAAGAACAGATAATGCTACAAATCCGTGTCCTCAGGGTATTGAGTCATTCTTTGTAAATCACCTAGAAAAGCATTTCGGGGCTTGAAAGCACAATTTATTGCTGCATTATTAAATGGTCCCAGCAGCAAGCCACGTCCTTTTTATTGACAGAGTAAAAATGAGGCAACCCGAAGGGCAAGACACTGGAAAATAGAGCAGAAGCTAGGGTATCCCAGCCCCCACCCTTAACCCCCACCCCCACCACCTCCCGCAGGGCCTCTTCCTGCTCTCCTCCAACCCTGCAGGCCAGGGAAACAATCAGAGGTTGGAGAGAATTAGAGAAAGCTACATCCAGTAAAAAAATAAAATAAAATAAAATAAAAAATAATTTTTTTAAAAGGCAAGGTGTTTTTAAAGTATATCCATTTGTGCTGAAATTGAGGCATGAAACCAGAAAAATAAGTGATCAAAAGCAGATAAATGAAGTGTATGTTGCACTTCCCAAAGACCTCAACATGCTTTGGGGGCAACCATCTCCTCTCCCTCCCTGTCTTACTCCAGCTGGCTGCCCCCTTCCCTGCCCTCTGCCCTGTTTCCACTACCTCCCCTCTAGTCTTAGGAAGGCCCCACCTGGTACCCAGATCTCCTAGGGTTCCAGAGGGCCTGTGCTCTACCCTTTTTTGAGAACCCTCTTTTCATGTATACAATTCAGGCAAATCCTGTGCACCAACAGTGTCCCAGTGACCTGGGCTTTCCCAAGAGCATGACAGCAAAACCTGCCCTGCCTCCTACTTTTCTGCAAACCCTGAAACCATTTCTTCTGCAGCCCCTCCTTCCTTGTAACCAAGTGGCCTCTGCTTTATTGCCCTTTAATCCAAATAAAATGAAGTGCATATTTCAGTTAGGTAAATAATACCAATTATTTTTTCTTCCTCTTTTGAAATGATTTTTAGAAATTGTATCCTGTCAAAAAATTATTTATTATCTGTAAAGAGGGGAGAATATGTTTCCTTACCCTACAGATTGTACTTCTAATCCTGTTCTTTCTCTGTCCTGTTATTCTGTTAAAGCCAACCTCCTCTGGTAAAACTTCCTCTGAGTTCAGGTATAGAAGAGCTCCTGGGCACAATGAGACAGGGGATGAGTAGAAGGGAGCAAAATTTGGAGAGAAGCTAGGATTCGGAATGGCTAATTTTTTTTAATATAGCACTTTTTCTGCTCACAAAATGCTGGGATAGACACTATTTCATTGATCCTTGCTCAAGCCTATGAAGAATAAGTAAAATCACGTGACTTGCCCAGAGTCCCACGGCTGGCTGCTATAGCGTCCCCCATCCTCACTGCTGCCTTCCTCTGATATGTGGCAAAGCCTCCCACCCCTGCCTGAGCTTTTCCCCCAGTCTAGTTCACCTTGCCCCTCAGGGATAGTGCACACCCTGCCATATAGGGGCCTTTGCCTCCAGGGTGCAGTCCGGGTACCAATCCTTATGTCTGGTACATGGTGTCCACGGTCCTTCTGCAGATTCCCCACAAGCCCCCTCACCACACCTGGAAGCTTTAGCATCTGCCTGCCCCTTCCTGGGCTGCTTCCCCTGCAGGACAGAACCTCTGGGCAAAGAAGGTTTCTTCTCTCTTCTCCACACTCTGCTCACCAAGTCGTAATCACGGGCTTGTGACTCTGTGTCTGTCTCCCACACTGATTTGCATTTCCTCTAGGGACTGCATTGGTGGCCTCAGTGCCTGGCACCCATCTTCTGGGTCCCTTCCAAGTCCTCTGAGCAAGAATAACTATAAATGTGGGGGACTAGACAGTAGTTCCCATTAGAGTTAACACTTGGTTATAAACCCCGGGAATTCAGATCGCCCTTCTCCCACGGAGGCCCTGAATCCCAGACCCCTCTAAGTAGGCCGGTCACTCTAAATACCAGGGACGCTCGCAGGTGATGTGAAGCATGTGGGCCATCAACTTCGCACGCATGGCAGGCCACAAAGGCACTTTGGGAACATAAGGGAGGAGAAACAACTAAAAGATCCGGTTTTAGATGCTTCTGCTGGTGTGACTGACTGTCCATGCCACATGCAGGAGCTGGCCTTTCCAGACCGGCCCAAACCGCCCTTGGGCCATGTGCCCTTTCATTCGCAAATGCTACCTGCTTTCCTTGAAAGGACAGAGGAAATATTTGAGGTGTGGCATTTGTGCTTCTCATTACATCACTCCAGGTGCAAAATCTTGTTCATGCCCCGACTTCACCCTGTGCTTTCAATACACTGAGACCAAGAGGTTTCCTACAGTTCTGTCTGTTCATTTGGTTGGTAGCTCACCCTGTAACCACCTAAAAAAGCGTTCCCAAAGTTACTGGGTCTCATGATTGGCCCAAAATATTTCAAATGAGTTTAAGGAAAAGGACTTTTAAGTCTGAAAACTGCGGGTGTAAATCTTAACTCTGCTACTTGTTAAAAATGTGCCCATGGGTTAGTGGAGTGCTCAGAGATGAAGGCCCATGGGCCAAAGTCAGCCCACTGCCTAGTTTTTCATACATTTAATGATTGTCTATGGCTGCTTTTTTGCTACACTGACAAAGCTGAATGATTGGGACAGAAACCCTCGTGGCCCACAAAGCCCAACATATTGACAGTCTAGCCTTTCACTAGAAAAGTTTGCCATCCGCTAGATAGGATTATTTCACCCCTAAGTCTCAGTTTCCCCATCTGTAAAATGGGCAAAATCACTTACATCAAAGAAGTGATACTGAGAGAAACAAATAAGATAATAACTGTGACAAAGGCACACAGCAGTGATTGATACATGCTGGGATTTTTTCAATTATTATTTTAGTTTTGCTGTTGTCCAGCCAGGTCCCTCTTTGATGGGTAGGAGATGTCTGTCTCTACCCCTGTTTCCCTCTCTATTTCTCTTCATTTTGCCCCATTTCACCTCCTACCCTCCAAAGGAGAAAAATTTAAAGAAAAAAAATAGTGTGGATGTTAAAAAATTTTTAAAGGGATAGAAAATAAGCCCAAAGAAAAATGCAATCCTATTGAATTTTACTCAGGTTACTTATTTTATGTCTTTGGGGTAATAATTTCTATCATCATTTTATTTTCAGTATAAATTTAACCATGCAACTTGTAATATTGTACAGAGAATGATGACTTCTTGCCTTCTCGCCTTCTCTTATTTACAGAACTTTTTTTTCCTAGATAAAGCATAAGATGTTTTCAAAGTACCCCACATAAAATGTTTGTCTTCTTGGGAAATATTAGTAAAAATTTAAAAATAATAGAATTTAAAATTATCAAATGGTTGGAGCTATGTGAAATCATCAGATTTTTTTCCGATCAGAAGGAATTAACTTCCCATATTTGTTAAGGCACTTTGCTTCTCTTAACAACTTTCTTCAACTACTTTCATATTAAAACACTTTTTTAAATTTCAGTGTAGGGTTTCCCTTATCAACACCTTAGCAGCTTTACAATTTGCCTTTCAAAAAAGTTGAAATCCTCAGAATGGATTATGAGAAGTATGCATATCCCTACCAAAACTAAACATATTAAGCATTTAAATATTTTTAATCGGAACTATTACAAGGTTTAAGACAGAGATAAATGGTTTCAATGCAAGACTTGGAACATCCAAGACCCGGTGGAGTTTGTATTACTGACTTAACTTCACCGTACTCACCAAACATCAGAGCACAGAGGGCTTTCCACTTTTTTCAATTATCACATTCTTCCGACCACGTGAATTCAACATGAGTCCAGTCAAGTGGATTTACTGCTTTTATATCTGTAACTAAGACAAATTCTAAGCATGCTAAAGAAATAGGAAACCACTCTGATTCTGGATCTTCATTTTGTGACCTCCTACTCTTAGATCATATAATCAACTGAAATTGGGAAACGTTTTTCCTCAGGTGAAAATGCAGGGAAACCAGGAGTACTGTTTTAGTCCAGAAAATGGGAAGGAAAGAAAAGCGTTATTTTCCTCCTAGGTGCTCATGTTTCTGATCTGTTTTGTAAAAAGAATCCAAACCGGGATTCTTTAGCCTGGGAACAAATACGGTCGTTGTGAGCCTGACAGAGCAGGTGTGGTAGGAACCCTGTGGGAGCCCGCTGCCTGAAGAGGTGGCACTGTTCCAGGGTCCTGTCCATTTCTCCATGCTGTCATCCATGAGAGATTTGAGAGCTCACTTCACTCGTTCATACCTCACATCCTTGTTGCAGATAGCCATACCCGTCTTCATGGTGGACAGTTTGGAATCTGTGAATTCCAATGCCTATCTTCTTGGGCAAGTTATTTAACACTTTGCATCTCTGTTTCCTTGAGTGCAAAACAGCGCTTGCCTCAAAGTGTTATCGTGAACTTTAGATGCAACAAAAGATGTAGATACCCAGCACATCCCAGTGCACAAAGCAAGGGCCCCCAAAATGCTTGCTCCTCTTCTATTTGTTGATGATTAAGAGCCTCACATGTGCTAAGGAAACCATAAGGGTTTTTGACTACAGGAAATCAATATTATATGGCCATCTAAAATTCAATGTCTCATTTGTTTGGTTAGGGACTGTACTTTTAGGGGAAAAAGTTGTGTTAGTGATGGTAAAACAGTACATGGTATGAATTGTTAAATGACCATCTCACCTGTGTAGCTGAGAAGGGTGGTGTTTGCAAATCATCCGTTGCCAAATTACTGGTGAGGAACTACCTTAAATTTCCATCAAAAATGTTGAAATTGACAAGATGAAAAAATGGGATGAAAGGAAGGGAAATTGAGATGTGTGAAATCAAGAGAATGGGCAAATACATAATATGAGAGCGCCTACTGGATGACAAATGCACTAATTTCAGAAACTGATACACAAAAGAGAGACAGATGTCAGGGACAATGGTCAGCCATAGGACACAGATCCAGCCCTTTTGGGTAGACATGTCCGTCGTTGACCACACGAAGATATAATGACAGCAGGTATGCTGGGGTGCAGCACGAAGAACAAATGTAAGGTGACAGGATTTGGGTGACAAGTAACAGGATTTGAGTTGGAGGCTAGGAAAGACTTTCCTAAGGAATGATGCAGGCACTGGCAACTGAAAGATGAGTAAGGATTCACTGAAAAGAAGTGGCTTTTCAAGAGGGTGCCCCATATTTCCTGTCTCTAGGAAGAAAATGCAGTCTTTTAAAAATTATTATTATTATTTAGATTTTATTTGTTTGTGAAAGAGAGACAGCGATAGCAAGAGGCAGCCCAAGTGGGGAAGAGAGGGAGAAACAGGCTCCCCACTAAGCAGGAAGCCTGAAGCAGAGCTTGATCCCGGGACCCTGGGATCATGACCTGAGCTGAAGGCAGATGCTTAACTGACTGAGCCACCCAGACACCTGAAAATGCAGTCTTATTTAGCATGTGAAGAATGGAGACAAGGCAGTTTATCTGAAGCGTGGAGAGACAGGGACAGGATGAGACAGGGAGGTCAGGTGGCCTTGAGAGCTACTGGGTGACGCTTTCCAAAATGTGCTGGTAAAACATCAGGGATCAGCCAGTTAGTTTCTAGCACAGTCCTTCTTCCTTCTGTCTTAGTCAATACAGGGATAGGAACATTCAGGAAAGGGTGGATGCAGGAAGATTCATATTCAAGAAGGAGTAGATTCAAGGGGACGTCCAGAAGCGTCCCCCTGCTGGCCAAAAGTCATCCTCCCTGGTGATGGTTACTGATTCTCCAGAAAGGGTACATCTATTGTATTATTCCCTCTGTTTTGGTAGATGCTTGAAATTTTGCATAATGATGAATGTTTTAAGTTAAAAATAAAAGAGCCCCTTCTTACCAGTGGCAATTTGGTTATAAGCATATGTCAGTGGTCAGGTGTTTCCCTGAGACATTTGGCTGGCCTTTTGCAGGGGAAGGGTTGCAACTGCCCCCCCCTCAGGAGGAGAAAAGAGACAGGCTCCTTCTGTTTGTTGAAGAATCAAAGAGTTAGAATACTTGGTTCAATTCCCCGAACCTCCTACATCTGGAGAATTAGGCTATAAATCCTGTGAAGCATTCTCTGGGGATTTCCAAGAATTGTTTACACCCAGACCACAAACAACACGACAGGAGTACAGACTTTATTTCTCAGTGTTTTGGCATTTGCAGCTCAGATTGAAATTGCAAAAAGGCAGAGGAGAGCAATGAAGAATTGTGCACATTTTTTGAATAGCTCATTCTCTCTGTGGTTCCAGCTTTATATTTGGAATACTCTCTCTCCCTATTTCTTCCTCTCTCTTGCTCTCTCCCTTCCTTTCTACCTTTCCTTCTGCCTTGCTTTCTCTGTCTCAAAGTGCCATTGCCAATTCTTTTTTTTTTTTTTTTTTTTTTTTTTGACAGAGATCACAAGTAGGCAGAGAGGCAGGCAGAGAGAGAGAGGGAAAAGCAGGCTCCCCAATGAGCAGAGAGCCCGGTGTGGCGCTCAATCCCAGGACCCTACGATCATGACCTGAGCAAAAGGTGGAGGTTTAACCCACTGAGCCACCCAGGCTCCCCTCGAAGTACCAATTCTTAACATGATGCCAGACACCATACCAGGCACTAGAGGACAGGAACGTAAATGAGGCAGGTAATCATCCTTACCTAAAGGTCCGCTCTAGCAAGCAACACCATAATTAAATTAAATTTAAATTAAATAATTAACATTAAAATGACATAGATTAAAGCACAAAATCAAACGTAACTTTAGACCAGGATATGTGCTCTGAAGGAAGAGTATGGCATACCTTACATGAAAACATGTTTGTAGAAAGAATGAATTTACACTCAGGAGGCAGAATGAGCCTCTCCTAGTCTAGAGGTCCCCAAATCAAAACAGTTTCTTACATGATAATATTTTCAAAGTTCTTATATCCCATATCAGCCCCCTTTCTTCCCATTCCTTCAGAAAGGAAATGTTTAAATTGAGATGGTGAGGTTTTACCCACAACCTCCTCCCATAGCCCCCGTTAACCATACTCTAAGCTGTTATTTTGTCCTAAACAAAATGTGAAAAATTTTCTACATCTGTCATTAGGATTGCACTTAGGGGACACCTGGGTGACTCAGTCAGTTAAGCGTCTGCCTTCTGCTAGGATCCTGGGATCCAGTCCCAGATAGGGCTTCTCAGCAGGGAACCCGCTTCTCCGTCTGCCTGCCACTCCCCCTGCTTGTGCTCTCTTTCTCTCTGACACATAAATACATAAAATCTTTAAAAAAAAAAAAAAGACTACATTTAGATCCAACTTAGAGCAAGATTATGAGAAAACAAGTCACTTATTATAAACAACAACAACAACAACAACAACAAAAACAAGTTAACAGTGATGAATCCTTTCAGTGGGAACTTCTTGAAGGCAAATCTGGATTTAGATCAAAGCCATGGGATTCAGAGTAAGGGCTGGAGACAAGGCAGGTAGAACAGACCATAGACATTGAAATAGAGTAACTTCCTTTCTCATTTGAATTTATTTGAGTTTTAGGAACAGTTGGAAGGTTACATTTGGGCAACATCAAACCTTAGTTCATTAATACAACTACTGTTTAAAAAATAATTCTACCCCATGTCATGTTCCCCCAAGAAATGGGGGGAAAAAAGTGAAGAAGAACAAAGCAGAAGCAAAGCAGGGGAGAAGGACAGACTGACGGATAGGAGAATAAAGAGAAGGAGGAAGAGGACATAAAAGAGACATGGAAACACCAGTAGGGGAAAAGACATATATAAGAAGTAAGGAGAAAAGAGGGGGAAAAAGTAAAAACTTTGTTGTTCACTTGGACCACACGATATTGATTTCTATCAGTTTCCTTTGAAATGCTAATTAGCTGACTAGCTAGTATTAGACTCAAAATCCTCATTCTGAAAAAAATCTTTATTCAAAATGGAAAAGTATCTCAGTCTTCCTCTGAGGAACTAGTCTCTGAATTACTAAGCAATGTCTATAACAGTTCTTTGAAGCTAGAAGTAGTCTCCATGCCATTTAGAGGTTTTTAAAGAAAAACTCTTGGATCATATTTCCAAAGGTATTACATCCCTTACCAAACCGTATCCAAATATATAGATATTCAGCGCAAAATGATGGAATAAACTGTTACCCTGATTTTATGGTCATTGAATTTTCTTATTCAAAGTCAGATCAATTTTTTGGGCTGCTATGAGAAAACAGAAACAAAACACCTGGGGTCAGCTGAACTCAATTCAGTGGCAGGGGTTTACTGGAAGGAACAACTTCTCCTCTATCCTCTCGGTAATGTGTCTGAGGGCCTGCAAATTAAATCGACAAACAGATTAGCAAGACAAAATACAGATTTAATTATGTATATAATCACGTGTGTAATCATGTGTATAAATATGTAAATTAGGTATGTAATTATGTATATACACACAGGAGTTTTCAGGGAAATGTGACCCCAAGAAGGTCATTAGCTTTTGGAGTTCATCTTAACAGGGGATGGGGTGGGGTAGAGGACACTTCTGGGAGAAGAAATGACTTCTTGAAAGCAGGGGAGAAAGGGCATTTATGGAAAAACAAATGACTTTTGGAATGATAAAGCACTTAAGAAAGTAGATGGGAGATATAATAGTTTCATGATAGTCTATTTGGGTGTGGTGCCAACTTCTCCTCTCCAAGAAGATTCAAGTTGCTCCTGGGGTGGAGAGCATTTATGACAGTCGAGTTCTTTTAAGATGCTCTGCTTTTAGGCAGATAAGAGATTCCAGGAACTCAAATGCCTTCAGCTCGAAATAATTTTTACGCTGCAGTGGTTTATTCTGGACCCCTTCATATGCAACGCAACCGAATGGCACATATTGTGAACACTTGGATTTGGATGGATTTACAATCTGGTTATTTGTCAGTCTGTCAAGCTGCCTACAAAATCATCTTCTTAGAACTGTGGCAGCCTACCCAGAAATTCATGTTCTCTCGCATTCTGAGAAGGGTATTAACTAACAATAGCGGCGTAGAGGAAGGAGAATTGTCCTTTCCACGAGAAAGCAAGCACTGTCATCTACAGCCAGAGTTTTTCGAGGTATCCGCTCAAAGGTACGTGAAGCACACAAACTGTAGGCCTGTGGGTTCTCAGGGAGATAATCAGATGCACAGCTCTAGGGTCAGAGAAGTCTGGTCAGGAATAGTTTCACTGAGTGCTGAGGTGGATGAGATGGGTGGAGACGCAGGAGAGCAGGGAATCTCTCAGGGAGAGGCCTCAAGGGGATGAGGCCTGGGAGCAACATCCCAACCAATGTCGGTAGCTCAAGGATGAGCAGATTAAAAACGGAGAAACAAGAAACAAATAGAAGGAAAAACGGGAAAGCAACAAGTCTGAAATAAAGGATAAGAGATTCAGTCAAATGAAGGACAATTCTTGGGGTAAAAGGAGGCTTGTCAAGTTTGTAATCCCTGGGGAGGGAGCTCCTGCAGAGGAAAAACTGGTATACAGACACAGGAGAATAACTGACTGGGTCTTTTCTCCAGGAAGCAGGAAGTTAGCTTTGAAGTAGAAAGAAAATTTTCGTCAGAAACAAGCTTTGGGAAGAAAAGAGGGAAAATCATATAACCCTTCTAAGGGAAACTTGGTTTCTTTTCTATAAAATGAGATGGTTGTGCTAGATAAGCTCTGAGGTCTTATCTATTTTAACATTTTAATAAATAATAGAATCTCACTGAGTCCTCTGTAGCTGTTTTGAGAGTTTGATTTTAGAATGAAGTTTTGTAACTGATATGCTATTCATTATTTTGAAGCAAAATACTGAGGGACACATCCTATACTTCTTGGAACTGATGAAAGAATCCTTATTATTTTGATATCTTAAGGGTGTGGGGGGGGATATTGTTCAGTGTCACTTGTGTAATATTTCAGCTTGGGGTGTGTAACCTGAATATCTAACCATGAGGAAACAGACAAATCCAAAACAAAGAACACTCTTTTTTTTTTTTTTTTTTTGGTACAGTACTCATCAAAAAAATGCCAATGTCAAAAAAGCAGAGAAAGAAAGTTGGTGGAAATATTCTTGATTAAAGAAAAATAAGTTGATAAGACAACTAAATGCAATATCTGATTCCAGACTCAATTCTGTACCACAGGAAAAAATCCTATAATGGACATTGTTAAAATCAATTGATGAAACTGGGATATTGATAGTGGATACAGTAGATTAGAAAAAAGTATTATATCAATGTTAAATTGACTACAGTTGATAAATTTACTGTAGTTATCTAAAGGAATACCTCTATTCATAATAAATAGACATTGATATATTTTAAGGTAAAGGGCCATTGTCTTAGCCCTTTTGAGCTGCTATAACAAAATATTACAGGCTGGGTAGTTTATAAATAGCATAAATTTATTGCTCACAGTTCTGGAAGCTGGAAGTCTAAGATCAGGGTACCAGCAGGTTCTGGTGAGAGCTCTCTCCTGGGTTAAAGACTTCTCATTGTAATCTTAGGTGGCAGAAGGGGCATCAGGAGCTCTATGGGGCCTCTTTTATAAGGCAGTAATCCCATTCATAATTTAAGAAGGCCCCTTCTACTAATACCATCTTCCTTAAGGGTTAGGATTTCAACATATAAATGGAAGGGGACAGAAACATTCCGGCCATAGTTGTCATGATGTATGCAATTTACTCTCAAATGGTTGAGAGAGAAAAGGGAGGGTGGGCAGTGATAAAGCAAAGGAGGCCAAGTGATAATCTGGGCAAAGAGTACATAGGTGTTCAATGTACTTTAAAAATTTTTTCCAATTCTTATGTTAAGTTTGAAATTATTTTCAAATAAAAAGTTAAAATATACATTGTTAGCTAAAATTGTACTTAGAGTTCTATGTGCCAGCCCCAGAAGTTCCAGAGAATTCTATGTTAATAATAATGCAGTGCCTTACTGAGGGAATCTTTCTTGAAGCAACTGAGCTGATATAAGCTGTGTAAAAACGCAAAAAATTAAGTATTTTGTGGTAATGTGAATTTGTAATAAAGAATAACTCTAAGATTGTCCCATATTTTCTGATCAGGCATATGTTCGTCTTATAAAAATTAATTGCTAAAAGGAAGGGGGAAAGTCAAATGAATCAGGGAAATTCTAATTGTTGCTAAAGCAGAGAATTCACAAAGGGGAAGGTCATCAATGGACATGAAATTTGCCTTGGCTATAGGAAAAAATCGACTTTGTAAATTTTAAGATACAAAGAAAGCAAAGCTAATAGAAAGTCTTTCCTTTTCTACTGCCAGGATATTGTCTTACCAAGTTCCTGGAGTGTCCTGGAGCAGGCTGAATTACTTTTTTAGGACATGCAATAAAAGGGGTGAAGATTACAGGGGAATTTGGACTAAGCCAATTTTCCAATTCTTTTAAGTGAGACAACAGATGATCTTATGATGCTGTGTATGTAAGGTTTGGTTTTTGTTTTTTTACTATTTGTCACTGATTTGAAAAACAGTCTTTAATAAGGTCTGCCTGTGAAAACTGGTACCATCTGGATTATGACCATTTCTCACGCTTTATCCACCTGACCAGCAATGCAGCCATCTTCCTGAAGGTGGCGCTGTGCGTGAGCGCGGTCCCCAGAGCATGGGGTTTGAAAAGGAAGGGGTTTTCCCATGTCGTCTCTGCCCTGGGGTGCCACAGACACACACACAGGAGGAGGACACAGTATACTCCAGAACAATCCAAAGAGCAAATGGTACGGAAAAAGATGGTACAGATAAAGAACGAGGTCATGAGCAACTCCTCCTATGCCACTCAAAGGTGTTGGGATTAAAATAGCACAACCTTTTGTTCTTATGTTCTAAACTGAAAATAAGGCTGTCGTTCTCAAAGTCATTATTCCATGACCTTTTATTTCCCATTGTCTCACCTTTTTTCTCCTAATTTTTCTTCCTACCTTCTCTTTTCACTTCCAAATTTGCTGTACAAATGATGTCAGTGTTTTCCACTCCATAGAAATTATATTACCATTAAAAACAACAACAACAACAAAAGAGAGAAAGAGAAATTTTTTAAGCACAAGAAAAAGAAAATAAATTATATTATCAAAAATTCTTTTGTGTCCTGATCTCTAACTGACTTAAAATATTGCCATAACCACCAGAGAATTATGGTAATGGAAGATTTTTGTGTTGGCCAGAAAAAAAGCTGAATATTCAGAGTAAGATGTGTGCATTCTGCTAGCTTGATTGGGGGTGGAAATGAGAAGTGGCCGTTGGAACATATTTTCTTGTCAATATTGTCTTTTGGAGTTCACCTCACTCAAGGAGAATGTGTAAGAAATGATTGTTGAGGTTGACTGTTTTTTCCATCAATTAGTGTGCCTCGTTCCCACAAGAGTAATTTTTTTTTCCAATTCATTTTTCAAGGATCATAGACAACAGATTTTCTCTATCAAAATATAAAAGCAAAGTACCAGTTCTGCCACAAGTTCTTGGCAATCCTTCCTCTACTTTTTCCCTTCTCTTCCAAAGACTAGAATGTGGCCTGGTTATGATTAGTATCTGTGGAGAAAAACCAGCTGGACCTTAAAACACAAAACCTATTCTCAGTCTTGATAAGTCTTGTCACAGCATGTTGCATAGTATGCAGATTGATTAATGTTTCTGTGGCAAAGTGAATTCTCCACAGGAGCTCTCTCCCAAAAGAGGCCAGTGTGTTTTCAGGTAAACCCAGTCCATGTCTGGACCAACCAAGTGATGCTTCAGACACCACAGATGGAGCAAAAGTGGAGGGAATTAATAAAAGTTACTTTCCCAAAATTTGTAAACACACTTCTCTAGAAGTACAGTCTTCCCTCTACAAAAGAATAAGTGGTGAGTGATGGTGCAGATAGATCTTCTCTAAGGGAAGGGCAGTAAGGAACAGACAAAAGCTGTAGGAAGAATTATGTTCAGATTATAGCAGGACAAACTGCATCCCAGGTAAGACAAGAAACATTGCAAAGGAGGTTTTATGGCCTCCTATTCTTATTTGTAAGAAAGAGTAAACTTTCTCTTGTGAATGAAGTGCATTTATTCTTGTTTAGAAGCAGAAAGGTAAACCAGCTAGCCCCTCATGTTTCCGGTGATTATTTATCTCTTTCACCCATAGAATCTCAAAGCTGGGGGCGCCTGGGTGGCTCAGTGGGTTAAGCCTCTGCCTTCAACTCAGGTCATGATCCCAGGGTCCTGGGATCGAGCCCCACATTGGGCTCTCTGCTCAGTAGGTAGCCTGCTTCCCCATCTCTCTCTGCCTGCGTCTCCGCCTACTTGTGACCTCTCTCTGCCAAATAAATAAAATCCTTTAAAAAAAAAAAAAAAAAAGAATCTCAAAGCTGTCAGGAACCTTGCAGATCATCCCCTTTCTAAATGAGGACATCAGTTTAAATGACTGTCCAACGTCATGCAGGGTTGACGGAACAACCCAGTCTGTCAACCTCCAGTCCATGGTCATTTTCCAATTCCACAAAACCACTTGCTTAGTTTATCTATTTCCACCATATACATGGAAAGTTCAGCCCCCACCTGCTTTCCTGATCCAACACCCCCATGTGTGTTATGAGCAGCATTCCCACTTAATGTTATGACTTCTCCATATGGTTGGGCCCACGGAGGACAGACACTAGGAGCCCCATCTGAGCTAGAACTCTGAGAAATAAAGAGCTTTGCTGAGGTCACAGCTAGCCTGTCCCAAGCCCCCAGTACCACGTGCCTTATTTTCAGGGGACAGCACTGCATCTCACTTTTGACAGAATGTCTTCCTTTTTGCCTTTGTAGGTTTCACAGCAGCAGCCTCCCTTGTGTCTTTGGCATGGGCCTTGGCCTCCTACCAGAAGGCCCTCCGGGACTCTCGAGACGACAAGAAGCCTATCAGCTACATGGCTGTTGTCATCCAATTCTGCTGGCACTTCTTTACCATTGCCGCCAGAGTCATCACCTTCGCCCTCTTTGCATCCGTTTTCCAGCTGTACTTTGGGATCTTCATCGTCCTCCACTGGTGCATCATGACCTTCTGGATCGTCCACTGTGAGACAGAATTCTGCATCACCAAATGGGAAGAGATTGTGTTCGACATGGTGGTGGGGATCATCTACATCTTCAGCTGGTTCAACGTCAAGGAAGGCAGGACACGCTGCAGGCTCTTCATTTACTATTTTGTGATCCTATTGGAAAATACAGCCTTGAGTGCCCTCTGGTACCTCTACAAGGCTCCCCAGATCGCAGATGCGTTTGCCATCCCAGCGCTGTGTGTGGTATTCAGCAGCTTTCTAACTGGCGTTGTTTTTATGCTGATGTACTACGCCTTCTTTCACCCCAACGGACCCCGATTCGGGCAGTCACCAAGTTGTGCTTGTGAGGATCCAGTCGCTGCCTTCACTCTGCCTCCAGAAGTGGCCACGAGCACGCTCCGGTCCATCTCCAACAACCGCAGCGTCGCCAGCGACCGCGACCAGAAATTCGCAGAGCGGGATGGGTGCGTACCTGTCTTTCAGGTGAGGCCCACGGCCCCGTCCACACCATCCTCTCGCCCACCACGGATTGAAGAATCTGTCATTAAAATTGACCTGTTCAGGAATAGGTACCCGGCATGGGAGAGACACGTTTTGGACCGAAGCCTTCGAAAGGCCATTCTAGCCTTTGAATGTTCCCCGTCTCCTCCAAGGCTGCAGTACAAAGATGATGCCCTTATTCAGGAGCGGTTGGAGTATGAAACCACTTTATAAAATAGAAGGCCTCGGAGGAGCCACAACCTCCAGTGAAGGGGTGACAGCAGGGCCGTGGCAATAATGAAACTCTGTCCTAGAATAGGGCAGCGGGCTGTAATGTGCTTCGTCGGACCCTCCGTCAGTTGACCGCCTGCTGTTGGTCTCCTTTCAAAAGAGCAGCTGAAGGGAAAGAACCGAACCGAACCGTGCCTGCTCAGTAGGACTCCTTGTTGCTACCAGCCCCTCCTGCCCACTTTTAGCGTGTCCACCAGAGGGTACTATGAGCACGGAAAACGTTGCCTCCAATCAATAGGGTGTTTTGATGGAGTTAACTGATCTTTGCATAAAAATATATTCAGTCACACACGCACATACACACACACGCATACACACACATGCTAACACACACGGCACCAGTCCTCTGTCAAAATAGCTTAGATGATTTCTTTTCTTGATGCAAAGCTCTGATTCTGACTATAAAAACAAAGAGAGAGAGAATATATCCTTCAAGATTCCAGGAGAAAAAACAAAACAAAACAAAACAAAAAAATAGTACTACTTAGAAAAGAATTTCATAGACCATTCTCATTTGGAAACCACTACCATGTGTGCAAATCCTACCATGGACAGCAAACCCAACTGTCGTTTACATATGTATTCGAATCAATGGAATGGTTCATTTTCAACACATTTCAGGATTTGTTTTTTATTTTAAATTTCAGTCGAGACCATCCTTTCTGACAGAAATCCTATGCAGCACATCTATGGCTTTCGACAAGACCAAGGAGCTCAGTGATTTCGTGATGTAAATTAAATGATAATCATGATTCAGTATTCAGTTGCAAAAATTTAATAAGTACATGAAGAGGAAGCAGGGAAACAAGGCAAAAACGAGCGTCTGACTTCCCGACCTGCCGCAGTTCACACGGTCAAGGAGGTGCAGAGCGGCAGGAGAGAAACATGCTGAACTGGGTGTTTCGAGACGCAGAAAAGCATGGCTATGTGTGATGGCTACAGAGCACACCATGCCACACCCTCCTAGTGCCAAACACCATCCAACCACAGGACTGACGTGGAAGTCCCAAACACCCAAGAACGAGTGGCATGAGCCCCCCAAACGTGGACATGAGAGCACACCATCACATTCCCCATTGTGTACAGACTACCCCCCCCCACAATCCAAGGTCAAAGTGATGTGTCTTTTAGAGGCTTTGGGACACTTTTTAGTAAGTATGAGCAGACAATGCAGTGAATATGCTATGAGGAAACCTTCCAAACTGATTGAGGGCTTATCACTAGATCCAGCTAAGATTTGTATTTGAACCATTTGTAAAGTCGCACTCTTACAACAAACTTCTGGGTTTTAAATACCTCCGTACAGCAAGTAAACGTTCCCTGCTTTCTGTTCCCAGTGTCCTCGGTCATGGTGCTTTTTGTTGCATTAAAAGTGCCGGTCAAACTTTGATAGTATTTTTTTATAGTTGGTGCAGAGTGGAATAACTCATGGATTATTTCAATATTTTTGTAATAAAAATATAGGGTATACATATAGGCATCATCACTTTTTTTATAGACCTGGAATCGTTTAAAATACTTTAAGCATCATAATTACTTGGGATGTCAGAAACTGGTCCACAAATTTCGTCAGCCTGCCTCAGCACATTGAGAACGCTTGTCTCTTGCAAGATCACCCAATTTTGCAATGTTGGTGCCCCCAGGAACCTGGCCAGGGGTGCTATCAGAATATCAGGTGACAAGAGAATCAGCTTAACTAGAAAGGGCTTGTCAAGACTGGCCAATGTTTCCCAGGATGTGAAAGCTATAAATGATTACTTTCATCCATCCATTCTCACAAATCTGACCACAGTGGAAGATGTCTTAAACTTCCTTCCCTGGTTTTATATTAACCCAACTTATATATTAACTATTAGTCAAGTCACTAAAAAAAAAAAAAAAAAAAAAATAAGAGAGAGGGAGAGAAGAGAAAAAGTCCGTTTAGCTTAATTATTCAGTTATTTGGACTGTACAACCCACTTAAATTAGTCATGTTCAATAGCCACTTGCTGTAGTGGGTATGTCATAGAGACTGCTGTCCCCATCACATCCACAGGAAATGGCAGAGGGCTCAACCTATGACTTCCTTTGGTACAAAGCCCCAGAGCAATATTTTAAAAATAGCTGATTTTTTTTTAATCAGTAGACATATTTTCCTAGTACTCCATGATTTGATCCTCCAAGCAAGATTTCCACTAAAAAATAATAACCTCTTGTTCGGATGTGAAAAGATTACCTAGTCGCCAGTAGAGGCCCAGGAAGACGCTCTTCTTGTCAGCAGTTGGTGAAAACATTGCACCCCCATTGTAGAAGGAAAAAAATGATTATGTTGGCAAAAATTCTTCACTTTTGTGCAGGACCATGAGTTATTAGCTTCCTTATTTCCAAGAAAACTTTTAATTGATGATCTTTGGAAATTGAATGGCTCAGTTGAACTATACCTTTGATTCCATGAGTAAATACCAGATTACAGATAGAGTGGTCGATCAACACAAACTCAGCAGGCCCCACCATGCCTCAATCATGTAAGTCCTGAGTTATTTCTCAATTTGATCCCTCATTTAACATGTGAAGAATGGAAATAAGTGCTGTATGAATAAACAATAATGTTCTGCACTTTGTCTTGGAGGTAAGAATACAGTTAGGAGGGTCTAAGACGTTTGCATTTCTCAGTGATTTCCCAAATACTGTAAGTACTCTGTTATCCAACATACTTGAAGACTGGTGTTTCAGTTAGTCAAAAATTCTTGCTAAGGAAATGACATCTCCACCATAAATTCCAAACTTTCTCAAGATTACAAGAACCAAAAAAAAAAAAAAAAAAATTTACTTCCGAGGAAAATCGTGACCTAATCTTCTTTCCATGATTCAGAAAATCACTTCACTGTCCTCAGATGGTGTGGTGATGAGAACCGTTATTAGTTTCTAGGTACACAGATAACAGAGTTTAAAGTATTAGGATTTAAAGAGACATTGTCAGTGTACAAAGGAACAAAGTTTGATTTTTGTCTTTGTGTTTTAGTTCCTCCTGAGATTTCATTTTCAATCTGCCATGAAACCCTTCACAGACAGTAACCGGAAAATCCAAAAAGAACATGCTATGGTTAACACATAGATTGGAAATGCTGGAGGGACCCGACTTCCTATGCCTGAGTCTACTTGGATTCTCTGAGGGGGAGGAGAGGGTCCTGCTGTTAGCACTCACTTTTTGCACAGGATCATAAAATTTGCTGACAGAAAATGTTAAACATTTTTTTTCACTTTCAAATTAGCATTTTGAAATGAAACCATATTTAAGATTAAAGAACATATATATTTAACCATACTGAGATTTTTAAGTATTTGTGTGGAGGAAAAAAAAATTTTTCCATGTAAATCAAGGTTTGGTTCCCCCATAATGACTGTACTTTAAATTCTCTTGGCCATTAACATTGTCCTGCTTAACTATGTGCTGTCTCATTCGATAACACTGACCTTGCAGACACTCGGTTACTATCCACTTATGATAATGCCATGAACCCAGCAAATGAAATAGATTTCTTACTGACTTGGCAAGAACATGCAATTCGAGTATTAGCACAATAAAATACACAATAAAATAACACAATAAAATACAAAGATAACCAAAGATAAATGTATAATGACATATGTATGCTTAATTCCTAAATGCACAATCTATTTTGCCCTATGAATAAATGAGGTGATAGCACTGACCAATTAAAATTGAATGGGAATCATTGAAATCTCAAGTGACTGGTTTTTAAAGTATCATAACATGCATATATGTTATATATGTATATATAATACACATGTATATTTTACATATATATATACACACATATATATACACATACATACACACACAACTAAAAGAACAGAGATGAAAAAGATGAAGTACATACTGCCCTTCCATGCATATTAACTGACACAAGAATTTTAAGTATTACCGACACAAGAATTTTAAGTGGAAAAGCTTTTCTCTCCTTTTCAGCCCAAGCTTACAGTCAATGTCTATAAGATATCCACATACTTATAAGGTGGGAAATACCTAGATGCAACTTAGCACTTTGAGCTTAAATAACCTGAATCACTCCTAAAATTTTCATCTTTTAAGCAGTTAAATAGAATAGTTTTGAATCATTTCGGTTTCTTCCTCCCAACTGATTGAATCAAGCCAAGAAAAACTCTTGTGTTCTTAGCAGGATTGTGTAAGGCTACACGTTCGCCTTTCAATGCACCAAATGCCATTGAGTGGAATAAGTTCTCCCACAATGTTTAGACAAGGATCCATTTTTTTTTAATGAACCATTTTCTAGACTAAATATATTCTCCCCTGCATTCGCATACATCTTTGCCATTAGCCATTACTGTTTCTATATAAAGTTTGGATGAGATGTCTGCATTTTTATGTTTCTAAGGAGAATTCCTTAAAGCCTTTTTAAAAATAGCTCAGACTGTCTTTCAGAAATATAGCTCAGAGAATGCTTGAAGTGCATGGTTAAAACACAGCTGATCTGAGGTGGTTGTTCCTATAAACTCAGTGATGGATGCAGATCAACTCATGTTCCTTTATCTTCAACAGTCCAGTGTCACTTCTAAAACAGTCAAAATTATTGCTTCTGCCAGCTTGTGACTCATAACACCCTTCTTCCCCATCTGAAGCCAGGGCATTTCAACATGGCTGAGGAAGGACCATTTCCTTTTACCGCCCACTCACCCCCTACACCTTACCTCCATTTCCAAGTCTCTGGCCCTGGCCTGTCTCAGGCTGTGAAGTGATCTCAGAGGTTGGGTTGAATCTCCCCTGCTCACTCAGGCAGGCTGCACTGTCCACCACAGAGCTTTCTTTCTGGATCTATGTCTGGTCCAGTTGCTATCCTAGAAATGGGCATACAGAAAGACTCAATCTGGGCCTGCGATCAATAGTCTCAACAGTAGGATTACTCATTCAACAGGAAAACTCCTCAAAATGTGGGTGGAATTTTATAAAAACACAATGAGCCATTTAATTTTGTTAATTGTAGCAATTAGGCTGGCTCGAACACAGCCTCTGGGCTCACAGCAGAAAGCCAAGTGGAAGAAATGGCAAGCAGCCATTTGCCCACAGAAATGAGGGGTTCAGAAATGCTCCCTTGAGTGTTTAAGGTATCATGTTGTTTGATCATCCATTTGAAGCTCTTTTTCTAGATCCCATAAGAAAAAAAATCAGACTCTTGTTACATGGCATGCAGTGATCTAAAGCCAAAATGTAAAACTCCAGTCAACTTTTGTGGTCTATGTTCTGCTCAGTAAGGAATGGTTTCATGTCCTTGAAATGCCTCACTGTTTTGCTAAAATATTTCACTCGTAAATAGTATACTGACAAATATGTCAAAAATACTGACAAACCCAAATTTTTTCTTTGGTTATTTTTTTACCCTTAGATTTTCTTGGAGTTCAGTTCCCCATATTGATGGTAATTTACCGTGACTAGGAACTTACCATATGCTCAGTGCTGGGCTATAGAACTTAACCTATGTGATCTCATTGAGTCCTCACAACCATCTACGAGTTAAATACCATTTACTGATGACAAAACCTAATCTGAGATGCTAAACAAATTGCTAGAGGTCCCACAACTAGGATATAGTGGAGCTGAGAATTGAACACAACTTATAACAACTTTTAAGAACTGCAAATTTTTCTAGAAGACCCGGGAATATTTTCCCGCCAACATCAATTTCTGATTTGGCACGTTTTCAGGAGAAATAAAATCATGGTCTGAAGATGAAATTTTCCAAAGCAAATTGCATTTAAAGTCAAATATGTCTTCCAAGATGAAAAGTTAAAAATAAAAATCAGTGATGAGAAATGGAAATTGCTATCACCTGTAATTGAATTTTACTTCCACTCCCTAATTCACAGTAGGTAGATATGTGCTTCCTTCCATTCTGGACAACTGACCTCCTCCACAGCCCTAATCTACACTAAAGTAAGAGATAAATATAAATTAACCAGATGGTTCTTCTCTTGTATTCTATTCATGCGCTATACTGGCATCCAGTCAGGCACATGGAAAAATAAGTAAATTCCAGTACTTACTTAGACACTCTGATGGAGAGAGAGACAGAGAAAGAGTTAGAGGAAGGAAGGCAGGGAGGAGGGAGGAAAGATAGATTAACAAACATTTGAAGTGACATTATTCTATCCCATTGCCATGATTTTTCCTTAAATTTTTATGTCTTGCAGTTCATAAAATTTTATATTTAAAAGGATTATTATACCATTAGCTTGACCCATCATATAAATTGAGGAATCTTAACTTAGATTGAAAGGTTAGGTGTAAAGAATAAAGCAAACATTTACCAAATATTCATTGAATTGATTATAAAATGACTGATGTGTCCTTTCCCTCCTCACTTTTGATGTAATATGTCTGAGTTCTACAGGATGACAATCAAAACCCATTTGATGACATTGTATAGAAAGTTGTGTGTGATGTTGAATGAATTATTTCTAAACAAATAGCCAGTAATAAACCCCAAATTTTCTCAACCTTGGTGTCTATATTAGAAAAATATGCAGTGATCGGTCTGACTTTAATGTATGAGAAATACAATCTTCTCTCTTCCTGCTTTGATAAGATTTAAGCAGATCTTGATGAAGATATGTTGAATTAGAAGTCACTAATTTTTATAGACAGTAGCTAATCTAAAAGAGATCTAAGTGTTACTTCAACACATTCTTTTATAGATAAAGACAACCAAGATCCAAAGAGATCAGGTAGTTTCTGTAATCAGGATTCCTTCACTCATCTGTTCCGTAAGCATCACCCACAGGACTAACACTGCCAGGCAAAACACAGCCAAGTGCAGAAAGAGTCTCTCGTAATCCAGCGACTTGCACCTTGGTTATTAGTAGCAGAATAGGAGTCTTCAGACTTCAACTCCTTTTTGCTCTATTACACAGTTTCTATTTTTAATATCTCCATTTAATTCCATACTAAAGCAAAAAAGAAACATAGCTTTTCTAATATTGTATTATGGAAGCCTCATAATAAACAATGGCCACACACAATGACAAACATAAGATCATGATATACATCTAAAGATAAGATGACAATGGTTGACTCTCTATAAAGAGAAAAGTAATTTTATGATTTGTTTTTATGTCTCTTCAATACTAGACATTTTTAAATCAAGGTCCCAAAGCAACAAAAAGAAATTGAAATACTTTTTTGGCACATAGCACTTGACTCAAAGCAATCATAACTGAATAATCTTTGGAGATATTCCTGAGAACCCCTTTTAACAAGCGGCATGAAATGAGGAAGAGTCTGAAGACTTTTCTAATAGGCTCTTCTCTGATCTTCCGGAAATACCCTTCATTAGCACATATGCTATATCTCCAGCATAGTAGTTATTTAGGAATAACACATTTTCAGAACTAAGCCTCCATTACTGCAACCTGAAAGGTTGGTCTAAAGCCATGCTTCCCATGCCCAGGAGAGCAACACTGTGCCTATTACATTCAGAAGTCAGGACAGCCAGACTCACCTCATTAACCATCCTGACAAACGCAACCATGTCTCTCCCTGCTATATGGTCAGGTGGTTGGCTCCCCACAGATGCAGGAAGTATATTGCTTCAAGGTAACTATTAACTTGCATAACTAATTTGCTCCAAGTGAAATAATTCTGATCAGGGAATGCATAAACCCAAAGGTTCTCTAAGGAGTAAAAGGAAAGAGAAAAAAAAAAAGATTAATTTGTATAAGCACATAATAATTCAAAGAATTCCTTGGTGAGTCCTGTTAAGCTTCAATATAACAGTTGGCGTAATAACGGTGGGAAGTGTGAGGCATGGTTTCTAAGTTCAAGCCACTATAAGTAGTTCATTACTGTGATTACTGCTATTTTAGCCATTGCACTAGCCAAGAAGAGTACAGTTGTTGATATGATGTTTGCAGAGCAAAGATCATGATAATAAAACAGATCAACGTCAAAACTAATTAATCAACTTGATAAGTAAATATTACCAGCCCAGTACCAACACAAAATGTTCTCTTGTGTTCTTATTAAAGCCTGTCACCTAACTCTGTTATTAGAATTTCGAAAAATGTGAAGTTTCATGTTTTTATTATACTTCCATCTATAAGATGAAGCTGGTGGCCCTCTCCTCTCTCTATTGCTTGATTTGCATTAAAATGGAACTAACCAAATTCTTACTTCATTTAAGTGCTACAAATATTAACAAATGGAGATGTTGTGTTTGAGCTAATTTAACTTAACTGTTCTAGTGGCATTCTGGTATGGGGTTGTATCAACTCAACACTCTTAATTATTTCAAATTAATCCATTTATCAGTAAGTTCTACATCACCCCTCAATGGACTGAAAATATAGCTCAGGTTTCTATCATTGTATGAAATTCCTATTTTGATTACAAACCAGTAAAACATGTCTTAATCAACATCAGCATTTCAGTCCATTGTGATTCTGGAAAATGAGTGAGTCGGGTTCTGTTATGTTAACTTAGCAATTAACCTTTGACCTGGTCTTTCTGTGGGCCCCACTGTGAGTTCTTATTCTATTGAAATTGGGAGCAAGAGCACACCATCCTGTAACCAAAGGAGATTTGTCGGCTAGTCAAAGAATTGTCGTTTTATAGTCCTCTTTCAAAGAACTCAAATAGTCAACTTTCCTTATTAACCTTTCTAATGTATTGTACATAAAAAAGGAAATGGATCGCTGAAATATGTTCTGAAATCCTGAAGTGTAACCTTTGCCTTGGTCTGAATCAGAGGCTTGGTGCCCTAGGAAGAGGAATAAATCTCTCTAGTGCCAGGAGGAAAGGGAAAGGGGACGAGCCAGTCACTCAGAAATGTGAGCCTCGACTGTCACAAAGATGTATATTGCTGATGGTATCGATTCCCTTCTTTTTTTACAGAAACATCTTGGAACTTGTCAAGCTTTACTGAAGGTGATTTGCGTTAATTAATTCAACAGACCCTTTAATCTTGCAAATTCTTGACTTGTAATATTGTAGCCAAGCTACCGCGAGGGAAAATTAATCAGTTAGTGGGAAGGAGCCCTCGTTCCGTGCCGAGCTGTACCCAGGCCTGAAGAGAAAGACCTCTGTGAAGTAGAGCACTAATGAATTTGTGCTACCTGCTTCCTCATCATTCATGCTATGAATATTCATCTGCTTCATTTGTTTTTGCCAGTAAGCGCTGCTTTGAAAGAAAAAAAAAAATGTCAATGGATTTCTGGGGCTTGCATAGCTCAGAGAATAGGTACTGGGTCATGGAGACTCCTTAAATGGATACAAATCTACTTGTTTGGAAATGAAAAAAAAAAAAAAAGTCACTGTCATCTCTTTAATGATTAATCTGTTTGAGTACCGTGGCTGCCCTCACTTGGTTTCTTGAGAGTACTGTTGTCAGCATTGTAATAACGAATTTATGAAAATGGAATCTGTAATTCCATTTCAGAGGTAAAATCTGCATGGATGTAACTGTTAAATAATTTGATTCCTGCCTTCCCGCAATTAACCTTCGACAATTGGGTGGTGACATTGCCGGTTTCAAACTGAGGTACCTAAGTTTATGGTATTGGCCCTCCCGTTGTTTCTGAGACCTGACAAAACGTCAGTTACAAACTCTGAGATCAAGTAGAGATTCTTATTGCCTAAATCTTCATTTCAAAGTAAACAAATAGTCTCATAATTTAAAAAAATCATGGTTCTTTCCTACTTGCTTCTCTGTTTTCCAAGAAAGATTGAGTTGCAAGATAAGAATGAATATACTTCACATCATTGTCTCAGAGTTTGCAAGCATCAGGCATCCCTATGTTTTTATAAGGTTTCTGTCTAACCTTTTAGGAGAATAATTTCAGGAGTGAACCCTAGATGAAGGAGTGAAAGTCATCAGGTTTATCCAAAAAGTAACCTAGCAGAAAAATTTTAGAAAAGAAGCAGGGATCCTTTTTCTTGGGTTTCAAAGATGTTTCTCCTTGCTAAGTGACCATCTTAGTGATTTGAGAGCTACTGAATGGTAGTCCCAGTTAGAAGTGTCAATATTGTGCTGCATACCCTATTCTGTCAAAGTCATTTTTCAGAACTAACTCTTGGCACCAGCACTGAAATTTAATGGCAAAAACTGGACTAATACCATGTAATTTATTTTCAATTGCAAGGCAATGAAAACTAGTAAGTTGAAGAAAATTTTAATTTCCTGAACTCCAAAGCCAAAATGGGCACAAAGACACTCTGTAACATACAATGAGCTGGTCGACTGTGGGGACGCAGGGGCAATAAACAATCCTCTTAAGCACGGCTCATGAGCGAGAGGCTATAAGCTGTGTTGGGACAGAAGGTGATAGAAGAGGATGTCTACCAGTTGCTCATCAGGCATATCTGCCTTTTTATAGAGCAGAGGTTCAAAGTAGCCCCTGCCGTTCCCTAACTATGAGGATAGATACATCCATATATGAAGGGCCAAGGCAGAAGACAGAGAAGATATCAGGGGCTTCATGTCTGAGACTAACTCTGTCTTTAAGGAAACAGCTCTCCTTGGTCATTGGCCCCTATGCTGCTAGCTAGCTCTGCATGCCAAGAACTTCTGATGGACTACAAGATGAGATATTTAAAGGTATTGTAAGTATTCCTGCTTGTAGAACATGAACCACTGAATTAGCCCTCCTTTTCAACAGCAATGAGATTCAGGGTTACTATGGCCTTACTTATCATCCCATTGTAAATATATCATGACATCACGAGAGCCTCTGTGTTCAAATTCACTAAACCAGGTTTACATGTCCTAGGTCTGTGTATCTATCCCCAATTTGGAAAAAAATAATTTTTTGAGAATGATCTTTAAAATAATAGAAGTGAAAAAGAAAAAAAAAGCGGACAGTTGAGTAATTTTTCACCATCCACAAAACCACTAGAGTGCTGATAGCCCTAAAGCTCTGATTTTTTTCTTTTTTCTCATGAGTAAGTTTCTTTTCACTTAGGGGCTTTCAACATCTGAATTTTCCAAATGATTGCTGAACCATCTTCACTAAACTGAAGTAGACACTATGGCATTGTTAAAAAATAAAGACTGTCCACATGAAAGCAAATATCCAATGAAAAGTGAAGAATTAAGTCACTCAAGCAGTAAATTTGGTCTTTGTGACATCAAACATTTGAATACTTAGGAAAATCCATGTGTTTGAATGATAGAATTTTTCATCTGGTTGTCTGGTGTTGTCTAGATAGACAGAAAATGCTCAGGTGTTGTAGGTAATGAGATTTAACTTTCTCGAGCAGTAATCTATTGCTGGTGATATTCTGCTGCTGAAAATCTCTTTGTTGTGCAAAGAGGAATAAATAATGCAGAGCAAATGCTATTTGATTTTTATTTACTTTTGGCAAACACATGAATGGAAGAGGTTTGGGAGGTTGTCCCGGGGGGAATTTAGATGTGATTATGGCACAGACCTCCTTCAGAAAGACCGTTCTGGAGGCCTGCCACTCTGCTTCTTCCTGCCAAGGAAACTTTTTATTCAGTTCCTTTCCATCCTTTCTAATTCTATAATTGCCCCCTGTTCTTCACATAATCTTCATTGTTCCCAAAGTCTACTTGACAGAATTGTTCAAGAGAAATACAAGTTTGTTAAGTTTTTATTCTTCAAATAGGACGTTTTCATTTTAAGGATTACATCTTTCAAGCAGAAAAATAATGTAAATGACTCAATGCAGTTATTTTATGAGCATGTTTTGGTGTTGACAGAAGTAAAAGCGTTTTTTTCCCAAATTCAACAAAATACATCTTTTTTTTTTTTTTTTTGGTTTGGTTTGTTGATGTCCTTTTGATTGTCAAGGACTCACTGGTTATACATATTGGAACCTTAGTGTTTCCTTTGTAGTCATGGAAAAGAGAAAATGTCATCAAAGGGAAGTTCACATTCCGGAAAGAAGTTTGCAATAGTCACGTGACTCTTGTATTTGTGATTATCTGTGGACATTTTCTTCCTTGTTTCATCTGATTGGGCTCTGGATTGGTGAGTGTATTTCCTCAAATCGTGTGCTTACCCCATTTACTGTTCTGTAGCTGGAGAGAAACACAGGCAAGTTATTCAGACTGATTTTATTTTCCATGAGCTTATGTTGCAGAACTCACTCTGAGGCATTAACTGTAAGCAGGCACACAGAAGGTATGCAGCTATGCAAAGGTCATAAGAGGATTTCCAGAGAAAATCTAAATATTTGTTTTGTACATTCTTAGGTAGTGTTTTGATTGTGTCAAATTCTCCATTTCAGTGCCAACTTAGAATGACTTCATGGGGTAAGCTGTCCTCATCCTTGTTGGCTCCCTCCTCCCATTAGTTGCAGAAGTTTCCCTGAAATCAAAATGGGTGCTCCACCTTGTGTAGCAAGGGCTTCCAGCCGCTAGGGGTCACTGCTCTGTGCTAACTGTGTTTTGTCAATGCTCCTTTGGGTGCTCCTTTGGATGCTCCTGTGGACGGTTTGCTAGTCCCGCACCAGTGAAAGCCTTCCAGGCCAAGACAGCTGCTACTTCCTATCACAGATGTACATACCAACCTGATTTGGCTCCGCTTTCCTTTTTCCTTGAGATTTTTACTTCACTCAATCCTCTTCCAAATCTTTGTACCTTCATGTTATGGACAGGATATTCATTTTTTTTAAATTTTAATAAACATATAATGTATTTTTATCCCCAGGGGTACAGGTCTGTGAATCGCCAGGTTTACACATTTCACAGCACTCAGCATAGCACATCCCCTCCCCAATGATGGACAGGATATTTAGTTCAATGTTTCAGTCAGCTGGCAATGAAGAGGCAACAATCAATTGGCAACTACAAAAACATTAAGCACTTTGTTTCAGTTATCTTTTATTAGGTAGTAATTGAATAGAATTTATGGTTTAGTAGAAAACTAAAAATCCCTGTGTTGAATATGATGACTTTTTTAAATATACTGAAATATATTCTCTGAAACAGTATCCTTTTACACTATGAAGTCTATTCCTTTCGGGAGACAAGAACACGGAGGGGCCCTGGTCCACCAGTGGAAACACAGGGGCCTGGAAGCTGAGTCACTGGAGTCCTCATTCCTGGTTGGTCACTTCAGCCTCAGAAACTCCTCTTCAGCCTCTTTCATTCCATATGTAAAAGAGAGATCATCTTTATCTACCTACCTCATAGTGGTGTTGTGAAGATGAACTAAGTTGATAAAGTGCTTTGACACTTGACAACTAGCATCAGCACAAAGGAGGCCTGTGTGCAGCCCTGAAAAGGCTGTGGGGTGGGGGGGTGGAGACAGCCTAGCAACACGACAGCAATAAGTCACCAAGCAGAGAGTATGATTATTCGTGGTCACTTCACAGAAGTGAAACCTTTTCTTCAAAGGTCTATATAGAACTTTTTTTTTTATTATCAGCTTTTTAATGAGAAAAATGAACTCCTTTCATACAAACATTGAGAAGCTTCATATAGAATGGCAATTTTCCTCTTAGCCAAACTGCATTTTACTAAATATTTATTAAATATATCCAGAGGACTGGGCTCCTTCTGATGCCTAATCCCTGATTCGCATGCCTGATCCCAACTTGCATTTTCCAGAATGCCTGCACAATACCTGAGTTCAGGACTAATGATTGCCAAGGGGTGTTCTGGAATCTGCTACCAGAAGGGAACATTTTTAATAGACATTATAGGATTTAGATTTTGTTGTTTATGGTGACATTCTTTTTCATCCCTAAGATGGTACATCTCTCCCTTTGCAACCCAATAAAAGAATGTAAAACCTATTTCTTCCTGGAAATTCTGAGTTGGTTTATTTTCAGATTATAAATAAATTTTAAATTTTTCAGAGAAGTGTTTACACAAGGGCTTCTATATAGTGATTTACAAGTATACTTATACTTGCATAGATCTGAGTGTACAACTCTAGAACAAAGGAGATGGTGGGAAAACAACCATAGGGAAAATCCTATACAACTTCTCCCAAAAGTAAATGCTTTTTCTTACTTAAATATTTAGTCCTGGTAAGAACTAGTGCTAAATAACATAATTTGGGGTTATAAATATTTGTCATTTTTGAGTCATGGAGGCAATATTGTAAAGTAGGAATACAACCATGGAACTATACTAACCATTCAGGTAGTGTTTTAAAGATGTGACTTCATGGGAGAAAGTTATGTACATAAATATTGTCATTGTGCCCTTAGTTAATAATTATATTCTTTTGCCAAAAAAATGCATGCTTTTAAAAATATGAACTAAGATTTCAGAAAGTTTATCTTGTTAAGTGGGTTTAAAATCATGTTGTGCCTGGAGATAACATAATGTACACATTCAACGTAATCTCTTCTGGATTCTAAAATCTAGTTGCTGGTGTATAGCTTAAAATTTCAGATTGGTGAAACATTTCTAATGCATGGTATTAAATTTTCTGAAGCATGAATTTAACCTAGGCAATTATCTGATCCATTAAAAAAATGTTTATGTTGCCACATCAGACTTAAGATAAATACCATTTTTTAGACTCAAAATATGAGAATAGTGAGTCAAAATTATTTGAATTTCTCTGATCTTTTTTCCCAGTCCCAAGCATCAATATTTTTCAAACCAAAAGTGCAGCAGAATATCCTTGTTTCCAAAGGGAAATATACATGTCTTTCTATTATTTTTGTGCAAGAAAACTGAAGTTAACTGCACTAGATTCAGGGGTATGCAAATAAGAAGAGGTGTGGCAGCCTTTTGGGGGGTTGGCCAGGTGCAATGGGGATAACTCATAATTGGGAGGCTTTACAACAAAGGCACAAAACAGAATCTAAAAGTAGTAGAACGGGACAACTCTTTGAAATGATAGAAATGAAATTATTCACCAAAGAGATGAAAAAACAGGTGGAGACAACATGTTATTAGACAGAAACTATACATCTAATTACTGGGAAAAGGGAAATTTGAACCCCTTATATTCTACCCTTAAGTCTTTCCAGCCCACATGAAACGGACCAGTCTTCCCTGAAAATAGTAGACTTTTTTAGAAAACAAATTTTTAGCAAAGATACATGTGACTATACTGTCATGGACAAGTCAATATGTAATTATCATGTATGTGATGCTTTATAAATGCAGTTTGTCAACTTTTATTACTTCTAGTTAATTTTATCTCATAAACATGCGGCAGAAAACACATAGAAAATTCTCTTTTGCTCCAAAGTAATGCCTGCCAACTTATTTATACCACTCTTATCCCTGGTATATTATTATCACCAAGCTCCTTTCATATCTAGATGGTATGAGATAGCTAAAAAATGTTTTCAGCAAATTATTTATTGAAGGTCTCACCTGAAGCTTCTCTTTAGTGAAGGTGGCAGGAGGAGAGGGGACTTGGGTAAGAACATTGCCTCTATTAAATTGTCTCTGCTTTTCTTCTCAGTTACCAGACAGCTCAGTAGCCTGTAGAGCAAGATGATGTAAGACATGCAAATTAGGTTTTTTCCCATTCTCAGAGCAAGGAGGGCAACCAATGAGCCAGAGGTTACCACACCTTTGAAACCAAATAGTACATGGAATTTAGGGCTAAGACAAACAAACAAACAAACATTGTAAAGTATGAGCAACATCATCTTTCCTGTTGATTCTTTCCTTGGTTTTTACTGAATTCTTTTTACAGTTTAGATCAGAAGTTTCTAGTAATGATAAGTAATGCCATTTTATGTTATAGCTTCAATGCAGAAATGGTGAAAACATGAGTCACAAACAAAACTACCAGGAATACAGACTTTGTCTGTAGTGACTCCTTATCTAGCAAATTGGAAACAAATACTACTTAATATTCTGATTTCATTAATAACATCTAGTTTAAAAAAAAAAAGGAGCATTTTGCTCAGCATTAAACCATTGCACAATATAAACCTGCTTTCAAATGGCAAGGATTTTTGCTACTGACATTTGTTCTTCATTCTGCAGTTATTTTAAGTAACTAATTTTCACATCTAACTACCTCAGCTACTGTTCTTTTATTTAGAAACATGAAATCATGCACTTTGTAACCAACAAGTTTTTCATTTAAAATTTCAAAAGGATACTTGGTGCAAAGCAATTTTCAAAAATTTGTATATGATATAAGAAACCCAACCTCAGGAGGTTGTTCTTAATTTTGTTTGTTTCTAAGTTCGATTGGGGTAAAATCTCGTTTCCACGTAACACGAAGAGAAGCTGCTCTATATTTGCTTAATTTGCCTTAAACATTTTGTGCTCCTCTCCCTGTTCAACTTTTTTTGTTTGTTCTAAATCTATCTCTGAAAAGAAAATGTAACAGGTGGCAGATGAACATCAAACAAGAGAATGGACCAATCATTTCTCAGTTCCCTGTTGTCAACTCTGCATGACATTCTGATTGTGCAAAATTGCCATTCCTGTGCTTCTCTCTCCCATGACCATTCCAGAAGGTCTGAGAGACCGAACGTGTATGTTTAGGGAACAGTGTAGACATTTCCCCCAGTACGAGCACAGTGCCTGGACCCGAATGATAACCTTGGCATTTCTTGTGCTTTTACTTTGTAAACATTGTACAAATGTATTTGGGATTTTATTTGAAATGAAGAATTAAACTAGTTATGAATTTTTTTTCCTTCCTGTAAATATATATATTCAAACTCCATGTATCCAAACATTCCTTTAGCGTTCGGATTGTAAGAGTGTCTTTATTGGCTGGAGGCTGCCGTCTCAGGCCGTGGTCCCATGTGCTCTAGTCGAAAGCACAGTGTGTGGAGTATTTGATGTACTATAATACCATAGTTATTTTGGTCTGTTAAGTAAGTTGCAATTTGTGATGAAATGAAGTGGAAAGTAGTGCTTCATAATGAACAAATTTCCTTGGTTACATGATTTTTTCTTGTAAAACTTTAAAAAAAGGAAAACTTGAAATTTTATATATTTGGATTTTGTAGATTTTTTTTTATTTTATTGCAACACAAGGTACCAAAATCATTAAATAAAGTACACTGTGGTCATTTTAACAGATGTCTGAGTTCTTGATTCTTTCTAAGTCTAGGAAGAGAGCAGTCATTGCGGGTCTAAGACGGGAAGATGGGGAAGAAGACCATATTCTCAGGCATAGTCTCAAGATAAAATTATTTAAACCTGAAAATAAACCAAGCTGAATTCTGTTGAATCTGAAATAAATTTAAAATGAAATTATATCAATTTCTAAGATACATTTCATTTACTTATTTCTGAAAATTGCTAAAGAATGTTTCTCTAGAACCACAATAAAAGCAAAGAGCTGTTTCAGATCACAGAGGGTTAAAAATCTAAATAACTTTTCTAAACATTAATAAAAGGAAAAACCGTCAATGAACAAAAGTACTTTTAAAAAAGATGATGTGTCTAAATTCCTGATTTTTCTATAAAAGTAGGGTTTTGTTTTGTTTTTTTTAAAGATTTTATTTATTTATTTGACAGACAGAGATCACAAGTAGGCAGAGAGGCAGAGAGGAGGAAGCAGGCTCCCCGCCGAGCAGAGAGCCTGACGCGGGGCTCGATCCCAGGACCCTGAGATCCTGAGACCATGACCTGAGCTGAAGGCAGAGGCTTTAAACCACTGAGCCACCCAGGCGCCCCTATAAAAGTAGGGTTTATGCTTTATATAATTTTTTTCTTAAAATAGTCTAATGTTTTTGTTTTAAGGAAATTTTCTACTTTCTATTCAGTTCAGTAAGAGTTCTACTGGTTTATAAAAGCCTTCCTCTAGGGAAACCCAGGTGGATTAATCAGGTGAGCATCTGACTCTTGGTTGCAGTTCAAATCAGGATCTCAGGGCCGTGAGACTGAGCCCCATGTGGGTCTCTGTGCTCACTGGGGAGGCTGCTTGGGATTTTCTTCTTCTCCCTTTCCCTCTGCTCCTCCCCTGCTTACTCTCCCTTTCTAATAAATAAATAAATCTTTTAAAAAGAAATAAAAGCCTTCCTTTATAAAACAGAAATATAGTATAAGCTCTAACTATATGTGTAGAAACTACTATCAATACCAAATAGAAGCAGATAAAACTATTAGAAGGAACAATGAAAAAAATTTCAAGGATTCACTTGTTTCTTTTCAGGGTAATTTATTAGTTGTCTTTATTACTGTAATAGTAACATGTGCTAAATGTAGAAATACAAATCCATTTTGATGCACTTCTTTCTAGTCTTTTTTGTAAGCATTTATATTTTTTACACTGTGATATTAACAGGTATTTTTGAAAATCACAGCCATTGACATGCATGGTATTGGGGTTATAAATATGAATAAAACACATAATCTTCTTAAAGGATACAGTCCAATAGGGAAATAAGTCCAGATACATTAATTATACATTATTTGGTAGTAAAATTAAAGCTCTGCACAGACTATGCCAGGAGCATCTAACACAGCTTGCAAGAGGATGGGATGGGGAGGGTGTCACACCAAGGAAGGAACCTGGATCCCTGAAGGAGCAGATGGAGCAGAGTTCCCTGCCTCACCATGGCTGAACCAAAATGGAAACAAGCAATATATAAACTTCTATTGGGTTGATCTCCTGACATTTGGGGTTGTTTGTTTCAGAAGTTAGCTTTTTTTGACTTTTAGAGGAGCATTCCATGAACCAGCAATGTACAGTTAGCTCAGTCATGAGTATGATTAGCTCAACTCCATACCTGAGTTTCAAAAACAAGGAGGAGGGTGCCTGGGTGGCTCAGTTGATTGAGCAACTGCCTTCAGTTCAGGTCATGATCCTGGAGTTCTAGGACCAAGTCCCGTATTGGACTCCCTGCTTGGCAGGGAGTCTGCTTCTCCCTCTGACCCTCCCTCTTCTCATGCTCTCTCCCTCTCTCATTCTCTCTCTCAAATAAATAAATAAAATCTTAAAAAAAAAAAAAAAAAAAACAAGGAGGAAAAGAAATGGCTATTTGTGTTTTTCTATGTTCTCTATAATGACTGGGTATTGTTATTATAATCTGAAAACAAATAAGATTTATATTTAAGGGGAAATTTTCTAAAAAGAAATACATGTTCTATTCCTAAATGTAAAAATTAAATTTGGTGAAAAATGAAATTTGCCTCTGATTAAACTAGAAACATAACTGAACATAAAACAGAGCCACTAAGCCACAAATATATTTTATAAAACTTCAGAAAATGATCATAAACCTTATATGGGAGAATAAAAGCACTAAAATAACCAACTATTTTGTTTTTAAATAAGAATAATGATGGAACTTTGCCCTCCCAACCTATTATAAGTTACAATAACAGTGTACGACCAGCAAAAGAATATATTTTAAAGTTCAGAAAAAGAATCTGTACATATTATATAAGTAAATTTAGTACATGATAATGATAATTTTGAATCAGTAGAAAAATGATGGCCCCTTCAATAAGTGGTCTTAGAATAACCAGTTCACTACTAGGGACACTTCTTACTCTCAGATCATACAGATTAAATATATCACTCTGAAAAAGTACAACTACAAAATAGTATACTGATGTCACCTGAGATGGCAAATATTTTCCAAGTTTCATTAAAGAAAGAGAGAACAAGATTATAAGCAATAAGGAAGTAGGCTAAGGAGATATGTATTTCCATTACTTCCCTTAAAGAAAGAACACAGTTTTCCAAAAATCAACTGGAAAAAAAAATACTGAACCTACTAGACTGGACAAATATCATAAAATAGATATACAAAGATCTTTATAACAGGGAAAATTGGAGAAAAGTTATGGTGTATCCTTATAATGAAATATGCTATAACAACTACAAATAAATACTTGTAAAATATCTTTCTTGTATTCAATAACAATATCAATTATTAACACCTCATTTTGAAAGTAAAGAACAAAGAAACAAGTGTCTTGGTAAACCATAAATAAAAATGCAGTGAATACCAAGCAAATAATGGTATAATGAGCAAAGAATATTGAAAGGAGAGAATTGGCTCTAGATAAATATGCAGCTACCTGAGAATAGTCTTGTCTGACACGCCATGTGATCAGTGACTATGAAATTGGCAGCTATGCTAGGTGTGAATTGAATTTATTTGACAGAGTTTTTAAAGAAAGATGTAACCATGTAGGACAGCAACTGGAAGTTTGTCATAACTATTTGTGCTGAGAGCTGGTTTACAAAAAGTGATTAGGTCTGGAAAGACTTTAGGAAAGTCTGCATTTTTCAGACAATCAGAGTAAGTTCTTTAAAAAGGAGGGAGTGCCTGGGTGGCTCAGTCTTCAAGTGTCTGCCTTTGGCTCAGGTAGTGATCCCAGGGTCCTGGGATGGAGCCCTGGCATCAGGCATCCGCAGGAAGCCTGCTTCTCCCTCTCCACTCCCCCTGCTTGTCTTCCCTCTCTCACTGTCTCTCTCTCTCTCTCTCTCTCTGTCAAATAAATAAAGAAAATATTTTTTTAAAATAAAATAAAATAAAAAAGACAGGAGATGAGAAATGGTCACCTTGAGAAGGAACATGCATGCGGGAAGCCAGGATTGTTGGAGGAGACTTGCAAAGAAACCACTTGTGGTTATTCAGTAGTGTCAAAATAAAGTAGCACCTACCCTTCACATAACAGAAACCCTCTCTGCCTTTCTAACTCACAGACAAGTAAAAGATATAAACTTTGGCCCTCCTCCTAAGAATCAGAATCTATCTGTATTCACAACTATCCTTGCCACTATCTCAAAAAGATACCCCTATGTCTTTTCCCAGGACTTAAACTTCACCCTGTGTCTTACGAATCCATGACTTTTTATTTCATTCATAGGATATCACTCCAACTCCTCTCCCCTGTCTTTCACAGCTTCTCTGGACTGTTTTCATTCTGTCTACCATCATGTCGAAATTGCCCAAGACAAAACTAAAACCTTAATTTTTGTCCCTCCTTCCCTTTCGCTCTCTCTTCCTCCTCTTCTTGTCTTCTCCCTTTTCTTTATTCATTCAAAAACAAAAATAAATAAATTTTTAAAAGTGTCGATTCCTTCAGAGTAGAGATCACATCATGGTTTGGGTTTTGATGGAATGAATAAATGAACCTTACCAGAGACAAATAAATTCTTGCAACCTAATTTTCTTCATTTAAGGGGTGGTGGTAGTCAAGTCTGTAAAGAAATCAACCAGTTCAGTGGCTGTAACTTAGTAATAGGTAAGATGTTACTGCTATGGAATTAAGTCTCGAAAATCTAAACAGGTTGCTTATTCCCAAGTTCAATGACCTCTTTGCTCTGTCTACCGCTTGATTTTTCTGGCTGCAAGTAAGGGTGTGATTCCCCCACTGAGTCTCTTTCAACCTTTCAGTGTTCTCCCTTTCCTCTCTTAGTGGGACTTCTCTGAAACGTGGTGATTCTCGAAGCTCCTTCCTCAGCCCTCTTCTTGTCTTAAGGCTAGCTCCTGGGCCATTTCTAAGGCTCTCATTACTCTTGTACATAGGAGAGTACTAACAATATCTCATCTCAGTAGACTCAGACATATAAGCTCCTATTTAAAAAATAAATAAAAGAGCATCTATTCCCTCAGATTTTAGAACCATTTACTCATTAGACATGCCATCCCAAATATGTTCCCATTTTCTTTTTGATACGATCCAAGAACGGATTTCCCAGAATAAATTTCCACGCAAATCAGAAATTTGGGGTTTAGTTATTTCACTACTGATTTCTGTCCCATTCTCCATTGCCTTCAGGAAAAACGTGTCAGGAATCGCATAAGATTGTTAGTATTATTGACCTTGGCTTACCTGTTGGTTTCATACCCTGTATAAACTCAATTTTCTTTCATCTCTGTTGAGATTTAGGCAAAACTACTGTGAACAGCAAGACTATCAAGTATTATTTGGTGAGTCTTTCCAGTGGGTGAAACAAGAATGTGTTCTGCCCCTATGTCTTCTCGTTAATTCGCATCTTAAGGACTTGATATTCATTTTGGGTGAGCTGAGTACATCCCCTTTCTTCCAACTCAACTCTTATATTGGAAAGAAACATTCTATGTGCTGATAAAATTATCTTACTGGCATGAATTAGGTCAAGCCTTTACAGAAAACCTAATGTCTAGCTAATCAGTGTTTGACTGAGTAGATTGAGATTTCTACATCCAGATCATAAATGTTGTAAATATTCCTCTAAATTTAAGCAATGTGTAAATATATCTAGCAAGCAATATATTCAATTATCTAAGATACAATTTGCTTAATTGGAGGGTTCATTAAGAAATTACATTAAACAAAATTATGGTTCTTTGGGTAGAACACCAACTTTAATGTATTTAGGGCTACATCATCAGACCTAGACATTTGGGACTTCCATCAACAATTCTTCCTACATCAGTGGGAATCCAAAACAATTTTCTGAGGAAAACCTTTACCGTGCATGCTAGGTTTCCTTCCTCTGACCTCTGGGGAAGAGACAGTGACATTATATTCAGGCACAATTTTTTTTAAATTCATAACAAGATATCAGTATTAACTCAAGTGCAATTGGCTGTTAATGTATAGCTCTGCTTTAAAAAAAGTGTTGATATATATACTACCAGTGTTCCAAATTTTTATTATAGTATATAACCTTATCATCTCTGTCACACAATGATTATCTAAAGTTGCAATGAATAATACACATTAAGGATTGCCTGTATGGCATGCAGTCTACATCTTTCTCTGTAGCAGAAGTTGCAAATTTCATATCTGTGGGGGCAGGTAAATAACATAAGTGAGTAAGGTCTATGACTAAATAAAAAGCACATTCCTCATCTAAAGACAGAGCTACCCAATGGCTGCCATACAGGAAGCAGGCTCCATGGTACAAGATCTTCTAATGGTTCAAGAGAAGCAAAAAAGAAAATACATCATATCATATCATATCATAGCATACAGATTTTTAATTTGAAAATCTTTAACGAACTTTTAAATAATTCATATAATTCCATTTTCTAAATTCTACATGTCAAAAACAATGTCTACTAACCAGATATGGTCTACGGCAACCTTTTGTGATCTTTCTAGATGTAGATTTTATTTTTCGTTGTTATTGTTGAAACCAGACAGCTTGTAAACCTGGATTTCATCATCTTCTCCATAAGTAATCACTTTGAACAAACTGTCTTTTTGTGTTATGCCACTGGACTATTTTACATGGTTTAAAAAAAAACAAGATCATTTATTAAATTTGTTCTGTGGATATCATTAAGAATACTGTTCTCTATAGAGAACACAGAAGAATCGTCTTTCAGATCTTAGTCCAAGGATAGTTATAACACCAAAGAGAACTTCTGTCTTAGTTATATGGTGAATCAAATGTTTCCCACTATGCAATGGGTCATAGGAAATTCAGCGAAGTCCACCTCTAGCAATATGTAAAGGGGTATGTGTGTGTGTGTGTGTGTGTGTGGTGTGTACTTCAGACTCTAGGTTTTTTCAAAACTTACATTTCAGTTGTCTATTGACAAATCCACTCTGAAAATTTCTCATTTTAAGTTTTTTTTTTTTTATGGTGTGTCGGTATCTTTGCAAACTGTCTCAGATTGGTTGATTTTCAAATTTGAAAACATAAACATAAGTAAATATGTAAAAAAAAATGAAATAGATTATTAGTGTTAATCCTTAGCCTTGAACTATCATCCCTGACTATATACAGATCACTTTGATTGCTGACCAGACTTCACTCCTCAATCTTTCCATAAGTAACATGTAAAGAACTGAAGTTGTTGTCATTTAGATTCTCTCTATTCAGTTAGCACCATTGTAAATGGCACATCAAGCTAAAGACCTCTTTTGTCTTCGACTATTTGTAACCTCTTTCCCAATATTCTGTCACCGTCCTGCTGAATATAGCACTGAAATGTCTCAAACTTATTCCAGTTGCTCTACTTCACATCTTTATCATTTCTCACCTTAAACTATTAAACTGACTGTTGGGCACCTGGGTGGCTCAGTGGCTTAAGTGTCTGCCTTCTGCTCAGGTCATGATCTCGGGGTCCTGGGATCAAGCCCTACATTGGGATCCCTGCTCAGCAGGGAGTCTGCTTCTCCTTCTCCCTTTGCTCCTCCCCCTGCTGGTGCTTGTTCTCTTTCTCTCACAAAAATAAATAAATAAAGTCTTTAAAAAAACAAATAAACTGACTCTTTCTTACTTCTCACTTGAACTACTAATTTGACTTTTATTTGAGTTCCCCAAGCTAACTAACCCTCTTCCAAGCCCTCAACCTGTGAGCATTTTTAAAATAGACTGCAGAGAACTTTCAAAAACACGTCTAACTGATATGTCTCACCAATCTATGATTATGAAATGAGTGAATAAATAGGTAAATAAAAAACTAGCAAATAAATAGGTAAATTAAGAAAACTAAGATGTTGTTTAGATCACTCTTTTTTTAAACTTAAATGACCATAAACCTTATTTTTGTTTTTTGGGTTTTTTTAACATATCAAGTTTTTATTTAAACTCTAGTTAATTGGTTTAGACAACTTTCCATCTTCTTATATGATCAAACCCAAATCATGTCAGTCACAGAATTCTCCAGAAACCCCACAGTCCACATAGCAGTATACAAATTGACCACAGAGTTGCAAAGCATGGGCAAGGGCAAGGTGTGTTCTTGACAACCCCAGGGGAACAGAATCAAAATTGAGTCAGAAAGACACATGCCAGTACCATCAAACTGAGAGCAGAGCTTAATACCACGGTCGGTGGGGTGGACTGGGATCACACTGAATTAGTGACTAGAAGACAAGTGACTTGAATGGAGGACCCGCCTTACAGGCCAGAGGAGGAAAACATGCGCCATAAAGAAACCTCATCAGGACTGGTGAGTTGGAGGAAGGGATGGGGTTGTCTGCCAAGCTCTGGACTGTGTAGGCAGAGAAAGGAGTTGGGGCAAAAAAAGGGGGGGGGCATGTTGGAAGACAGAACTTGACTCTTTTCCTAGAAATTTACCTAGGACAGCTTCCCTCTGAGATACCCATTCCAGTCTTAGAAGAACTAAGACTGTAAGGAATGACTCTTCATTGAGTAAGGGCTTTCTCTGAGCAAACAGTGTTACTTCTTTGGGAAGCCAGAGGAAATCATACCTCTTCCCAACCCCTCCTACGATCAGACCAAAAGAATTGGTTGACCAGATGTTCAACCAGGATCTATCTTTTTATTTTCAATTAAACTGAGAGCTATAAACAGTGATTTGGGGTCTCTGGCTTCTATGTAAACAGTCATTAAGTTGGGCCACTCTAATCAACATAGTAGTGTTGGAATGACAGGAGGGAAGACCTGTCAAAAATCCCCTGTCCCAACCTCACCAGCACCTATGAGAGTATCATGGGAAATATCATCAATTCACAGAATCCCAATTCTAGAAATCCATCTGCCCTGTATCATAGAAACATGATATTTTGATATTCCCCCACATCATTCTTTCCCAGCTGTATACTATGTGGCAAGTAGGCAATGATGGGTTTCAGTGAACAGTGTTCCAATGAAGAATGTCCCCCACAACTTAACCCCATTTCTTCACTTCCCCCTAACTCCTCAGGCCATTTCAATCTGGTTCTCACAAGGTCCCCATAGACCTTTTAAAAAGTCCAATGGGTTATTGTTTTCCTTTATTTGATCTATGTGTAATTGTCAGAAATCCATGTCTTCCTTGACTTCTCCTTCTTCCTCACCTCATCCAGCATCCAATTACCAAAGTGAGTCTACCTCCTAAATATCTCTAAATTCTGCCCAGTTCTATCATCCATCCTGATTGTTACAACTTTTCCAGGTACTGGGAATCATTGGCTTCTTTTCTTCTTCCAGTCCAATCCATTTCACATAGAAACCAGAAGGACCTTTTTAAAATGCCAATATGATCAAGTTTTTGCCATTAAATTTCAGTTGTTCATCAGTGCCCTTAAAATAATGAAAAACTCCTGTGGCTTAGAAAGACCATCATCATCTCTAAGGGAGTAATTTTTTCAGGTTCATCTCTCATGACACCCTCTCCTCACTTTGTTCTAGTCAAAAAAGAAATTATTTCAGTTTCTCAAATAGTTCCTTGCCTGGAACTCTTCCTGCCCCTTTAACTTTTCCTGCTCCTGACCACCTTTAATCTCAGCTTTTCTGTATACTCCTTCTAGGAGCTCTTGAACCTCCCACTACATCCAGTTCCTCTGCCTTCAGAACATTTGTCCTCATATTGTCTATTTTCTCATTATCTCCCCAAGAAGCATATAAGCACAACAACATCAGGGACCATTTTGTCTTATTGACCATTGCATGCCCAGTGACTCACAGACGGCTAGATGCATAGAACACAAAGAAATCTCAATGCCACATTGCTGATTCATGTTTTTACTTTGTTCCTGTTTGGGGGATGCTAATGGGATCATGACAGAACAAACAGATTGATCAGCATTTACATTTGAGCTAATAAGGAACAGAGTGTTTACATGGACTGGATGTTTTCCTCACCCCAAAGTTCAGAAAGCTTGGAACTGCAGAGTGCTACCAGATATGATCATCATGTAAGAATATTTGTGTCCTCATCAGCTCCGCATGCTATAACAAAGTCGACTGAATGGGTTTGAACACCAGACATTTATTTCTTACAGTTCTGGGAGTTGGGAAATCCAAGATCAGGGGCTGACAGATTGCATTCCTGCTGAGGAGTCACTTCCCTACTCACAGACTACTGTCTTCTCTCTGTGTGCTCACGTGGACCTTCAGGAGTCCTAGAGAAAGAGAGAAAGCAAGCTTTGGTCTCTTCTTTCAGGGTACTAATCCCATTTTGAGGACACCACCCTCATTACCTTATCTAGCCCCACTTACCTCCCAAAAGCGCCACCTCCAAATACCATCACATTGGGAGTCAGGGCTTCAACATATGAATTTTGGGAGTGACACAGTTCAATTCCAGCAATTTGCAACAGCCCTCCCTTCTCAAGTCTGAAATTTTATTCTCTATTCACTGAATCTAATTAGATACATAACATTTTTACAGATTTCTTTGGATTAATACTTCCTTGGGAGCTCTGCCATGATGGGCAGTTGCTAAAAAACGAAAGTCTTATTAATTTCTAAAATAATGAATTCAATTGTTAAACATGTCTTCAATAAGAAAAGAAATTTAGGGCAATTAGAAAGTAAGGAAGTCTTTGCTAAAAGCAGCAACTGATTTAATTTTTTTTTTTAAGGCAGGTAAAATAATGTCCTGGAAATGTTGTAACAGGTAAAGGCACTACACTTCAAAGCAGCTGATCCCAAAATGTTTCAAATGAGATTTACATAATTTTTTTTTTCCCATAGCGTATGTGCTTCAGTATCAAGTCAATTTAATGCAGCCACATTTGGCAAATAGCAGCTCCTTTATTTATAAATTTACTCTCATGATAATTTCAAACAGAATCAGATATTCAATGATATTTTGGAAAATATATTCAAGTGGGCTTACAGAGAATGAATGTTGATTCTTGCCATTCTCCATGCAAAGCAACACTTGAAGAAGTACTCCTGAGATGGGAGAGCAGGTATGGGGGCCTGGAAACCCAGTGGGACTCTGTGGTTTGCTGTGACCTTCATGTGTGCAGCTGATTCCGATGGGAAAATATGCAGAGAAGAGTTTGGAAAGAAACCTTCACATGACCTCTATCAAAATAAAGCACCAGTCAGCTTTCTACCTGTCTTACCAAATTTCCTCATTTTGAGCATGGCCAAACCTGGCTTGCTGATGCATAAACTCAACCTGGAATTCTGTACCTTTTTTTTTTTTTTAATTTTACCTATTTATTTGACAGACAGAGATCACAAGTAGGCAGAGAGGCAGGCAGAGAGAAGGAGGGGGAAGCAGGCTCACCGCTGAGCAGAAAGCCCGACGCAGGGCTCGATCCCAGGACCCCGGGACCATGACCCGAGCCGAAGGCAGAGGCCTCAACCACTGAGCCACCCAGGTGTCCCAAGGAATTCTGTACCTTTTATGCCTGAGTTTCTCCAAGCACCGTAACATCTGGTAGGATGAGGGGTAGTCTAGGCGAGCTGAAGGTAGGGGTGGAGCAGGGCAAGGAGGACAACACAAAATAATCAATGTCTGGTTCAACCTTGTCTCTCTCCCTTCCACCCTCATCCTAAGCCCCCACTGACAACTCTGCTTCATTGATATGTGTTTATAGGCTAGGCTGGGTTGGGTCCCTCCAAAGTTCATGTGTGTGTATATATATATATATATATATATATACATATATATATATATATATATGTAATTATTATTATTACTATTACTATTATTATTATTAGTTTTGGGGGAAGAATTTAGTGATTCATCAGTTACATATAACATCCAGTGGTCATTACTTCAAGTGCCTTCCTTAATGCCCATCACCCAGTTGCCCTATCACCCTACCCACCTCCCCTCTAGCAACCCTCAATTTGTTTCTTATATTTAAGAGTCTCTTATGGTTTGCCTCCCTCTCTATTTTCATCTTATTTTATTTTTCCTTCCCTTCCCCTTTGTTCAAATGCTTTGTTTCTTTAATTCCACATATGAGTGAAAGTTATTTGTCTTTCTCTATCTTATTTTGCTTAGCATAATACCCTCTAGTTCCATCCATGTCATTGCAAATGCCAAGATTTCATTCTTTTGATGGCTAAGTAATATTCCATTGCATATACATACTACATCTTCTTTATCCATTCATCAATCAGTGAACATCTGGGCTTTGTACATATTTTGGCTGTTGTGGACATTGTTGCTATAAACATTTGATGCATATGTGCCTTTGAATCATTCTTTGTATCCTTTGGATAAATATGTGGTAGTGCATTGCTGGGCTGTAGGGTAGTTCTATTTTTAACTTTTTGAGGAACCTCCATATCATCTTCCAGAGTGGCTGCACCAGTTTGCATTCCCTCCAACAGCATAAGAGAGCTCCCCTTTCTTCGCATCCTCACCAACATCTGTTGTTTCCTGAGTTGTTAATTTTACCCATTCAGACTGGTGTGAGGTGGTACTTCATTGTGGTTTTGATTTGTATTTCCCTGATGTCAAGTGCTGTTGAGCATTTTTTCATGTGTGTTATCCATTTGTATATCTTTTTTGGAGAAATGTCTGCTCATGTCTTCCACCCGTCTGCCAACTCATGAATTCTGTCTAATAAACCTCTAGGAATGTGATAAACCCATTGTTAAACCATTAGTATCCTGAAATTGTCCCAGATGGGGACATTAATGCCACAGAAATGGGCATAACACTACAGTCAGGACGCTTTTCCCCACACAGCCCACTGTAAGATATTTACAAGCATAAGTCTGCCCTGACACACCTCATATGCTCACACAGCTGCCAGAACCCCAAGTAGCAGATGAATAATCATCTACCAAAATTCTCTCTGCTTTTCTCCACTCCAAAAAATCTCTGCCTTTATTCATCCACCCATTCTTGGGATTCTACCCTAATCTTTAATCTTTGTCTCTTTCTTACTCTTTTTCCCCTAAATATAAGCATATTTAAGCCTCCCTCCACTAAAAAAAAAAAAAAAAAAAAAGTCCTTCAACATGGCAACCCCCTCAAGAAAAAGAAAGGGGAAACGGATTAAATATACCTGGCAGACTTTAAAAACAAAACAAACAAGAATACCAATGAATATTTGGAGACCTCTGTGATGTTTTAATATATATTACTGAGTCACCCAAAAAAAATCCTTTCTAAGCTCTGATGAGGGAATATAAGATTTCAAAATAAATAAAAAGAATATTTTGCTATTTTAAATGGCCAGAGGCAAATCAGTAGAAAAAGAATATTTTGTTAGTAATTTACAAGGCACAGGCCTCAAATGTTTCATAAATGTATTACAATTTTTCAATTACAATGGTTTTCTTTACCCATTCAAAATATTTTACATAATTTCCATTAACATATAGAAAATACAAAATGAATATGGGGCGCCTGGGTGGCTCAATGGGTTAATGCCTCTGCCTTCAGCTCCCATCATGATCCCAGTGATCCCAGAGTCCTGAGATTGAGCCCTGCTTCTCATCAGGCTCTCTGCTCAGCAGGGAGCCTGCTTCCTCCTCTCTCTCTGCCTGGCTCTCTGCCTACTTGTGATCTCTGTCAAATAAATAAATAAAATCTTAAAAAAAAATACAAAATGAATAGAAATATCTTCTTTCTTTTCCAGTGATCTACTCATTCCCAATCAGAGGTAACTAATTGTAACAATTTCTCATAAGTTGTACTAAATGTTGTCTGTGCTTATATAAGCATATTTACAAACATCCTTTATTTATACAAATAGAATCATACTATATATAGTGTCCAGCAACTTGTGTTTTAACCCAATACATATTTTACTGACATCTTCCCATTGTCAACACATAGTTGAAATTTACTATTCTTTTTAAAAGCTGAATAATATATTCCACTGTGTGAATATATCATAATTTATTTGATCCATTATTATGATGGATGATGGATTGTTTCAAATTCTTTGCTTCTAAAGACAATATTGCAATATTTATTCTTAAATATTTGCATTTGTGTGAGCATTGCCTAGAAATTTAATGGTTAAGTTTCAAATGTGGGAAGACAGTCCAAATCAGAAGTCCTCTGAAAATGTATGTTTGTAATCTCATGAGGAGAGTAACAGAATACCTTTAGCCAGACATTCTCACCAAACCTGGGCATTATCTTTTCATCCTTGTCAATACAGAAAACATAATAGTTTTTTTTAAATCAAGCTAAATGATGACCTCTGAAATGGTACTTTAAATATTCACTGTCAGAAACAACATAGAGATGTCCTCTCTCACCACTCTTTTTCAGTATCACATTGGAAATCCTAGCTAATGCAATAAGAAAAGGAAATAAAAAGTATTCTGATTGAGAACTGTCTTAGTTTGGGCTGCTAAACAGAATACCACAGATTGGGTATTCTGGCTTATAAAAATACAGAAATTTATTTCTCACCATTCTGGAGGCTGGAAGTCCAAACTCAGGGTCCCAGAGGATCAGATTCTGGTGAGAACCCGCTTCCCACTTGCAGACTGCTATCTTTTTGTATTCTCATATGGCTGAAAGAGAGCTAGAGAGCTCTTTGGAGTCTCTTATCTAAGGACAGTGATCTCATTCATGAGGACTCCACCTACATGACTTAATTACCTCCTAAAGTTTCACATCCTAATTCCACTGTCTGGTGGGGAGAGAGGTAATGGTTACGATTTCAACATATGAAACTGGGGGTACACAAATGTTCAGTCCATAACAGGAAAGAAGAATAAAACTCTACTCACAGATGACATGATCATCAATGTAGAAAATCCAAAAGAATGATCAAAAAAGTCTCCTGGAACTAATGAGTAATTATGGCAAGGAGTCAGGATACAAGGCTAATAAATAAAAATAAATCATTTTTGTACATGCCAGCAATGAACAAGGGAAATTTTAAATGAAAAACAATACCATTTACATTAGCACTCAAAAAAGGAAAATATTATTTGTAGCACCTTGCCCTGAGATGAACCTTGCCATTAATGTTTTGTTCTTTATAAATTGATCCAGTAACTGTTACAGGGAAGTTTCAAGTTAAATTGAGGTCAAAAGTATTTTTTTTCGTTACAATGAAAAAGCATCAAGAGACTGACCTTAGTAACTGTCAGCCAAAATCCATTCCACATTCCTCACACCTCAAAGTATTACCTGTTGTGTGTGTGTGTGCAAAGGACTGGCAAAAATAATGAGCCATTGTATGTGTGTATAAGAAAAAGCAAGAAATGTGCCCTCTTAGACACAGAAAAGTAAAACTGCCTCTGACTTCCTTTGCAGTTGGGACATGCCTTTAAAATAATTTTCTAGGAAACTGATTTATGCTCTTTTGGCTGCACCTACATCTGGTGCAATGGAACCAACACAGAAAAATCTTCCCGGCCACAAGTCACCATGACAACTGCACAATTACACTGCTCAGTCCCTCATAGCTTCTCCCCTTCCTCCAGATACCTCCTAGAAAATGTCAATAATTAATAACAGCTGGACTGAGCTCTAACTTCAGATCCAAAGCCCATTTCTTTCAATCTTAAGAAGGAAGGAAGGAAGAAAGGAAGGAAGGAAAAAAGTATAAACACTCCACCTGTCTTTGGTGCCTCTGCTGTGGACTTAGGAGACATTTTAAATAGTTTCCATAAAATTTATCAATTTACAGAATTTTCTTCTCCAAATAAGCTTCATCCCCAAGACTTGTTCTTGGCTTGAACTACATATTTGATGAATGGACAAATGAAAGAATAGATGGAAGGGTGAATAGTAATCTGCACATCTGAGGGTCCTCCCAAATGTGATTTTAGAGGAACTCTTAATGTAAGGTTTACAGGATTTTTTTTTTTAAGATTTTATTTATTTATTTGACAGACAGAGATCACAATTAGGCAGAGAGGCAGGCAGAGAGAGAAAAGGAAGCAGGCTTCCTGCCGAGCAGAGAGCCTGATGTGATGTGGGGCTCGATCCCAGGACCCTGGGATCATAACCTGAACCACAGGTAGAGGCTTGAACCCATTGAGAAACCCAGGTGCCCAAGGTTTACAGTTTCTAAGAGACAGTTTGACTTGCAGAAGTTTCCTCTGGTTGGGTGGTTTTTTTTTTAATTAAATTTTTTATTTATTTTCAGCGTAACAGTATTCATTGTTTTTTCACCACACCCAGTGCTCCATGCAATCTGTGCCCTCCCCAATACCCACCACCTGGTTCCCCCACCCTCCCACCCCCCGCCCCTTCAAAACCCTCAGGTTGTTTTTCAGAGTCCATAGTCTCTCATGGTTCACCTCCCCTTCCAATTTCCCTCAACTCCCTTCTCCTCTCCATCTACCCTTGGTTGGGTTTTAAAGGACGTGGGGCGCCTGGGTGGCTCAATGGGTTAAAGCCTCTGCCTTTGGCTCAGGTCATGATCCCAGGTTCTTGGGATAGAGCCCCACGTAGGGCTCTCTGCTCAGCAGGGAGCCTGCTTCCCTTCCTCTCTCTCTGACTGCCTCTCTGCCTACTTGTGATTTCTGTCAAATAAATAAATAAAATATCTTTTAAAAAAAAATCTTAAAGGACGTTTGCACTTAGTTAGGTCATAGCAGGTGGGCACCCTGCTGCAAACTTTGTACTTCAAAAAAATTAATTGTATGAATTAATTCAGCAGTAAAAGAGCCCTAGGAAAGAGAGTCATACTAACTAAATGTAGGAAAATCAAATTAGAGTAGAAAAATGAAATCATCTCACAGTGACTTCTTAAAATAACTAGATTGGTTCTACCCCTTCTTCCAGTGCTCTCCTGCTAACAGAGAGATGACCTCAGGCAGGACTCAGGGCTGTGCAATTGCCACCTCACTTGAATGGTCCAAGGGGACACAGGGGACCAAAGCTGGAGTAATCAGACTGTCTCTCAACGTTTTTCAAACTGGAGCTTTCTCTTTTGGTCCTAGCTGTTAAGCGGCGAGTCAGTAAGGTCCTGGCAGCTGTGCTCTAAGAAGAAACTGTAAGTTCATAAAGAAGCAGAAAAGTGAGCTGGAGAAAATTTGTCAATGTTGTCTCCACCTGCGGTAAATTTCAGAAATACCACAACTCTTCCCTGTGAAATGAGCCCAGGACCCGCTATGATGCAAAATAAAATTACGGGGCCTCTTGTTCAAAAGCAGGAAAAACGTGTCATTAGAGGTACTAAAATATAGCGCAATTGCCTTTCTTCCGCAGTCTCATTCTGGATCTGCCACGCTGTTGTTTTTTTGTTTGTTTGTTTGTTTGTTTGTTTTTAAAGATTTTATTTATTTATTTGACAGAGAGAGATCACAAGTAGGCAGAGAGGCAGGCAGAGAGAGAGGAGGAGGAAGCAGGCTCCCCGCTGAGCAGAGAGGCTGATCGGGGCTCGACCCCAGGACCCTGGGATCATGACCTGAGCCGAAGGCAGAGGCTTAACCCACTGAGCCACCCAGGCGCCCCCGTCACGCTGGTTTTTATTTGGTGGTTAATGTCTCACTCCCCTCTTCGGGGGGTGGGGGGCGGGGTGCGGAGAGCCGGGCGAGCCAACCCTGACCATCAAGGTTACTGAGCCTGAACTCGGGTCCAGGGTCACACTCCAATCTCACAGTAAACGAACTCAGATCTCCCCGTCTCGCCGTAAACGGGGGACCCTCAAAGGGCAACTTCCGAGCCAGGACCCACGGGGTATCAAAAGGAGAGGTGAGCGACGAGCTCACCTCCACCCGAAACGCACAGCGCCGCCAGCCGGGAGCGGACAGACAGCGCCTGCCCCGCCCGAAGGCAAGTGCGCCCAACCCGGCTCCTCCCGCTTCCCCATCCCTGCCTGCCTGCCTGTGGCTGAGCCCAGGTTGGTGGCTTGGCAGGAGTGAGGTGTCAGATGAAATACGGCACACCCAGTGAAATTTGCATTTCAGATCATTCTGCATTATGTCTCGTGCAATATTTGAGACATACCTACATTTTAAAATGATTCATTGTTTTCTGAAATTCAGAAATAACTGGGCATCCTGTTTTGGTTTTGGTTTTGGTTTATTTTCGCTAAATTTGGCAATCCCAGACCTGGGCACCGGGGACCAGAGAAGGTAGCAGTGGAGAACACATGCTGGGGAGGTAGAGGTACCCGTGAGCCAAAACTCCAAGCGTCTGGCCCCGGCTCCATTGCCCCATCAGGTTTCATTTACAAACACAAATTCAAAGGTAAAATTATTAAGAATATCAGTGGCAACCACAGAGCGTTACACCCCAAGGGCACGGCTCTCCTGAGGGTGGGACCTGCACCAGTCCTGGGTCACAAACGCATAAGCCTGCAGAAGGAGCCCGTATGAACTCTTTCTACCTAATTTAGTCTGAGTTGATTTCTGCCACTTGCTCACAAGAGGATTCTGATTAATATTCCACGATTCATATTTGGAAACCAAAAAGCCAAAATTATGCATTTACAATGGCAATGGAACTGGTAAGATATATAGTTTCATGATAAATTTTGATTCTCTGCTCTAAGGAAAAATATTTCTTCCTGAGTCACCTGGAACTGTACTATACTCAAGAAATATTGAAAAATTCTTCCTTCTCCTTATTTCTTTTCCAATCTCCATGCAGAATATCACCCTCCTGTCTCAACAATAATAAATGTCATCATTAATTAAACCAAGTTTATTAAATTACATTCATATTACCTCCTGGAGAATTTTTTCATATGATTTAAAAGGCTTTCTTCCTGGTCTCATCAGCAACAAATTATCTCTGAAGGTGATTTTCCTATTTTCATTTCACCAGCAAATCCTAAGGGTACACACTATTTATGGTTTATATCACTTTTGCACGAACTATAGATTCTCCTAAAATTTCAACTGTAAGGAATTTTCAACTGGAAAACCTGCCTCCCCTGTAGTTCATCCCTTCTGGGAAAACTGCGTGAATCTAAAAGGAAAATACAGGGCTGAAGTCGTTTATCAACACAAACATATAATGTTAAGTGGTAAATTCTGCAATAAGCCAAGGGGGATTTTTCCCAGTTTGCTATCCAAGGGAATGGCATTATTGACTATTTAATAATTGTCCTTTCATTGCTTATCTCCATTCTTAAGATGTATTTCCAGACAGCTGAAATCAATATATATCTCTTTCAGATTTATAAGGGAGTTCAGTATTGCTGACCCTGGACCTTACTGACCACATAGTAATAATAATGGAAGAGAGAGGGCAAGCGGAGAGGAGGGAAGAGCTTTCCAGTCTTTTGATTTAATTCTCTGGAGCCTACCGATGGATATCAAAGTAATAAGAAAATAATGCCACTAGTTCATAAAATTAATAAACCGTCTCCAACAAATTCGATAGCTCTATTTTTAAGATTAACAGAATTTGTGAATAACAGGAAAACAACAGATGTTCTCATTTAGAAGTTCATTAGTATATCAAATATAACAACTTTTTAAAAATTTACTTGCAAAATGATGATGAAACCATCAATCATAGAAAGATACTAAAATGGCCATGACGGTGACACCAAAACAATAGGATGACTCATTAATTTGGAGAAAAAAATATTGTGTTTTTTTGATACATTACTTCTGGGACATTCTTCAGGTTTTTATCAGGGAATGTTCAGATCATCCACTCATTATCTTTGGCAAACATTCATTGGTGTATATTAACCTTGTGTTCCTCTTCCCACCTGGCGAGACAACTTCATCAACTGACTAACATTTTCCCTTGTTTCTCAGCTGCATTCCACTTAGGATGGTTAACAAGGAGCTGAGCAAATCCAGCTTTCTTTAAAAGGAGAGAAAATCCATGTCTTATTCGGCTCTGGCGGCTATAACAAAATACCAGACTGGGTGGCTTGAACAACAGACATTTATTTCTCTGTTTCAGAGACTGGGAAGTCCAAGATGAAAGTGCTGACTTCCTACGTTTCTAATGAGAGGCCTCTGCTGGTTTGCAAAGTTGATTTCTTGTCCCTTCGCATCAAAGAGGAAGAGAGCCCTCTTCCTTCTCCTATAAGGACATGAATTCCATCACGAAGCTCTACCCTTCACCCACATCTAAACCTAATTACCTTCCAAAGGCCCCTCCTCCTAAACAATCATGGGGTGGGGGGTGGGGTGGGACACAGCTCATTCTGTCCATAACCACCATAACAATTTGCTGAAACAGGACAGTAAATAAAATGTTCAGGCATAAATCACAGTGCAGGGGAAATAAAAAAATTTTAAAGAAAGAGTTTAAAAATTGATCAACCTATTGTATTAGAAAATACTGAGAATTATCTAGAATGGCAAAGTTATCTAATAGAAAACCAATGACATGCATAAGAAGCAAAGACAGGGGCTCTGGGAACATTATAAATCCTTTCTTCCAAAAATGTTTCTAAAATATTTTTGATTGGACATTCTCCTTTCATTTTGAGTTCCAGTGATTTTGTAACATAATTCCCATATGGTTTAGTGATGGTTTCATTAGAAACCCCTCCAATTTGAAGAAAATAATATCAAAAGAAGTTCATGGAAATGCAAGTCTAAATGTGAGGAAGAAACTATTTAAAATAAACAATAGTTCTTAAAGCTATATGAGCAGCAATATAGTGGAATAAGTGCAAGTAGAAGGTGTCCCTGATGATACAGCCTTTGAGGCACCTGGACAAAGCACTTATAAAAATGATTTCTCCAAAATCATTCAGAGAATTTCAGCCATCATTCTAATGTATGTCTACTTTGCCATTTGGATCTTGAACATCTTATGCATTATCTAAAACCATCAGCTTCAAAAGATGATTGAGCATAAAATCTTCCCATTTTATTCTTCAACAAAAACTGAAATAAAATCTAAAAATTATCATTGTGTTGTTTTCCATACCAAAATAACAGTCCTTTCCTTCATATGAGTGGGACTTGTGTCTCTTTCCAATTTTATCTGTATTTTACAACCACTTACAAGAAAGGCACAGAATACTTACGTAGACGAGTACTTGATCACCCCAGGTCAGTACATATAAGCTTTTAAGTTATTCTTGTTTCATGTTTCATCTTTTTAACTTAATAAATAGGGAACCCTGTTCTTGGCTTGGGGCCTTCACAAAGATTATAAAAATAAGCTATTTTAATTTTTTTTCTTCCCTAAGATTAAAACTGTTTTAATCAAGTATACCAAAATGCTTCGTCCTCAGTCCCCACTTTAATACCACAATATGTCTTCTCAAGGTCTGTATCTGTCATTCTAAGAATCCTTAATGCCCGTCAATGTGTGACAAACTGAAAAGGAAGGGAAGGCAAGGGGATGGGGAAAGAAGGTAGTTCTATTTATGTCATGAATTTCATCTTCATTAAAACCCTAAAGGGAAGATATTACTATAACCATTTGCAAATGGTGGAACAGACCCAGGGAAGTTTAGCAAGTCGGCCAAGACCATGCAGATAAGAAGCAGCAGAACCCAAGTTCACATCCTGGCTTGTCTTACTCTAAAACATAGCCTCAATCTGCTCTACCTTGCTTCTTCCCAACCACAAGTCATTGGTCAAGTTTGGAGAGTTGATTGTATCAACTAATCCATATGACACTGATTTGTATGCGGGAGGAGGGACGTAATACTTGATAAAGAAGGAAATCTCTCTTTTTAGTTGGGAACCCATTGGGGAACCAAATGAGCATCCAAGAACTCTTTTATGGATGAGATGGCTATTGATAGGGGGAATTGGTAAAGTGCTATGGGACTTGGTCTGCCCTAGGACTTGATTCTCCTATAACCTTATCTGAGCTCCCTCAATTAATGCTGAAGACTTATTGCCCCAAACTTCTTCCTAAGCTCTCTGTACAAGAAGTGTCCATTCCAGAGACTGCTAGGTCTAAGGAAAACTTGCTTACAGGGCAATCTAGTGGGACATGTTTGCGTCACATAATAGTCTACATGGTCACATTCCACTGGGGCAAGAGGACCTCTTCCTGTGATGCTCTAGGCACTGTGCCTTTTGGTAGTGATATGGCATTGAACCAGACCCGTATGGTTTCTACCTCAGGCATTTACAGTCTAATAGACTGTAATAGACTGTAATAGAACATAAAGACAATAGGTCCCAAATGCTTAAAAAAAAAAAAAAGCATGAAAGAGAAATTTAACCTGAAGTGACCTGGTCCAAGTGGATGAACTAGGTCAGTCTGTGCTGAATATTTAGAGTGTGACCCCCTTCAACAAACCCCACCAATCAGTGTTTATGGACTTGTATAATACCTTCTATTCACTTGACTCTGGGCCCAGCCGTATGACTACTTTGGGCAATGAGACACCAGTGTAATGCAAGCAGAGACAGTTGTGCACACTGGAATTTGTATTCTTGGGACTCTTTCCCAGATTCTTAGAACTCTGGGGAAGAAAGAAGAGCTCAACCATGATTAGTTGTAAATTTCCTACCAACTTGGGCAAGTGAGGATCAAGCCAAATTTATGTGACTCAGAAAAACTAAAAAATATTAATTTCCTTCATCCCAGCATTGTGAAAAAAATTTATACTTGCCATACTTAACAATCCACTTCCACTTACCAAAAATGTCTAACTCCGCAATCTAAGTTGATTGAATCTACAATCTCTGTCTTTTGTAACCAAAATAGTCTGAATAAAACACATTCCTTGGTGAAAATGTCAAAGTGCCCCCACTTTTTTTTCATCCTGTGATGACATCAACAATTCTACCAAGAGTTCTGTATTATTTCAGGAGTAAGGCTTCTAATTAGCACCTGTTTTCTAACAGCAACTGGAACATTCCCATCAAAGATACAGGAAGCCTAATGGAAGGAAGGGATACAGACAAGGAAATATATAAATATAAATATAAATATATATATATATATTTTTTTTTTACACTTACCAGTATGTCTCACTTCCAGTGCTTTTCTTGTCTTTGAAGAAAAACTAAACTTATGATATTCATAAGTTTCCATTTTCTTAGGTTTGGTCTGTGAGCTTACTTCAGGGAAAAGTAACAGGGAATGTATACACACACGCATACACACACACACACACACACACACACATACATATATGGTATAACCCCATAACAAACTTTCAAATGAATTGTGTGTATACATAATTCCTAGAGCTACCATAACAAGTTACCTCAAACCTGGTGCCTTCAAACAATACAAATTTCATTTCTTACAGTTCTGGAGATCAAAAGCCTGGAATAAGTCTCACAAGGCTAAAGCCAAGGTGTGGTCAGTGCTGCTGGTTCATTCTAGAGGCTCCAGAGCTGAATCTATGCCTTGTTTCTTCTGGCTTCTAGTGGTTGTCCACCCTCCACAGATCATGGCCTTACTGCATGAGCCCAGTCTTTGTTCCCATCGTCATATTTCCTATTACCTACTCTGGTCTCCTGCCTTCCTCTTATAAAGAGCCTTGTGATTACACTGGGTCTATATGGATAATCCCAGATGATCTCCCTATCTCGAAATCCTTAATGTAATCACATCTGCAAAGTCTTTGTTGCCTTATTAGGTGAGATATTCATAGGTGTCAGGCATTAGAATGTGGCCCTCCTTAGGTGGCCATTATTCATTATACCAATGTTCCCAAGAGTCTTTCACTACCCAATCTAATATAGACACAACTGAAACAAGTAAATGATTCTTGCATGTTACCGAAGCTCCACAAGCATAGGAAAATAAAGCCAGCTCAAGGATTTCTCATCATTGACAAATGATCTGTCTGACACATATTTACATAATGAAAATTTTATAAAAATTTATTGTACTTTCATCCCCAAGCTCAGCTATTCAAACAATTTCAAAGACTTTCTTCCTAAATCAAAATGGGAGTGCCTGGCTTAGTCAATAGAACATGTGACTCTTGATCTCAGGATTGTGAGTTCAAGCCCCACACTGGGTGTAGAGATTACTTAAAATTAAAATCTTTTTTAAAGGGTGAAGAAAGATGTGAGAGATATAGACTATAGAATGCAGATATCCATAAAGCCTAGAATTAGAAGGGACCTCAAAGATCATCTGAGTTACACAGACAAGAAAAATAAGCACCTGGTCAACAATGACTCAAGATGATGAAGATATTTCAAAGCCCTTGAGTCCTTTGAAGAGGTCAACTCCACCTGAGGTACCTTGGTACCTATCATGCTAGATACTTTTGCACTTTCCAGAAACAGAATAGTCAAGAGAGGTTAGGCCTAAATAGGATTCTGTCCTGTTCTTTACCACAGTGATTTTTGTCATCCATGACTTCTCCAAATAGGTGAGAACATTCCCCTAAATACTTTTCATTATTATGGGCAGCAATTTCATTTCCATTATGATGAATATTTGCTCAGCTACCTTATCTTATTGAAAAAAAATTATGACTGCTGAGAATTCAGGAAAGCAAACATTTATTTAGGGTTTCTTCGCTACAAGTCTCCACGCCTAGACAGGCACAATGGGGAATATGAAGATGAATGAGAACCCTCCAGAGGCTCAGCGTCTTCCAGAAAAGACAACCACAAGCAAACCTTAGGCAAGGTGTGTGCTGTGACTCGTAGAGTAATACAGATACTTACAAAGGCTGCTGAAAGACTGGAGAGGAGAGAATTAATGATAGCTTGGGGATCTGAGATGTGCCATTCAAAGTGCTATGTTTGGGCAAGGCCTTAGGGGTAAAAAATATCTTTAAAAGATGAGTGCAATCTTAACAGCTGGAAAAGATAAAGTTTTGGAGGGTTCACTAAGGTTTTAAACTGCAAAAAAAGCAGTTTGCTTTTAATGGCATTGACATTCTTAAGTTATCATCCAATATGGTTCTTATTTAAAGACCAGGATAATAGCTTCTCTTAAAAAAAAAAATCTGCTTGCTTAATTGCTAATAATGTACTTGGTAATGGGCTTTGGTTGATTTAAAATAGTGGTTTTCTTTCTCCCCCCCCCCCCTTAGAAGCTTTGTTTAAATAAAATGCTATTCAGATGCCAAAACTTCCCTATGAAACAGCAGTGCCACTTCCCCAGCTCCTTCCTCACTCTCTCCCTACTGTAGCTTCCAAAGAAGCTCCTCCCAGCACCCTTTGAAAACCAGGGTATAAATAAAAACCTACTGCACAGCTAGATGCTCAGTTACAAACATTAGCATCGCCTTAGATCTACATCTAAGATAGAAACATTCCCCAGAGCTCACACCTTAATGTGTTTCTAAAAACAGCATGTGTCACAGAAGGTGGCACACGGATGGTGTCACTTGTCTCAGCAAAAAGGAGCTCTTCCTTGACTGTGCATCTTGCATTATGAGGAGTTCTTACGTTGCTTGTGGAACTGAACTTTGAAACAATTAGGGGCACAGCAGCCTCTGCCCGAACCCAAATTGGTCTGCTAGTGTTGGTGTGCATTCACCTCTCAAGACAGTGCTTCCCTCTGATACTGTCCCATCAGAAGAAAGGACCTAGTCGGATCTAAAGGTGGAATTATCAAAAAGTTCCAGTGAATATGGAAAGGACATGCAGCCAATGGATGCCGTTATAAGGAAGTGGGTATTTATTATCTCCCAAAGAGCGCACTAACAGAATTTCAAGAAGCTTAATCCTGGTTCTTGCCTACAAAAATACTCACCTTGGGAAAACAAATACCAGGGTTGCCTCCTCAGGCATTTAGGCAAGTGAGGAGAGGCCTGAGATAAGGCAAACCAGCCCCTTTCAGCTGTCCAGAGCTCCACAAGAGCCCTCTGTACCATTGTCCAAAACAGTGGAGCTCTAAGTAACAGTTCATCCCTCCTCTATCTCCTCTAAAAATATTTTATTTCACAGTGGCTGAGAATTGACAGTGCATGTATGTCCCTCTGTTAATATTTCTGTCATGTTCATTTCTACCAGGTCTTCCCTCAATGTAATGAGCACAAGTGGACCACTCACCGCTCCTGGTTCCATCCCACCTGTCATCCCTGCCTCCAGATAAGAAGGCGCTCTCTTTTATTCTTCCTTTTGTTTCTTCTCCTTCCTTTTCCTATCCTCCCTTTTTGGTCTCATTTCCTTTAGCCACTTCCAGAACCTTCTCCACTGAATTACTCTGTTTTGTATCTCTGATCTGTTGTCTATCTATACAAGACTTTTTAAGTTTGTCCTCTTTTTTAAAAAGTTCCTTTCAACCTCAACTTCCTCCCTTCTGGTTGCCCTGCCCAAAGTGGCACTCTTGTCCCTGCACCAATCCTCTTTTCTCCAACATAAAGAAAGAAAGTTGTTTCATTTTGTTTTGTTTTTCCCTTTTTCCTCCAATGTGTTTCTGAGATTTGGAGGTCAGATTGTCACCCACGTGACTACCCTTAGAAGGTGTTCCCAAATGTTACCAATGACCCCCCAGTCCTCAGACACACTTGTTCCATGGTCCTTGAGCTGTGCATGAATTGGCACTGCTGATGTCTTCCTCTTCTGCCTTGGTTGTGGAGAAGTTCCAGATTCATATCTTTTATGTCTGAGAGGCTCTTCCTCATGTTTAGCTCCCCGTTTTCTTCCTAGAGCCTAAATGCAGGTATTTCTCAGATCTCTGTCCTTGGTCATTCATCTTAAAAATTACCCCATCCAAATCATGACTTGACTATCTCCATCACACAAAGATGCCTCCCATTTCAAGATTTTTCTTTTATATGGGAGATAAAAAGGAACCAAAACCGACTTAGCAAAGGAGGGGATATATTCCCTTTTGTAACTGGACATACTCCAGACACAGTGTGATCCAAGATTTAAAAAGATCTTCAGGGGCGCCTGGATGGCTCAGTCAGTTAAGCATCTACCTTTGTTTCAGCTCATGAACCCAGGGTCCTGGGATTGAGCCCTGCTCAGTGGGGAGCCTGGTTCTCCCTCTCTGTCTGCTGCTCTCCCTGCTTGTGTTCTCTCAATTTCTCTGTCAAATAAATAAGTAAAATCTTAAAAAAAAATCTCCAGAACATGGTTTCTCTGTGTGTATCTTAGATCCACCTTATTACTATTTGCACCATTCTAGGATGTCCTCCGTTTACATTTGCTAAATAGTGGTCATACCTCACAGCTCATGGTTCCAAGATAATCCAAGCAATAGTATACCAACCCTTCCAAATACAATATTTCGCCTTGGTTCTGGTTAGATCATGTGCTATGATTCAGTTCCACTGGAGCTTGGGAGTGAGGGGAAGAATTGGAGGGTCGTCCTCCTTGTTAAATGGTCAACTTACTCTTAGATTTGACCTAGTAGTTCCCCACTACTTTGTCACCTCTCCAGTTCTGTTAATTATGCATTTGACAGAAACAGACATCATGAGAGGGAACACAAGCAGGCAAGCGGGAGAGGAAGAAGGAGGCTTCCCACTGAGCAGGGAGCCCAATGCAGGGTTCCATCCCAGGACCCTGGGGTCATGACCTGAGCCGAAGGCAGACCCTTAACAACTGAGCCCCCCAGGTGCCCCTGCAATAACAGTTTTAATAAAGAATTAACTAGTTTGGCCTTTACTCTAATTAGTTTAGACCACTGCTCTAGTTTAGACAACATGAGGAAATTTTCGGGTTCTCAACAGCAACAGTAAACAATAAGCAAAAATACATCACAGTTCAGACTTTGATTGAAATTAGCCAACCTCTCCATAAGATAGAGGACTTTGACATTTGGATAAAATGTAACAGCAGAAATTCCACAAAGAGAAGGCAGGGGTCCTGTAATCAATTATGGGGGGCGGGGAACAACATTGGGAAGTTACTGCCTCTTTCCACCAACAACCTTTCAAGGCACCCCTTGTGCCATGGAGGGTACTTCCTCCAGGCCAGGTCTCCTTCTCACTTGGTAGACCCCTATCCATCTGCTAGGGCTGCCATAATAAAGAACCACAACAAGTGCTTTAAACAGAATAACTGTATTGTCTCACAGTTCTGGAGGCTAGAAGCCCCAGATCTAAGTGTCAGTAGGGCTGCCCCCTTCCAAGGGCTGAGAGGGAGAGATTTTGTTCTCTGTGTCTTCCCAATTGGTCTTTGCTGGCAGCCTCTAGCAGTCCATGTTGTGAGAAGCATTACTTTCTTCTCTGTCTTCATCTTCAGCTGGCTTTCTCCTCTTGTGTGCATGTCTGTCTCCAAATTTCCCCTTCTTATCGGGACACTGGTCATGTTGGACTAGGGTCCATCTCATCTTAACCAATTATATCTTTAATCACCTTATTTCCAAAAAGGTTCACCTTCCAAGGTATTGAAGTATATTAGTCTGAGTTCTCCAAAGAAAGAGAAGTAATAAGATAAATAGAAATAAAGATATAGATATAGCTATATATTTCCATGTGTATATATACATGGAAATAGATATTCAGTGTGAGCTACAAAGGGCCTGTCACAGTGTTATCTGCAATCACTCAATGCAGAGATCCAGATCCAAATGGACAGGAACCCAAAGTCTAGAAGACAATGATTTCACCTCCTAGACTCACATATAACTAGAAAGGAGGTACCTTCTGCAGAAGACTGACCACTGTGTCCCTCAAACAGAAAGCCCATTGGTAACTCACTTTCTCCTTTGGGTGTGGCTTTGGTTTGAAATATGTGTTGCCACAGGATCTGAGTATCCTTGGTAATTTGATTCATGGCCTCCAGACCTACATAATAGAAAGGACACCTGCTGAACCAGAAGACAGTGATATCACAGAACCCAGTGGGAACTTCCCTGATGGCCTCCTCCCCATTGGGTGCGCCATGAAAGTGTAAGGGAAGGCTGCCACATGCTGGCTCCAATCAGCCTTATTCTCTGCTACCTGTGCTCTTCTGCTCCTCCCCCATCGCTGACCAGCCCCTGCACTGTAACACATACATTCCTTTCCCAGGTAGTTTGCTCCCTGGAAGCCCCCCCATTTTTTCCTGACATCCCTGTTCTGCCTGACTGAACACTCCAGATTCATCCTTAAGGACAATCTTTCAAACTCCAGCTGGGTAGCTACTTCCCCAGTACTCCCATGCAGAATCTGTTCTTCCTTCAAATTCCAAATAGTATAATTGCACATGGCTCCATTTCCACAAGTAGCCCATGGACACTCAACAATATTTAAACAGACCTGGACAATCAGGAAAGGCTAGCCATTCTTGTCAAACATCTCATTCTGCACAGGCTTCAGGAGGCAGATTCCAATGGCTAGTTCTGGTCTCTGCAACCTTAAGTGGAATTGTATCCTGATCTCAAGGCTATACATCAAGGTCAGATGACTAGCATATTCCGCGGTTTTATGCCAGGAGCTTGCCCATTTTTGTAAACCTATCTTGGTCTTATGCAGAGATCCAATCTACCTTTCATTATTTTATCACCAAAGGCACCATCTTAATAATGTCATAAATGTCTCTTATTTTCTGTAGAAGTTTCTACATGGGCAGGTATTTGTTTGCTCTTCAAATCCTTTTTAGAAAGAAGTGTGCTGGCATTTCTCACTAATCAGCTGCAATTGTGTTTAAGTATTCACTCACTCTATTTACAAGTTTGCAGCTGCAGTAAAACCTGCACGCTTTGGGATTTTTCAGATTGCTTCCCATACTTAATTATTGTGCAAGATATAAAAGCCGCACCTGGTTTTAGAATTGTAAATATCTTCATGAATGTGATTTTAGGAACAAGGGAAAAATATTTTTGGGCTTAATGGAAGTACCTAGAGATGATATCATTACCTTAGATAAAACTGTCCTTAGGACAAGGATCATAATTTCTCTAAGGTTAAAAGACAATAAAGTTCTCTGTGCCAGGGGAAGTGTTTCTGTATCGCTTTCCATTATAATCTTCCCATAAAGACAGATGTGGACAGAGGGCTGACAAGGGAGGTCAGATTCTCTGATTGTAGGGTTTCCACCAGCATCTAGCAGGAGTTGTGTGATTTATACACTCTGAGTCTAAATTTCTGGGTCATAAATTTTTTATAAACAAATTAGAAATCTGATGCGACAATCCTTATGGCCCTGTATAAGGTCTGTGGGGAGGCTAGATCTCATTCAGAGAACTGGAAGCCAACCAAAGAAAACAATGAAGGAGAGACAACTAATTTTTCTAGACTTCAATCATTAAAATGGAGACATATGTTACACATACTTACACCCTGCTTTATTTTAGAAATTCCATTATTAATGAGAAAATAAAACATCTATTTGTCTGCTATTGACAGCTTTCCCATAGCACAGGCTTACATTTTCTTTTGCAAAATTGCACTTAACCATCTAAGTCGAGACGTAGAGGGTTTAAAACTTGAATGCATTTGCAAATGTATTTTCTTACTAATTCCCTAAGAGCTTTGGAAATTAATGGCTGAAAAAGACCTTACTTTTATTTTATAAAATTTTCTGTTGTTGCATAAATTTGTGTGCATTTTTCATCTTGTTTCAATGATAAGTGTTAAGTGAAGGTAAAAGGCCTTTACTGCTTCTTCAGAGCTTTCACATTGTGTTGTAGGGGCTCATCCAGCCGACAGCAACCATGAAAATTTTATAATAGCAGGGCCCAGGCAGGTCATTTTTCCTGTGGAAGATCTAAAGAAGTGAGGACAGCTATTTTTGTCACTAATGTGTCAAAGTTACAATTAAGAGGGGTTTTGACAGGATGACCAGGAATGAGGGTGAGTCTACAGATTTCCCACAGAGAAAATCATTCTTTAATAGATATTCAAGTCTCCTTTGGTTGTGTTATTGAATTTCCTTGGGAGATATTCTCCAGATTACAGGACTATTACAGGACCATTTCCATTTCTTATGATAATTGGCTATAGGAAACTTCTACAGAATGAAGGTATAGTCAAGTATCCTTAGTGATAATTTTGGAATTAAAATTACTTATTCATACACCCTTGATCTCAAATGTAATTAGTTACGGATGATCTAAGATTAGGTGTTTGACGAAAATTTCTTATCTGCTTTGAAGATTTCCTGTACATTTCTATGCCTCCTCATGCAGTCTCAGGTGACACGGCTGTATTTATACACTCCTTGGATGACAAAGACCCTGACCTTCTTATATACAGTGAGGAACTAAATGCACTGGAAAAAGTCATGGCAAGTGAACAAAAAATATCCTTTGTAGAAAAATATCTTTATGTTGCACAAAGTGCTCAGGGGAACATTCTTAAGATTTTTGTAACAATACATTTTTGGAACATTTTCTAAGAAGGACTCTGAGCACTGAACAACATTCTCAGCAGATTTTCAGATGCCAGATTGTCTGTGTCAAAACCTGGCTCCACCATTTATCTGCTGTGCAACCTTGGGCAAGTTACTTAACATCTCTGTGTCATTCTTTCATCATCATTTAATGGGAATATTGATAATCCTGACATAACAGGGTGTTATGGGCTGAATTGTGATCCCAAAAATTCATATGTTGAAGTCCTCATCCCCAATACCTCAAAATGGGACTGTATTTAGAGGTAAGGTCTTTTAAAAAGTGACTAATTTTTTTTGAAAATGAGCCTATTAAGGTGGACCCTAATCCAATCTAACTGGTGTTCTGATATAAGAAGAGGAAATTTGGACACACTGAGGAACATGGGAGATGAGTGCGCAGAGGAAAAACCGTGTGGAGACACAGCATGAAGGCCAAAATCTACAAGTCAAGGAGAGAATCCTCAGAAGAAACCAGGCCTGCCAACACCTTGATCTTGAACCCGACCTTTAGGACTCTGAGAAAATAAACCTCTGTTGTGTAGGTCACCTGGTCCCCATTATTTTGTTATGTTAGCACTAGCAAGCTAATATATAAGGTTATCGTGAGGATAAATACAGGTTCATGAGTTTCACTATTATTAGTTTGTAGGATTTGTTATCTTACTTTCCACTTACATGTTCTAAATCTGTCATGAACAAGGAGTAAAAATCTACAGATTAAATTATTCTATTCTATCAATACTTAGGTACCCTTCTGTAAGCATGTATCATGTCTAAGTCTCAGTTTCCATACCCATAAAATGGATAGACTCCATTTTGTGATTTCTAAGAAAATACTCTTCTGAAATCAGTGATTTAAGGATGGATTCAGGGGACGCCTGTGTGGCTCAGTCGGTTAAGCGTTTGCCTTCAGCTCAGGTCATGATCCCAGGGTCCTGGGATATAACCCTGCATTGGGCTCCCTGCTCTCTGCAGGAAGTCTACTTCTCCCTTTCCCTCTCCCTCTGACACCCCCACCCTAACTTGTGCTCTCTCTGTCTCTGTCTCAAATAAATAGATAAGATCTTTTTTAAAAGAATCAAAAATAAATAAATAAAAATAAAAATGGATTCAGGTTTGATGAAAGAAGCTACCCTAAGGAGTCTGGTTTAACAAGCAGTTAGGCCTGGCCTGGGAAGAGAAGCAGAAAGAATGACTGTCCTCATGGCTTACAAGCTCAGGGAGAGGCCTCCAGCACCCCTCCGTAGGCCCCAGCTCAACCTGGGTCTGAGGTAAACAAAGAGGAGAGGTTCCATAACATTCCAGGAAGGAAGGAAGGATGAAAACAAAGGTATAAAATTAAGGGTTGGGCAGAGTGAATAACATTGTATTTTAAAATCCCTGAATGATATCAAATATCAAAAAGGAACCTTAGCCAAAAGAAAAAAAAAAGGGGGGGACTTGAAAATTAATTTAAGAGCCATAGCTACCATTTTAGGAAAAGAAGGACATAGAATGAGACAAGAGAATGTGGAAACAGATGGCAAAAATAGAACATTTTATAAATAGCCACATGCAACTCACAGACAGTTAATATCCAATATACTTAACTCTGGCCACATATCTCGACTTCTTCCCAAAATAAGATATATTATTGGAAAATGGGGCATAAAAAAAATTGGCTCAAATGAAGAAAAGCTGTTTGCATTTGGTTTATATTTTAGCACATTTTAAACCTCCCTTCACACAAATAGAAAATAATTAACACAGAGATATATCACCCAAGTAATAAACATGAAATGCAGAGATTAATTTTTTTATTCACATTTAACCCTGGAAGATAAACTGAGCTGCACACTCAGTTATTCTTCGCCAGTTTCAATTTCTGCTCTTGGCCATCTGAAAATATCATTCCATTTTTTTTTTCCTGTAAAGTGAGTATGCATTTGGGAGACCTTGCTCCCCAAGCAAGCTTTCAGAGGGGTCCACTTGCAAACTTCTGCTCCATCACTGTAGAGAAAAATGTAAAGTTGTCTCTAGACCTAGCCATCGTTGGCTAGGGAAATGATTACTCCAGAGACATTTCGTTCTCCTCCCTCACAGCCCAAAGCCTAATTTCTGCTAAACAGAAATGAAGCTAAGCTCCAGCTCTCTCCAGATGGTTTAGGATATTTTATCAATGGGAAAAAAAATAAAAAGCAGAGGTAGAGATGTATACAGTTCTATAAAGTATATGAGTTACTAATTCAAGTTAAGAAAAAGAATTCTAGAATTCCATTTTCACGTCATGCTTCAACACTTGCTAACTAGGCTTTCAATGAAAAGAAATCCAGCAGTTTTCAGACCTGGCACATTTTCTTTAATATGTACCTTTTGTGGGCAATTTAAAGAGGAGAGACTAGAAAGAACTGAAGTCTTCCCCACTTTTATTTTAAAAACAAAAACCCTGTGCTAATGATTCTAGAGAGGGTGGTGCACAGTGCAGTAGAAAGAAGATTCAACTAATAGACAGCAGACGGGGGCTATCCTCCTGATTTTTCCACCAATGAATTGTAAGATCTTAGCCAAGGCACTAATGCCAAATATTTCCACTTTCTCATCTATCAAGTGAGAAGTTAATCTCTAGGAGCCCTTCCAACTCTCATATTCTTGATTCTCCAGCAATTGTGGATTGGTCTCTTCTTCCAGTCCCCCTTCCTTGGTTAACTGCCCTGAATTCCACACCAGAAGAGCAGACACAGCATCTCTTCTACCTGCAAGCAGATTACAGCTTAAAGGCAGCTCATGAGTACCCAGAAGCCCAAAGCAAAGCCGTCAGTGTGCTTAATGTGTACACGCATGTGTCATCTGTGTAGAGTTAAGTTCTAAGGAGGAACTACAGAGGGGTGCTTGGGTGACTCAGTCACTTAAGCATCTGCTTTCAGCTCAGGTCACGATCCTGGGGTCCTAGGATCGAACCCAGCATTGGGCTCCCTGCTCAGCGGGGAGTCTGCTTCTCCTTCTCCCTCTGCTTCTTCCTCTGTGAGTGTGTCTCTTCATCTCTCTCTCAAATAAATAAATAAAATCTCTTTAAAATGACCCCCAAAAAGGAAGAACTACAGAAGAAACAGGCAAAAATTGTGAGGAAAATCCTTCTAAAAACAAGAATAGGGCCATCTAGCCCTCCAAAGAGTTACATATGCTACAAAGCTATAAATATTAACAGTACAGTAATGTTGCATGGATAGATAGGGAGACTGGAAGGGAAGAGAGAGTCCAGAAATAAATCCATTTACAGATAATCTTTTAGTTAGGAACGAGGGTGGCTTTTCATATTAGTGGGGACAAGATGGACATCTGCATCAAAAGTAGCTATTGGGGAAAAAATAAGTTAGATCTCTAAATCCTTCTTTATACCAAAATAAATTCCAGATGTCTGAAAGATTTCAACACTTAAAAAAATGAAATAGTTATAAGAGAGTCAGAGGAAACCCTGGGAAACTATTTCATTATCCCAAAGGGGAAAAGACCTCTTCTAATAAAGACTCAACATCCTGGAGCCATTTAAAAGGGGGAGAAGGTCTTTTAAAAATTAATTAATTAAAGGAGGAAAAGGGATTCAACTGCATTAAATGATTTTCAATTGTCTATGTTAAAAAAAAAAAAACAGGAAAAAAAAAAAAACAACTATGCCTATTACTCAGAAGGAAGACGAAAAACAACCTTGTCTTGTGGAAGAGCTGAAACTCATGGAACTTAGCTAAAGACAGACCCAGGGCTCTGTTATGTCTGAGCAAGTGTCCGAGCCTCAGGTTTCCCATCTGTAAAGGGCAGAAAACAAGGTATCTTCTTCAAAGGTTGCTGCTGGGATTACATGCAAACCATATGTGACACAGAATGTTCGTGACTGCATGGAAAGACTAGCAGGAGTTCAGTGCCCACCAATTGTTTTTGCTGTAGCTGCCAATATCAAAATGCATTGCAAGGAGAGGTGCTCTGGGCATGGAGAAAATCATACCTAGCTTGGAAATCAAGAAAGGTTCTTGAGCACAAATCATGGGGTTGACAATTGGAGAAGAAAAACACAGGGCACAGGCAGGAGCAGGCACACCAGAGAGAGCATCACATTGCCCAACAGGTGCCCTGGGGCACAGTGTAAGCCACAGGGGGTTACTGTCGGGACAGACCTCCACATCCAGTCACCAGCACGCCATTGGCATGTCTCCACTTGTAAGTGGGAATTCTTTGCCCTGGTGGTCTATATTTCATTCTTAAATTGTGCAAATCTGGAGGCTCGTAGAAGTAAGATCAATCCCAACCAGATGCCAGCTATGCAATTAGGTTTCTCTGATCCCAGGATATTAGAGTTGGGATAATAAAGAATTACCACTACCATTTATTTAGCACCTACTCTTTGCACCATACGTGGCATTTCATATTTATGTTAAGCCAAATGTTTACAAAGTGCCATTCTAGCCTATTGGTACCACAGATGCTGGAGATCGTTGTCCCTGACACCACCCCTGACTTTACAGTGCTCACTGCTCAGTGGGGTACGTGGACCACTAAACAGGCAGCTCTGATACAGGTGACATGTGTCCAGAGGGACCATACCTGGGGCTAAGTGAACTCTTCCAAGAGGAGGTGCTCCATACAAGAGGAGGTGCCAAAGGAGGAGGAAGACAAGAAGGGCAATCAGGTGACCTCAGCAGAAGGATCATAGGAGGTCCAAGAAGTCAGAGATCCTTAGTCCGACCAGAGCAGAGAGCTCAGAGTGGGGCTACGAGAAATGAGGCCTCAGAGGGTATGAAGTCCTGCAGTCTCCAGCTCCATTTCAAGAGAAGTGAGCACTCACTAAAATATTATAAAAATGCATATTCAAAATTGTATTTTTGAAAGACCGCTCTGGCTGCAAAGTAGTCAATGAGTGGGGGGGGGTGGGGGGGAAGCAGGAGTAGTCCTGAGGTTAGAGAGAGGGGACTCTCACTGAGACAGGTAGGGACAGGATGAGGAATGGGATTTGTGCCAAAGAGGAAAGAGTTAAGGGTGAGTCCCCAGCCTCTGACTTGAGCAATTTAAGTGACTGTTGAGATAGAAAACACCAGACTGGCAAGATTCAGTTAATCCTCACAATAACATTGTGAGGTAGAAATCATTATTCCCATTTTACTGATGACAGAACTGAGGCTCAGAGGGGTTAAGCTAAAAGTTCCAGATCACACAGAAGACAGTCAAGGCAGCGACCACAGAGTTAACATTCTTACTTTGCTAAGCTGAAAAGATGGTTCCTGGTCCTCTGACTCAACCTCTTCCTCCTACTGGGGGTGGGGGGCCGGTGGTTACAGGAAGGCTCTGGGAAGGCATATCGCTTTTCCAGGGTAACACCGAATTACTGGAAAGCAGACCCTCCCAGGGACACCACGATATTCCTTCAATACCATTTATCACTGGTGCTTACCTCTGTAACCCAAGAGATGGATGGGGCAGCCTTGGGCAGCCTGGAACGTCAGGGGTGCTTGCTGGGACGGTTGGTGGGCACGGGAGCAACTTGGGGGTTGCCAAGACTCCGCAAACACACTGATCTCCAGGGTCCTTCACATGCAAACATTTAAACCTTCAAGAAGACATACTGAGAATCTCTCTATTAAATGCCTGATGCTGATTCTAATCTCCTTCCAGGCTTTACCTGACCTTTCTTCTTTGCTCCACCACTCTTACCGCAGGTGGGAGATATAGTCTCCCCTGGACTGTAAGGGGACCGATGTGTGTCCCTCCAGAAGGAGGAATGGGATATAAGAACTATAAGCTCCAGATGGGACAGAGTAGGTTCAAATCCGGGCTTGCCACCCCTCACTCCAGGGTCCTCCGGGTCATCCCTTTCCATGGCCTCTTCAGCATCCATCCCCACCTCCCAGGCTCCGTTTTCTTCCCACTTCCATCCTCGGCCCGTCACTCCAGGGTTAAACTCCTTCTCCCTACTGGAACTGTGTTCTGGAATTATAGACACCCCATTCTGATCCTCCACATCTTTCCGAGCCCCGGCGGTTTACATAGTAGACAACACAGACATCCTCAAGGGGCGATCCCATGACTATGACAGGTTCCTTCACTCTCTGGGTCTCTGTTTTCTCACGGGCCTGGTACCGACCTCACAAGACAGTGCTTTGCATGCAACGCAGAACTGACACCCTTCTGCACACGGGAGGTGTGTTCAGCAAATAGCCAACTAAGTATCCAATCTCCTCTGACAGGTCTATATTTCACCACAATGGAAGGCAGTGAGGTTTTATGACACATTTTAAAACCGAAAATAACTCGTTAGTGTTATTATTTTTCTACCACCTGAAGTATAGGAGATTTCACTCCATCCACCTTAACTTCACGTTACCTGGAACTTCCCATGTCTCAGGAAGTGGAACCAGTGGAGCCTCCAGTCTACAGCCTGCAACAGGGAGAGGGGTTCTGGCAGCAGGAGGCCAGGGTCCTCCAGCGGCTCTGTTCCTAGCTGGCAGATCTTAACCAGCTGGTTTAACTTTTCTGGGTCTCAGGTGACGCCGTCTTTAAAGTGTGTGAAGGAAAAACAGTCTCTCATACCAGCCTTAAGAGTCTCTCGCTGAAGACATAGCTGTAAGGATATCCAAGGCCATAATGCTTTAGCACACAATGGGGGCTTCATAAATGCTTACTGAAGAAACAAAACAAATCTCAGTGTGTGGATTTAAAACAAGGAGACACAGGGGATTGAAATGATTTAGCCAAGATCAAGGACCTCTTCAGTAACAAGGCCAGGATGAAAATCCATCATTCCATATTTACTTCCATATTTAGCCCTGTCTCTAACGAACTCACTAATGCTTTGCTCTAAAACCCACAGTCAGAAGAAAATGGAAACAAAACAATGCATTTCTCTTAGCATCAATAGCTTTGTTATCTCTAAGCCCTATTTAGTTCTGTTTCCATAGCTCCTGGAGAACATTGACTTTTTGATCTAAAGTAAATCTTAATTCTCTCTGTCCCCTTTCTAAAACAAATGCAAAGTAACCATTTCATTGCTCTAGTATTCCTTTTTAATCTGAAATGAGCCCTTGAAAACCAATTTGGTGAAGACATGCTATCTTTTATCTGTATTGTATTCAGTGATTTGAAAACTCCTTATTGAGACAGTTTTTGCAATATTCATTTTTCATCTCTTTGAGCTCTGTGCCTGATAATTTTTGTAACTGTCTTGGGCTCCCTTCTTCCCAGTTCTTCTGTATTTTATAAGCATCCCATGTGTGTCCTGAGTTGTTCTTCATTTCCCTTCTCGACCAGATGGGTTTCTACAGTTCCTTTATACCATCATTATAAACACTAGTAGTTTTATTCTACAGTTGTGGTCTCTCTAACTCCTTTTACGTTTAGACAGATGTGGTTTCGCTTTGCTGCCTTGAAACGACAAAAGGTCCGGGATGAGATATTTCCCCAACAAGACAACTTACTTTTTTTCTGAGATCAGTTTGGAAATCCATGAACCATGTCCATGAACAATGAGAGGGAAGTTGAATTAAACAGTTCCACTATTTGGGCCTTCTCCCCTGCCTTCATATTTATTCTCATCTCCAAGAGCTCAAAATGAGGTGGTTATGTTTGGAAACTAAATTATTTTTCTTATTATAGCAGATTCTTTTTCATTCAGTTATTTTGTTGTGAATCTTCAAGGTCTCTCCTGAAATAAGCAGATAGTAAAGTCCACATAGCTGTAACTGCATAACATGGTAGACCAGGGCTTCCCTCCCCATTCGCCACCTGGACACCCTCCCAGGACCAAATGCTACAAAAACTGGGCCATAGCCAGCTTTCATGGAGCTCTGCTGGAAGCCAACATACCCTCTGGAAGACCATCTAAAGAGAAGTCAATTTGTTGAGGGTGATCCCTGGTTTTTCAAGATAAGGACAAACAAGAGGCCTGGCAAGTTTGGTTTGAAGCAAAGGCATATAAATCACTTAGCATGTTTTGAGATGGGTAGCCTGTGGCATACCTAAATATGGCATGTTGGACATCCGGTATGAAGCTGAGGACAGAGATGTGGTTGGGACACATAGATATACAGAAGATACTTGCAACTGGACGTGAAACAGAGAGAGAAAGAGAGGAGCCTGTGAGGGCACCCTGAGGACCAACAGTATTTCTTGAAGCTATGAGTAACCCCATGGAAAGCAAAAAGGAACAATCTGAGAAATAGGGTCAAAATCAGAAAAATGTAATCTCACAGAGGAAAAATAGAAGAGAGTGAATTAAGAAAGCAAGAATTTCTAAGAAAGTGAAATGCAATTGCAATTTTCTCCTTATTAGCCTCTACTTTTATGGTGAATACATGTCAAATTAAATTTTATATATAGTGTAAGGTGTGGGTTGCAATGCAATTTTTTTAATCCAGTTAAACCAGTTCCAATTATGGAAATATTATCTTTATCCACATTGAATTACTTGGGTATCATGTTGAAAATCAGTTGACCATGTATGTGTGAATCTATTTCCAGACTCTATTCTACACATGTACCCAATACCTCACTGTCTTGAAGTAACTTTTGTTTTGTTTTGTTTCACTTGAAGTAAGTTTTGAAACCAGGTAGCTTTCCTTTTTCAAAATTAGTTTGCATTTCCATATAGATTTTAGAATCAGACTATGGATTTCTACCCACCACCCCCCTCCAAAGAAATCCTGTTGGAATTTCTGTAATTGGCAATGTTGAATCTATGAATCAATTTGGGGATATGTGATATCTTATCAATATTGACGTTTCCAAAATACGAACGTAGTATATATCCCCATTTATATAGACCTGTTTAAATTACTCCCAACAATATTTTATAATTTCAGCATAGTGGTCTTACACATGCAGTGTCCATTAAATTTTGAAAATGTTCAATACATTATAAAAGATGAAAATGCTTGTAATTTGCCAAATATTGGCAAAAACTTTTAAGATGTTTTAAGTATAGATAACTTAGTATGCAAAATCTTTGTTAGAACAGACACTTCACAAAATGTTACGATTCATAAAACGTGTTAGGTAAAGCATGTACGTGCTAAAGATAGGTAAAAAGGATGGAAAGAGCAAAAAATACCTAATGTTCATGCAGTACCTGAATACTAAATATTCATAATACACTAAATACACTGGAGGTGCTAAATATTCAGCATATATTAAACATGTATGAGGCATATATAGTAGTAAATATATAAGAAGCTCAAAATATTCGTGATGCACTAAATATTTATGAGTACTCAATATTCAAAAGGCCTTAATTTGCCACCCATCAGTGACATCCGTGCTGGCCTCAAGAGAAACAAACCTATGGCTGTTTGACAAGCTAACAGCAAGCTACACCTATGGCCAGGTTTTACTGTGCCTACCTTTCTCCCATTGAGCTAGGGTGTGTCACTGGCCCAGGATACCTTTTGTCTGAGTCCTCTGGCTCAAACCTCATTTCCTGTCCTTATAACCACACCATCAGTGGGGAAGGCCGATGAGGCAGAGGGACAGGACAAGTGAACATAACTTGGCTCAGGATGTGGCCCTTCCACCTGCCTGCACACTCTCCAAAGTGTGTTAAAATACCCTTATCTTTTTTTTTTCTTGCATTGTATTGTTAATTGATTTTATAAACCATGTGATTTGTGGGATTTTTTCTTTTTTTTAATTGATACAATTTCTTAGAGCAGTTTTAAAAACTGAGGGAGAGATACAAAGATTTCCTATATGCCTCCCTACCCCTACACCTGCATAGTATCCCCCACAAGGTGGTACATTTGTTAAATGGATGAATCTACATTGACACATCGTAATCACCTGAAGTCCAGTAACACTGTGTTTCTCTTTTGGTGTTGTACATTTTTCATGGGTTTGGACGAATGTATAATGACATGTATCCATCATTATGGTTTCATACAGTATTTTCACTACACTAGAAACCCTCTGTGTACCACCTACTCCTCCTACAGCCTTCTTCTGCACCAACTCCTCACAACCACTGATTGATTTATTTATTTTTTAGTGTCTCCATAGTTTTGGCTTTGTCAGAATATCATACACCTGGAATCATACAGTTTGTAGTTTTTTTCAGATTACTAATTTTTCAGTCTGTTAAGCTTTTACTTGTCATTAGGACACAGGGACACCTTCCTAGCTCCTTACATGCAGAACTGGAAACCGGAAGTCCCAGATTTTGTGATTTGAGCTTTAATTTAATATTTTAACTTAGCCTATGAGCCCTTTTGTTCTGTTACCTTTGGGATAGCCTGAAGATAATTTCCCAAGTGGAAGTACATCTTTTGCTCATTTATTCCTGAGTACTTACTGATTTTCAGTGCTGTTGTGAAAGCAGTTTGTTATTTCATTTTCCAATTATTTGGTGCTAGTACATAGAAACGTAACTAACTTTTTGTATACTGATTTGCAGATTGATAATTTTGGGTTTTTTTTTCTTTTCAGCGTAACAGTATTCATTGTTTTTTCACCACACCCAGTGCTCCATGCAATGTAATTATCCTTTGACCTTATTAAACTCACCTGTTAATTTTGAGAGGATTTTATTTTGATAGATTCCTTATGATATTCTGTATATGAAATCATGTCATCTGTAAATAAAAATAGTTTTACTCTTTGCTTTCCAATTTATGTGCCTTTTTTTTCTTCCCTTATTTCATTTGCAAGAAAATAGTGTTGAATGGAAATGATGAGAGTATCCTTGCCATACTCCCTGTCTAAGAGGGAAAATGTTCAATATATCACCGCTAAGATGTTAGCCATATCAAGCTGAGAAATATCTCTTCTGGTTTCACATGGCTGAGAATTTTTATCATAAATGTGTGCTGAATTTTACGGAGTACTTTTTCTACATCTATTGCAATGATCATACAGTGCTTCTCTTTCATTCTATTAATACGATGAATTAAGGTGATTGATATTTTTAATTTTGAATCACCTTTTTATTCCTTGTATAAACCTCACTTCATGATGTGTTGTCATTTTTATATATTGTTAGAATAGACTCGTTGAAAGTTTGTCAAGGATTTTTGCACCCAAGTTCATGGAGAATATCAATCTGTAATTTTCTTTGCACTAGTATGTTTGTCAGTTTTTGATATCAGGCTTAAGATGTTCTCATGAAATGAATTAGGATGTGCTTCTTCCTCTATTTTCTAAAAGAGCTTTGTAATATTGAAATTATTTTGTTTTTCTTCTTTAGTAACTGATAGATTTCACCAGCTAAGGCACAAGACCTGAAATTTTCTTTCTGGGAAGGTTTGTGGTTATGAATTCAACTTATTTAATAATTACAGAACTAAAGTTTCTATTTCTTCTTGAGTGAGCTTTGGTAGCTTGTGTTTTTCAAAATATTGGTTCATTACAAGTATTAAATCTACTAGCATAAAATTTTTCTTAATATGTCCTTATTATTTAATCCAAATATCTATGGGATCTGTAGTGATTTCCCCTCTTTCATTCTTAACATTGTCAATTTGTGTTCCTTCTCTCTTTTCTATATGTCTCGATTAGAGTTTAAGTTTATTAATGTTTTCAAATAACTGATTTTGGCTTGTCACTTTTCTTTGTTTCTGCTTTGTTTTAATTTCTGAAAACATTTGATTTTATATCTTTCCTCTTTCTTATACAGGTCTTCAAAGCTACAAATTTCACTCCAATTGCTGCTTTAAATGCATCACATGAATTTTGTTATGTGTGTTTTCATTATCATTTAACTGAAAGTATTTTTCTAATTTTCACTGTGACTTCTTCTTTAGCCATAGATTATTTTAAAATGTGTTATTTAATTTCCAAACAAATTTCAAAGTTGGGTGATTTTCTAAGTATCTCTGTTATTGCCTTTTAATTTAATTTTGTTGTAGTCAGAAAATGTACTCTACAATATTTCAGTATTTTAAGACATTTTATACTCTGCATATGATATCTTGGTGAATATATTATGTTCACTTAAAAAATGCACATTTTGCCATTATTGCTTATGGTATTCTGTAAATGAAAATTGGGTCAAGTCATTTGATACTGCTTTCAAAACTATTGATTTCACACTGTTTTTTTTTTTGTTGTTGTTAATTTTACTTTCGGGAAGTGGTGTTAAACTCTCCAGTTATGAGGTACCTGGTGACTTAGTCATTAAGCGTCTGCCTTCAGCTCAGGTCATGATCCCAGGGTCCTGGAATTGAGCCTCACAAAGAGCTGTCTGCACGGCAGTGGGAAACCTGCTTCTCCATCTTCCTTCCCCTGCTTCTGTTCCTTCTCTCACTGTCTCTGTCTCTCTCTGTCAAATAAATAAATGAAATCTTTTAAAAAAATAAACTCTCCAGTTATGACTACAGATATATCTCTATCTTCTTTTATTTATGTCAATTTTCTTCATATATTTTGAAACTTTATTATTAAGTACCTACATATTTAGGATTTTTGTGATTTTGAATTTACCCTTTAATCTTTTAAAATAGTTCTCTTTTTCTTTGGTAACACTCTTTTTGAGTTCTTGCTTGTCTGATTGTCACATCAGTTTTCTCAAGTGTTTGCACAGTATATTTTTTCTTATTCTTTTAATTAATCTGTCTTTACATTTAAATCCCTATGGACAGCCTATAACTGGGTGTTTGTCATAGGTTGGACTCTCCAAAACTAGATGCTAAGCTGGAGTTTTCTGTGCAGAGTATTTATTGGAATCAGCAACTGTGGAAAGGAAGGGGAGTGAGCAGGATGTGGAAGAAGAGAAGACAAACCACACTGCCATCTTGATAGAACCTCAGCTCACCCAACAGGGAGCTCTGGTGCACATATGGCTTCTTAGAGCTCCCACACTGGGCTGAAAGGGCCACATCTTTATGCCTCTGCCTTAATCAATAATTGGATATGGACCTCTTTGGGAAAGGCACGTTCTGAGTGAAGCAGTTTTCTGCATAAGTGACAAATACAAAGGCTCACTTCTGACAGACTAGACAAGTCCTTCTTTGAAGAAGTTGTGGTAGAACAGTTCCATATCCACCATGGTTTTGACTTTTGTCCAGTCTCATTAAGTGGAAATTTTGCTCTATTTACATTTAATGTTATTATTGATGTAGCTGGGTTTTAATCTATCACTTTTTATTTGTTTATTTGTTAGTTCATATGATTTTGTTTTTTCTGCCACTCTTTTCCTGCCTTCATTTGGGTTAATCAAATAATTTTTTAATATTCCATTTTATTTCTTATACTGGCTTTTTAGCTATGCTTCTTTTTATTTTCTTAGTAAATGCACCTTTAATTCATTACAGACCACTGTCAGGCCTCCACTTCTAGCCATAATTGGGTAACGGGCACTAGATTTATTATCCTACATGGAAAAACTGAAAACCAAACAAAATACATTAAACAAGTTGTCAGACATTGGACACAGGCAGTGCTGCCTATTGTCCAATGCCTGAGAAAACTTGCTTCCTATGTCTTAGTGATTTAGGGTGGGAGATTTATAATTTTAGAGATTTTATAGCGGGAGAGTCAGTCTCTTCATTTTTAAATATTGTCATCACTAATAACTAGCATTGACACCCTACTTTCAAAACAGTTTTTGCTACTAATACTTAGTTATTGAGCTGAGCCATTGGATTTGAGTCATTTGATCTGAGCCTTGTATGAAGAACAGTTTTTTCAGGCTTATGAAGAAAGTGTGAACAGACTTTATAGCCTAGAAGTACCTACTGTGTTCCAACCATCTTACTTGAAATATCTTCATCTAATTCCTCATAACAATCCTGTAAGCACTATATTGTTATCCATATCCATTAAATGAGGAAATAGGATTCAGAAAAGTTTGGCAGTTTGTCCCATGTTATTCTGTCATTAAGTGAGCCTTGGTGGTCAAACTCCATCCAGTTTCTCCTCCTGTCACACATTTTCCCTCCAACCTTATTGTCCTAACTTAAAGCAGGTTTTCTAAGGTTTTAGGAGGGTTAACAACCTAACCAAAGTACCCAAGCAGTAAGTGTTGGATCCAGGTCCTTTTGTCTTCAGAGTTGGATGATAGCAAAAAGAATGATTATCAAATGGAGCCTATTTCTACTAAATACCCTTCAGTCAGAGTTGTTTTGTTATAATTAAATTCATAGAAACATACCCACATCTGTGACTTTGATTTCAGAAATTCTTTGCAGCTATTGCCACTGATACATTAAGGCTAAATGTGTTCCAGGAATGTTTTGCTAAACCACATTGTTAATGCTGTAGATGGATGAAATAACGTATCTGGTGTCATTTCAATTTTTTTCTTTGGTTGTTTGTGATCATCCTGATGGTTTAGTAATAGAGATGGCAGCTGCAACACACACACACACACACACACACACACACACACACATAGACACCCCAGAATGCAGGGCTTGATTGAGGAAATAGTCAAAGCTCATCAGCATTCATCATCCACTTATCACTGTGACATATTCTAGGAAGGGAGGAATTATATATCCTGCTCTCTCCATATCCATTTTTCCGGAGTCTTCTCACCAAGCACACCAACTAAAGAAATATTACAGTAGTGTGGAAGGTCATGCCCTATCTACTAATAACATCAGGCTAGAGGATTTCCTGATGGGGGGGTAAAAGAAAAATAAATAAAGATGAGAGGTTTATGAATTGTTTCTCTTCTGGAATGTGAGTGAAACTGTCACTTGGTGATGAATTTGACTTCTCAGCTGCTGGGATGCTCCAAACAAAGAATGATTACTGGATGTCACTTGGCACTAAGTTTAAGGCAGACAGTAAAACTTGATTAAGCAGAAACATAAACCCATCCAAATTTTTTATAGCTTATGACTTCGGGGGGGAAAGCATGGTCATAAGGAAACCAGATTATTTTAAGATTTATTCAAAAAATTACTGTACCAGTCATGCCCTGGGGTTATTGAAGACTTGGTTATATTTCCTGTGCATTTTCCAGAAGAAACCAGGGCAGGGGTCTTGATGTTATGACGACTGCAAAGCGTTACAATGGTTTCAACCTTCAAAGAAAGATGCCATTTTGCTCAGAAGATTGCACTTACTAAGCCACTAAGACAGAGAAGCCAAAACACACGTTTTGGACAGACTTTACAGCAACAAAAAGAGTGTGTGGGCTAACCCATTAAATAATGTTATACTTTCATCAAAATATCTCTGTTTCTCCACCATCTGCCTATTATTTTCTAAAGCAGGGAAAAAGAAAATGTAGAGATGAATGAAAGGTTAGCAGTCCTAAGTGGTAATGGGCCTTACTTCATGTGGACAGGGATTCTGTTGAGGAAGGTACTTCTCTCCTCCTCCAGTAATGATGGTGTGCTGGGCTCTGCTGCCATTCTGATCTTGCTTTGGAGGAGGTCTATTTACTCTATATCATGCATGTATTTTATTCATTTCCAGCAAACATCTTGGGAGCAGGCACTCCAAGATAACCAAATGAGTAAAATACAGATGAGCTCACAGTCCAAATAGGGATCTAGGTTTACAGTTAGATACACCTCAGTTCACTGAAATGGGCAAGGACCAAGATCTGTGTATGCATAGAGATTAACAGTGTCCTTGGGGCTGGGAATAAGGTGTGAGCAAGTAAAATTTTATAGAAAGTCACTGGGACTGGGTCTTGAACAACAATGGGAATTCTTCAGGCAACTGAAAGAGCAGCACGAGCCTTACCCAGGGCCACTCCCCCAGGCAAAGTGATCCTATCTTTGTGTCCTTCCATTTCTTAGTCCAGGCAATTGCAGGGTCATAGGGTAGCTCTATTTTTTTTTTTTTTTATTTTCAGCGTAACAGTATTCATTGTTTTTTCACCACACCCAGTGCTCCATGCAATCTGTGCCCTCCCTAATACCCACCACCTGGTTCCCCCACCCTCCCACCCCGCCCCTTCAAAACCCTCAGGTTGTTTTTCAGAGTCCATAGTCTCTCATGGTTCACCTCCCCTTCCAATTTCCCTCAACTCCCTTCTCCTCTCCATCTACCCTTGTCCTCTATATTATTTGTCATGCTCCACCAATAAGTGAAACCATATGATACTTGACTTTCTCTGCTTGACTTATTTCACTCAACATAATCTCTTCCAGTCCTGTCCATGTTGCTACAAAAGTTGGGTATTCGTCCTTTCTGATGGAGGCATAATACTCCATAGTGTATATGGACCACATCTTCCTTATCCATTCATCCGTTGAAGGGCATCTTGGTTCTTTCCACAGTTTGGCGACCGTGGCCATTGCTGCTATAAACATTGGGGTACAGATGGCCCTTCTTTTCACTACATCTGTATCTTTGGGGTAAATACCCAGCAGTGCAATTGCAGGGTCATAGGGAAGATCTATTTTTAATTTCCTGAGGAATCTCCACACTGTTCTCCAAAGTGGCTGCACCAGTTTGCATTCCCACCAACAGTGTAAGAGGGTTCCCCTTTCTCCACATCCTCTCCAACACACGTTGTTTCCTGTCTTGCTAATTTTGGCCATTCTAACTGGTGTAAGGTGGTATCTCAATGTGGTTTTGATTTGAATCTCCCTGATGGCTAGTGATGATGAACATTTTTTCATGTGTCTGGTAGCCATTTGTATGTCTTCATTGGAGAAGTGTCTGTTCATATCTTCTGCCCATTTTTTGATATGATTATCTGTTTTGTGTGTGTTGAGTTTGAGGAGTTCTTTATAGATCCTGGATATCAACCTTTTATCTGTACTGTCATTTGCAAATATCTTCTCCCATTCCGTGGGTTGCCTCTTTGTTTTGATGACTGTTTCTTTTGCTGTGCAGAAGCTTTTTATCTTGATGAAGTCCAGGCAGCTGGCAACAGGCTGTCCACCTGACTGTCCCACGGGTACTTATTTTACCTTTTCTTAATGGAAATATCCTCTTGGAGTAGGGAGGAAGAAGGATGTGATGGCTGCAAGTGCAGCCATGTGAGATGGCCGTGAGTCCCCACAACCACAGGGGTCCCTTGCAGGCCACAAGCTAAGATCACAGCCATTAGTCCTGCCTCTGCTTTTTATCCAGACCCCCCACACCTTGAAAGAATTCGAGAGGGTAGCAACATTTCAGAGATGAAACAAGCAAAATAACAACTCTTCATCTTTGTACAGAACTTATGGTTATTTAAGCAGACCTCACAGAATGTTAGAACAGGGCATGTCTTAGAAGTTTGTAAATTGCACAGAGTTTACTATTAAAACACAAACCCTGCTCCCATGAAATTGTCTTCTAGAAAAGCTTCATACTTTCAGTTTTCGTGGATCCAAACATGTAATTTTTTAAGACCCATGCCTTCTAGTACTAGGTATGGCTAGCTCTTTGAACAGCCAGACACTTATGTCCCAGCCAGGGGGTCTACCAGATGGAATCTCTGGTCAGTTCACCTTATGGAAGATGAAAGGGAAACAAAGGATGGGGCACTGGCCAAAGGCAGGATGGAGGGGAGGGACATTTGCATTTTTCAGTCCTTAGGGTCCCTGCACCTATCATTCCTTCTGCCTGTGGGCTCTTCCCCCAGGTCCCTTCAAGGTTCACTCCTTCTAATCCTTGGCTTCGTCTCATCTCTGCTCAGGAAATCCTTCCCTGACTACCAGCGCTACCCCTATAGTCAGAAATTGTTCTTTTCCCATCACACTGTTGCAATCCTATCATCATTGAATAATGATCTTTATAATTATCGATTAAATAATGATCTTCATAATTATCGATTAAGTTACTTTCGCTCGGGTCTCCCATTAGATTGTCTGTCTTCTCCACTGCTAACCATGCAGAAAGTGTCTCGCACAGAGAGGGCTCCAGTTGATTCTCCATACATGGCGCCTGTTCAAGGACACAGGGAGGAGCCTGGGGAAGAGAAGCTTCACTCTCTATGGCAAGCGATGCGTTGGACGTGGCATTGCAGGCTCAGGATGGAGCCTGTAAGTGAATTTCTATCTCAAAGGTAACTCAGTCACTCACTGTTCCTTATGCTCTCAAATAAAGTTCCATAAATATTAACTAAGAGGAGCAACGTGAGACATTGTTTCAACTGATGATTTAAAGGGGAAGAGAACCCATTTCTTTATAATGAATTTCATCTCAACAATGTGGTTCCTTCTCTGTCGCTTGATACTTTTATTTTTTTAGAACCTTTGAAGATAACCTGAGTCTGCCAAGTACAATATAAATATGAAATTGCTTTATACTGACTCTAAGGGCTGGGAGGATTACTATAATTTGAGAACCATGATAAAATAAAATGAACACGGCATTAAAGTAACGGTGGCAAGTTATTTTAGAGCAAACGCCACTGGGATTAATGAAGGTTAAACTTTAATTCTGTTAGAAGCACAACTTTTGAAACCAAGAGGCAAATACTTATCTGCGGATGCACACATTGCCAAAGGGAACAAAATAGGAGTTAAAGGGACCCTCCTTTCAGAAAATACAAGTTTCACCCTCGTCGTGAAAATAAGAGCTTCTACAGAGCGTCTTTTTATCAGCCTCCTCTTTGGTATGAGCACGGGGCCCCTGGTTAGATAAATGAGAGTAATATATGTTCATCCAAAGGGTGTATGTGCCTCTGTGCATCGCCATTCCAGACAGCCTGTTTTTAAGTTGCTTTTTGTGAATGTTCACTTGTGGATGTAATTTGGCATGTCGGGGGGAGCGGGAGGGACTATAATATATTCAGCTGATTCTTCAGCTTGGAAGTGATGAAGTGAACTGAAACTAATTCAGGGCTCTACTTTACATTTTTGGCAAATGAGCAAATATGCAGATTCGTACCAAACAGATGTGTCTGCCAGTTACCCCAGTAGCAGTTCCAGAAGCTGAGGTTCACTGAGCTAGTGCTCCAATTAGTGAGAACATCATAACAAGTATATAATTATTCTGGAACCTGTTGAGCTTTCATCTGCTATCAATTTCATTTCATTTAAGCCCAATTCAGGCTGAACTTGCAGTGAACTCTATCATTTAAATTGAAGCTCGTAGATTGGCACAACTTTTGTGTCCGCCATGGGCTTGGAGGTGGTGGTCAGGAAATTGACTTTGAAACGGTCACAATTTGTATTCGCATGGTCTCTCTGACTGATTATAAGGCTTTATTGGCACTGCAATCATGATTATTTACAGTACTCTCCAATATTACCATAGTAAATTGCTTCCAATGAAAAAATATGAATTCCGAAGAAGAGAGGGTAAGTAGCTTGATAGATATCTTGTGGTATCATTCAGTCTACTCATGCAGTGAACCAGCCAGTCACAGTGCACTCAGTACTGTGCTGGGGATACAAGACTGCGAAGATGTGGTTTCTGTGATTGTGGGACTCAGAATGAGAAACGAAGACCAGTAATGCAGAAAAATTTCAGCACAGTGGTGGGGGCAGGGCATAAAGTGGAAGAATAAACTAGACATTCTGGGAACGCTGAAAATTTGGTACATGACCACTACTGGAGAGGTCCAGGAAGGCTTCCCAGAAGAGGGGATATTTGAGAAAAGTCTTGAAGGGTTAAAAAAAGTTTTGCAGAGAGAAGAACAGAGATAAAGGATGAATTCTAAGTCAAAGAGACACATGCAAGGACATGGACCCATGAAGGAACAAGATATGCTTTAGAAATACTAAGAGTTCAGCAAAGCAAACCTGAGAAACTAAGGGAAAGAGACTGGAACAAAGGGTCCCAAACATCTGGGTTTACTGTAACCTACAGATTTCAGTCATTTTTTCATGGCACCCTGAGACCAAAAGAAATATCTAAAAGTTTCATTTATTAAGTACTAGGGTTCAAATAACATTTAAGTTACAACAAAGAAAAAAAAGCATAGGGGAGCCCGGGTGGCTCACTTGGTTAAGCATCTGCATTCAGCTCAGGTCATGATCCCAGAGTCCCAGGATAGAGCTCAGTGTAGAGCTCTCTGCTCAGCAGGGAGTCTGCTTCTCCTCTGCCCCTCCCCCTGCTCCTCCTCTCTCTCTCTCACTCACTTTCTCTCAAAAATAAATAAAATCTTCTAAAAAAAAGAAAAAAACCATTTTTGTTCCACTCTTAAATAGCAATTACTTATTTGGGGAATGTGTGTATCAGATGGTTACTCTATAGCCTCTCAGATCTTTGAATCAGATTGGACACAGCCAACCTGCTTCCCATTCCACACTGATTTTCATGCAGAACTTGGTGTTTTATCAGACTTCCTGCCAAAATCCCAGCTTCACAAAGATATTTCTTTAGTGACTATGTCCCTATCTAATGTTGCCACTATCTAATGTTCCCTAATGTTGAAACTGTAGCCTGTCCTTCACTAGTAGTATCTAGTTTGGAGTACCTTGAATCAAAATTTAAAATATTCCTGCACCACCCCTGTAATTTTCTTGCAGTTCCCAAAGGCAATTCAGTACTCAGTTTGGGAACCACTGGCTAGTGAGTAGGCTGAAATCAAATGAAAGAAAACTTCATATATTAGGAGACATTTCTGACATACAAATGTGACATGGCCATGACAACAAAAATATAATCAAGCAGCAACAATTTTCAATGAAATTTGTAAGTATGATTTGAAAATATGTAGATGAGACAGACAAATAAACATTTACACATCCTTGATGTTTAATAAGGCAAACAGAAATTCTGTTATATCTTACTCCCAATCGACCATGGCTTTTGGACTAGCCAGATACATGTAAGGTCTGACATCAATGAATCTTCAGTAGCCTGCCAGCATTGTTCAACTAAAATGAGCTCTCAATTACACGTACTTTAAAAAAAATATTAACTTTTCTCCCAGTGTTCATAGCAGCATTATTTGTGGTAGCCAAAACATGGAAACAACCCAAATGTCCATCAACCAGTGAACAGATGAACAAATTGTAGTATAGACATACAGTGGAATATTAGTCAGCCATTAAAAAGAACAAAGTATCTGTTCATACCACAACATGGAAGCTTTAGGCTGAGTGAAAAATGGGAACATTAGGCTGAGTGAAAAATGCCAGTCACAAAAACTCAAATTCAAATACAAGTCATTTATTTGAAGTGTCCATAATAGACAAAGGAGACAAATACACAGAGACCAAAATGGTTGCCAGGGGCTGGAGGGAAGAATGGGGAATGACTGCTAATGGGCATGAGGTTTCTTTCTGAGGTGATGAGAATATTCTGGAATTAAACTGTGGTGATGGTCCCACAACTCAGAATATACTAAAAACCACTGAACTGTAAAATTTAAAAGAGTGAATTTTATGGTATATGAATTAACATTTCAAGGGGAAACCCAGAGATGGCATCTGTTGCCCAGCCCTTCATTCTCTACTCTAGCCCTCTCAAATTCAAGGACTCCCTCTTGTCGCAAAGGGACTGCAGTGGATGTGATGTTAACTCTTCCTCTTGGATATGACAGCTGCTGGCCCCCAAATTTACAGGTGCTCCTGCCCTGGGGGTATCATGAAGGACCTATATAAGGCCCAGGGCATTATCTGTGTCAGCAAAACATGTCCCCACAACAGTGCCCGTCCCTGATGAGGGGGCTGCCATCACTCTCCTCACCTCTCCTGCTCCTGCAGCTCCCCTGTGGCTTCTTCTGAGGTTCTGACATGCTCACCTCACATGAGTTCCAGGAAGTGAAGGAAGGAGCCAACATAATCCATGAAAATTCCCCTCTATTTTTGACATATTTGACAGGCCTGGGGACACTGGGTGAAGGATACAGGAGATCTGGCAGGGACAAACTTCACCAGGACTGTTTCAAAAGGCAATTCGAGAAAATGTCAAAAGAAAGAGCTTGTTATTCAGCAGTCTAGTTTAACAAGTCACAATAAGCCACCATCATGCTATAATCTTCAAGTTATGTCCTTCACCTCACACCTGCAGCCACAAATTGCAGTCTACTAATCCTAGAATGAGGACGTGAGGTCCCTAATTCCTCTTTCTTCCACTTACTTGTAATATTTCAGAAAACTTCCTTGATATTTTTAGGTCTTTATTGCACCATCTGGGAAGAAGAGATAAGATTGGTTTTATTGGTTAGTATTCGGAAAGCATTTTTGTTTTTCAGTGAAGAGTAACTATATTGGAAAGAAAAAAGTAAGTAATAACTCGAAGGTCAGTGTACTCGGAACACCTAACCCATAGCAATGACTAGTGTAGGGGGATAATCATAAATCATCCTCATCCTGCTTCCTGTCCTCATGCACACAGGAGAAGTACCCTGCCCACTGAATGAGAACAGGGCCCTCCAAAGTGATTTGGGCCTGTTTGCACCAGAGCTTGTGCAAGATAATCTACTGAATATCAAAATTTACTTATTTCTTTTTACACTTCTGTTTATCTTATCCTTTGTTGTTGCTTATGTTTTATCTTTCAGCTTGGATTTCTACTCCACTTCTGCAGTAGCATTTTATTCAAATTTCATGCTTGAAAGCCTTATTATGGATTACCATAAATAAATGAAAGTTAATTTTTGAAGCTGGTTGCTTATTTCCTATGAATTTTAAGAATTTGTGGGTTGATTTATCATTACAGTTATTAGTAGTAGTACATCACGGAGGAAAATGATCGAATACAGACCTACCTTGGAAACATCACAGGTTTGGCTAAACCACCATAATAGAACACATATCACAATAAAGTGAGTCTAGTGAATTTTGTGGTGCCCCCATACAAAGAAAAGTTGTGTTTACACCAAACTGTAGTCTGTTAAGTGTGCAATAGCATTATGTCTTTAAAAGAAATGTGTGTACCTTAATTTAAAAATACTTTATTGCTAAATAAAAAGGCGAACCACCATCTGAGTTTTCAATGAGTCATAGTCATAAACACAAATCACCATCAAAAATCTAATAATAAGGAAAAGTTTAAAAAATTGCAAAAATGACCAGAATGTTACATAGAGATATGAAGTGAGCAAATTTGGAGAAATGGTGACTGTAGACTTGCTTAATGCAAGCTTACCACAAAACTTAAATTTGTAAAAAAAAAAAAAAAAGGGGGGGGTACAATATCTGCAAAGAGCAATAAAGAGCAAAATGGAATAAAACAGGGTATGCCTGCATATTACATGAAAACTAAAAGAAAATTGGAAATGTTTATCTTAACAGATTTGGCACCGTTCCTTTTCTGAATTCCTATATCCTTAGATGACTACACTCATTGCTAAAATGACCCAGGACACAGCATTAATTCTACACTGACTTGTCTTTATTATAGATGAAAATGCTGAAAACGCCTCACTCACCTATGTAAGCAGATGGAAATGAAAGCATTTTAGTATGGCAACATCATTCAAGTGCAGGATTCTCCCTAAATTATACTTCCCCAAATTAACATAGTAATATATCCTCAAAATGTATTTTTAAATGATATATCAGCTAACAACTCAATCAAGTTCTCCTTCAATTTTGTTGTAAGCCAAGACTGGAAACCATCCTACCTAAAAAGGAATAGCTACCCACTCACTAGAATCTATCACTTTCTTAGACACACATCAATATTTCAAACAATTCCTTTGTGCAAAGGTTTTAACACTCCAAAGCAATGTACTATAACAAAATTTGGGACAGGGGAGAGGTATGTTATTCCTCTGTAAAGCAGGAAAGGAGGGAGTCATTATGAAAGGGGAGGTGGGAAAAAAGAGGCAGAGAAACATCTAGACCATGGGGGCGTTTTCAGGCAGATCAACTGGTCTGAGAGTTGATGGTCTTGAAGTGGACCACCTTAGAGCTCTCCATGCTCACACACCATGGAACGCCTTCCACACACACATACCTCCAACTCCAACTGTCTAGGCTGGGTAGCCACTGGGTGGGGAGAAGAGAAATGTGCAGAGCCCCATACCTGGCACATGTTGGAGAAATTGGCCAATAAGCAATCTCCTATGGTAAGGTAACCAAGGAACATTAAAGGAGAAGAGTGTCCAATGACAAATATTAAATGTTTTGGAAGTCTGTCTGTAAAATTTGTTTGTCTCTCTAAACTTTATGCTACACACAAGTGTGTCACATAGGGGGCTTGTGGAAACCAGCCAAAGAAACCAAATTCTACCTTACATCTGCACAGAGCAGAGACGAGAGAATAGCTAAAAGGGAGAGACAGGGAGAATTTTTTTTTTTTATTTCTTTTCAGAGTCATGCTCGCTTCGGCAGCACATATATTTCTTTTCAGCGTAACAGTATTCATTGTTTTTGCACCACAACCAGTGCTCCATGCAATACGTGCCCTCCCTAATACCCACCACCTGGTTCCCCCAACCTCCCACCCACTGCCCCTTCAAAACCCTCAGGTTGTTTTGCAGAGTCCATAGTCTCTCATGGTTCACCTCCCCTTCCGAATTTTGAGAGTTCCATCAAAATAGGTACTTTAAGCCAAAATTGGGGGAATAAAAGCCTCCAGGAGGCTACAAAGATTTGGGGGAAGATGTTGGATTTTGTCCAGGAGGTGAAGCAAGAGTTTATATGAATCTTGTCTTGACCTCTGAGAACAGGACAACCTCTTCTAAAATCTCAGTTACTTAGGACAAATGAACACCTGGAACAAAGCGGGCAGAAGCCAACCAAAGTCTGCATCCACTGAGTGCAACCGAAGTCCTGTAGCCAATAAACCAAAGCTTGGCCAGAAGACATGCTCAAAATCTTCTGCTCTGCTGCTTACCCTCTGGTGACCTGGGGAAGTCATCACCCTATCTATGCCTCACTGTCCTTATATGTATTAGTTATACCTATTTTGTTTATTTCTTTTGATGATTAAGTAAGATCATGTCTATAGCACATAACTTGCAAATGCTATTGGCTATTACTACTATTCTAACTATTGGTTTTATTCTTATACCCTCTGTTAAAATAGCATATGTCCAGATTTTCTTTAGATGCCTTCTAGAATTCACCGCGTATTCATTTAGCAGATTCATATTAAATGCCTTTTATGTGCAGGACACAATAAAAACAAAAATTGAAGGGGCACCTGGGTGGCTCAGTCAGTTAAGCATCTGGTTCTTGATTTCGGCTCAAGTCATGATTTCAGGGTTCTGGGATCGAGCCTGGCACTGAGCTCCTCGATCAGCAGGGAGTCTACTAGATAATCTTTACCTCTCCTTTTCCCTCTGCCCCTCCTCCCTTCATGCATGTGCTTGCATGCACTCATAAATAAATAAATAAATAAATAAATAAATAAATCATTTTTTTAAAAGTTTAATGCTTTACACATTACAGAAGTTCCCCCTTATCAGTTACCGAAGGTCAACTGTGGTCTAGAAGCAGATGATCCATCTTCTCACCCACCAGAAGGTCAATAGTAGCCTAATGCCCTGTCTCAATCCTTACATACAGTTAGTTCATTATTAAAACAGCCCACGTGTTTAATGCTGAATCGCCCAGTTACCAAAGCAAAAGCCAAAAACATGAGCGATTGTAAAATTCATATTGTCCATAAGATAAAACAAATATTATTTACCTAAGAGATTATAGTTTATGGTAGCAGCAAGACCTAAAGGAAATTATTCCAGGTGACACTGAATGAGATACTAGGCACTGAGTGACACAGTGGACAGCATCCTGAAGAATATTCTTACAATAAGTATGATTTTACTTATTTATTTGACAGAGAGAGAGAGAGCACAAGCAGGGAGAGCAGCAGGAAGACAGAAAAGGAGAAGCAGACTCCCTACTGAGTGGGGAGCCCAATTCAGGGCTCAATCTCAGGACCCTGGGATCATGACCTGAGCCAAAGGTAGATACCTAACCAACTGAGCCACCCAGGTGCCCCTAATTTTGCATTTCTATTTCATGATTAAAATAAAAGAAATACTGGGGATTTCGGAGACCAATGGAGAATAAAAAAGGAAAGGAATCCCAGCCAAAGAGGGGAGTTAAGATCTCCCAGTACTCCCACTCCAGTCAGGGGCCCATGCACTGATGGTGGAGGGCAGAGCCACAGCTCCTCCAAAAATTGGATGCTTTCTCCACATGACTGCTTCTTCCAAGGTTTCTGAGGGTTTCATGCTGGACCACAAATTGGTAAAAATGGTTCTGTGATCTGGCTTGGTCCCAGGTAGATTTAGCTGTGGTGCTTGTGGGGTCTCAATGCAGAGTATAATGTGGCTGGTTTATAGCAGGCTTCTTGTCCCGTTCCAGAGACTGGGATTTCAGGACCATGGCCTTGCCAGTTTTAAGAAGCTCCTCCGTGATTCTCCTTCACCCTTTGTGAAACACAAATCTAAGAAGGATGGATGAACTGTATAGCCTTGAGAATCCCTCTTTCTGCCTAAAATGGAGCTGGAGAGGGAAGTGGGTTATGTTCAAGGCTATATTTGCTAACAAGAGCCCAGAGTACATACTCTTGCTGTAAGCTTTAAGAAGAGCTCTGTATTTTTAAAAGATTTGAATCATATAAAAATGAAGAACATAATCAGAGGAGGAACATTCCCAAGTTAAGGTCAACATTTCTCCAAAACAGAGTTCTATGTCTGCTTCAAGGCCAGGTCCCCAGATTCCCACACTGGAGGACATGACTAATGTCATTTTGGCCTAGAAAAATGTAAGTTTCTCTACTTTGCTATGAGAAATTTCTCAACGATGCACCCAAGAAACAATTAATTTGAAGCAGCGTTTTGAAAAAGCCTCAGGGCAAAATTAGTTGAAAAATGTACTCCTGGGTATCTAAGTGAGTTATCCAACTACATGTAATTGTTGACAAAAAGCCAATTAAATTTTGAAAGGCACTTCCTGTAAGTATTGATAGTTGGTTTTAAACCTTTCTTTCTGACAGTATTTAGAGAACAGAACCACTCTTGAGACTATTTCTACGTGTGACCATAAACCCATATCTTTGGCAAATAGGACTTTATGGGTATGATCTTAATGCATCTAAAAGTGGTGCAAATCATGAATGTACATTTTTCAAAAGGGGTCTAAAAGGAAGGGAAAGCACATTGCTCTACTACTGCTTCTACTGTTCTAACTCCTCAGTAGAGTCTCCTTCCTACTAGTTTTGAATTTCACAATACCGTTAATTTTCAAGTAACTGAAATATATCATCAGTTTGTGGGACTTAATACCGATGAGTCCTGTCCAAACTCAAAGGCAAAGATTACAGATCTGGTCCTTTACCTATTTCTCTACAAAAACAATCAGAAATGGAATAAGTTCTCAAAGCCTATTTGTTACCTGAAAAAAGAAACTAGCAATTTGTTAAGGAAAAATTTAGAAGGAATGTGCTGAATGGGTCAGTAGTTTAAGGGAGTAAAGAATTTTCCCAATTAAATATGGACGAGACCAGTGTGTTCCTAAGTGAAATCATAGGAAAGAGAAATGCCAGAAAGTTGGGGTCCAGCCACAATAGCACTTCTTTAATCTGCTTTCTTTGGCTATTCTTCCATTCTTCCATATGAGATTTATCCAGGAAAAAAGATGTCTTATAAAAGGTTTAAATACAACCTAGAGAAATTACCCTGAGTTCTACCAGGGAGGATACTCCAACAGAGACATTATGAACAAAGAAAATAGCCATTAATTATAATAGACCACAAGGAGCTCAGGTGACAGGAAGTATTCATCAGGTGCTTTAATTAACTTCAGGGTCTAATTAATTATATTAATGAGGATGCATTATCAGACCAAATGAAGGAGATATGTGCAAAGTTCAGGGCACTTTGTTCCCTGGGCTATAAAACTAGGACAAGGAAGACTCCAGAGTGTCAATAAAAAAATTCTATGCTTCTCCAATCTCACCCACAAAATTTATAAACAGTTTACTTTGTCCACCATTTTGCCATCAGTACATTTCAGATGCCTAAACTTAGAGCATCTCAGATGGGATGTATTATATTTGGTTTGGGAGAAGTGATACATTTTTAAAAATCAGAGATGACCCCTTTCAAACTGTTATTTCATATGATAACTCATAACTTGGTCAGTTTAGGGCTTTGTTGTGTCTGTCTCTTGTTTCTTTTTTTTCGAACTAATAGAGTCCATGTCAAGCCAAAAATCTGGAGGGAAAAAATTACAGTTTTTTCCAGCCACAGAATTGATAAAGCCAGTTTAGCCAGTTTAATTTGTCCACAATTTCTTGAAAAGAGGAAGAAAAACTTATCAAAGAAATTGAGGCTCTTTCAAGATCTTCAAACAGCAAAAGTTAGCAATAAAATTGGAGAGCCTCATCTACCTCCTGCACAACCCCTAATGTCATTGGTCACATTTACAAAACAGAGAGCTAGCTGATGGGACAATATAGACCATTCAGGCCAAGCTATTTATCTGAGAATGGGAATAAGTAGAAGAGGTTAACCATTTTGTCTTTAACATTAGCTTTAGGGTGGAAATCAGATTTATCCTGTGCACTCACACAGATTTATGCTTTTTTTCTCAAAGAAAAATTATTAATGTGATTCAAGAAAAATAGCCTAGTCATTTATATTTTTGTAATAGAAAGAATAATGATATACAAATAAAATGCTATAAGACATATACTATCTTACATATGAGAAAACTCAAGACCAAAAAAAATGCAAATTTTGTTTTTAATTTTAAATGAGAAAGTATCTTTGAAGTGAGTGAGTCTAACTGTCCACTTAATGAAGAAATTTCATTGACAACACCTCCAGCTAGTGATTACTCTCTGAATACTTCCTGTGATTCAAGAGAATTCATATTCCACTTTTGAACAATATTATTTAATAGAAAGCTCTTCCTCATACAGAGGTAAAATACACTTCTCCATTAATCTCTGTGGGTCTTAGCTCTATGCCATGTATCTACACAGAGTAACTTCAACCATTTTATGTATATGACCCTTGACATTTTAGAGGGGTTTATTTCAGTGGATGGCTTCTACCCCATTATCACTGTGGTCATCATTTTTTTTTTATTTATTTATTTGTAAGAGAGAGAGAGGGAGAGAGAGTGAGCGAGCACAGCCAGAGGCAGAGGGAGAAGCAGGCTCCCTGCCAAGCAAGGAGCCCGATGTGGGACTCGATTCCAGGACGCTGGGATCATGACCTGAGCCGAAGGCAGCTGCCTAACCAACTGAGCCACCCAGGCGTCCCGACTGTGGTCATCATTTTATGGACACATTCCAATTCATGAGACACTCTCTCAAAAAGTAATGATCACACTGGATATAAACTTTTCATGTGCTACATAGTGTATGGTATAGCTCTATCAGATCCTTGGACTTGGACACTAACATTGGCTGTCCTGAACCCCATATTTGTATTGTGTTTTTTATAGTCACCATGTTACATCCTATGAACTCTCTTTTTCATATGAACCATATTTAAGCTACCAGTAAGCAACCGATTTCTTCATAGAGTTTGTCAGTTTTATTCTGTTCAACTTTACCTTATTTACATTAGTGATAAATTTAAAGTGGCAAGATATTTTTAAAACTTGATATTGCCATTGAACATACAGCTATTCCAATCTTTTTCAACCAAAACTTTGATATGCTTTCTACACTTTTTACCCCTTCAATAATAAAAATATTGACCAGATCAGGGTGAATTATAGAATCTTCCTAATATGATTATCATTAACAAATAGTTTGGGGGGACAAGTTATGACTCCATTTAAAGGGAAATGAGCTCTCCCACATTTGTGTTAAGTAATCTCTACACCCAAGGTGGGGCTTGAACTCACAGCCCTGAGATCAAGAGTCACATGCTCTACTGGCTGAGCAAGCCAGGTACCCTAAGTTTTAAAATGTAGGTTTAATTATTTTTCAGGCCAACAGGTCAGAAGATAAAAATTTTGTCTGTTACACACAGTTCCTAAAAAAAGGGAGCAACCAGGGTCAGCCAGGTGGCACAGGTGTTGGGGGAAAATGTGGGCAAATGCGTTTATTATGGGTTTTGCTTGAAGGATTGAATAAAGCAAGATAAGCTGCTCAGCAGGGTTAGGAATGCATAGTTTGAATAATTTCAGCAGGTTCTGGGCTACTGGGGTGGTTCCTAAATCACCCGGCCTTCAAGTGATTTAGGGCAGGAGGAGAGTGTCCAGTACCAGAAGGGTTTCATAAAAGGAAGTGGATAGGTGTATAGATTTAGGATTGGTTGGTTTGCATATCAAGTAGTTTGTTTGCTAGCTCTAGGAATTAGCTAGCCCTGGGAGGGGCAGTCTCTCTGTGTGGTCACTGAGAGCCAGTCACCAAAACACCAAGAAAACGGAAAAAAAGGCATACAACACAGTTAATACAATGTCCCCAGCCATCTGTAAGGACAGTGCCCTGCTCTGACCTAACTACATCCTACCTGTGGCATTCACTTAGCCATCCATCTGAGCCTTTTCTGTGTGTTGAAAATGCAGATTTCTAAATGCGATTTCTAGACCTCCTGAGGCTGAGAATTCACCGGGAAGCAGGGAAGGGACAGGGTGTGTGCAGGGGCAAGCTGCTCTCATGGAGGAACCCTTCACCTGAAGAGGCCAAGGCAAGGCAAGAGCCTCCTGCAGAAAGCCCCCTCCCTGGCACAGATTGTCTAGTCCTCTAGGGAAGAGAATTTGACTTTTAGTTCCCTAGATTTTCTTATCAAAATTTTTTCTGACAAGTCAGAATATTGCACTTTCCAGCCGTAGCCCTGGCATCAGTTTTCTGGATTTCCAGAAGGGTGGATGCTCTGAATATTGGTCTGTGCTCTCGGAGCACCGAAACTGCTGCCACAGGGTTACCACCGGGACTATTTTGCCTTAAGAATAAGCCTGATGGGTGCACCTGGGTGGCTCAGAGGGTTGAGTGTCTGCCTTTAGCTCGGGTCATGATCCCAGGGTGCTGGGATCGGGTCCCATGTCAGGGTCCATGCTCTGCGGGATTTTGCTTCTCCCTGCCTTCCCCCTACCATTCTCTCAACCTCTCTCTCAAATAAATAAATAAAATCTTAAAAAAAAAAAAAGAAAAAGAAAAAGAAAAGAATAAGCCTGATGGAGTCTGAAAGGACTAGAGCTGTTTGGGACCCCTGAAGAGACTCTCGAATTTCTCTTCTCACAGACCCTCTCAACCATACCCACATCTCTGCAAACACACACCCACAGGCAATAAAGGGGGGAGGGGAGAGATAATTCTCTCTTTCCCATCTCTTCCAAGTAACTTCCCTAAAAAATCTGAAAACAACAGCCAGCATAGACTCTGTGATCATCCTCACTTACTTTAGACCCGCCCCCCTGATTTACTGATCAGCATCAGACTGAAGGGTAGGTCTGGACCATATGCAAGTTGGCACCATTAGGCTCCCTTCCCGGGTGGTCTTCTTGGTGTTCCCTGCCTGACTCTGTCACCTCCCACCTAAAATCCTGGTGGTGTTGAGGATATAAAGAATATGATGTAGGTCTTTCTTTCCCTTCCTAAGTCCATAAACAGAGATCTGGAGTGATGAATTAGAAAGCCTTCATAAGATTTCCCTTTACTCTCCACCATCCCAAGCCCATAAGTCAAATGGGCAGCAGGATGCTCCCAATTGTAAAAGATACTGAAAAGCTGTCCAGTGGTTTCCCAGAGGGGCAGGGTGGAGAAGAAAAGGTGTAAAGCCATTTAGTAAGTTAACGTCTTTGCCTTGCCAGAGCCCAGGTAGCTGTCACACCCAGAAACAACATTACATCTTTGCACAGCAGCCCAGCATAGAGCTTTGCCCTCACACAAGCTGGATTCAAATTCCACCTGATCCACTAGTTGTATGACCTCCGGCGAGTTATTCTTCTCGTGGTGTCCACATTTCCACATCTGAGGAGCTAGAACAAATAGAGAAACCACCTCAGAAGTTGAAGTGAGGGCCCCATGAAATCACGTATATTAAAGCACCTAGCAACGTGCCTGGCACACACACGGTCCCCTGGCATCAGATGGAGCAAAGACCCACATGGCCTGCCCTGCGGGGGAGCCAAGGCCACAGAGTGTCCTCTGCACAGGTACACTGTGGGCCTGGAAGCCACAAGGAAATAATCTCACCTCTCTTTCACTCACTGATCCCCAAAAAACTCTTATGAAGATTGTAGAGATTTTGAGATCTGTAGGAAAAGAATCGCAAGGGATTGAGGTTCTCTATTCATCCCCACTTGACAAGAGCATGCATGGATCTTGCCATCTGTGCTCAGCACTGTGGCCCAATGTTTCAGTGCAGGAGATGTCCACAATGTCATTAGTCAATGAGCGCAACTTTGTACTGGTGTATCAGCTGGGTCCTTTATTTTCTGTTTCTGAGGCTTTGGGGCTTTGCTGACCCTGGAGGGACTGTCCATCCCAAGTCTACCGAGATCCTAGTGATTCCTTGCCTTCCAGTGTACTTTTCAAATGCAAACCAGCCATTCAGAACCCATACTTCAGCTGCCTCCTTTTTGGGGCTCTCAGACTCTGAACATTCTCCCTGTTCCCCAATCTCCCAGGCCCAAGAACCAGGGGCAGCCCCTGTGCCCCAGAGCCCACTGAAAGGATTCAAATTAGCCAATCCTAAACCCACTTGCCCTGTCTGCCCCTTTCCTCCCCATAGAAACCATAATAAAGGCTCTTGCCTACAGGTGCCCCCCTACTCCTCACCTCCTGACCATCACTGGTGCTTCTCCAGGTGGCCCTGCACAGAACAGTGTGCTCCCCTGTCTTGGGACTTGTGAGCCACAAACTATCTTTCCAATGGCAATCATCCGATCTGTTGGCCTTACCCTACTTAAATACAAAAGCCTATATTAAAACATCTGGGCACTGAGGATTTAAATTAGAAAAAGATAGCTCCCTGGGACATTTTTAATCACAGTCACATTAAGTTCCCCTGAGCTCATTTCTAGAGAGCACAACAACATCACTAGACTCACTCAGAAGTGTAGTCTGAGCGATCTCAGGATCCCTAGATGGCAGAATAGAAACCTGCCCCACTTCCTGCAAGATAGACAGAGCCCTGGAGTAGAGCTGAGAGCCCTGGTCCATCCTCACTGAGGCTCACTGCCATGTGCATATATGCTCAACAATCAGGGCACCAACGTTGTGGGGAGGCCCTGAGGCCCACCAACTGGGAGAGGCCAAAATTGAGCAAAGACCTCACAAATGCCGTAATCAACCATGGTGCTTCCAACAAGGACCGGTGATTTCTTTTTCTATATAAATTTAAATTCTCTCACATGATGATTGAGAAGGCTTCTCATTCGAAAAGTCCAAAAAAGAGAGACAGGGAGAGGAGAAGAAGGAGAAGGAGGAAGAGGAACAGGAGGAGGAGGAGGAGGAGAGAAAGGAGAAGAGAGGGAGGAAGGAGGGAGGGACAACAAAGAACACATGATAAAGGAAATAAAGAGGAAAGAACTTTAAAATTGCTTTGAGGCAGATGAGTGTGTTAGCTTGGCAGTTCTTGCCATAACAAAACGTGGTAGATGCAGTGGTTTAAACAACAGAATGTACTTTCCTGCATTCTAGATGCTTCAGGTCCAAGATTAGGGTGCTGGCAGAGCTGGTGTCTCTCGAGGCATCCCTCTTGGGCTTGTGGATGAACTCCTTCCCACTGTGTCCTCACACCGTCTCTCTGTGTGGGCACAGCCTTGGTGTTCCTCATACCGGGACCCCAGGCACATTGGGTTAGGACCCACTTGAATGGCCTCATCTTAACTCAATCACCCCTTTAAAGGCCCTGTCTCCAAATACAGTCACTTTCTGAGGTCCTGGGGGTTAGAGAGCAACACACGATTTTTGAGGAGACTCAATTCAACCCATAACGGTTCATAATTTTAACCAATAGGCAGTTCAGTGTATTTGAGTCCAGTGTCAGCCATTTACAAGGCGACCTGAGGCCAATCTCCTACTGTCTCAGCGCCTCACTTCCTTATCCGTTAAAATGAAAATAACAGTCTCTGCCTGATTTCTGAGACTACAAAAAAACATATAGAGCAGGAACAGGCATCTTGAGCTCAGAAAATGTTACCAGCACCCTAAGTATCATTATTTGAGTGGAACTTACTTCCACTTCCAGTGACTTGGGTCACTTGGGCTGTCCAGCTGTGAGTGTAAGGAGCACAGTGGAATGAAAGAGAACTCCAAATAAGCTAAACTGTCAGCTTATATCAGAAATTCATTATTTTACTCTGAACATAAAAAAGACACAATTTGGGGCGCCTGGGTGGCTCAGTCGGTTAAGCATCTGCCTTCGGTTCACATCATGATCCCGGGGTCCTGAGGCAGTCCCGCTTCAGTCTCTTCACTCTGCTTCTCCCTCTACCCTCCCCCCCCAACTAGTGATCTCTCTTTCTCTCTCTCTCTCTCTCTCTCTCTCACACACACACACACACACACACACTTTCTCTCAAATAAATAAATACAATCTTTAAATGAGAAAAAAGGACACAATTTTAAGTAATAGAAAACCAGTTTCTCCTGCACCTTATGTTGGATAAGATGTGAAGAATATCAGCTTGAGGGGAACATCATTATTGCCTTCATAGGCAGAGCTCATGGTCTTAGCCCAGGGAATGTACGTGCCCCCTTTACCCAAGAGTCTTGGGTACATGCATTGATCCAACCAAGCAAGGTTTGGCATAATATCCAGGAGGCTGGAGTAGGATATGAGTAGAACAGATTAATTGTACTGATCATAGTCAGGAAAGCAACAGGATATAAAAGAGGGACAGTGAGCATGGAGCTTTGATAATAAGGGAATTTGAGAATGAGAATTTGTAGGTCTTTATCTAGGACCATCAAATATCCAGACATTGAATCTGTGGGAAAAAATAGCCTTATCACTAGAGCTATGTTTTTTTTTTTTTCCTAGGGCCAAGATGGTTCATCTGATCTCACCCCAGCTGGAAAAGTGACTCCCATGCTTCCTGGATTTGACCTTATAAACATTTAAATTCTCTCAGTTTTAGTGTCTTTAAAACTGAAAAATGGAAATTATAAAATCTTATTTGCAAGGTTGTGAAAATAACAAAAAAGAATCTAAAGCCCTCAGCAATGGTAGACGTTTTTGTTGTTACTATAGTTTTTACTCACGTCTCTTTGCCCCGTCTGTAACAAGAAACAACCTGGTGGTTTATTCATTTACTTTAGAGAAACACCCACACCATGAAGCAGAGCACACACCACATCAGACACAAGTGTTCTAGTCTCTGCCAGATTAGCAAGTTAGCTTTCTGGTGTGCATGCTACACTTCTGTGAGTTTGGTCGAATAAATCATTCTGATCAGTTCTGGAACACTAGGAAGACTAAACTTAAATGCATGTGAGGCTGAGGGTCAGACTCTGGCACACCATCGTACGATCCTGCCATCTGGGGAGGCCTGGCCTAAGTGGCTGACCACCAGATCTCCCTGATAGAACCTCCCTATCCCACTCTGCTAATTGCAACATAAGAAGAATGGGAGGTGAGGGGTTTGAGCTAAAGCCGTAATGTCCTCATTCTCTGTTCTAAGCAATCATTATAATTGCTTTCATTCTAAAATACTTTTAAGTGTAGCATATCCCTTGATTATAATATCAGCTTTGCGGATAGAGAGAGAACAGTGAATCACAATCTTTCTTTGATAAAAAGAAACACAAACCTTGAGATGTTAAAAGTCTTACTCCAACCTTGCCTTTGCTATCAGGTGGAATCAGAATCTGCGTAGATCCATCATAAACTCCTGCAAAATAATACAGGATTGCTTTTATACAAGAGTTAGTCAACCTTTCTCGTACTCCCTGTTTAAAGGAATTATTTCCCTTGTAATCATTTCTGTGATGCAGTGAAACATTCAGTGGACGACAAGACTTCATACTGTTAAAAAAAAAAAAAAAAGAGTGAGGAGAGCAACATATATTATGGTAGGAAATCTAGGCTGAACCCTTGACCTTCAAACGACGTTCTGACAATGGCTGGGTAGTTCTTGTTGGACCAATCTTCCCACAAACAGCAATTATAAACTCTGGATCAAATATTAAAACAACCACCTAAAGATACTAAAGAATAAACAAAGCAGGAAGATATTAGAAGATGGACATAAGGAAGAAGAGAAGACATGGATGAGTTGTCCATTTGGGGGGGTGTTGTTGTTGTTGTTGTTTTTTAACGTGAGGGGAGGTCCCAGTCTATACCATGTGGCTAAACCTGGGATTTTTTTTTTTTTAAGTCTTACTGGCTTGAAGAATAAGAGAACTGAGATTGGACAGAACTAGCAGTTAGAAAATAAGGAGAAGGGGGCACCTGGGTGCCTCAGTCAATTGGGTATCTGCCTTCAGCTCAGGTCATGATCTCAGGGTCTTGTGATAGGGCCCCACATCAGGCTTTCTGCTCATCAGGGGGCCTGCTTCTCTCTCTCTCCCTCCACCTGCTGCTCTGCTTGCTTGTGCTCACTCCTGTCAGATAAATAGATAAATAAACGAATAAAATCTTTTAGAAAGAAAGAAAGAAAGAAGAGGAAGGAAGGAAGGAAAGAAAGAAAGGAAGAGAGGAAGGAAGGAAGGAGGATAATCTCAGAAATTAGAGGGCCAGAGAATCAAGTTCTATGTATAAACACAGTCCAGATCCCTCACTAACCACTGAATCACATGCACAGTCCAGCTCCATGCCAGAATGAAACAGGGAAAACAGAGTTTGCAGTTTGAGTTCAGCAAGTTATCACCCTGCACAAATAAAACATCATTTTTTTGTGTGATAGCAGAGTCCAGATTTATATAGCAGATCACTCACAATATCCAGGACACATTCCAAAATTATGTGACATACAAAGAAACAGGGAAACATGATCTATCTTTATTTTTGTATTTAAGTTCAATTAACCAAGGTATAGTACATCATTAGTTTTTGATATAATGTTCAAAGATTCATTAGTTGTGTCTATCACCCAGAGCTGATCACATCACATACTCTCTTCAATGCCCATCACCCAGTTACCCCATCCCCCCACCCAGCTCCCTTTCTGCAATCTTCAGTTTGTTTCCTGGAGTCAAGAGTCTCATATGATTTGTCTCCCTCTCTGATTTCTTCCCATTCAGTTTCCTCCCCACCCCTACTGTCCTCTCCCTATTCTTTATGTTCCACATATGAGTGCAAATATATGATAATTGTGTTTCTATAATTGACTTATTTCACTTAACATAATGCCCTCCAGTTCCATCCATGTAAATGTAAATGGTAGATATTCATCCTTTCTGATGGCTGAGTAATATTCCATTGTGTATATATGAACCACATCTTCTTTATCCATTCACCCATTGAAGGACATCTCAGATCCTTCCACAGTTTGGCTACTGTGGATATTGCTGCAATGAACATTGGGGTATGTCCCTTCATTTCACTACATCTGTATCTTTGGGGTAAATACCTGGTAGTGCAATTGCTGGGTGATAGAGTAGCTCTATTTTTAAAGTCCTGAGGAACCTTCATACTGTTTTCTAGAGTGACTATACCAGCTTGCATTCCCACCAACAGTGTAAGAGGGTTCCCCTTTCTCCACATACTCTCCAATATCTGTCATTTACTGACTTGTTAATTTTAGCCATTCTGACTGATGTGAGGTGGTGTCTCATTGTGGTTTTGATTTATATTTCCCTGATGGCAAGTGATATGGAGCATTTTTTCATGTGCCTGTTAGCCTTTTGTATGTCTTTTTTGGAGGAGAGTCTGTTCATGTCTTCTGCCCACTTCTTGATTGGATTATTTGTTTTTGGGTGTTGAGTTTGAGAAGTTCTTTATAGATCTTGGATACCAGCCCTTTATCTGATGTGTCATTTGCAAATATCTTCTCCCATTCCGTGGGTTGCCTCTTTGTTTTGTTGACTGTTTCCTTTGCTGTGCAGAAGCTTTTGATCTTGATGAAGTCCCAAAAGTTCATTTTTGCTTTTGTTTCCTTTACTTTTAGAACCTTGCAAGAAGTTTGCTTCATCAGATGTCGAAGAGGTTGCTGCCTGTGTTCTCCTCTAGGATTTTAATGTATTCCTGTCTCACATTTAGATCTTTCATCCATTTTGAGTTTACCTTTGTGTGTGGTATAAGAGAATGGCCCAGTTTCATTCTTCTGAACTTGGTTGTCAGATTTTCCCAGCAACATTTATTGAAGAGACTGTCTTTTTCCCATTGGACATTCTTTCCTTCTTTGTCGAAGATTACGTGACCATAGAGTTGAGAGTCTATTTCTGGGTTCTCTATTCTGCTGCATTGATCTATGTGTCTGTTTTTGTGCCAGTACCATGCTGTCTTGATGATCACAGCTTTGTAATAGAGCTTGAAGTTAGACATTGTGATGCCCCCAGCTTTGTTTTTCTTTTTCAACATTACACTGCTTATTCGGGGTCTTTTCTGGTTCCATACAAACTTTAGGATTATTTGTTTCAGCTTTGTGAAAAATGTTGGTGGTATTTTGATAGGGATGGCATTGAATGTGTAGATTGCTCTGGGCAACAGACATTTTAACAATGTTTATTCTTCCAATTCATGAGCATGGAATGTTTTTCCATCTCATTGTGTCTTCCTCAATTTCTCTCATAAATGTTCTGTGGCTTCTGAAGTACAGATCCTTCACCTCTTCGGTTAGGTTTATTCCTAGGCATCTTATGGGTTTTGGTGCAATTGTAAATGGGCTTGATTCCTTAATTTCTATTTCTTCAGTCATATTACTAGTGTGTAGAAATGTAACTGATTCCTGTGCATTGATTTTGTATCCTTCCACATTGCTGAATTGCTGTATGAGTTCTAGTAATGTGGGGGTGGAGTCTTTGGGTTTACCTTATGAAGTATCATGTCATCTGCAAGAAGAGAGAGTTTGACTTCTTTTTTGCCAATTTGAATGTCTTTTATTTCTTTTTGTTGTCTGATTGCTGAGGCTAGGACTTCTATTACTATGTTGAACATGAGTGGTAAGAGTGGGCATCCCTGTCATGTGCCTGACTTTAAGGGAAAAGTTCTCAGTTTTTCCCCTTTGAGAATCCTATCTTTAGAAGACAACCAGCAGATACTAACTCTGAGGTTATCTAGAGGCTGGAATTAGTAGACAAAGATTTTTAAGCAGCTACTATGACTATGACTCTAGACATAAAAGAAAATATGCTCATAATTAATGCAAAGAGAAAAAAATCTCAGCAGAGAAATAGACACCATAAAAAAAGAACCAAATGGAAATTCTATGACTGAAAAGAATAATACTCAAAATTAAAAATTCATTGACTGAACTTAAGAGCAAATTGAGAACATCAGATTTTTTAAAAGATAAAAATAGAAATTATCCAATATAAAAAACAAAGAGGAAAAAAGATATTTTAATAAGTGAATAGAATCTCAGAGAACTGTGAGATCCATCAGGTCATCAATACCAGTAGTTTTATGTAACTGTTCCCAGATGATCAATTAGCCAAATGTCCCAAAGATGGAACGATCCCTCATTCACCTGTAGACAAAAACTCTGAATGACCTTATTAAATATAATGCATATGACCCATCAATTTCTAGCAATACTAAGAAATCAGGCCTTAATGGCAAGATAAGCTTGGTAATTCAGACGATGTGAAAGGTAAAGAATGTATCATTTCCTGGAAATACATGAAACTTGAAGAACTAAAAGCCTCCTGAAAGACATGGGTTTAAAATTCTCACAGATGTTCAGGAGAAAGTGAAATATAAAAAAAGGACTCAGTCTGGGGCACCTGGGTGGCTCAGTGGGTTAAAGCCTCTGCCTTTGGCTCAGGTCATGATCCCAGAGTCCTGGGATCGAGCCCCGCATTGGGCTCCCTGCTCAGTGGGGACCCAGCTTCCCCCTTCTCTCTCTGCCTGCCTCTCTGCCTACTTATGATCTCTGTCTGTCAAATAAATAAATTAAATCTTAAAAAAAAATACAAAACTTGTACCAAATATTCAATTAAAAAAAAAAGTCTCAGTCTTTTTATAATGGCTCATGTTTAAAAGCCTTAAACAGCACAACGGATGCTGGATCTTGACCAGGAATCAGATGCTTGACAACCAGATCCTGCAACCTCAGCAAGTCTGGGAAGGTGTCCTTTTTCCTCTCAGCACTGATAAAACTCTCTGCAGCTCTAGAAAGGCAGCACCAGAAAAAGATATAAAAAATCAATTGGTCATCAATCAATCAATCCATGGCATTAGCATATTTGTAACTTGTACTAGTAAGTGCAATTCATTTAGTAATTGTCACTATGTTTCTGTGCACTCTTTCCTGCTGGTTACCTGAAGCATTTGATAGAGGAGATTCATGATTTTATTTAATGTTGAGAAGAGTTTGATTAAATAAGTTTGCAATCAAAGCTTAAGCATTTGGGTAATTTAATTTGTTAAATGTGTAAATTTTGACATAATCATCTTAGGTAGCATGTAAATACTTAGAGGAACATCAATCATTTATGTTTAATGTTTGAAGAAATGTTTAAATAAGTTATAATACTAATAAAATGGACATTAAATAAAATATGAATAGCTGCTAATGTTATCTACTGCTTGAGATATTTTGGTCCATGGAGAAGAATCTGGTTAACAATTTTTTTTTTTTTTAAAGAAAGAAAGAGAGAGAAAGAGAGAGAGTGCACACTTGTGTACTTACATGCAAGCAGAGGGGAGGGGTAGAGAGAAAGAGAGAATCTTAAGCAGGCTCTATGCCCAGTGAGGAGCCTTATGCCCTGAGATCATGACCTTAGCAGAAATCAAGAGTCAGTTGCTTAACCAACTGGGCCACCTAGACGCCCCCTATTTAACATTTTTTATAAAGTTCTATAGCAAATGCAGACAAAACCTAGAAGGAAAAAGGTATTTTATGCAGGTCTCCATAATACTATATTGCACACTACTCAAATTCCAACTTAAGAGATTTCTAACTTTAGTGTCCTAACTTCCATTTTCAACAGATAAGATTTAATCTAGTTCTGATGTAGAAGAATATAATATTGCCTCCACAACTAGAGGTACAGATAAAGGAAAAAGGGCAATTTTGCATTCCTGACAGATTCATGCCCCACAAGAAACACGTTTGATATTTGATCTTTTTCCTTTGCATGTCCATACCCAAATTCATCTTTCAGGCAGGCAAGAGGCCCACACACAAGGTAATAACCAGCTTTCAGTGAACATAGATACCAACACAAGAGGGCCAAAAAGAAAGATCCTTCAAACTGGCTGTAAATGTTATTTCTCTCCACACATATCTTTTTTTTTTTTTTTTTTCAGAATTTTTTTACCTTTATTTACCAGTTTTCAGAGTAATGAGTTAATTGGTGCCCTAGCAGTATCCAAAAGGGGCTAAAAAATTTTTTTTAATATCAGAAAGGCACAGATTTTTAGATGACACATATATATATATATTCATTTCCTGTAACCATTATTCTTTTTTTAAAAATTATTTATCTAGAGAGAGAATGTGAGCATGTGCACACAAGGAGGGAAGAGACAGAGGGAAAAGGAGAGAGGAAATCTCAAGAAGACACCACGCCACGCTGAGTATGGAGCCCAACACAGGACTTGATCTCACAACTCTGAGATCATGATCTGAGCCAAAATCAAGAATCGACACTTAACCACCTGAGCCACCCAGGTGTCCCTCATCATTCTTTCTGATGGTCAAATTGCCTTCTGTTGATGCCTACTGTGTCCTTTGAAGATGACCCTAGTAATTTTTTTAATTGTAGTAATTGTAGTAAATTATACATAAATTTTGTCATTTTCACCATTTTAATTGTATAGTTCAGCTTTAGTAAGAACATTCACGCCCCCCAATCTCCAGAACTCCTCATTTTCCCAAACTGAAACCCTCTATTCATTAAACAATAACTCCCCACACTCTCCTCCCAACCATACCCTGACAGCCACCATTTTTTCTGTCTCTGAATTTGACTACTCCAGGCATTTCCTGTAAGTCAGATGACATGGTATTTGTCTGTGACTGACTTATTTACTTAGCATGTCTTCAAGATGCATTCATGTTGCATTGTGTGTCCAAATTTCATTGATTTTTTTAGGGCTGAATAAGATACACTGTAGGTGTGTATCACATTTTGTTTGTCCGTGCATGGATGGTCCCTTGGGTTGCTTCCACCTTTTGGTAATTGTGAATGATGAACATGGGCATACAAGTATCTGTTCAAGTCCCTACCTCCAATTCTTTGAAGCTTATACCCACATATGGAGTTGCTGGATCATATGGTAATTCTGTATTTAGTTTTTAAGGAACTACCCCCACTGTTTCCCAGAGCAGCCGCACCACTTTACATTCCTACCAGGAGTGCCCAAGCATTCTGATTTTTCCACATATTCACCAGCACTTCTATTCTGTTTGTCTTTTTTTTTTTAATGATATCCATCATAAAAGATGATTTTTGCATTCCTGGCTGTGATGTATGCCCCACAAGAAATGTGTTTGATGTTCGATCATTTCTTTTGACTGTGTATACCTAAGTTCATTTGCCAGGCTGGCCAAAGAACCACACATAAGAGAATGGGGAGTGACGAAATATGGGTATCCCTCTTGGAGTGATGGAAGGGTCTTGGAACTAGCTAGATGGGATGGGTGTACACCACCATGAATGTACTGAAAGCCACTTAATTGTAGACTTTAAAATAGCTAAAGGTTAAATTTGTGGTATGTGAATATTACGTCAATTAAAACAAAATGAACAAACCAACAAAAAAACAGCGGAATGAGGTGGGATAAAGGAATAAAACCACTGCCGGATAAGCAAGGAAACATTTCTGAGGAGCTCCTGAGTGGCTCGGTTGGTTAAGAGACTGTCTTTGGCTCAGGCACTGATCTTAAGGTCCTGGGATCTAGCCCCAGGTAGGGCTCCCTGCTCAGCAAGGGGTCTGCTTCTCCCTCTCCTTCTATCCCTACCCCCTAGCCCCCACCCCCACTCATGCTCTCTCTCACTTGCTCTCATTCACTATCTCAAATAAACAAGAAAAATCTTTAAAAAAAAAATAAGTACGTTTTTGAGAAAAAAATATTTGAAGCCGGAAGTGTGAGGACCAAAGTTAAGTGACACAGTGACATAGGAAACTGAAGAGCCAGACACTATTTCAAACTGAGATGAAGGGGATGGGAGGGCAGTGAGGAAGTTCTTCAAGATTGTTCCAGATTCTTTGCAGGTTAATTTAGGTATTTGGGACTGAAAGGGAAACTGAAAATCAAAACAGCCAGTAATTTCACTGTAGAGACCTCAAAAACAGACCCCTAAAAAATAACAATAAGCGGTATGTCATCTTAGGCTTTGTCGGGCTCTGTCACTTGTTATTTCCCCAATATGGGACTGAACCCTAGTGGCTTCCACGGTCAAGGAAAGTTTTCTCTCTGAAAATTTGATCAGGGCTTTCCCTATCAAGTAATCAAAGTAATTAAATGATAAAAAGTATAATTTTTGCCTAACAGTTCAGCAAAATTTTAAGATTGGTAATGCTAGTATTGGTAATGTGTGGAACAGGGCACTCTCAGGCTCTGATGGTGGCAGTGGAAGATCAGCAGCTCTAGGGGGTAATTTGGTAATATGTAATCAGTTTTTTAATATGCACACCCTTTGCCCAACAGTCTTACTTCTGTAAATTTATCCTAAGGAAATAACTGAAATGGCATATAAAGTTTAATGTACAAATACGTTCATCATGGCATTATTTGTAATGAAGAAAAAATAGGAAGTATTTTTTCTCAATTCTCAGTAGAGAATTCATTAAATACCTTATGGTAAAGCCATGCAGTGAAATGCTGCTATATGGATTTAAAAATAATCATGAAGATCCGTATTCATTATAAAGAAAAATGCCCATGATATTGTTACATTTGATAAAAAAGATTACAAAACCGTATGTGTATGATCACATTTTTTTGTATATACATAGAAAAAATGTGGAAGGGCACTCATCCAAATGTTAGTAGGTTTTCTCTCTGGACAGAGGTAATTTTCATTTTTGCTTTACACTGTTTATATTGCCTAGATTTATTTCTATTAATGCATTATTTTCATTACAAGAAAAAAATATATAAAGTGGTGTTTATTTTGAGAAACTCTCTAGTAAAGAAAAAATAAAAATGAAAAAAACTTAAGAACATAAAATACTTCCAAGACAAAGATACTGATGAGCTCAGCTTGGGTTGACGTCTCCGCTGGATCAATGGCGTCTGGCCACTGGATTCCTCCACTGTGAATCAAGGCTCCTGGAGAAGAGGAATTCACCGTGAGCCAAGCAGTCTCTCCAGTTTTTGTATATTATGCCATTTCAGCGAATTTATGGAAAAATATCCTGAAGGCAAGCCTTAGGCCTCTAGGTTTAGATCAGAAATTGTAATTGCAGCTATAAATTGGAAACTCTTAGAAGCTAAAAAAAAAAAAAATCCTACCTGCACTACCACACCTCAAACAAAATTCTGTAGTTGGTGAGTAAGGCCCACACATGTTATATTTTAAACACTCCAGGGGATTCTAATATACAACCTGGGTTGAGAAATAATGGTCTAGGCCAGACTGAGGATTTTTTGTTGTGGAATTAGCATCTATGTGATTTAGAACCAAGGTTCTCAAACATGGGGAACAAGTTAGAAATGCAGATTCCTTGGCTTCAACTCAGACGTTCTAATTTAGTAGGTTTAGGTGGGGCCCAGGAATCTGAATTTTTTACAAGTACATCCCAGGTGATTCCAGCAAAAGTAATAGAAGAGCTTCTGGAAATAAATAAATAAATACATACGTACATACGTACATACTAAATAAACAAACAAAAAGTACATTTTACAAGATACGTAGAGTAAAAGGTTTAGCATGATTCTAGTCAGACCTTAAAAGCAGAAGGCCATCAGAAATATTTCTGCCGCTGGGGCGCCTGGGTGGCTCAGTGGGTTAAAGCCTCTGCCTTCAGCTCAGGTCATGATCCCAGGGTCCTGGGATCGAGCCCCCCATCAGGCTCTCTGCTCAGCAGGGAGCCTTCTTCCTCCTCTCTCTCTGCCTGCCTCTCTGCCTACTTGTGATCTCTGTCTGTCAAATAAATAAAACCTTTAAAAACAAAAACAAACAAACAAACAAAAAGAAATATTTCTGCCAAGAAATCTAGTATCGAAAAGTATGTAGATTTCAAGAAGTTACTTCTACAGAGGTTAAACAACACTGACAGAGAGTGGCACAGGATGGAAAATTTTTACTATTTTATTTTGTTTTATTTTATTGTATTGTATTTACTCTTCAAGTGCATCATTTAGGGCTACTAAAGAAAGTTGTCCCCAGAGCAGCAGTGTGACAGGGAAAGAGTCACTACTCACCATAGTACTGTCCTCTGGCATGAAAAAGATAACTTCCTTCCTGCTGCTATTCAGGGGACACTGGGTTTCCCTTTATCAGACTTTCTTCCCTCAACTTCAGAAATCTGTGGAGTAAGATAGAAAACAACATTCCTGTGATCGAATGGGGAAATTTTTTTTTAAATGCTTTCAAATAGATGAGGAATAAGTTAGAAACTCAACTCTTGGGAAAGTCTTCTTTCAGAATCTCTTAATGCTCTCCACGTCCTTTCGAGGAAAAATAATTCAAAGAAAAATTATGGAATAATGTCTCCCAGGGGGCACGAACAGAGTGGTTTTCGTACAAAGAACACAATAGTTGTTCTCTTGGAGAACTTTCCTAATATTTTCCGGTATCACTCCACCCCTCAAAACGAAAGCACTGCACTGAAGGCCCATGAAAGTTTTCCATGGCAGGCTGGAGCAGAGCTTAATCTAAAAGTCAGTCTCCAGTGGCATACAAGTCCTCCTTTCCTTGACAGAATGAGAAGCAAGAAGGCTGTGTTTAGACTTACTGTCCATGCGTGGTCCTCCCCCTCATCCCTGCTCACTGCCACAAACGTTTTGCCCCCACTGCACTCCAGCTCTGCAAGATGACGCTGATGGAATAAGTTACAGCTCCAGAGCTGCTTGCTTGTCCTAACTCATAAACCAAGGGATGCAAACACCACATGTAAACCCTCAAAATAGGAACATCAGTTAGCCACTGTGAACCGTGTTGAACTTTTTCCTGGTCTCCTCTTTGCTTTTAGGAAGTCATGACAACACATCTGGACAGATTGCAAGGGAGTCCTTGTGGTTAGATGTCTAACTGGTGAGTCCCTTACAGTCTTGGGCTCAAATTCCAACCCTACCACTTCTAATGCGTGATCTTGAGAAAGTCACCTATCTTCTGTCAACCTCATTTTCCACATCTGTAAAAGGGGGCTGTGAACAGATGGCACCAGCTTCAGTGTTTAAATAAGATCACACATGCTAAACTATTGTCATGGCATCCAGAATGTAAAAACTGCTTAATCAATCATAGTTATTGGTACATTATTGTTAATTTATCATCAGCATGATCACCAGCCAGAGAACTGCATCTTCTAGAAAGAATTACCATAAAGAAGAATAGAGGATGGATCTGTATCCCGGGTCCCAACAGGAAACAGATGACACACTAAAAATAGATGTTCAAAGAGAGCTCAATGACAGACGTGTTTACCAGAGTGTGGACGGGGGTAGTAACCAAAGGGAAAGAGCAGAGTATTCCTGGCCTAGGAAAAGAAACCACTGCCCCCTGTGGCCTGAAGGGATCAGAGAAGAATGTGTCCAAGCTCCAATAGAGGATACCCAGCAGGAACTGTGGCTTGACAGACAAGCAGCCACTGTCAACTCAAGGCTGGTCATGGAGGCGGCCAGGGGGCTCAATCAACAGACCTTTCTCTCCTTCCACTCCCCAGTCTCCTGACAGAGTCCATTGGCCAAACTCCACCAAAACTTGCCAGAGGGCAAGGGCTTGGCTTGTCAGAGTAGACAGCAGGTAGAGAGAGAAGGTGGAGTGTGCATCCTCAGGGATAAGTGGGGCATGTGAACAGAGGTGGTGGGACTCTCCTTGACAGATGCAATGGACCCTCCTTTACTGAACCATGGGGACAGTAGGATGTCTGAGTAGAGATGGAGATGTTTACAGGTGGCAGGTGGAGAGAGCTAAGGGAGTTCTAGCATGAGAGTAATGATTTTTGTTTTCTCAGTAAAGTTAATAGAGCTCACTAATTATGAGGCTGAAGGCATCATAGCAGGGATTTTGAGAAAAGTTGGCTATCATCTTGGGGTAGTCATGAAGAACTTATATAAAAGATCTTCAGGCAATGTTTAGGGTCTTAATGATGTCAGAGACTACTAGCCCCAATTTACATGGATCTTTTAATGTTCAGCAGGCTGGGGACATAAGTGGAGATGTTGAATTGGTGAGATGGGGAAATGCTTAAGCACGAAGAACCTGGTAGATTGGCAGAAAGGGGAAAAGTAAAGAACTTTGAGATTTTCATGAAGTAAATGTAGCAATCAGGAGAAAGAATGTGAGATAGATGACAAGAGAATGTGAACAGTTTATGAAAGAGTAGAATATAGGAGTAAAAGGTAAATATCTTCTAAGTCAGGACAAGAACTAGGGTGGTCATTGGAGCAGCAGGCTAAGAGAGAGGTGGAGGTGAAGGCCATCAAAGTTAAAGAAGCTGCATCAGCTAAGATAGCATCCCAAACTGACCCATGTGCTGAGATGCCACAGCAAATTCACAGAGTGCCATGCTGAAGGCAAATACAGAGATGTTGGATGTCTTTCAAAAACCATGTGAACTATTAGCTTAGAATAGTTCACAGTTCCAACATCAGACCATACTACTTACATTCAGTGACATTATATCTCTACAAGAGTGAGTTTTCCACAACTGTAGGGACAGAAAGCAAACACCACACAAAGACCAATGTGAACAGGAAAAGAGAGCACCAGTATCCAGTCTGATTCCAAGGTCTGAGAAGTTACGAATCACCCAACACACACTCACTAGAAAGTCATTGTGTTATTTAAGAATAAAATTGAAATAGTATTTTTTTCTTTCAATTTATATGTAGTACTTTTTTCAAATGGCTAAGTTGTTCAGGTATGAATACATATTAGTTTGTTTAGACCTAACTGTTCAATGAGTGGGATTGTTAGGTATTTCATTTGGACTCAATGCACCGTAAGAAATTTATTGAGATGCTAAGGGTGTCCTGACCTGGGAAAGTTTAAGAACCTCAGAGGTGGCAAGTTTTCTGCTACATTTTAAAAAATAATCTTGTCCTTTTCAACAAATGAAGCTGGGAAAACTGGATATCCACATGCAAAAGAATGAAGTAGGACCTGTACCTCACATAAGATGCAAAAATTAGCTCAAAGTGGATGAAAGACCTAAGAGTGAAAACTAAAACCATAAAACCTTTAGAAGAAAACAGAGGAAAACTTCATTTGGATATTGCATTTGGCGTTATGTCTTGGATATGACCCTAAAAGCAAATACAACAAAAGAAAAATAAGATAAATTGAACTCGTTCAAAATTTAAAACTTTTGTGCCTTAAAGGACACTAGTAAGAGAGTGAAAAGGAGACCCATGGAAAGGGAGAAAATATTTGCAAATACATCTGATAAAGGATTAACATCTAGAATACATATAGAACTCTTAAAACTCAACAACATCAAAAAAACAAACAACCCCATTCAAAAATGAACAAAGGACATGCTAGACATTTCTTCAAAGAAGATATACAAATGGCCAATAAGCACATGAAAAGATGCTCAACATCACTAAACATTCAGGCAGTGTAAATCAAAACCACAAGATATCACTTTATGCCCATTAGGATGGCAACTATCAAAAAAAGAAAACAAAAAAACATAGGTGCGCCTGCGTGACTCAGTCCCTTAAGCATCTGTCTTCAGCTCAGGTCATGATCCCAGGGTCCTAAGATTGAGCCCCACATCAGGCTCCCACTCCCGGCCAAGCGTGGGGAGTCTTCTTTCTTCTCTCCCTCTGCCTGCTGCTCCCCCTGCTTGTGCTGTCTCTGTCTGTCCCTGACAAATAAATAAATAAACCACCCTGGGTGGTTCAGTCAGTCAAGTCCCTGTCTTCAGCTCAGGTCATGATCTCAGGGTCCTGGGACTGAGTCCCACATCTCGCCCCTTGCTCAGCAGGGATCCTGCTTCTTCCTCTGTCTGCCGCTCCCCCTGCTTGTGCTCGCTTACTCTCTCTCTCTGACAAATAAATAAAATCTTTTTTAAAAATATAAATAATTGGGGCACCTGGGTGGCTCAGTGGGTTAAAGCCTCTGCCTTCGGCTCAAGTCATGATCCCAGGGTCCTGGGATCGAGCCCCACATCGGGCTCTCTGCTCAGTGGGGAGCCTGCTTCCCTTTCTTTCTCTCTGCCTACTTGTGATCTCTGTCTCTCAAATAAATAAATAAAAATAGAAATAAAAATAAAATATTTAAAAAATATATATATATGTATATATATATATATAAATAATTATTGGAAAGGGTATAGAGAAATTGGAACCCTTGGATATTGCTGGGAGGAAAGCAAAATAGTACAGGTACCAAGAAAAAAATATGGTAGCTCCTCAAAAAATTGAACACACATATCATATATATAATCCACCAATTACACTTCTAGGTATATACCCAAAAGTAGTGAAAGCAGGAACTTGAGCAGGTAATTGTATATCAGTGTTCATAGCAGCTTCTCATAAGAGCCAAAAGAAGGAAACAACCCAAATGTCCATAGCCTGATGAATGGATAAACAAAATGCGGTGTATATACACACAGTGGGATGTTATACAGTCTGTAAAAGGAATGAAGTTCTAATGCAACATAAATAAAATGCAACATGAATAAAACTTGAAGACATTATGTGAAATGAAATACACCAGACACAAAAGAATATTGTATGACTTCACTTACATGCAGTATTATGCAGTCAAACTCATAGAGACAGAAGGTGGAGCAGTGGTTACAAGGGGCTGGGGGAGGGGAATGGCAAGTTTTGTTTTGTGGGTACAGGGTTTCAGTTTGGGATGTCTAAGAAGTTATAGAAATAGGTAGTGGTGATGGTTGCCCAACAATCCGAATTATACCCTCAAGAAAGTTTCAAAAGGTACGTTTTATGTATGTTTTACCACAATTTTCGTTTAAAAACTCTAAAAAAATCGGAAGATACCCTATTTGGCAAGCATCACAGTAACAAATGGTTTAGACATCAATGTATCCATTGATGATACTAGTGGGTGAAAGTATGATGGAGAACAGGAAACTTAGTGTCAAGGTACCTCCCTTCTCTTAATTATAGAAGGAAAACCGTGACTTTTAGAGTGGAGAAACCAGGCAGACAGGACCTTAACCAAGTGATCCAGTTCACCTCACCAGTATTAGGAGTAATGGACCCTCTGGGCCTCCTGACAGCTGCACCAGGAAGAACACAACAGCACTTCCTTTCAGCTGTGCTCCTGCCAAAAATGCGTAGCCTAAATCTAATGATAAGGAAGTACCAGGGCAAAAGATACCACAATGAAAAAGGAAATTCCCAAATCAATGGGCTTACAACAAGGAAGATTTCTTCTTTCACCAGGAGGTAGAACTGCCCCAGCCTTAGCTAATCTAGCATTTTAGATTTGTTTTTGTCTCTTGACGGTTTTCATTCTGCTATCCTTAGCCTGTTCAGCTTTCCTGTGTTTGCAAGAGGGCTGTGGCTCCCATGTTATGTTCCAGACATAGCAATGGGCAACGGAGACAAGGAGCTATCTCTTCTGATATTTCTCACTTTTAATCAGCGAGGAAAAGGTTTCCTAGAAGACCCCAATACAAGTTACCCTCCTGGGTCTTTGGCCCAATATAGGTCACATATGAACCCCAGAACAAATCTCTGTTAAAGGGGAAAGGGATTCCCTGGGCTATTCAGGAAACCTGTGGATGTCACATGGGGAAAGGTGGCCACCCAAACCGCAGTGGGGCTCTTTGGCAAGTGCTGCTTCCTGACAGCGCACAGGAGAAGAAGGAGGCACAAACAAGTCAGCTCCAGAGAAAGGGAGCAGGGGACAACGGCAAAAGACTGCCACCCCAAACAACTCCTTGGTCCTATATTTATTAGATATAGACAGTAATCAACAAAGGAGCCAAAGAAGGCTACACATTAATCATATGTCTTGTAGATAAAAATGAAGGCAAAATATATTTGGTCAAGCAGTATAAAGTTTATAGTTGAGCAATCACATTCAAAGGGATCATCTAATTAGCCACAGGTGCTCTCTGGGGAAGGGGAGATAATGGAAAAATGAAGCAGGCGGCGTTCCGCCCTGAGCAGGCCAGGTATCCCCAGCTGCTCAGCTTCAAGGACATATATCATTCTCTCCCCCAGAGGCCTGTTGCCAGTATGTTTTTCTTAAGGCTGTATCTAAACATGCTTGGTAACTAGTAAAATTTCCCATGGGTTATATTTTAAGTAATACATTGTTCTGAGGGACGGTTACAGCAAGGAAGAAACATGAATGGCTATTTCAGGGTGAATGGTGGACCCTCCAGGGTCAAGGCCAGCTTCAACTTTGAATGTTAGATGATTCATCCATCAGGTAGGGGACCAAGGATCTCCAACGAGGGAGGTTTGTGGGGAGGAAATTGTAAATTACATCTGGAGGTCAGTAGACAGCAGTAGCAGAGACACATGAAGATGTTGTAAGCAGAAGATATAGATCTGAAAAGAGGCTCTTTCTGTTTGGTTAAAATGGGCAACTAAGGGTATTGAAGTAGTAGCAGGCAGGTATGCATGAAGAATCCTGTAATCCACCTTTTTTTGTAAAAACTAACAACATCTTTAATGTTAGTGAGTAGGAATGGGAAATGAGAGAATACATGCTCAAATAATGGGACTTGGGTGGATGAGGAAAAATAAAGTTTTTCCAGGAGAAAACGGATGGACTATGTCTTTTATGCAGTTATCTTTTTAGTGCGTTAAAAAACAAAAACAAAAACATTCTCTGGGATTCACAACATCCCTGTCTAGTCTAGTATAGTGCTTTATCACCCCGAGTCTCAAGAAACTTAATCAATACCATGCTTGCCTAAATGTAAGTCCAATTAGTCTTTTTCAGTCTTAAACACACATGAAATACAACTGTTCATTTCCCAAAGTAGCTACACACAGATTTCACAAAATCTATTTAATTGTATCACCGAACACTTGAAAGATACCTTACTGTAACATCTCAGGCTGGCAGTGCCAATCAATAAAAATGAACAATTCCTAGATTCAATTTGCAGAAAACTCAATACAATACATTTTACAGGGGGGTTTCTTTGTTATGTCTACATTCTAGTTTTAGTGTTGTCCTGAAGGCTGATCTTTAGGGGAATCAAATTCTTTCCATTTGTCAATAGAGAAAAGCATTTTTGAGCAGATTCTAACTACCTAGCTAATAGGACTTGTTGCTTGGGATTTAAATACATTGGTGCATTTTTATAAATCAATTAAGCCATTTTTATATGAAGCCAAACAATTTTATCACAAGAAAATATTTTAATCTTTTCATACACTTTCCTCATGTATTCAGTAACTATGTATAACATAGAAGGAACCAAGGACACAACAGCCTGGAAGGAACCAAGGACTCAACAGTCAATGGTACAAACCACTGCTGACTAATAATACATGACATGTGTTCAGTGCTGTGTCTTATATGCCAGCACTGTGCCAAGGGACTTACATCTTGTTTTTTGTTTTGTTTTGTTTTGTTTTATTTTCTGTTTGTTTGTTTGTTTGTTCTTCTCAAAGAGGTCATGTGAGTTGCCCAAGCTACTATAGCTAAGAAGTAGAAGAGGCAACATTCAAACCCAGTTTTGTTGTCTCTATAGCCCATGTCTTAACCACAATGCTAAAATGCTTCTGGCAGATAACATAGGTTAAGAAACTACAAATGTGACAAATGAAATAGAAAGAAAATCTATGGCAGCCAATATTGTGGGAGGACAGAGAAGACCAAAGTGGGCTTGACATTTTAGCTGAACAAGAGTTTGTCAAAGAAAACAAGAGGAGTTGAGGGAAGTGTGCAGCTAAGCAGAGCAGAGGGAAAGTGGGGGGAGGGGCAAGGTGCAAAGAAACTATAAAAGAAAAAACCCTGTGTGGCTACAATAGAGAGATGAGAGGAGGGAGAAAGGGAGAGTAGTAAGACTGCTTGCGAACCTTTTCAACAAGGCAGGAGTTTATTTAAATGCACCGTAACGTGGCTTTCCTATATGCTTCGTTTTTCATAAATATTTTCCTTTAGTTTTAATGGAATGTTTCAATTTTTTAAGTTGCCAATTGAATACAAATACATTTAGTTTTCTTCCATTTTTCATATGTTAGAGATATGACTTGGGTTACTGGAATATTTTTTGAAGAAAGTGATTTTTAATGATGACAAATTCTATTTCTTGGTTAGAGTCCTTCTTTGTGAAGATAGGTTTTGACTGGTTTTAAGAAGATCCTAGGTTTTCAGCTATTTGAAAGGCACAGGTCTTATGATAAGTGGGTATGTTTTGCTTTATAAACACACCCTGACAACTGGTTGGCAGGTTGGGACCCAGTTCTGAGTAGCAGCAACTGGAACAACAGTCCAGCCAAGAATCAGGCTTTGCAGCCCAGAGCCAAGGCTTGCACTTGCAAGAGGTAAGTCCTTGAAGGCACTTGCTTCTCATAGACACCCGTTACATCAAAATTAAAATAATACAGATATGGGAGCAATCTTCAGCAACAGTAGGAAAAAAACCCACCTCCTACACAGAACACTCACAGCTTCTTCCTCCGCACTTGCTGCCCCCTGCCCCCAGATCTCTTAACTTTGTGGAAAGAATGGTGCTTCTTGAATCCACAAGAGCAGCCACATGCACTGAAGAAAGCACTACTGCAGAATTTCAGCCCTTTTAAGTTTTTTTTGTACATTGCTCAGGCTCTATTGTTAACTCCTACAAAAGCTTGCCTTTGATCAACTTAAAATATTAGCAAAGGGGTGGGGGGGAACCACATATGAACCGTGATGCTTTCATGTTACACTGACCCTTTCCCCCTATTCGCCTTCTTTACAAGGTTTTTAGAAGACACCTAAAGTGCTTTGAACAGCACCTGGCTAGTGATGAGTGTTCAGCAGCTGTTGGTTGTTATTATTAAATCGGGATCCTCTCTTATTTACAATGTTTAAAATTAAGCCTTCCGAGCCTTCTCAGGTTATGAGAGAAGATTCCCCAGACCTTGGAAGGGGGCCTGGCACGACAAGGGAAGAGCTAGCTGCTGGCAATGCAGGGAGACTGAACTGAAGGGAGACATTTATGGATGAGTCTCATTAGGGAAGCCTGACGCAGGACAAGCTGTGGGGGAGCCTGGACAAAGAGCCTGGTCCCATGATGGCAGTTGTCATGTCTCGTTAGTTAGTTACAGATTATAGGACTAGCAATTATTAATGCAACTGCTTAATCTCTATCCTGGAGGTATCACTTCTAGATGATTTTTCTCCTCTTGACTGATACAAAGAGTTCCATGCAGACCCCAAACACACAATTGTCAACTTAATTAACATAATGCTGACCCCAAACACACAATTGTCAACTTAATTAACATAATGCTGATTCCCTGGGAAGATGGATGCTTACTCCAGCAATCCATTTGTCTTCTTTGGCATTTTGTTGAAGTTCTTATGGTTCAAAATTTGTAAATAGTCATACACTGTTGTATCATATACTTACTCTTTGAAGACTTGACGGGAATTTATCTTCTCAGGCCCTCCATGAAATACTGGATCCCATTATGACCCACAAGGAAAGAGAAGTGAAAAATTTGATGTTTCTCAGGTTCAGCCACACTAACTTAGTACTTGGAGTTTATATGCGAGTCTTCCACAGAAATGAGATTTTCTAACATAGATGATTATCAAATGAGTTCCTGAATATCCACCAGGAAAAAGATGGTTTAACAAAGTAAAGGGTGTATTTGTTGTAAAATATTAAGCATCTATTAGAAAGGATGAGTTAGGTCTATGTCTATTCATTTGGAGGTATGTTCAAGTTGTGTTTTTTTCTCTTAAAGCAGGTTTCAAGACAATATTTATAATTAGATCTTATGTTTGCAAAAACAGCATACACACACACACACACACACACACACACCACACACACCCCAGGTACAACATTTCCATCTAGTGTGTATCCATTTGAATATGTCTTGCATGCATGAGGAAGAACGGAAAGGTGTGAGGAGGCTGGCAACACACCAGGACGCTGACAATACACACCTCAGAGGCTCATGGCAGGGAGGCATGAGGGGTTCTTTTTACTTTCTTTATATGCCTTTGGACAAATTCACTCATTACAAAGAACATGCTTTACTTTTGTATTTTAGAAATCTATTAAAGAGGATTTAAACAGGAAAAATTGTCCCAACCAAAAATTTTTAAGAAGTTTCCCTAGGGATTTCTATTTTGCCTTTATACCTCCACTATAACATTAAAAACCATCCTGGAAAGGTGGGGCTGGACTCTAAATTGTCTATTGTTGTGTGTGTATTTCCTGATTCTTAAAAATGGCCTTACTTGGCCTGGCTTCCTGCCAAGCGCCCCCAGCTCCCAGGGCAGTCCCTCCTTTCCAGGGCCTGCTTTCCCTGGCTCCCCTGATGGCAGCCTCTTCACTCACCCCATATCCCCCACTGGCCTCTTAATAACTAATGTTGACTACCTCCAAACTTCGGGTCCTGAATTGAGAACCAGACTTGATTTCCCCCCTTGTTCAGTTGAAACCAGGTCAGAGTTGCACAAGATTGTGTGCCTCAGTTTACATTCTTCCCCAGAGCAAGGAAAATCTCTCATTTCCGAGGATTCTTTTCCTCAGGGTATCCAAGTTGTGGCCCCCTCTTCCATGAGTCCGAGGATCTGCCAGAAGAAGTGGACCAAGGCTGCAAGTCCACAGTCAAATGAGATGCTTTCCACCTCATGATTTCATCAAGGTAGCTGTAGCAAGTGTGCTTTTTGTTTTCTGGTGTCCTTTCTTCTTCTCCAGGAATAGGAATCTTGGTTCATAGCTGGGCACTTTGCCATCAGCCTCCCTTGTGGTTAGTTGTAGTTGTCTAGCAGTTCCTCCAAAAGTTGAAAATAGAGGTACCCTACAACCCAGTAATTGCACTACTGGGTAATTACCCCAAAGATACAAACATAGTGATATGAAAGGGTACCTGTACACCAATATTTACAGCAGTAATGTGCACAATAGATAAATTGTGGAAAGAGCCCAGATGTCCATCGACAGATGAACGGGAAAAGATGAGGTATATGTACACAAGGAATATTACTCAGCCATTAAAAAAAAATGAAATCTTGCCATTTGCAACGATGTGGAAGGAACTACATGATGTTATGCTAAGCTAAATAAGTCAGTCAGAGAAAGACAATTATCACATGATCTCACCGATATGAGGAATTTAAGAAACAAACAGAGGATTGTAGAGGAAGAGAGGAAGAAATAAAACAAGAAGAAACCAGAGAGAGACAAATCATAAGAGACTTTCAATCATAGGAAACAAACTGAGGGCTGCTGAGGGGGTGGTGGATGGTAGGGGGATGGGGTAACTGGACAATGGACATTAGGGAGGACACATGATGTAATGAGCACTGGGCGTTATGTAAGACTGATGAAACCTTTGAAACTAATAATACATTTTATGCCAATTAATTGAACTAAAAAATAAATGAATAATTACCACTTCCCCCCAAAATTAAAAAATAAAATAAAAACCAAAAAAAAAAGAAGAAGAAGAGGCAAAGCAGGCAGGGACAAGGGGCCCCCACCCTAAAAAGAAACCACCCTTAAAAGGATTTTCCACCAACGTGGAAGGAGCTCTCCACCCTTTCCCACGTGATAGACAGATGACAAAAAGCTGATCGGATGACAGGCACATGGATGGTTAATCAGATTAAAACAGCCCACCAACAAGCCCAGAAAATCCCCTAGACTTAGAAACTCCAATGGCAACCCTCTTGGGTACCCTCCCTCTTGGGGAGCTTTGTACTATCACTCAATAAACTTCACTTTGCCATCCACCCCCACCCCCAAAAAAGATGTAGTTGTCTAAGTAAGTGTGGGTGTTGAGGTGTAAACTAAAGTACTATGTGAAGAATTCCAGGTACTCCCTTAGAGGGAGGGGGGCAGAGCGGTCTTCTGCTCACCCTCCTTTCTGTAGACTGGACCACAGTAGGAGCCTAGACCTTGAGCCACGTCATGGACCATGACCCAACTCAGGGGTGGCAGGAGATAATGATGGAAGGGTTCAGGGCATGGATTTCCTTTAAGTGAAAAAAAGATAACCTTCCAATGTTTTGAAACTACTGTTATTTGGGGTTTTCTGTCACATGCAGACAAACTCATCCTAACTCATCTATTCTATAGTGATTGATTGCTTGTTTACTCATTGTATAAGTTTTTAATCAGCAGGTAGTTGTTAAGCATCTATGTGACCAAGCATTGCCCTATGCTCTGAAGAACACAAAGAAAGTAGAAAGAATCACGGTCCTGAAGAGGTTTCTATCCTACTTAGGGAGCTAATATGGAAACAAGAAAACAATGAGAGGGCAGGGAAAGATGACATATTTAATTAAATTATGTGACAATGGTTGAAAGTCCAAGAGGAATTTTTTTAAAGATTTTATCTATTTGTCAGAGAAAGACAGAGAGAGTGTGTGCACAATCGGGGGGGCGGGGCACACGAGTAGAGGGAGTGGCAGGCAGAGGGAGAAGCAGGCTCCCCGCTGAGTGAGGATCCTGATACGGGACTCAATTCCAGGACCCTGGGATCATGACCTGAGCTAAACGCAGACTCTTAAACGACTAAACCCACCCAGGCATCCCCTAAGAGAAGTTTAGAGAAATGGAAATTTGAAAGAATGACAGTAGTCTGCATTTTGTAAGAATGGATTATTTTCTTTCTTTCTTTTTTTATTCTTTATTTAAATTCAATTTAGTTAACATATACTGTATTTTTAGTTTCAGGGGTAGAATTTAACATACACTGTTAGAATTTAGTGATTCATCATTTAGAATTTAGTGATTCATCATTTCCATATAGCACCCAGGCACCCAGGGCTCATTCCATCAAGTGTCCTCCTTAATGCCCTTCACTCAGTTACCTCATCCCCCCCACCCACTTCCTCTCCAGCAATCCTCAGTTTGTTTCCTAGAGTTCAGCATCACTTATAGTTTGCCTCCCTCTATTTTTGTCTTATTTTATTTTTCCTCCCTTCCCCTACGTTCATCTGCTTTGTTTCCAAAATTCCATATATGAGAAAAATCGTATGGTATTTGTCTTTCTCTGACTGACTTATTTTGCTTAGCATAATACCATCTAGTTCCATCCTTGTCATTGCAAATGGCAAGATTTCGTTTTTTGATGGCTGAGTAATATTTCATTGTGTATTTATATATATACCACATCTTCTTTATCCATTCATCTGTTGATGAACATCTGGGCTCTTTCCGTAGTTTGGCTATTGTGGACATTGCTGCTATACACATTGGGGAGCATGTGCCCCTTTGAATAACTACATTTATTTTCAAGGAGGAATGCCTATAAATTCTGTTGTTGTTAAATGAGTTAAATGATTCCTCTAAAGGTCCATTATTCCTCATTCGATACTTCAGGTTAGACTTTTAAAATAAATCAAGAAATGCTAGAATAATAAAATCATTAATAGAATGCAGAATTATTGTTCAAATGATGAGAGATGACTCAAGATGATTATTTTAAAGATATTTTTGGTTAGCCCTTGTGAGTCTACTAATGTGTTTCAGTTTCCCAGTGGCAATGTGATGAGTACTGGGAAAGAACAAGTTGTCTTGGACTTCCTACTGCTGGTGCCCTCACTGGACTGCCTACCCCAATTCAGCCAGTTCATAAGTCATTTATATTATTATTTTATTTTATTTTATTTTATTTTATTTTATTTTATTTTTTCAGTGTCCCAAGATTCCTTGTTTATGCACCACACCCAGTGCTCCATGTAATACATGCCTTCCTTAGTATCCACCACCAGGCTCACCCAACCCCCAACACCCTCCCCTCCAAAACCCTCAGTTTGTTTCTCAGAGTCCACAGTCTCTCATGGTTCTTCTCCCCCTCCAATTTCCCCCAACTCACTTCTCTCCTTCTCCCAATGTCCTCCATGTTATTCCTTATGCTCCACAAGTAAGTGAAACCATATGGTAATTGACTCTCTCTGCTTGAATTATTTCACTCAGCATAATCTCCTCCAGTCCCATCCATGTTGATACAAAAGCTGGGTATTCATCCTTTCTGATGGAGACATAATACTCCATTGTATATATGGACCACATCTTCCTTATCCATTCAACCATTGAAGGGCATCTTGGCTCTTTCTACAGTTTGGCAACTGTGGACATTGCTGCTATGAACATTGAGGTACAGGTGGCCCTTCTTTTCACTACATCTTTATCTTTGGGATGAATACCCATAGTGCAATTGCTGGGTCATAGGATAGCTCTATTTTTAATTTCTTAAGGAATCTTCACACTGTTTTCCAAAGTGGCTGCACCAACTTGCATTCCCTCCAACAGTGTAAGAGGGTCCCCCTTCCTCCACATCCTCTCCAAAACTTGTTGTTTACTGTCTTGCTAATTTGGGCCATTCTAACTGGTGTAAGGTGGTACCTCAATATGGTTTTGATTTGAATCTCCCTGATGGCTAATGATGATGAACATTTTTTCATGTGTCTGTTAGCCATTTGTATGTCTTCTTTGGAGAAGTGTCTGTTCATGTCTTCTGTACATTTTTTCATGTGATTATCTGTTTTTTGAGTGTTGAGTTTGAGTTCTTTCTAGATCTTGGATATCAGCCCTTTGTCTGTAGTATCATTTGCAAATATCTTCTTCCATTCCATGGGTTGCCTCTTTGTTTTGCTGACTGTTTCCTTTGCTGGGCAGAAGATTTTGATCTTGATGAAGATCCTAGCTAATAGGATCCAACAGTAATTAAAAAGATATCCACCATGACCAGGTGGGGTTTAATCCCTGGGAGGCAAGGGTGGTTCAACATTTGCAAATCAATCAATGTGATAGAACAAATCAATAAGAGAAGAAAGAAGAACCACATGGTCCTCTCAACTGGTGCAGAAAAAGCATTTGACAAGATATAGCATCCGTTCCTGATTAAAACACTCCAAAGTATAGGGATAGAGGGAACATTACTCAACTTCATAAAACCTCTGTTAGGAATAAGAGACAAACTCCCTACTTCTTCCCCAGATTTTCAGAATGGGATGGATATGGAAATTAGCCTTCCACCCACCACATTCAGTAGTTGTGGACAGAGTAAGTCCACTGAGAGTTGTTTTCTTAAAATCCATGCCTTGCTGTTAGCACAGATCCTCTAGAAAGCAGAGCCAGAGGCAAGGATTAAGATGCTAATACTTTATTTAGGAAATGCAAGCTGAGGGCAGTGACAGTAAAGTAAAAAGAGAGGTAAGGCAGGCAGAACTGTGACACAGCATAACAGGATGTGTTAGCATGACTGCTCAAGCTGTTTTTCATTCAGGGACAATAAAAAACAGCAGGTTGCTCTGCAGTGCGTTTATTCACCACATATCATCATCCAGAAGGGTTGTTAAGAGGGACTGCATTTCAGAGTAGTCCACAGTAGAGAGAAAGGAAGGGAATGCACAGGCCTAACTTCCACTCATCACCTGGCTTCCCCTCACTGGTATTCAATTCAAGGGGAGCTAATTCCCTCACATGCCCAGGTTGCATTATCCATTGGTAGTATCATACTAATTGGTAGCTACTCAGAAAGGCAAATATCAGATTCTTCTGTGTAAAGTGTTAACAAAGTCCAAAAGTGGAAGGCCAACATGGTGCAGGCAGTGGGCCAACCAAGGAAGCAAGAAAGAGGAGGAAGTTAAGAGGGTCTGAGAAGGAAGTCAAGGTTTCAAATCCATTGTATAGTCACAAGCTAACTGGGTATGCTTCCAAAATTTCTTTACTCTTGGCCAGCTTTTTTGGTTTGTTTTTAAATATTATGAAGTAATTTTGGTTATGACATTTTTGATACAGTAAACAAGGGAACAACTGTTCACCAACTGATAGGCATTAGCTAACATATCTGGGCAGTGTGAGAATTTCTCATCAAGAACATGCTGTGAGGTCAAGCTTTATGTTTCCTCCTTGGTTCCAAAACAAAGCAGTAACGGAGGCTAAAAGTAAGAAAAATTCATCCCCTGTGGGACTAGAAGAAATACATTCATCCCTACTGAACATTAGAAAAAAAAATTACTGGGGCACCTGTGTGACTCAGTCCATTAAGCATCTGCCTTCAGCTCAGGTCATGATCTCAGGGTCCTGGGATCGAGCCCTGCATCATCTTCCCTGCTCAGCAGGGAGTCTGCTTCTCTCTCTGCATCTCCCCTCTGCTCATGCCTGTTCACTCATTCTCTTTCTCAAATAAATAAATAAAATCTTCAACAAAAAAAAAAGAAAGAAAAAATTACTAAAGGAATTCTATAGTTTGTTTTTTTGTTTTTGTTTTGTTTTGTTTTTTAGAGAGAGACAGAGAGAGTGCACAAGTGGGGATGGAGGGTAGGGGTGGTGCAGAGAGAGAATCCCAAGCAGACTCCACATCCAGCATGGAACCTGACATGGTGCTCAATCCCATGACCCATGAAATCATGAGCTAAAACCAAGAGTTGGATGCTTAATCCACTGAGGCACCCACATACCCCAGGGACTGTAGTATTTGTAGCAAACATTTGTAATTTTTGTTTTGTTTTGGCCATCTAGAAGCTAAACACATTTCCTACTTTGGAGAAAACCAAATCTGTGGAAATAGGATGCTTCCAGTAGGGCAGCTAATGTAAAGGGGCAGTTATAGTTTCTTTTCAGCCCCCTCACAGCTAAGCCATGGTTGCATATCCTGGCTTAGCCAATTAGATGCTTCTGCCTAGAGCTTTGAATCTTGAGAGAAAATGTAAAAGTGATGAGGCAGAGATTATTCCTTAACGAGTGGTAGAGACAAGAACCCTGAGACGCAGAGCAGGAGCTCAAGAGCGAGAGTGTCACAAGTTTGTTCCACTGGTGACTGCACATCTTTGAAGCCCAAAAATGTAGACTTTCCATTGATCATGCAAGCCACCCAATATCCTTACAAAAAGGGTTCTTCTGCTTAAATTAACCAGAACTAGTTTCTGTTATTTGCAACCAAGAACCCTGACAGAGTCGAGATTGAGAGAGAGAACCTGGAAGAAAGTAGCATGACTCAAGAAACTCTCATAAAAATAAATATGCCTGGAGTGACACCTGGCTTCCCCATACATTCTAATTCCATCAATAACCCTAAGAGGGGAGCTATGTACACTCAGATTTAATGTTTTTCTTTGTCACCTGTAGTTAAAGGCCAACAGTCTGGAATATGATCATGCAAAGAAGACAGAGACGAAGACTAGAGCCACATGGACACAAGCCAAGGAAGCTGGCAACCATGAAAAACTAAAAGAGGCAAGGAACTGATTCTTCCCATGCGTGGCCTTGCTGACACCTTGATTTTGGACTTCCGGCCTTTAGAACTGTGAGAGAATCAATTTCTATTGTTTTAAGCTGCCAAGTTTTTGGTAATTTGTTACAGAAATCCTATGAAACAAATACACACAGCAATTTCACTCCTAGGTATTTATCTAAGTGAAATGAGAACCTATGTTCACCTAAGACTTGTACAAAAATATTTATAGCAGCTTTATTTGCAATAGCCAGAAACCGAAAAAAGCCCCAATGTCCCTCTGCTGGAGAATGATTAAACAAACTACACTATGTCCATATCATGGAATAATGCTCAGCAAGAAAAGGGAAACAACCAGCAATACATGTAATGACATGGATGAATTCCAAAGGTATTATGGTAAGTGAAAGAGGACAAACCCCAAATGCTATCCGGTGCCTGATTCCACTGAGTTCACATTCTGGAAAAGGCAAATCTTTAGGGATGGAAAGCAGAATCATAGTTACCATGGGATGGAGTTGGAGAAGGGTTGACTACAAAGGGGGCACATGGTGAAATTTTGGGGGTGGATGACACAACAGTTTTGTATCTTGGTTGTGATTGTGGGTACATAGTGATGTCTTCAAAGTCCACAGAACTACACATAAGAAAGGGTGAACTGTAGATCAATTTTAAAATAAAAAAAGTAAAAATAATCTGATAAATCATCATTCTAGAACTGGGCACCAGGGGACATGGTAATCAGGAATGTCACTCAAACACTCATCAAGATGGATCTTGTTTTGCCTAAGAAAGATCACCGGGGAAAAGGAGACATTTCAATTTCATTTAATGCCACAAACCAAAAATACTTTTTTGAAGGATAAAGTTTGTATGAGATATGCTAATAGGGGATAAGCTTCTTAAAAGAAATAGTACTTGCCCTTAGCATTAAAGACCTGGAGAAAACTAATATGAAGTAGAATACAAACATCATTTTGACAACTTGAAGGAAATGTGGTATCAGAATTTGCTCCTGGTTTATTTTTCACTTCCCCTGTGCATTTAGGGCTATTTTGTTTTTTAGACAAAAAAGTACACTTTGCAGTATTAAAAAAAAAAAAAACAAGAGCTCTAAAGTAATAGAAAATGAAAGAGGAGATTTTAGAAAGCAGGAAGATTCGAGTAAAGGAGGAAAACAACAACAACAACAAACACAACTCTCTTCCAAAATGGCTAAGAGTCAGTGAAATATGAAAACTGCTGCTGAGGATCTCCCTGGACCAAGAAAAAAAAATACAGTTTGTAAATCTTGACTTGCTTTGAAGTTAATTACATCCCACATTCAGTAGAGAGAAAAATATGAAAAATTATCATTCCATCTCAATTGTGAACAATAGTTGAAGATGTAGTTTTCAAAATAATTGAAAAGATTAAAAGCCATGATATCTTAAAAGCTAGCAAAGGAATTCTGAACACAGACACGTCTGAGTTCAGATAAAAATAGCCACATTTCTGTATCTGGAGATTCTACAAAAGGAAGATGACTCAAGAGGAAAGAGAAACCAAAAACGGATGACCAAAGGTTGAAGAAATGGAAGGTACACATCAAAACCCTGTAGTTACACAAATTGCCCTCTGGTGATCTCAAGTTTTAATAGGTCATTACGAAAGATGGAAGAAATAATAAATGTCCGAGAACAAGTTCCAAAACGGCATGACATGAAACTCTAGATCGGCATCCAAGGCTGAAGCAGCAAATGAGAACAATATACTAGGGTTCTCCAGAGAAACAGAACCAATAAGAGATATAGACATACATAAGGGTGTTTATTATTAGGAATCAGTTCCTATGATTATGGAGGGCAAGAAGTCACATGATCTGCCATCTGCAGAACCTGGAAAGCCACCAGTTAAGTGCCAGCCCTATTGTAGGAGACTTTTGTTGTGGCACAAAAAGAGGCAAAAAGAGCAAATTCTGCCTTACCCCACCAGGCCCAATAACATTGGGCTCCCAGTGTCATAGAAATGTGACCATTTCTCTTTCTTTTCCCTAAGATTTTATTTATTTATTCTTTATTTCTTTATTTCTTTTTCTTTCTTTCTTTTTCTTTCTTTATTTATCTGACACAGAGAGAGGGAGAGAGAACAAGCAGAGGGAGGGGCAGAGGGAGAGAGAAGCAGACTCCCAACTGAGCCACCCAGATGCCCAAAATGTGGCCATTTCATTTATTTTGTAATAGAGATCATAATTTCTACCTTCAAGGATTGGTAGAACTAAGTCATATCTGTATGTGATTTACCACATGGCAGGTACCTATGATGTGAGTACTGAACTATTTCCTATCAAAATAGTAAGTAACAAAAATATTTAATAACAAAGCTAAACATTTAATAGCACAGCAAAAGCACTCACTTTCAATTTAGATTTGGCCTTCTTCATTAGAAAATATCTTAAAACTAGAAAAGTATAAATAATCTTTCTTCAAAAGACTTGATGCTTAAAAAAAGTTGGTCAAAACATGGTGATAATTCATTGTTTTTGATTTTTCAAATCTCCAGGTCCAGATGAATTAGAATTTGTAATTACTAGTATCCAAGGAATTTTGGACAGCGGTATAGGAACCAAAATTTTCAGGGGGGAACTTGAATAAACGTCTTAGTTTTCAAGAGGGGGCAGAGGTGGATTCTGAGAACACCAAACCCATAAAGAAAGAAAATGTATAAATTGAAAGCCAGGTGAATTGTTTTAACTCATAGACATGCTGCTTAAGACAATTCTAGCTCTATTGATCAAGCAGATATTTTGTTATCACTCAGAAAAGAAACGATATATTAAATCCAGGAGCCTAGGAGCAGGCAATATATTCATGGCTCCAGTAGGTGGGTGGAAAGAAGATTCACAGTTGAAGAGGAGAAATGACAATAAATTCAGAATTGAGAACGTCATGATCAGAACTAGGGTCTGAGTATCCTGGTCAGAGCTAGAAATAGAGCACATGCACAGAGGCAGGGCAGTTGGTTTCTGAGATGGGTATTACCATGCAAAAGGCTATGGTCTCTGGACCATGAGGTCCATTAAGAGCAGCAGAAGAAGGTGAACTACAGTGATGTTGCAAGAGAGTGCTGCCAACTCCATGGGGAGGGCTGGAGCTGGGGTGGCCCTTTAGAGACATCTTGAATTGAGACAGGGAGCAGGGCTATCTTCTTCCTGCAAAGGACTAGTCACAGAGGTGAGCTAGTGCCTGGGGAGTGGCTGCCTTTACGTAATGCTGCAGCCCTTTCAGCAGAGGGCAATGCCAGGAGAGACGCTCAGCTGTCTTCAGCAGCTGGAGGATAAGCACCTCTGTCCGAAGGAGGATGGTACCCACTACACCTGGCCTGATGCCAGATCTCCATAACACCAAGGAAGATCACCTACAGCCCTCCTGGGCCATAAGCAGGACTGAGACTGGAGGCAGGAGTGGTAGTTGTGGAAAAGTCAAGGACTTTTGCTAACAGATCAGCAATTTGCTAGCAAGTTATAAGTTATTTAACTTCTTTGAGCTCCTGGTTTCATCCATATTTATAGAACACTTAGGGGCAGAATTAAAAGGCATAACATATAAAAGAAAGAAAGACATATTAGTATGTTGATGATAGAGTCAGAGAGATCACTACAACTTGGAATGATACAGTGAAATAGAGAATATAAGATTTAAGAGGGATACATAAGAAGTATTTAATAAAGGTCCCACAGTGTAATTTACACACAGTGTGTGTAAATTGCACATACACACACATACACACCAGGAAAGTAAATAACAATAGTAGACATTTACTGAGTACCAAGTACCTATCATGAGCCAGGCCTTACCCTCTATGCTTTCAATACTATGCAACTAGATGCCATAAAGTACTAAACCCCTTACAGGGATGATTTCCATTAATCCTCTCAGCAAACCTGCAAGACAAGAGCTTTTATTACCCTTCCTCTTCACAGAGGTGAACTTGGCTTGGGAGGGTAAGTAATTCTACCCAAGGTCAGTTAACTGGGAGAAGGTAGACCCAGGAAACCAAGAACCTTGAAACAAACACAAATCTCTTACATATGACCATCACACCATGTTAGAGAGAAAAGAAACTAGCATATAACAAATCATATGTTACATCATTTGTTCCACACATCAGTCAGGATATATAAATTGCAAGTAATAAGAATTTTAATTTAAACAGATTTAAGCCCAAGAGAAAGTAATTGGTTCATGTAACTGGAAGTCCAGAGGTAGAATGGCTTTGAGGGTTGACTTCTTCTAATGGCTCCATCTCTATTTTCTTGCAAATCTTTCTACTTGGCCTCCAGTGAGGTTGGCTTCTTCCCAGACTGGAAGCAATAACCTCACAGCAGATCCAGAGCTCACTGGATCCAGAAAATTAATCCAAACAAAGAGAGAAAGGGTCATTTCCAGGAGCTCACCCAGAAAAACGAGAGAGAATTTTCCCAAAGTCCCTGGCTCACTTCTACTTACATCTCCCTGTCAAAATTATGAACAGATCAAGGACATGAGATCATCCTTAGACAAATTGGGCCATCCCTTTAATTGCAAGAGGGGTCAGCATACCCTGAGATTCACAAAGTTCCTGGAGAAGGGGTGGGTACCTAAATAAAGTTAGGGATCTCTTTGGAAGAAGAAAGGAGGGAAAGAATGGGTCCTGGGTAGAGAATCAACAATGTCTGGTTCAGAGAAATAAATTCTCCTCCCACCCTCCTTTTGTGATCTGTGGCTTTAAAACAGTTCTTGTGAAAAAGAGCTGTGGTTTTTGTACTAATAATAAATTTTATATGAGCTAAATGGATCAGAGGGTTAATGTAAATGTATCAGATGGTTTATCTTGAGCTCACTGATAAAAGTGGCCAGGATCAAAGAAGGAATAGCCTTATCATACTCAGTTCTGGTCACACTGGGACATGGTATCAACTCCAGATATTGCATGTAAAGAGGAATATTAAAGATCACAGAGGAGGTGGAAGCATAGCAATAGTCCCCATAAGAGTAGAAACTCAGCAAGTTCAAATCCCAATTCTGCCATATTCCTTCCCTGTGAATTTCAACAAGTTGTATAAACTCTAAACCTCAGTTTCCTCATCTTTAAAATAGGGATATTGACACAGACCTGTACCCCTGGGGCTAATAATACATTGGATTTGAATAAAAAATTTAAAAATTTAAAAAATAATAAAAATAAAATAAAATAGGGTTATTGATAATACTTACCTTGCAGAGTTGCTGAGAAAACCAAGAAAGACCAAATTCTGCAAGTTCACAGGAGCATAAAGTTTATTTGGATATCATGATTTCTAGACCCTAGCTTCTGCTGGATTTGTCCAGCTCAAGAATTGTGTAGAAGACCCCAGTGAGCTCGCTTCGCACTGCTCCTAACTTACCTAGACATAAATCTTGGTCTCTTTCTTTGATTTCCACAGAAAAACAAACAACTCCCTCAGTCTCTTGAATAAGCATCAATGGGAACACTAGACAGACACATGCAAAAGAATGAAACTGGACCACTGTTTTATGCCATGCACAAAAATTATCTCAAAATTATTGAAAGACTTGAACTTAAGATCTGAAACCACTAAACTCCTGGAAGAAAACAGTAAACTTAGTGATGATTTTTCAGATCCAACTCAAAAGCAAGGACAACACAACCAAAAATAAACATGTGGAGCTCGTCAAATTAGACAGCTCTGCACACCGAAGGAACCATCAACAAAATGAAAAGGCAACCTACTGAGTGGGAGAAAATATCTGCAAATCACATATCTGATAAGGGGTTAATATCCAAAACATATAAGAATTCAATAGCAAAAAATTAAAAAATAGTCCGATTGAAAATGGGGCAGATTTTAATAGTTATTTTTTTCAAAGATGACACACAGAAGACCAACATGTAGATATAAAAAGATGCTCAACAAAAACCACAAATGAGATATCACCTCACACCTGGTAGAATGGCCATTATAAAAAAAAATAAGAGGTAACAAATCCTGGCAAGGATGTGGAGAAAAAGGAACTGTTGTGCACCATTGGTGGGGCTGTAAATTGACGCAGCCCTATGGAAAACACTACGGGCATCCCATCAAAAATTAAAAATTGAACTACCATACGATCCACAACTCCACTTCTGGATATCTATCTGAATAAGACAAAAACACTAACTCAAAAAGATATCTGTACCCTGATGTGCATTGCAGCATTATTTATAACAGCCAAAATATGTAAACAACATAACTGTTCACTGACAGATGAATGGATAAAGAAGACATGGTGTGTGTGTGTGTTTGTCCATGTAATATTACTCAGTCGTAAAAAAGAATAAAATCTTGCCATTTGTGACAACATGGATGGACCCTGAAGGCATAATGCTAAATGGAATTAGTCAGAGGAAGAGAAATACCCTAAGATTTCACTTTTTTAAAATTAATTAATTTATTTATTTATTTTTATAAACATATAATGTATTTTTATTCGCAGGGATACAGGTCTGTGAATCGCCAGGTTTAAACACTTCACAGCACTCACCATAGTACATACCCTCCCCAATGTCCATAACCCCGCCCCCCTCTCCCGACCCCCCTCCCCCAGCAACCTCAGTTGGTTTTGTGAGATTAAGAGTCACTTATGGTTTGTCTCCCTCCTGAACCCATCTTGTTTCATTTATTACTCTCCTACCCCCCAACCCCCCATGTTGCATCTCCACTTCCTCATATCAAGGAGATCATATGATAGTTGTCTTTCTCCAATTAATTTATTTCACTAAGCATGAAACTCTCTAGTTCCATCCACATCATCTCAAATGGCAAGATTTCATTTCTTTTGATGGATACATAGTATTCCATTGTGTATATATACCACCTCTTCTTTATCCATTCATCTGTTGATGGACATGTAGATTCTTTCCATAGTTTGGCTATTGTAGACATTGCTGCTATAAACAATCGGGTGCACGTGCCCCTTTGGATCACTACGTTTGTATTTTTAGGGTAAATACCCAGTAGTGCAATTGCTGGGTCATAGGGCAGCTCTATTTTCAACTTTTTGAGGAAACTCCATGCTGCTTTCCAGAGTGGTTGCACCAGCTTGCATTCCCACCAACAGTGTAGGAGGGTTCCCCTTTCTCCGCATCCTCACCAACATCTGTCATTTCCTGACTTGTTAATTTTAGCCATTCTGACTGGTGTGAGGTGATATCTCATTGTGGTTTTGATTTGGATTTCCCTGATGCCAAGTGATGTGGAGCACTTTTTCATGTGTCTGTTGGCCACCTGGATTCTTCTTTGCAGAAATGTCTGTTCATGTCTTCTGCCCATTTCTCGATTGGATTATTTGTTCTTTGGGTGTTGAGTTTGCTAAGTTCTTTATAGATTTTGGACACTAGCCCTTTATCTGATATGTTGTTTTCAAATATCTTCTCCCATTCTGTCAGTTGTCTTTTGGTTTTGTTAACTGTTTCCTTTGCTGTGCAAAAGCTTTTGATCTTGATGAAATTCCAATAGTTCATTTTTGCCCTTGCTTCTGTTGCCTTTGTCGATGTTCCTAGGAAGAAGTTGCTGCAGCTGAGGTCGAAGAGGTTGCTGCCTGTGTTCTCCTCAAGGATTTTGATGGATTCCTTTCTCACATTGAGGTCCTTCATCCATTTTGAGTCTATTTTTGTGTGTGGTGTAAGGAAATGGTCCACTTTCATTTTTCTGCATGTGGCCATCCAATTTTCCCAACACCATTTATTGAAGAGGCTGTCTTTTTTCCAATGGACATTCTTTCCTGCTTTGTCGAAGATTAGTTGACCATAGAGTTAAAAGTCTATTTCTGGGCTCTCTATTCTGTTCCATTGATCTATGTGTCTGTTTTTGTGCCAGTACCATGCTCTCTTGATGATGACAGCTTTGTAATACAGCTTGAAGTCCAGAATTGTGATGCCACCAACTTTGGCTTTCTTTTTCAATATTCCTTTGGCTATTCGAGGTCTTTTCTGGTTCCATATAAATTTTAGGATTATTTGTTCCACTTCTTTGAAAAAAAATGGGTGGGATTTTGATAGGGATTGCATTAAATGTGTAGATTGCTTTAGGTAGCATAGACATTGTCACAATATTTGTTCTTCCAATCCAGGAGCATGGAACATTTTTCCATTTCTTTGTGTCTTCCTCAATTTCTTCCATGAGTACTTAATAGTTTTCTGAGTATACATTCTTTGCCTCTTTGGTTAGGTTTATTCCTAGGTATCTTATAGTTTTGGGTGCAAATGTAAATGGGATTGACTCCTTAATTTCTCTTTCTTCTGTCTTGTTGTTGGTGTAGAGAAATTCAACTGATTTCTGTGCATTGATTTTATATCCTGACACTTTACTAAATTCCTGTACAAGTTCTAGCAGTTTTGGAGTGGAGTCTTTTGGGTTTTCCACATATAGTATCATATCATCTACGAAGAGTGATAGTTTGACTTCTTTGCCGATTTGGATGCCTTTAATTTCTTTTTGTTGTCTGATTGCTGAGGCTAGGACATCTAGTACTATGTCGAATAGCAGTGGTGATAATGGACATCCTTGCTGTGTTCCTGACAGCAGAAAAGCTTTCCATTTTTCTCCATTGAGAATGATATTTGCGGTGGGTTTTTCATAGATGGCTTTGATAATATTGAGGTATGTGCCATCTATCCCTGCACTTGGAAGAGTTTTGATCAGGAAGGGATGCTGCACTTTGTCAAATGCTTTTTCAGCATCTATTGAGAGTATCATATGGTTCTTGTTCTTTCTTTTATTAATGTGTTGTATCACATTTACTGTTGAATCCTATTGGCTAGTATTTTGGTGAGAATTTTCGCATCTGTGTTCATCAGGGATATTGGTCTATAATTCTTTTTTGATGGGATCCTTGTCTGGTTTTGGGATCAAGGTGATGCTGGCCTCATAAAATGAGTTTGGAAGTTTTCCTTCCATTTCTACTTTTTGGAACAGTTTCAGGAGAATAGGAATTAGTTCTTCTTTAAATGGTTGGTAGAATTCCCCTGGGAAGCCATCTGGCCCTGGGCTTTTGTTTGTTTGGAGATTTTTGATGACTGTTTCCTTCTCCTTACTGGTTATGGGTCTGTTCAGGCTTTCTATTTCTTCCTGGTTCAGTTGTGGTAATTTATATGTCTCTAGGAATGCATCCATTTCTTCCAGATTGTCAAATCTGTTGGCGCAGAGTTGCTCATAGTATGTTCTTATAATTGCTTGTATTTCTTTGGTGTTAGTTGTGATCTCTCGTCGTTCATTCATGATTTTATTTATTTGGGTCCTTTCTCTTTTCTTTTTGATAAGTCTGGCCAGAGGTTTATCAATCTTATTAATTCTTTCAAAGAACCAGCTCCTAGTTTCATTGATTGGTTCTATTGTTTTGTTTTGTTTGGTTTGGTTTCTATTTCATTGATTTCTCCTCTGATCTTTATGATTTCTCTTCTCCTGCTGGGTTTAGGCTTTCTTTCTTGTTCTTTCTCCAGCTCCTTTAGTTGTACGGTTAGGTTGTGTATTTGAGACCTTTCTTGTTTCTTGAGAAAGGCTTGTACCACTATATATTTTCCTCTCATGACTGCCTCTGCTGTGTCCCACAGATTTTTAACCATTGTGTTTTCATTATCATTTGTTTCCATGAATTTTTTCAATTCTTCTTTAATTTCCTGGTTGACCCATTCATTTTTTAGAAGGATGCTGTTTAGTCTCCATGTATTTGGGTTCTTTCCAAATTTCCTCTTGTGATTGAGTTCTAGCTTCAGAGCATTGTGGTCTGAAAATATGCAGGGAATGATCCCAATCTTTTGATACCGGTTGAGATCTGATTTATGACCCAGGATGTGATCTATTCTGGAGAATGTTCCATGTGCCCTAGAGAAGAATGTGTATTCTGTTGCTTTGGGATGGAATGTTCTGAATATATCTGTGATGTCCATCTGGTCCAGTGTGTCATTTAAAGCCTTTATTTCCTTGTTGATCTTTTGCTTGGATGATCTGTCCATTTCAGTGAGGGGAGTGTTAAAGTCCCCTACTATTATTTTATTATTGTTGATGTGTTTCTTTGATTTTGTTATTAATTGGTTTATATAGTTGGCTGCTCCCACGTTAGGGGCATAGATATTTAAAATTGTTAGATCTTCTTGTTGGATAGACCCTTTGAGTATGATATAGTGTCCTTCCTCATCTCTTATTATAGTCTTTGGCTTAAAATCTAATTGACCTGATATAAGGATTGCCACCCCAGCTTTCGTCTGATGTCCATTGGCATGGTAAATTGTTTTCCACCCCCTCACTTGAAATCTGGAGGTGTCTTCGGGTCTAAAATGAGTTTCTTGTAGGCAGCATATTGATGGGTTTTGGTTTTTTTATCCATTCTGATACCCTGTGTCAGCCCATTAACATTCAGAGTAACTATTGAAAGATATGAATTTAGTTCCATTGTATTGCCTGTAAGGTGACTATTACTGTATATTGTCTCTATTCCTTTCTGATCTACTACTTTTAGGCTCTCTCTTTGCTTAGAGGACCCCTTTCAATATTTCCTGTAGAGCTGGTTTGGTGTTTGCAAATTCTTTCAGTTTTTGTTTGTCCTGGAAGCTTTTTATCTCTCCTTCTATTTTCAATGATAGCCTAGCTGGATATAGTATGTTTTTCTCATTTAGTGCTCTGAATATCTCATGCCAGTTCTTTCTGGCCTGCCAGGTCTCTGTGGATAAGTCTGCTGCCAATCTAATATTTTTACCATTGTATGTTACAGACTTCTTTTCCCAGGCTGCTTTCAGGATTTTCTCTTTGTCACTAAGACTTGTAAATTTTACTATCAGGTGACGGGGTGTGGACCTATTCTTGTTGATTTTGAGGGAGGTTCTCTGCACCTCCTGGATTTTGATGCTTGTTCCCTTTGCCATATTAGGGAAATTTTCTCCAATAATTCTCTCCAATATACCTTCTGCTCCCCTCTCTCTTTCTTCTTCTTCTGGAATCCCAATTATTCTAATGTTGCTTCATCTTATGGTGTCACTTATCTCTCGAATTCTCCCCTCATGGTCCAGTAGCTGTTTGTCCCTCTTTTGCTCAGCTTCTTTATTCTCTGTCATTTGGTCTTCTATATCACTAATTCTTTCTTCTGCCTCATTTATCCTAGCAGTAAGAGCCTCCATTTTTTATTGCACCTCATTAATAGCTTTTTTTATTTCAACTTGGTTAGATTTTAGTTCTTTTATTTCTCCAGAAAGGGCTTTTATCTCTCCAGAGAATGTTTCTCTAATATCTTCCATGCCTTTTTCGAGCCCAGCTAGAACCTTGAGAATCGTCATTCTGAACTCTAGATCTGACATATTATCAATGTCTGTATTGATTAGGTCCCTAGACTTTGGTACTGCCTCTTGTTCTTTTTTTTTGTGGTGAGTTTTTCTGCCTTGTCATTTTGTCCAGATAAGAGTATATGAAGGAGCAAATAAAATACTAAAAGGGTGGCAAAGACCCCAGGAAAATGCGCTTTAACCAAATCAGAAGAGACCCCAAATCGTGAGGGGGCGGGGGGAGGGGATAAAAAGAAGTTCAGAAAAAAAGAATTTTTAAAAAGAAAACAAATAAAGAAGGAATATAAAAAATAAATATATATATATATATGATTATATATATATATGATAAACTAGTTAAAAAACGTTAGAAAGGGGTAAAAGTTAAAAAAAATTAGCAGAAGAAGAAAAAAAAATTAAATTAACTGCAAGACTAAAGAATCATGGGGAGAAAGCCATGAGTTCCGTGCTTTGCTTTCTCTTCCTTTGGGATTCTGCTGCTCTCCTTGGTAGGTGAACTTGGTCTTGGCTGGATTTCTTGTTGATCTTCTGGCGGAGGGGCCTGTTGTAGTGATTCTCAAGTGTCTTTGCCCAGGCAGAATTGAACTGCCCTTACCAGGGGCTGGGCTAAGTAATTCGCTCGGGTTTGCTTTTGTCCCCTGATCGCTTTCCGTAGAGTTCCGGGGGACGGGAATGAAAATGGCGGCCTCCCAATCTCTGGCCCGGAGGAGCTGAGAGCTCGGGGCCCCACTCCTCAGTGCACCCTCAGAGAAAAGAGCCCAATCACTCCCGTCTCCCTGGCCTCTGGCGGCACTCCGAGCTCACCCAGCCTGCGACCGGTTCAAGGTAACCCCGAGCTGAGAGCTCACTCCTCAGCTCTGTCTCTGTAGCTGGCTTCCCCAGTCTAATACCTGCGAGGTCTGTGACACTCAGACACCCCCGATCCTTCTGTGACCCTGCGGGACCTGGGGCCATGCTGACCCCGCGTGGGCTTCGCCCCGGTTTAGCCTCTGGAGCGATGTCCCTCTGTGGAGCAGACTTTTAAAAGTCCTGATTTTGTGCTCCATTGCTCCGCCGCTTGCGGGGAGCCGGCCCCTCCCCCCACAGTCTATCTTCCCATCGCTTTGGATTCACTTCTCCGCCGGTCCTACCTTTCAGAAAGTCGTCGATTTTCTGTTTCTAGAATTGCTGTTCTTCTTCTCTTCAATCTCCCATTGGATTTGTAGGTGTTTGCAATAGTTTGATAAGCTATCTAGCTGATCTCCTGCTACCTGATGTAGTCTCAGCCTGCTACTTCTCTGCCATCTTGACTCCTCCCCCAAGATTTCACTTTTATGTGTAATTTATAAAATAAAAAAACAAACAATGCCAAGTTCATATAGAGAACAAACTGGTGGTTTCCAGAAGCAGGGGGTTAGGGGTAGGCAAAATGGGTAAAGGGAGTCAAAGGGTACAAACTTCCAATTATAAAATAAGTAATGTGCAGCATGTAATGTACAACATGTTGACTAGAACTAACAGTACTGTACTGCATATCTAAAAGTTTCCAAGAGGGTAAATCTTTTAAGTTCTCATAAATGAAAGAAAGAGAAAGAGAGGAAGGAAGGATGGATGGAAGGAAGGGAGGGGGAGGGAGGGAAGAAGGGAGAAAAAAAGAGAGAGAGAGATGGAGGGAAAGAAAGAGACAGAGGGAAAGAAAGATGGAGGGAGGGAGGGAAGAAGGAAGGAAGGAAGGAAGGAAAGCAGGGAGGGAGGAAGGGAGAAAGAAATAAAGAGGGGGGGAGGGAGGGAAGGAGGAAGGAGGAAAGAAAGAGATGGAAAGAAAGAGGGAGGGAAAGAAAGAGAGGGGGAAAGAAAGAAAGAAAAAAAGAAGGAAGGAAGGGAGGGAAGGAGGAAGAGAAATTAATCAAATATCCAACTCAAAGAATAAAGAGCTAAGCAAGTAACAAATTGCAGGAGACTTGGGATAAAAGGAATCTATTGGGGCACCTGGGTGGCTCAGTGAGTTAAGCCTCTGCCTTTAGCTCAGGTCATGATCTCAGGGTCTGGGATCGAGACCTGCATCGGGCTCTCTGCTCAGCGGGGAGCCTGCTTCCTCCTCTCTCTCTGCCTGCCTCTCTGCCTACGTCTGATCTCTGTCAAATAAAAAAATAAATTTTTTTTAAAAAAGTGAATCTATCAGAAAGAAAAACAGGTCCCACAGAAAACACTTAAAACCAACATGCCATAGAATATAATAGGAAATGACACAAAAATTCTGAGAATGGAGGCGCCTGGGTGGCCCAGTAAATTAAGTGTCCTACTCTTGATCTCAGCTCAGGTCTTGATCTCAGGGTTGTGTGTTTAGAAATCAACAAACAACATGGAAGAGATATGAATCACATCTATTCTTTCACCTTTGAACATGAAACATAATCATATAAAAACAAAAATGCACTTTCATCACATGTATTCAGCATACTCTCAGAAGCTCTAATTAGAGTAATTAGATAAGAAAAAGAAATAAAAGATACCCAAATTGAAAAGGAGGATGTAATCTATTTGCAGATGACATGAATTTACATATAGGTAACTGTTAAGATTAACCAAAAAAAGGGATGCCTGGGTGGCTCAGTCGGTTAAGCGTATGCCTTTGGCTCAGGTCACTATCGTGAATCATGGGATAGAGTCCTGCACTGGGCTCCCTGCTGAGCAGGAAGCCTGCTTCTCCCTATGCTTGCCCCTCTCCCTGCTTGTGCATGCTCTCTCTCTCACAAATAAATGAAATCTTAAAAAAAGGTTCCATCAAAAAAACCTGTTAAATAGATGAAATCAGTAAAGTTGATGAAACAAAATTAACACACAGAAAGCACTTGTATTTCTATACATTAACAGTGAACAACTGAAAAGTAAATGAAGAAAGCAATTGTTTAATAGAATAAAAGAGAATAAAATGTAAAGACTTGAACACTCAAAATTATAAAACATTGCTGAAAGAAATCTAAGATGATATAAATAAATGGAAATCTAAGATGATATAAATAAATGGAAAGTATCCTGTTCTTTGAATACTTAATGTGAAGACGATGACACCACCCCAAAAAATGTATGGATTAAATACAATCTTTATCAAAATCCCAATAGTTTTTTTTTTCATAAACAGAAAAACCCATCCTAAAAATTCATATGTAATCTCAAGGGAACTCCAAATAACCAAAAAACAAAAAACAAAAAAACAAACAAACAAACAAAAACTTTAAAAAGAACAAAAAGGGATCATATTTCTAGATTTCAAAACTTACTACAAAGTTACAGTAATCAAAACAGTGGTAATGGCATATGGACAGACATATAGTTCAATGGAACAGAATAGAGTCCAGAAATAAAGACTTGCATTTATGATCATTTGATGTATGAGAAGGGTGCCAAGACCACACATGGAAAGGACAGTCTTTTCAACAAATGGTTCTAGAAAACTGGACATCCACATGCAAATGTATAAATTTTATACCAGACACAAAAATTAACTTAAAATGGATCAAAGATCTAAACTTAAGAACTAAAATCATAAAACTCTCAGAAGAAAAAATAGGGGGCAATCTTCATATTGGATTTGGCAATGATTTCTTGGATATGACACAAAAAGTAAATATAGCAAAAGAAAAAGTAGATAAATTAGATCTCAACAAAATAATTTTTAAAGATTTATTAGCCATTCTAGAGAGTGGGGGAGGGGCAGAGGGAGAAGGAGAAAGAGAATCTCAAGCACAGTCCCTGCTGAGAGGGGAACCCAACATGGGGCCCGATCCCATGACCCCAAGGATCATGACCTGAGCGAAAATCAAGAGCTGGAGGCCCAAATGACTGAACCACCCAGACACCCCTAGGTCTTAACAGAATTAAAAACTTTTGTTCAACAAAGGATGCTATCAAAAGAGTAAAAACTCAATCCACAGAATAGGGATCAAATATTTGCAAATCATATAACCGATAAGGGATTAATATCCAGAATATATAAGGAACTCTAAAAACAAAAATAGGACTTCAATAGGACATTTCTCCAAAGATGATACGCAAATGGCCAACAAGCATATGAAAAGATATTAAATCATGTCATTAGGGAAATGCAAATCAAAACCACAGTAAGATACCACTTCATACCCATTAGGATAGTTATCATAAAAAAAATTGAAAATAACAAGTGTTGGTGAGGATATGGAGAAAACGGAATCCTGGTACATTGCTATCGGGAATGTAAATGGTAGTCTATGGAGATTAGTTTGGTGGTTCCTCAAAAAGTTAGACATGGTGTTACGATGATCCAGCAATTCCTCTCCTAGGTATACATCAAAAAGAATTGAAAGCAGGAACTCAGATACTTGTATACCAATCTCCATAGCAACATTATTTACAATAGCCAAAGGGTAGAAACAACACTTTGGATAAACAAAATGTGCTATATACATACAATGGAATATTTTGCAGCTATAAAAAGATATGAAATTGATATATCCTACACAAATGAACCTTGAAAATATCATTGTGGTATAATAAAATATATATGTATTTTGTCTTTGTTCCTAGCTCCTGGCACTGAGCTCCTAAAATCCTGGTAAATTCCTAAGTGATAGGAATACCTGTTTTATGCTAATGACTCCTAGTTGGGTATGATGGGGAAAGGCTAGATAGCTTCAGGATGAGGCTAGTTATCAAGAAAACTGTACGATTAGAGAGTTAGAACTTTGAGCTCCATCCCCAGTTTCCAAGGAGGAGAGAGGACAACCAATGATGGCAAGATGAGGTTTGGGGGAAACTTCTGGGTTGGTGAACACATCATATGCTGGGAAGATGGTACACCCAGAGAGCACATGGAAGCTTTGACACACCTACTACTCCCATACCTTGCCCTCTTTCATTGGGTTGTTCCTGAGTTGTATCCTTTACAATAAAACTGTAAGTATGGCATTTTCCTGAGTTCTATGAGTTGTTCTACTAATTATCCAACCTGAGCAGGGGAGGATGGGAGAAGGTCATGGAAACCTCCAAATTCGTCATAGGGCAGGCAGAGCAGAAGTGGGGGTAGCCTGGAGATCCGATTTGCAACTGGTACATGAAGTGGGAATAGCCTTATGGGACTAAGGCCTTACCTTGTAGAGTCTGTGTTAACTCACTCCAATAGTTAGGGTCAGAATTGAATGGAATTGTAGGAAACCCAGTTGATGTCGGAGATTGGAGAATTGGCAATGCAACTATGTTATCTAGTGTAAGAGAAGATACCAAATAATTTTGCTAAGTGAAATAAACCAGACACAAAATAATAAATGATTCTACTTATATAAAATATAAATTGGGCAAATTCATAGAAACAGAAAGTGGAAAAGAGGTTATCAAGGGCTGGGGAAAGCAGGGAATGGAGAGTTATTATTTAAAGGACATAGAATTGCTGTTTGGAATGATGAAATAGTTCTGGAAATGAGTAGTAGTGATGGTTCTACAATATTGTAAATGTATAATGCCAATGAACTGTATACCTTAAAAAGGGCTAAAGTGATAAATTCTTTATACACATTTTATAATAAAAAAGTAACAAATATATTTTGAAAAATAGTAATCATATACAAATACAAAAACATCCCACTTACCCTTGTAAATATCTATTATTTCAAAGTTTCGTAAATGCTATAAACTTAAGAGGGTCTCATATTTAAATTACTTAAAAGTATAAGAATACTCCTTTGAACAAAATATGAATCTCAGTGTCCACAACGATAACATCAAGTATGTGGGAAGAGCAGAAATGGGAAAATTCTTTATTATAGTAGAATGGCAACTAATAAATGTAGAATAATAGAGTTAGAAAATCACACTTTTGAAAATCTCAAAGTAGCAATTATTTCAGGAAATAGCCAACTTAAGGATGCTAAAACTAGAGGGTGAAAGTGTGATGAGAAACATATTTACATAGTCTCTAAGTATCTCTCCATGAACTCAATACAAAGGAAAAATTTACAGGGAAGAAACCTGGTGGGTGCCGTTTTAACCAGGTGATCAAAGTTACTACCATTGCTAATGACACAAACCAACACTATGTGCCTCCTGACGTGAAACACTTGAAAGAGCACAGCACCATTTATGTACTATTTCTGGAATAATGCATAACCTGGATCAAATCATGCAAAAACAGAGGAAAGGGTATCTACAAAACAAATTGTCTTCTCTAAAAATGTCAGTATCATTAAAGACAAAGAAGGGCTAGGCAATCATTCCAGATTAAAGGTTATTAAAGACATATGTAAACTAAATGCAGTATGTGATTCTGCTGTGAACCATGCATCAAGAAGAGAAACTGATATAAAGGATATCGAGACAACAGGTAAAATTGAAATCTGGCCTTAAGATCAGATACTAGGTATCAATGATAAATGTCCTGATTTTGATCATTGCTCTGTGGTGCTATGAATGGATGGCCTTATAATTAAGGGTAAAGGTAAAGGGCATGGTATCTGCAATTTACTATCAGTTGATTCAGAAGAAAAAAATTTAAAAGAAAAAATTATTTATAAATTTAGAGAGAGAGAGAAAGAGGAGGAGGGGTGGGTAAACAAATGTGACATAACAATTAGTCAATCTGGGTGAAGAGTACATGGGAGCACTGTGTACTACTATTGCAACTTTTCTGTAAATCTGATGTTGTTTCAAAGTTAAAGTTTTTTTTTAAAGGATATGAAAGATTTCCCAGAGAGGTATGCCATGCTCATGCTTCTGGAGAGTCCCTAGCTTCCATCAGACTTCCATCAGAACACTCCCTCAAAAAGGGTTAAGAACATCCCCTTTTACTTGCATTTCTCTATTTGATCCTATCCCCTCATTCTTCTAAATGACACTTAAATTCGAAAAGCAAAGATAAAGATCTTGCACTGAGTGAGACAGGATGGCTTACAGTTACTCTGACTATCAGAGAACAAAGCAAGGTTTTAATTAAAGCAGTAAAACTTAAATACTGTAAAAAATAATAGCTTCTGCTACATGAACAATGAATATCATTCTTTCTTCCATTTTTAAAAACCAACAGTTGCCCCAAAACATTCTCATTTGTTTTATAATCATTTATTCATTCATTCTGGAAATATTTATTGATTTCAAACAAACACAGCTCACTGCTAGAGGGCGGAAAAAGCTTCAAATAATCATTGACGTTTTTCATTGAAATTGAAATTAAAATATATTAATTACATTAGAAAGTAAGCTTTACTCTTTGTGGCTGAGATAGATGAATATGATTATGGGTGAAAAATGAATAAAGAGTAAAACAAAAAATTAGTTTAAAGTAAGAAAATGTCACATATGCAATTTCACAAGAAAATGAATTGCAATTCAGCTTTACTTTTATGTTGTTTAATTCTATATACATTACAGATATCATACATATATACTTGTTATACAAAAATCGATACAAAAATCCAAGTAAGTTAATATCTAAAAAAGGAAGAGGGAGATACTGCATTTGATTTCTGGTACTCTTCCATTTAAATACTTTAAAAATTCAGATTTCAAGGAGACAACAAATCAAAAGCCATTAATTTTTCAGAAAGCTTTGTGTTCACATAAATTTATCATTCAAGTATATTTTTATTGAAACAATAAACCATTTGACTGGTTGCAAAGTCAAACTGAATAAGCCATGGTATTCAGCAAAAGCAGAGCTTTTTTAGCTCTGCTTTTGTAGCTCTAGTTTATCAGCCTAGAATCAACTTCTAACATACGAAATGCAGAGCACAACAGTGATTTTTACCCTTATACTATTAAATGCCATGTTACATAGCTGACAATGCACAGCATACCCTATATGGTATGTCTACAGATTCTCGTTAAAAAATAAAATACTAAAAATAATAATAATTATTAGAATTCTACTTTTCCTAATTTCTCTTTTATTCAATTTTGAAAACAGTGTATCTTTCCCATTGTGCTTGGCAACCTGACATCATACCTAAAGAAATAATTTAAACATCATGTGGACCAAATATATACATAAACGTCTAAAAATTCTTGGTATTGTTTAATTCAGTTATAATTTCAGTTCTATAGTTATCAGTCACAGCAAATACAAAGAATTTAAAATTTAAAAAAGAATTTAAAATAATATTCCTCAACAAAGTATTAGCATGTTTTTAAAAAGTGAATTGTTGAGGCACAAAAACATTACATGATTTGCCCAAGGTCATGAAAGGAATGAGGGGCAGATAAGAGTATTTCTTCTCTAACTTCAGTGTCTGTACTGAATTATGCCATCTTGCAAAATCAATTCAGTGCAACAGATACAGAAATTAGAGCATTATCTTAGGAATGTTTGTTTAACCTAAATTGCTGTTATTAATAAACTTAATTTTTAAAATCTATATGTTTATCATACATTATCAGGAATTTATAAAAAGAAACATCATTTTCTGAATTATTAGGCATGTAATGAATTACTGTTTAAATTTGACACAATTGATTGCAAAAACAAAATCAACAATACAATTTTAAGCAAACAAGTTCAGTCTAGGATGCTTATTAACATTTAAAAAAAAATACTAATTATAGAACCTACAAAATTTAGAGGACAGTACCACAGACACAAACATACAAATATAAATGTATTAAATCATTTTCTAGTCGGTCTTTTGTTTTTTATGAAAACGTTCTAACAAAGCGCTCATAATGTTTCCTGGTATTCTTTGGTGCTTATCAATCAAAGCTTGAAGAGCATTCTTTGTCTATTAAGAAAACAAAAGAAAAGTCATTATTCTTTTAGTTCCCAAAATAGATCATTTATGTTGTAAAGATTCTAATACACTACTTTCAAAAAAGCCCCCCTTAATTTAGCACCCATCTCTCAAAATTAGTGACTTCGTTCTCAGCACACGGACAGCATAGCGTAGTCCTTGCACTGACTGTATTATGCTGGAAGTCCAGTTAACGTTACGTGGCTATTTTCTACACCAGACTGTAAGTTCCTTAAGACATAGCTTTGTATTTCTCCAGCACTTGAGCACAGCAATGCTTTGCATACAGTAAACACTACAAGGAATTGAAGGAGAAAAATCAGAAGGGAAAAAGTAGTAGGAAATTTTCTAGGGGAAGTTTTTCTCTTTTCCATTCAAGAATAAACTTTTGTGTATTTTTCTTTCATCACTACACACCCAAACAGTTACAGCAGGCAGTGCAACAGGAGAGAGTGAGGAAAACTATGACTAAGCTGATATATTTTTAGTTCATTAGATCAATTTCTCGACAGCTTAACAGAAATTTAAATTAGGTCACAGCAATGGGTCAAGTAGGATATAACAAGAAATCTCCTAAAACTATTTGTTTCCTGTTAAATTCATGACAAATTTCAGTAACTTTTACTTTTAGATCAGTTTGTGGCTATCTAAAATATTTTTGTGCATGCACATGATGCACATATATTCACACATACACACTTCCTTTCAGATGTTAGCCTTTCAATAGCCTTCTTTTTATAAATCTTGGACCTTCATCTTTAAGTTTTTATTTAAATTCCAGTTAGTTAACATACAGTGTAATATTAACTTCAGGTGTACAATTCAGTGATTCACCACTTCCATACATCACCTGATGCTCATCGCAAGTACCCTCCTTAATCCCCATCACCTATCTGACCCATCCCCCCTCCCGCTCCCCTCCAGTAATGATCCATTAGTTCTCTATAGTTAAGAGTCTGAGTTGCACCTCTTTTAAAATATAATAAACCCTAGCCCAAAGATGTATTTTAAAAATATGCCTCTCTAAACCACAAGTTTTCGCATCTCTGAAAGGAGAACTACTTCATACACTTATTCTAACTATTAAATGAAATTACAACCATGTCTTTAGGTACATGGCACAGTGACTAAAAGTGGCTAATATAGGTTGCTTTCTGTGAAGTATATTCTTTAAATTTTATTCACTTATTTAGAAAACAGATGCTTTGGAAGCTATGACATTAGTGAAATGAGGCTCTAATCTCAAGCTCATAACTTAATAAATGGATAAAGTACAAAGTAATAAAAAAATGTAAGATCATCTGTAAGATGTATCTATCATCTGAGATGTGAAAAGAAAGCATCTGGAAGTTCAGACTTGAGAGCCCATTTGGTGGGCAGGGAAGGACACATGAATAAGGTACTGTTTGGTCTGGGTCTCCAAGGACCAGTAAGATTTCACTGACAGTGAAGGCAAAAGCAGGAGGAAAAAGACCACAGGAAAACAACTGCCTAAGGAATGGTGAGTTAGCGAATTTGGCTGGAGTTTCAGGTATGTGTTCAGAAGCTGGATGTACAAGGCTCTAAAATTAGAATTCAATTAAATCATCAAAGGCATTAAACACCGAGTGAAAAGATAGACTTTATTTAATATGAATTGAGGTGTCAAGGAAGGGTCCTGGGTGAAGAAATATTAGGGCAATGCATTAAGAAAATACAACTCTTGCAAAATCACCAGTGACATCCTTCTGTCACCAAACCCAGTAACATTCTTTTAATCTTACTTGACCTCTCCATCACCATTGATCTTGCTTCTGAAATTCTCACACTGGAGGAAAAGCTAGATTTTTCTCCTAGGTTTCAGGCTGCTCCTTTTCAATCTTCTTTGCAGATTTATAATCCCAAAATCAGGCACTTACTTATTCTTCAAAGGTTCAGACAACTTTAATTACCTTTCATTTGCTGATGACTCCTAAATTTGTATCTCCAGCCTGCTCGGCTTCATATAGGAATATTCAACATGACTTCCCTTGAATGTTTTAAAGGCACCTCAAATCCAATATGCCTAAGACTAACCTAGCATTCTTTCACTCATACTGTGTCCTTTTCCTAGTTCCTTCCCTATTTCAGCAAATGACACTACCATAAACCTAGCCTAGTAACCCAAAACCTAGGAGTCATCCTTAACAACTTCTGCTTCTCACTCACAATGGTTAATCCATTGGCAAAATCCATTCATTTCACTTCCCAAAGACCACTAACATCTATCCACTTCTCTCCATCTCCTTTCCACCTTAACAATACAGGTATATGACATATGCATGTATATATGAATAGACCTGTATTTATATATATATGTGTGGGTGTGTGGATGAGACTGTAGAGAGAGTTAAAGAGACAGACAGAAACAGACACGGTAAATGCAGAAACAGAACGACAGATTAAGACTGAGAGAACTTTCAGGATATGTCCCAAGTGCCCTGTTCAGCACTGGCACACTATATTTTACTTTAGATTTAGACAGTGCTTACAAAATGGTTTCCACAATCACATGCCTGAACAATCTGTCACCCATTTTTTAAATGAGATTTCATTTCTACATTTGGATGCTAATAATTTTGAATTTGTGATAATCCAGGGATCATTATCTTACAGTTATGCTTATATTATTGACAATGAGGATTGGAAAATCATGACAATATAATCACAAAAGGAAAATTCCATGTATTCTTTATTTCAAGTATACTTCAGTTCAATAATGACAATTTACAATAAAAAATATGAATATGGCACAACGTCAAATAAATTCCCCCACTATGTGGGGGAATATAAGCCTACTATGCTTTGGTAGACTACTCGTTACTTAGCTACTGATAATAAAGTACATAAAGTAACCAGAAAGGGTAACTGAGGTATTTCAAGGATTCAGAAAGGCCTTCTTTCTTACTTAGTTTAAATAAGTAAGGTTGTACTATGTTTATATATTTTAATATATAAAATATCTAATTCCAGCAGTGACACGAATGTGAGTAAATTTTCCTCTCATGTGAAAAATCCTCATGTGAAAAAATCAAGGCACTGGAATTTAACTATCAGTAATATATTTTCCTAAACTAAGGAAAATAAGGGAATAGGGTTCATTTAAGAGACCTGGAAGAAACATCTGAGATCATCTAGTTCAATTTCTCTGCTCTACAAATAAGCAAACTGGGACCTAGAAAGAACATATTTATCCAAAGTGACACTGCTGCCTAGTGGCAGTGCGAGGATTACAGCCCAGATCCCTAAATTTCCACACCAGGATTTTCCCCTTCCTTCTCTATTATCTTCTATTTTGCCCATAAAAAATATGGTATCTGTAAAAAGTATTCCTAAGTAGCTCTGACCCACTTAAATCCTAATAGTGAGGAAAAAAATTTAAAAGAACAAATCAGAATTTGGTTATATCCTCCAGGCGAATGCACTATTCGGGGGCAGCAAAGAAATGTGTTATATTAATAGTAAAGTGTGTGTGGGCAGAAGCAACATCACAGGGTAAGGTCCCTGGTGTGAGGCTCCTGGAGCCCTATAAGTAAGGCATCACCTCGGGATGAGAGAAGAATCATGCTATGCAGAGAGCATGTCCTGACCCTAAAAACCAGCGTTCACAGAGTTTTGTTTTCAGGATGCAGGAAGGTAATAAACTATCAGTATATTTAATGGACCAGCAGCATACCTGGAGGTAATTTTTCTAAGAATGAAGTTCATTGACAAGGCACACAATGTTCTTTACTGTCCCCTTTGTGAAACTTCCTACCTGTCCGCTGCCTGATTTGAATAGTCCCATCTAATATAATATTATAGCTGTTTCAGCTGCATATCTTTTTCTAAGTGTCCAGTCTTGCTGAGTCCCAGTATGGTATAGTAGATTACAGTGACTCATTCCTTCTGCCTACCAGCCCCTGTCTTCTGGGCCATCCTATGGGAAGAGTACAGATCCTGTCCCAATAAAATCCAGTGTGGCCGTGTGACCGCTTTGGCCATAAAATGTCAGTGGGAGTAAGTGAGCCACTTCCAAACAGAAGCTTTAAAAGGTTCCATTCCTGACATTTTCTTTTTACCATGGCAACATCCCCCATGAATCAGCCATGAACCCAGGAGAAAGAAGACATGGACCTCAGGGGAAATATAACATGAACAAGTAAAGCCTTTACTGTCCTAAGCCTCTGAGATTGGTTGTTTGTTACGGCAGCACACCCTAGCAAAACTGACTAAAATCATCCAGTTTTCTCATATATAAAATGGCAATAATAAGCTCTACCCTACAGGATTAAATCAGACTTATGCATAGAAGGAAAAAGTGAAATTACCTCTGATCACAGATGACATGATTTTATACATAGAAAACCCTAAAGATTCCATAAAAGAACAGTTAGAACTAATAAACGAATTCAGCAAAGTTGAATATAAAATCTACACACGAAACTCAGTTTTGAAAACAAAAACAGTTTGAAAACAAAACAAAAACCAAGAAACAATCCCATTTACAATAGCATTCAAAAAATTAAAATAAAATACTTGGGAAAAACTGTAACCAAGGAGGAAAAAGACTTTCACACTGAAAATGATAAAACACTGCTGAAAGAAATTGAAGACACAAATAAATAGACATCTGTGTTCATGGATTAAAAGATTTAATATTGTTAAGCTGTCCTACAGATTCCAGACAATCCCTATTAAAATCCCTACAGCATTTTTTTCAGAAGTAGAAAAAAAAAAAAACCTAAAATTCATTTGCAATTTCAAAGGACTCTAAATGGACAAAAGAAGAAAAAAGCTGCAGGCCTCATACTTCCCAGAACATACAACAAAGTTACAGAAATCAAAACAGTATGATACTAGCATAAAGACAAACATATAGACCAATGGAATAGAAAAGACAACCCAGAAATAAACATTTGCATGTATGGCAAATGATCTTTGACAAGGGTGCCACGACCATACAATGAGGAAAAGGCAGTCTCTTCAACAAATGATGGTAGGAAAACGAGATATCCACATTAAAAAAGAACGAAGTTGAACCTTATCTTACATTACACACAAAAAATTATCTCAAATTGGATTAAAGAGCTAAACCTAAGACCTAAAACTATAAAAACTCCTAGAAAAAAATGTAGGCGAAAAGCTTCATGACACTGGATTTGGCAATAATTTCTTGAATATGACACCAAAAGCACAGGCAACAAAGCAAAATACATCAAACTCAAAAAGTTTTATACATCAAAAGAAACAAGCAGCAGGGTGAAAAGGAACCTACAGAAGGAGAAAAAAAATATTTGTAGATCATATATCTAATAGGGAATTAATATCCAGAATAAAGACCTTCTACAATTCAATTCAACCCAAATGTAATTATTTGTATTCATACAAATACTATGATTATACTGTAATGATTATATTTTCCAAATAATATGATTAAAAATGTGAGCCAACACCTTGAACACACATTTCTCCAAGGAAGATATACAAATGGCCAACAAGCATATGAAATGATGCTCAACATCAGTAATCATTAGAGAAATGCAAATCAAAACTACGATGAGATACTACTACTTCACACCCATTAGTAAGATGACTATCATCAACAAAACAGAAAATAACAAGTGTTGGCAAGGATGCAGAGAAATTGGAACCCTTGTGCACTGCTGGTAGGGATGTAAGATGGCATGGCCAACTATAGAAAACTGTATGGATGAGGCTCCTTGAAAAATTAAAAACAGAATTATCATAGTGTGAGATAATAGAAAATACATATTTGTCTCTGCCCCTGGATCCTGGTACAGAGGCCCTGAAACTTATAATTTCCTCAGTGATAAGGGCACTAGAAACATGTTTTGTTCTACTGTTCTAATATTTGTTACGGCAGCACACCCTAGCAGTTCCTGATGCAGTGCTCCTGAAATCCTTATCATTTCCTCAGTGATAAAAGTGTTTTTTGCTCTACTGGACTCGTGGATGGCTTCTGGATAAGGGCTGGTCACCAGAAAGACCAAACTATGATTAGAAGCTTGGAATCTTTAGCTCAATTCCATCATCCCCCATAAAATTCCAATAGTACAGAATTCAGGGAGTTCAGGGAGCTTCCGGGTGGGTGAATACATCCACACCAGGAGGGTGGTACACCCTAACTTCATGGGGGCCCTGCGCCTGGGGCCCTCCCATTCTTCACCCTCCGTTATCTCTCAATCTGACTGTTCATCTGTATCCTCTATTGTATCACTTAATAAACTGATAAAAGTAAGTGTATCCCTGAGTTCTGTGAGCCATGCTAGCAAATTAATTGAACCTGGAGAGGGGTCATGGGAACCTCCAATTTGTAGCCAACTCAGCAGAACTACTACGTGCGATTAGCATCTAGAATGGGGTGGGAATAGCCTTGTGGGACTGAGCCCTTAATCTGTGGGATCTACACTATCTCCAGGCAGATAGTGTCCGAATTGAGTTATATTATCGGACATCCAGCTGGGGTCAGAGAATTGCTTGAGGGGGGAAAACCTCCAAACATTTGGTGATCAGAAGTGTCAGAAGTCACGTGGTATGTAAAAGTAAAGAAGATTCACAAGTAAAAGAAAGACATAGTACGGAAGAACTGAGAGGGGGGGAAAAACTGGAATTTTTTCTTTCCACATATGATCCAGCAATCTCACGTCTGGGTATATATCCAAAAGAATTCAAAACACGATCTTGAAAACATATTTGTGCATCAATTTTCACTATAGCATTATTCACCACAGCCAAGAAAATGGAAGCAACTCAAATGTCCAACAATGAATGAATGGATAAACAAAATGTGGCATATACATACAATGGATTATCATCCACCTTTAAAAAAAGAAAGAAATCCTTCCACATGCTATAATACAGATGGACCTGAAAGACCTGCTAAGTGAAATAAGCCAGTCACTATGATTCCACTTTTCTATAGCAGTCAAACTTCTAGTACTAGAGAGTAGAATGGGGGTTTCCAGGGGCTGCGGGAGGAAGCAGAGGGAAGCTGGTATGATTCTGCTCACATGCGAAATCCAAAAAAAATGAATTTGTGGAAACACAGAGTAGAATGGGGGTTGCCAGGGTGTGGGGGAATAGGGAGATACTGGTAAAGGGTACAAACTTACAGTTCTCAGATGAGTAAATTCTAATGTGCAACATGGATGCCTTATAGTTAATAATACTATATTATATATTAGAAAGTTGCTAACAGAAAAGGTCATAAATATTCCCACCACATATGCAAAAATGGTCATTAGAGGTGATGGAAGTGCCATCTAATCTTATTGTGATGATCATTTCACAATACACAATTTGATATTTACAATATCAAATCTTTACCTTGCACATTAAACTTTTAGTGTTATATGTCAATTATATCTCGATAAAACTGGGGGAGAAAAAGAATCTTGTGTCGCCCATAAAGAAACCAGAGTAAATTGGTGGATATATATGAAAAATATATTTGATATTTGATTTTTGATATATGTATCATATATATTTGATATATTGATATTTGATGGATATATATGAAAAAAGAGAGAGAAGGAATGGGTAGTTGGTGTTCAGTGGACACAGAGATTCAATGTAGCAAGATGAAAAGAAGGTTCTAGAGATTGGATTCACAACAATGAATAAATATATTTAGCACTAATAAAACATACACTTAAAAATGGTTAAGTGATAAATTTTATTATTTTTTTTAAAGATTTTATTTATTTATTTGACAGACAGAGATCACAAGTAGGCAGAGAGGCAGGCAGAGAGAAAGAGGAGGAAGGAGGCTCCCCACAGAGCAGAGAGCCCGATGTGGGGCTGGATCCCAGGACCCTGGGATCACGACCTGAGCCGAAGGCAGAGGCTTTAACCCACTGAGCCACCCAGGTGCCCTAAATTTTATATTTTTAACCACAATTTTAAAACTTAAAAAAAATCACAGTATACATATAAAAGGCTGGTATAAAGTTATAATCACAACACTTTCATCCCATTTTCCAGGTGATTCAGTAATTTGACATTTATGGCTTTTATCTAGTTTTATACTTTCTGAAGTTTAACTGCAAGCTGAGTGGTCTTTTTTCCCCTGATCTTTTTTTCCTTGGTCTTTGCAGGGATGAATATTACTGATCACTTCTGTTTTTTAAACATCCTCACCTGCTGACTTCACTCACACTAATTTACTTGTTCCCCACCTCTCTGCCACATCCCTTTCTGTCAGCTTTGGGTGTATTCCTTGGCACACCCCTTACATGTTACTTGTCCTCCCATCTGTCCTAAGTTGTCTTCTTTCTCTCTCTAGCTGCTTTGTAAAACTCATGACTTCAGTAACTATCTCATGCAGATAACTTCTAAATCTTCATCAATTCTGACCTTTCTCCCAAACTCCAGTGCAATATTTTTTAATTTTAATTTTACCTATGAAGGGGTGCCTGGGTGGCTCAGTTGGTTAAGCATGTGCCTTCGGCTCAGGTCATGATCTCAGGGTCCTGGGATTGATTGAGCCCTGAGCCCTGTGCCCTGTGCCAGGCTCTCTGCTCAGTGGGAAGTCCGCTTCTCTTTCTCCCTCACCTGTGCTCTCTCCCAAATAAATAAATAAAATCTTTAAAAAAAAAAAAAAAAAACTATGCCTATAAATCTATACATACATATCCTGCAGGTAGCTATAGAATTAGGTTTCAAGGTATTTTCTCTCTGTAAAATCTCTCAAATTTGCACCTTGCTCTCCCTTTCAAGTAGATAAAAAGATCATTATGTAATTCATTCATTCATCAAACATTTATTGTGATCTAATTAAATACCAAATGCTGTGCTGGGAACTGGAGACACAAGAATTCATAGCCTAACCTCTGCTCTTAAAAAGCGCACTTATATTTATATGTATCTAAATAATCACAACTGCTAGAGTCATCTTCACAAACCATTGTAGAGAAACAGATTATACATGTGCTTGCTTCTGCCAAATAACTCTGAATGAAACTGATAGGAGCCACTCCCAAACAGAGGCCTATCCTAATTGAAATGTATCTGGTAGACAAATTCCCTAGTGTGATAGTTAAGGGCCTAAAAATATAGCCCCTATTTACTTTTCCAGTTTCATCTCAACCAAACCCTACCCACTAAGCTAGTGATTCCCCAAGTTTATTTTTCTAGTTGTTATTAAATGCTATTCAACGAAAAACAAGGAGAGGGTTTTGGTCAGGTGAGAACAGGAAAATGTGCTTTGAAACAAAGTTAAAGAGACCTCTTTGTTGCAGGGATTCTTAGAACTTTCAACATGTTAATGTGTTTTGCAAAATTCCTGGAGAATTTATCAGGCAGTCTTTCCCAACCTTGCTGTTCTAACCCTCTCAGACTGCTGGTATATGGTCAACTTTCCTATCACCATTTCTTTATTCATATTCTTCCTCCAACCCCAAGTCCACATATCCAAATCACATCCTTCTTTCAAGACCCACCACAAACGCCCTCCTTCCAGAAAGCTTTTCCTATTTTTTCCTTCACAAAGCGGTCTTTTTCCCTTTTGAGTTTCTACTGTCTCACTCAAATTCAGCCTCCATATTGCTTCCAGTTGCAAATGCAAACCTATCACAGTGTTTGTAGTTTGCAAATGCAAACCTATCACAGTGTTCATCTATTTTCAAGACCACGACACCCCACCCCTGACCCAGCTTTTAGGAAACAAAATCAACTGTAGGCCATGATTGTCCAGACCTGTCCTGTATTTCTAGCTTCATCTCCCATAATATTTATCCTTCTAGCTATACAAAACTACCCGCAATTCCCCAAAGATTTTATGCTGTCATATTGCCATCCATTTATACATTTAGTTTCCTCTACCTCATTACTCTCTGTCCAGGTAATTCCTTGTATTTCCAAACTGAATTCAGCCATCACCTCTCCCAAGGAGGTATCCCTGATCTAATTTGGGTATCTTTCCTTTGTGCTTCCATAATACCCAAAGACAGCAGTTCTGAGGCAGGATCTTGCCCACTGGGTGTTACATGAAAAGGTCTAGAGGCATTTCTTTGTTATCACAATGAGTGAGGGATGAGGATGGGAGTGCTACCGGCATCTAGTGAGGAGAGGCCACAGAGGGTGGTAAGCCCTGTATGGCGCACAGGACAAGGCCTCCACATCATGTTAGTAAGAACCTTCTACAAGCACACCACTGTGGTTAGTGCATAACCATATAAACACTGATTTAGTTATTCAGTTCCCCTGTAGGACTGCAAGTTCCTAGGGTAATGGTATTCACTTTTGTTAATAATGTTAACACCCAGCATTCGCAGAGCACTTATTATATACCCCTCCCTGTTCCAAACAATGAACATGTATAATCTCATGTAATCCTCAGAGACAACTGTGAGTGGTCATGATCTCAGGGTTGTGAGACTGAGTCCTGTGTCAGGCTCTATCCATGTTGGGCATGGAGCCTGCTTAGGATTTTCTCTCTTCCTCTGCCCCTCCCACAGCCCCTCCCACCGTTTATTGCATGCGCTCTCTCTCTAAAAACTAAAAAAAAAAATAAACAAATATTCTCTTCCATGTTCTGCAGACTAACAGAGTAAGCTGTGGACTCCCTGAGGTCACACAGCACACACGTGGTAGAGCTAGGAACAATCTGATTTCATAACCCACACTCTTAAAAACTACTCCACTTTCCTGCCAGGATATGTCTATCAAACAAGAACAATACTTTCCTTTCATGGAGGTCAACTCTTTCTTCTGGACATCACTTATGAAACTTTTTAATTACTAGTGCCAAGAGCCCCAACCTCTTAGCACTTATGACATTTTAAAATGAGTGGTTCTTTGTTGTGGGGAGACGTCGTGCATGGTAAGAAGTAGCATCCCCGTCCTCCACTCACTACAAGCCCATGGCCCCACCACCTCCCAGGACCTGCCTGTCAGGGCAATAACTAAATGTCTTGAGACACTGCCAAATGTCCCTTGGGGAAAAAAGCACCACTGATCAAAACATGTCTGTAGAATGAATGAATTCATTTTTAATACAATAATTGAAAGTAAAAATCTGTTCAAAGATTAAGAAAAAAAAGAATAATTTACCTTCTCAGCTAATTCTTCTGCTGTTATCTTTGGATCATAGGGAATAGGATCACCTAAATAGGTACGTAATTTCACTGGAAAACCGCCATACATTGGAGCAAATGGATAGCGGAATTTTTCATAAAGCCACCTAAATAGCCCTGTTTTAAAGTAAACAAAATTATTTTAATTGGTTAAATATTCTGAGCAACTGTAAATTTTCAAATTAATAATAATGTAAAACTTAGAAGAAGGTAGCAAACAGTATCACCTCCCAGCAATTAATACAATATGTATATATTTTAAAGATGAGCTTTTTTTATCAATTCTAACAAATATAGCACATTAATATAAGATGTTAATAATAGGAGAAACCAGAAGGTGGTGAGAAGCTTTATGGGTACTCTTTGTACTTCCACCCAATTTTTCTGTGAACCTAAAAATGCCCCCCAAAATAAGGTTTAGTAATTTCTTTAAAAATGAACTTTTAAAAATATGAGAATTTTAAAAGCAAACCAATTACTATTATTACAAAACTGTGGGTAAAGATTGCAACCAAAAGCTAGAAGCTAAAAAGTCTAGAGACTTTTTAGAAGCAAATATAGGCTTCTATGAATAAAAGAAAAGAAAAAGCATATGATAAATTCACATAAACATGAAACTAAAATGCACCAATAAATAGGTAAAAAAAAATTATTGTAAATTAAGAAAAATGCAAAGGGTAGCAAAGAATTACTAATGCTAACGACCAAGTATGAAACCTAGCAAAATCAAAAGTGGCAATAATGTAAAATAAACTGGGGGATTAAGTAAAAAAGAAAGTCAAAAAGCAATCACAAATAATTTTTAAACCACTTTATAATTAAAGAAACAAAACTGGGAATAATTCTGTTATGCAACTTAAATTCTGAAGAAATAACCTGAGAAAAAATTAGAAGAACAATTCTACAGCAACAGCTAAACATCACATCAATCTGCCTTTCCAGCTTAAATTTGGAAAAAAAAAAGGGGGGGGATGTTAACACCTAAAAAACGTAATAGAATATCAACAACCTACCAACATTACACATAAAAGAAACAATAAAAGTTTAAAGTTCTTTAAGAGGGCATTTGTATGTGGATAGGAACAATATAGTTATGGGGATATACTTTTATATCCAACCAAGGGTATAAAAACAAACTGAAAATTTCAAAATAAAAAGAAAACAACACAGATATTGCAAAGAAAAAGCACTTCTAATTGTTATCACTCCAGTAACTATACTCAAAGCTTATTTTGCTACCCATAAAGTAAAGTTAGACAAAAAGAACTTTATGATATAAATGTATCATGGTTCAAAATATTATAAAAAGCAAAAAACAAGAAGTAACAGAAATGAACCAAAGCAGATGATACATCCTTAGGTCGTTAATCTTAATTCAATATCATATTGTCATCCATTTTTAAAGCTGTAACTTCTTCAGTGGTGAGTTAGGAAGATAGTCTGGGTAATGGGTACATTTGTTCAAAATCTTAACAGCATGACTCAACCAAGGAAATTAGGTAACTCACTCTGTAATTTTAAGAAGCCCACAAAACAAATAAGCTTCAGTATGTATATGAGACTCTTAATAAAAATATAACATCTGGGGCGCCTGGGTGGCTCAGTGGGTTAAGCCTCTGCCTTACGCTCAGGTCATGATCCCAGGGTTCTGGGATCGAGCCCCACATAGGGCTCTCTGCTCAGCAGGGAGCCTGCTTCCCTCTCTCTCTCTCTGCCTGCCTCTCTGCCTACTTGTGATCTCTGTCTGTCAAATAAATAAATAAAATCTTTAAAAATATATATAAAACATCTAAGAACTGCCACTACTTAGAATCAGTTATCATTTAGACTGTAAATAATAAAACATCTAAATAATACATCCATTATCTAAAGTAATAATTCAAAAGAATTTCTTATAGGGTTCGAAAGCCCAAGTATTTCGAAGATTATATTCTAAATATTTCATTATAATTAGAAAAACCGTATGAATCAGAACTTACTTGTTCCTCCAAGTGATCTAAATCCTTCTCGAATATTTTGTGTAAACATAGGAATAATGGGCTGAAGAAAGAATTTGAATTAAAAAAGTAAATATATTGATCCATTCAATATCTCCATTGAGTCAATAATGCAACCTTTTGAGGGCCTGTTCAAGATTATGAAAATGAGGTATTTTTAAAATAAAGGTATACTTTTATCACCAGTGTGATTTATCAGACTAAATTTAACTTGATCATTTTTAAAAACAAAAATTGGAAACACTACCCTCTAGTGGTAATATATAATATTTCACTTACAAACTTTCCTATCCTTTCCACATAAACTCTTGAAATTCAAAATAAAGATTACAGTAATCATTAATTTCACTAAACAAAATTAATGTGGTAAATTAATTTGATTTTAGTGGTCCACTGAATGGTATGCTCACTGGAGAAAAAGTTACAAGGCAGATATTCCCTCTATGGGGAAATTTATATAAATTCAAATGACAGGTTTTGGAAAAATGCTGTCATGCAACCACCAAAACACTATTTTTTCGTGAATTTATTAAATCTAAAAATGCTGAACATCAATGAAAAGTATAAGACTCACTGCAAAAAAAAAAGGAAAAGTAATATATAAACAATTCCTTTTATCATTAATATTAAAGGATTTCTGCTCACAAGTTCATGGTTTTTATTATTCCATGAACATCTGTGATTAAGTATGATTTTTTAAATGGAGACCTTAATTAAATGTCCTAAAACACTGAAGTCACAAAGGATCATGTAAAGAGATAGAATGATGGTGAAACTGAAGTAGATAAAAAATTGCGTAAGAACACTTTAAAATGCTCACAAAATACACTGAATTAAATGACATTTTAGAATTTAAAAAACTGAGAATCACTTTACTTACATTCTACCATCAGTATTTGCCTAATACGGAGTTACCTGCCCTGGTGAGCAGGGTTTGAGATATTTAAATAAGCTGACATTTAAAAAGCCATTCTTATTCAGTTGTGGAAAACATTAAATATGGTGGGCTGAAGGAAAGGGACTCAGGTATAGCTTTCTTCATTAAACTTATTAACTCACATAGAACTACTGGTCATTTATTTAGTGTATTTCTCCCCTCACCAGAAGGACACACTGTTTTGTTTACAGCTATATTCCCAGCACCTGGAATAGTGCCTGGAACAGACTAGATGCTAAAACAAAGTGTGATGGATGAATTAATTAACAAAAGAATGAAGACACAGGACAGAGAGACAACACACATAATGAAGTAGTTTGTATTCTCTGAATACAAAGTGTTGGAAATAGGCAGCAATCTTAAAACAGTTTGGAAAAAAGAAGTCCCGGTAAAGAAAGGCACTCTGACGGAAGAATTTAAAAGTTTCATGGTGTTAATTCACAAAGCTAAAACATAAAACAAAGTACACTGACTCTTTTGTACAAAATTCAGATTATGATCTAGGAAACCAACACTAGTTTTGTGAAATAGTGACTACTGACATTCTAACTTTTTTTAAAGAGTTATAAAATGTCTTTAGAGTTGAGAACATAAAATGCCCAAGAAGAAACAGAAACCTTATGGCTCATATATACATCCTTTGTCTTCTCTGACCAGTACTGCTGGATTTATGTCTACTGACTAGCATGAATTCCTAGATTCATACTGAAGCATGCACTTTATGAAGAGTCTTCAGGGTACATACCACCCTTTAAATAGCTTACTCTCCAGAAGCTCGATATACCTAGAACCTATCAAGCAAGAAAATGCTTACCCTAGCAGGCTCAGTATTCCAGGCTATAGTCTGGCCATATAGTCTCTATATTTGCATTCAGGCTAACAGCCTTAAAGTTATAAGCATTACTTTATAACAACTTGATACTGTAGCACAATTATTCATTCCTTTTCTTATATACCTTATGCATACAAGGTATTAGCATAAGTAACCTGGAATTAAATTGTTTGCATGCATACATGTGTCTCCTTATGTACATATATGTACATGTGTGCAAGACGAAGAGAATGTGTATTTTGTTAAAACTATTTTTGGGGCATAAGTTTAAAATGGTCTTAGAGTCTAAACTTTGCCTCTAAAAATAAGTGAGCACCACTGGATAAGTTATTTACCATGTTTATTCTTCAGGTTCTTCACATATAAAGTGGGAATATTAATAATTATACTATCTCAAAGGTTATTTTTTAAATTGATATAATACATATAAACAATTTTATTAAGACAAATGTTATTTTCTTTTACATCACTTGTTTTTCCAAGCTGAGTAAATGGGCTAATATTTTTCCAACTTATTTAGATATGAAGTTACCTAAAAATTCTCAGGAATTTCATAAAGTAAGAATGACTTAAATTATATTAAAAAGCCTGTAACTTTCAGAAAACCTTAAACTTTTTTTACCAATATTGTGTGAACTTGCATTGACAATCTCGATTTCTTCACTTTAATTTGTTACCATGTTACAATTTAAATGTAGTTATTCCTCCATCAGTCTTAACTTTTTACTTTATGATACTTTTGTGTTTATGATAGTTTATGATAATTCTGTGAGGACCATGAAGGGGTTTTCCAGATCAGACACTTGTACATTTACAACGATCTCTATATATGGTTAAAAATACTCCCTCATGTATCTGGAAGGTGCCTCTAATCTCAAGGTCAGCAGACTCACTGTGAAATGCAGTCAGGGATGGCAACAGCCGCGGTTGCCTGCGGTCCTGAACTGTATGCTCTGCTCTGCTTCTGCCTTGCTGTATGACCCGATCCCTCCATCCCTTCATCTCTCTGTGCCTGAGTTTCCTCATCTGTAACATCGGAATAATTATATATGTCACCTACTTAATGTACAGGAGTACCAACATAAAGCCTTTTAAAAGCACTACAAAAGGTTGGGGTGGTACAATAGTTATCAAATGTACAATGCTACCTATAAATCAACAATGGTAAAGATTTCTGACTTTAAACTTACAAAAGATGTTTATAAAATGTTCTCAAGTTTCATACAAAAACCTTAAATTATCTAGATTATCTTAATTCTCTAGAAACTCTATCAAAGATTGAAAAAATTAGTTCCTTTCTCTCTATAATTTCTTTCTTTCCAGCCTTCTTCCAGGCAATGTTCCTTAAATCTGTGAAGTTAAGGATGAGAAATTAGAATCTCATGATCAATTTATATAATTCCAAACCTACTTTTGTGATTTTCACCTTAAAACTTTAGGAAAAATAATCCTTTCAAATATAAACCTGAAAATTAAACTATCTTTGATTAGGGTTTTAGCTTTTATCACAGCTTTAACAGACATTACTTTCATTACCCTTAATTTTTGTACAATGGTGCATATATTCTTTTGTACTTTCTCATATATTCTAAAATTTTTATACATCAGTGCTTAAGACTCTGAGAAATAAAATGTGCTATGAATTAATTTTCTGTATCACTAATACTATTAATGTAAGTTAAATTCCAAATGTCCCTTTCTAGTAGTGTTTAATATTGTGGTAAAAAAAAATCAATTCAATTTAATTCAAATAGCCTACTAAGTGCTAGTCACTGTACTAAGGACTCAGAATATAAAAAGAGGATCTTGTCCTTAGGGAGCTTATAACTTACTGTAGGACAATAATGTTTAAATTTTTATGCTTTCTATAATTAAACACTTGGACAAGTACATTAATTCTTATTCTGGGATCACATTACTAAAGCACTACAGCAACTACTTTTAGTAGTTACATGTACATGTGTACAGGAGAGAATAAAGTTCAATACATTTTATTTTAACTCTGCAGTTTAAAAAAAAAAGGAAATTTCCATTTTTTTTTCCAAAAAGAAAATTTCCATTTTTTTCCAAATACTGGTCTTGGGTTAGAATGAGTCATCCATAAACTCTTCCTTTTTAATCCTATATTTGTAAGATGAACAGGTAAGCTAAGGGTGCACACTGGTCTCTATATAGCAGCAAAGGGTACACAAAAAAACTGAGACATGAAAGTACTGGCAACAGTCTCTAACTAATTGGCCTGGAAAAAGAACACCATCCTGTCAAAGGTACTACCATTTCTTTTTCCAACAGACAATCTAAAATGAAAACACAAAACAAAGAAGAAACATTCCATAAGTAATAAATAAATGTTTCATAGGATAAATTATAATATGTAGACCAAAAAGTTGATAATTACTTTCCAATGCAAAGAAAAGGACAAAATGGCATTCATATTCTCCAGTCTACCAAGTAGAACAGTCACCTTGGATCCCTGAGGAACACTTAATCTTATTGACTAATTCTTTTATAAAATCTTTTTAAAAGATCTAAATTACACTAATACCTATTTCTTATCTTTAGTCATACTATCAGATAGCTGATCACATTTGCTGATAAAAAATAACAGGAGTTATGTATTCAAGTCCCATTATTATACAAATCGGTCACATAAAAGAATTGCAATGAAACCAACCAACAACCATCACTGAAATATGCCAACTCAGTCACACCAAAGGCTTAAAACACACAGAACTGAAAATACTTCTGAAAAAGATGTAACTGAAGGAATACAAAAAATTTTACAGATCTAATTAAAAGCAGATAGATTTTGAAATGTAAAATAAAACTCGGATGGATATTTTCCAAATTTTCAGATTAATTTTTTCAAGATGGCATCCCAAGCACAAGGAAAATATCATTAACCTTACAAAGAGTTATGTATACTGATCTTTAAGCAGTGCAATTAAAGTATCTAAATTCTTATATATTCTGGCCCACTACGTAAGCATTGATTTTAAATTCAACCTAGCTTTACTTTAATAATTAGTTTTATATAACTCACCACTTTTGCATCAATTGCAACCTGAGCGAAGCCTTTACGATTACCCCAAATGATGTTGTAGGTTTCATCACTAATTAGGGCTTCTCGAACTCCACCTGGTGAAATAGCTAACAAGTGACCACTCCTCAGAATTTCAACACATTTTTCTCTTGGTCCATGTAGAGCACAAAATACATCAAGTAATAAACTAAACCCTGTAAAAAAACATTAGCATGAAGATATATCTTAAGTACTTCTTGTCCAATTCTTCAAGACAAAAATCTTTACAACCTATATAAATTATCTATACTTCAATCAGTAAACTCCTTTTCTTACTTTTTTTTAAGTCAACAAGAACTCTTAAGGTTTGGATAAGATTAATATTGCTGGCAAAGTAATAGCTAAGCCTTACTGATCACCTCCTATTGATAATCTCCTCAGTGATCACCTACTACTCGGGTTACAGTGCATATTCAAACTCTGAATTAAAACTCACAAAATCCTTGGAAAACAGGGATTCTGATCCCCATTACAGACAAAGAAGTTGGTTCAGAGGGTAAGTATCTTGCTCAAAGTCACACACCTAGCAAATGGCAGGGCAGAGATTCCAGTCCAGGTATGTCTAGTCCAAAGCTCCTTCCACTGCATCTCAGGGCCAAACACTGTCTACAGTATTTATTACAGCAATCAGAAATGATATCCCATCAGCAATCACAAATCTAATCTTCCTTCAACCCTATAAGAAAAAGAATCACTCAAGAGAATGTAAATCTGACTATACTTAGCCCTACCAAAATTGGCAAGCCATAACACATCTATTGAAATTAAAAGTCAGATGACGTTAATCCCATAATTAATTTGTTAAATCAATAATAACAGCAAAATCATTAAGAGTTTTTAATGAAGTGAGTATTTAATTCAGTTACAGCTAATTCCAAGTCTTAATATTATACAGTTTTTCAAAGCACAACTATTTATGGATGAAAGAAATAATCCTATCAGTAATGAACTATTTTAACCAAATGCTAAACTGGAACTTCTGTGGACTGATGTTAGCATAATACATTACTTTTTTTTTTTTTTAAAGATTTTATTTATTTATTTGACAGAGAGAGATATCACAAGTAGGCAGAGAGGCAGGCAGAGAGAGAGGGGGAAGCAGGCTCCCTGCTGAGCAGAGAGCCTGATGTGGGGCTCGATCCCAGGACCCTGGGATCATGACCTGAGCCGAAGGCAGAGGCTTTAACCCACTGAGCCATCCAGGTGCCCATAATACATTACTTTTGAGAATGGGAAATATGAGTAGTGAAATTGTGCAGACTAACCAAACTTCTCACAGGTTTAAGGATCTGAAGCAAGATTATAAAAATTATTAAGATTGAAATAATATTCACCACATATTATATTAAAAGCTCACTGACTTAACTGGATGCATTTTCATAATAGGTTTCATAAATTACAAAATCATAAAGGAGAAATCTCTTTAAAAACCAAGTGCTAAAAAAAAAACAAAAAAAAAATCCAAGTGCTAAATAAAAATATTCACATTGTATTATATAAAAAAGAAAAAAATGGAAGCAACCTGTAAGAGAAAACTAGTCAATAAATATTTTAGTCATACATTAAAACTATTCTTTATAAAGCAAGGTAAAATGTTAATGCTAATATTATATATTTTTTAAAAAAACACAAAAGAGTTTACATAACATGTAAAAATATACAAATTAAAAATGATGTATAATAAATAAAAATGTAACTGGTTATGTTAGGGTAGTAAGATTATAATGATGTTTTCTTTTTCTCTAGTTTGCAAATTTATTATAAAGTGATCATATTGTTTTCTAAAGAGAAATCCTTTCTAGCCAATTTAGTTTAATCAGACACAAGGATACCCAAAACATTAACCATGTCTATGAAAGGCACTGAATAGATTGTTATTTAATTCACTGTTTGGTATTTGTCTCTCTGGTTGATGGGTGGCTTTGGCTTTTATTATTCTTTCTAAAGGACATGCTATCAGCTTTGTTGGCTTATTTCTGGTGATTCAGTGACAAAAGAAAATAAGATTTATTACCAATGAGTTTTAGAAAGGCTTTTTAAAAACTGTCTAAACCATTTGGTTAATTAATCTTTTTAAAAAGGTATAAAGCATTTATGAGCAGATTAAGGAGAATACAGTCCTTAATTTTAAGAGTTATAAGTCCAGCAGGCAAGTCAAGTATGATAAAGACATACAGATTCTTTAGGATAGGATTTCTGAAGCAATATTATTATATGAAGACAAAATATATCCTGGTTGATTTTTTAAAATAATTTTGATTTGCTATAATACAGACAGTAATCAAACTTTAATTACTCTGAAGTTAAACTCCAAAAATCAGTATCTCATTGAGAAATTCATCATATGAAAAATCAACTACCCTCTATACCAAATTATAAATTAATGACATGGCAAAAGTTACAATTTATTTTTTTAAATTGGAAGTTTAGCATTTAACTTAGAAAAATAATGACTAAATACCTACTAATAAAGAAAAAAATTAGATAACATTTTTGACCATAATGCTTTTATATTTAGATACATTACCTAAAGAGCATTATTAGATACTCCCAAATTAGAGGTAAGTGTGTTACCTAAAAAGGCAAAAACCTTTTCCAAATGGTACTAGAGAGCTCAAGGATACAGACTTTAATATAATTTGATGATGTTAATTAAACATTTTTATATCACTATCTACAGTCAAAGTTTACCTGGGATTTTAAAGACAAAGTGATCAGCTACTACACGGCAAGTTCTGCCTTTATGGATAAAAATTTTAGCCATGAAGTAGTAAAAATCTATAGGAATAGCTCCATGATAAAAAATGATAAGTGCTGGTCCTTCTTCTGGTATTTTTTCCATCCCATGAACTTCATAACCTGTTGGAAAGACAAAATACAATGCTTAAAACATATTTATTAGTTTATTTACACTAAAGGATGTTTATTAACTCAGAAACTCGGTCTTTTCTTATAGAAGTGCATAAGCCTTCCTCTTTCTCCTTCCCTTCTTGCACGAATCAGTCCTACAGCCATTAGGTGGGCCAGAGTGAAGTCTGGGGTGGAGGGATGGTCTGGAGTACATGCTGGAGCCCAGTCAGGGTGAGGAGGGCATCCACATGAGGCGGCCCAGAGTGGGGAGTCAAAGCCCAAGCAGAGTTTTGAGTGCACCGCCACAGGAGAGTCTAGAACAGGGTGCTGGGGCCTAAGTGGGAAAGGGAGGGGATCCAACGGTGGGATTAAGCACAAGATTAGAAGATAGCATCCAGACACTTCAGTGGCCTAGTATGGGGTGTCAGCCTGAATGGGGTAAGATGGTATCTGCGAGTGGCAGGGGATGGTGGCAGAGATAAGAGGTTGGTTACATATGGGGGGTTGGTCAAATGAGTCTACACATTAAGGATGTGAGCCTGGTTCCTCACTACTGGAGACGGTAGCTACAAAAACAGAAAAGGAGAAAACAAAAATAAACTCAAACCATAAGAGAACCTCGCTCCTACCCTAAAAGTAAGAAAAAGCAGTATGTCAGAAAGCTGAGGTCGCTTTCTCAAATAGATGAACTGACAGCTCCAATGGGTGATAAGCCCCTCTAATGAGAAACAAACCAAGGATGGGAGGAAGACACAGGTACCCTAAAAATAGGCAAAAAGAAAATAACTGAAATGTTAACAAATTCAAAGACCAAGTGAGGTGACCATTAAGTGTAGAATCCCTGGGAATCCCAGATACAAACAAGAGTCCACACTCACCAACATTCCTCCACGGGACTCAGTGGGTGCTTACAAGAAAAAGCGGGAGCACGGCAGGGAAGAGACCCAAAAGAGCCCTTGCAAATGGTATAGAGAACAAAATCCTACTCGCTTCTCAGAAGCTTCTCTTGGAAAAGCAAAACCTGACACTGGGAGAGGTGCAGGAAACTCTTCCATCCCTTCTAAGAAAACGCCATCTGTAAAAAGCAACTGCTGCTGGAAAGGACAGAACTCATTCCCCCCTCCTTTCACCCTTGCCTCACCCTACTATCCCACTCTCAGGCAGAAGTCCACTTCTGGGTAGAAGGGTAGAAGTCAAAGCATCTGCCTCTGGGAGACAGAGAGTAGGTCCAGGTTCTGAAATGACATCAAGCAGAGATATGCTACTACTCAGAGGAAGAGCAAGAAACTGTGCCAACTCCAGACTCCCAGCTACACAGGGCAGAGTTTGCCTCCCATGGGGAAGAAGCAAAGGGACATTGAGCCTCAGGCATACAGGGCCTGTGTACAATTCTGGCTAAACCAAGAAAATTGAAGAGTTGCCCCTGTCATCCCCCTCCCACCACAAGCCGCACATGGAGTTACAAGCAAAGGCAAAGAAAAACCCCCTCTGTGGTACAGGCATACTGGATTAAGGAGGGAGGAGAAAGGTAGAGAAAAACCGTCTGGCACTCCAAGCCCTATACTAATGCACAAGGCAGCAGCAGGCTTTTGTAGTCTATGTTGAACTGAAGGTACCTAGAGCTACGACAAAACCCGAGTCCAGTTTAACTACTGAGTAGGTTAGATTAAAGTCCATCCAACTCTAATGGCCTGACAGAAAAAGGTCAGTTTTCAGTTATAAATATTTACCTCATTCTCTACTGTTCTTTTGCAAGCAATGCCCAGAATTCAATAAGAAGAAATTATGAGGGGCGCCTGGGTGGCTCAGTGGATTAAAGCCTCTGCCTTCGGCTCAGGTCATGATCCCAGGGTCCTGGGATCGAGCCCCGCATCGGGCTCTCTGCTCAGCAGGGAGCCTGCTTCCTCCCTTCTCTCTCTCTGCCTGCCTCTCTGCCTACTTGTGATCTATCTGTCTGTCAAATAAATAAATAAAATCTTCAAAAAAAAAAGAAATTATGAAACATACAAAACATCAAGAAATGAATCTATTGTCAAGAGATTGTTTAATCAAATGAACCAGACCCAAATGTAAGATCTTAGGAATCATAGAATCTATAAAATAAAAAGAACCTTTGGGTTCCAATATAACAGACCATATTAAAACTGAAGACTATCTTTGACTGTTAATCAAGGCTATTCAAGGAGTTACACATCTGTGAGACATCAAGCATTTTTTATTGAATCCACTAGTTTCTAAAACACAATCTAGACCCTTCTGTGTAAGCTGGATATGATTATATATATATATATGTATATATATAAAATCTTTTTTAGAGTTTTTTTTTTATTTATTTGACAGACAGAGATCACAAGTAGGCAGAGAGGCAGGGAGAGGGAGAGAGGAGGAAGCAGGCCCCTCGCTGAGCAGAGAGCCCAATATGGGGCTCGATCCCAGGACCCTGGGATCATGACCTGAGCCGAAGGCAGAGGCTTCAACCCACTGAGCCACCTAGGCGCCCCTATATATATAATCTTATACAGGAGTATAGGATTCTACTTGTTACCAGCAGGCTGTAAAAGGCGGAATGAAGAGATAAAGGGGACTAGTGAAGAGGGCCAGGGCAGAAGACATCGATTAAGTTATAGCTTCCCTGAGATAATACAATCTAGAGTAAAATTTAGCAGTTAGTCATAAAATAATTCATTGAGTACCTGCTTTGGCAGCACATATACTAAAATAATTCATTGATAAAAATAAGAAACTCTTAAGAAACTCTTGACCCAGTACAAAATAAAACATCATTTAAAGTGTTATGTACAAATGGGTAACTTACTAATGTTGCAAACTTTGTTTCACTCCCAAACATGTAAATTATACTTTAGAAATTCCCCCCATTTTATTCATCAAAAACAAAAATGATTTTATAAAATCTAACTACTACATGCAAGGAAAAAACTGTGATGACAAATTTGAATTAGAGATCAAAAAAACATCTCTCCTGTACTACAAGTGAACTTAAACTAGTGCCACCCCTTACCTCTCCTTCCTGCCACATTGTTAAGCCTGTTCCAAGTCACTGTAAGGGGAACAAAAGTTTCACCAAGGGAAGCAAATGACAGGATGAAAGACTGGTGGAGATGGGGACGGGGATGATCTCTGGAGGCTTCCTTCTAAAATGAACCAGTTTACGTTGGCCTCCTGTCCACACTTTTTTTTCCCTTCTGTGAGCTAATGAGATTAACCTGCCCACTGCCCTTTACACTGCTATACTAACACATTTTTTATGGCAATCCTGTGCTATTGGTGTTTGTGGGTAATATAAAATATTTACGTAAACTCCACCAATGCTTCAGAGGAAAATACCCTGCCTATTTTATCACTAGAGTTGGAACTTATACTCTGAGGAACAGATGAAATGTGATCATGGTTCTAGTCATAAGATCTGTTTTTCCTTCCCATCTTACTGCTGTCAGGTGCCATACAGACCTCAGCCTCAGCAGGTCCCAGCAAAAAGAAAAAAGCAAACTGAACCACCAATGAGTCAATGAAAAAGTCAAAAGAGAATAAACAGTACTCTGAGACAAATGAAAATGGAAATAAACCATAACAAAACTTGTAGGACACAGCAAAAGGGGTTCTAAAAGGGAAGTTCACAGTGATAAATGCCTATCTCAAGAAAAATTTCAAATAAACAACCTAACTACACCTCGAGAAACCATAAAAAGAACAAAGTTAGTAGAAGGAAGGAAATAACAAAGATCAGAGGGGAAATGAGTGAAATAAAGGCTAAAAAGTCAACACAAAATATCAATGAATGAAACACAAATGAAACCAAGAGAAGGGGCACCTGGTGATTCAGTTAACTAAACCTTTGCCTTTGACTCAAGTCATATTCCAGAGTTCTGGGATCGAGCCCCACATCAGGATCCCTGTTCAGCAGGGAGTATGCTTTTCCTTCTACCCTTTCCCCTGATCATGCTTACTCTCTCTCACTCTCTATCTCCCTTTCAAATAATAAATAAAATCTTAAAAAAAAAAAAAAAGCAGAGATGACTCTTTGAAAAGATAAGGACACTGACAAACCTTTAGCTAGATTCACAAGAAGAGAGTACTTGAAAAATTAACTCAAAGAGGGGACCTTACAACTGATACCACAGAAGCACAAAAAATAAGAAACTACTATGAAAAATATATGCCAAGAAACTGGACAACCTACAAGAAATGGATAAATTCCAACCTCTAAGACTGAATCATGAAGAAACAGAATATCTGAACAGACCAATTACTAGTAAGGAGACTAATTAGTAATCAAAAACCTCCCAACAAACAAAAGTCCAGAACTAGATGGCTTCACCAGTGAATTCTACCAAACATTCAAAGAGGAATTAATACCAATTCTCAAACTCTTCCAAACAACAGAAGAGGAGAGAACTCTTCCAAACTCATTTTACGTTATTCTGATACCAAAACCAAACAAGGACATTACAAGAAAAGAAAATTACAGGCTAATATCCTTGATGAACATAGATGTAAAAATCCTCAACAAAGTATTAGCAAACCAAACTCAGCAATGCATTAAAAAAATCATATACCATGACCAAATGGGACTTATAAGAATGTAAAAATGGTTCAACATTTGCAAATCAATTAATGCAATACACCACATAAACAAAATGAAAAATAAAAATTATATGATCATCTCAATAGATGCAGAAAAAGCATTTGATAGAGTTCAATATCCATTTATGATAAAAACTCTCAACAAAGTGAGTATAGAGGCAACATATGTCAACATAATAAAGGCCATATATGAGAAGCCCATAGCTAATTGAAAATTGAAAGTTTTTCCTCTAAGATCAGAAATAAGACAAGGATGCACACTCTCACCACTTTTATTCAACATAATACTGAAAGTCCTAGCCAGAGCAGTTGGGCAAGAAAAAGAAATAAAAGGCATCCAAATTGGAGAGAAAGGAGTAAAACTGTCAGTATTTACAGATGACATGATATTCTATAGAGAAAACCCTAGAGACTCCATCAAAAAACTGTTAGAATAAACAAATTCAGTTAAGTTGCAGGACACAAAATAAATATACAGAAATCTGTTGTGTTTCTGTACACTAATAACAAACTATCGAAGAGAGAGATTAAGAAAACAATCTCATCTAAGATTACATGCAAAAGAATAAAATATCTAGAATAAATTTAACCAAGGAGGTAAAAGACCTATACTGAAAACAATAAGATATTAATGAAAGAAACTGAACTAGATACAAATAAATGGAATGATATTCCATGCTCATGGACTGGAAGAACTAATATTATTAAAATGTCCATAACAGCCAAAGCAATCTACAGATTTAATACAATCCTTACCAAAATTTCAATGGCATTTTTCACAGAAATGCAACAAGCAAACCTAAACATTTGAATGAAACCATGAAAGATCCCAAAGAGTCAAAGCAATCATGAGAAAGAGCAAAGCTGCAGGCAACATTTCCCTGATCTCAAACTGTATTACAAACCTATAGTTATCAAAACAGTATGGTATTGAAATAAAAACAGACACACAGATCAACAGAACAGAATAGAGAGCCCAGATATAAATCCATACACACAAAGTCAATTAATTTTTTACAAAAGAGCCAAGAATATGCAATGGGGAAAGAATAGTCTCTTCAATGGTCACATTGGGGTCACAGTGGGGAATGGTCACATTCAAAAGAATAAAACTAGACTACTATCTTCCTCATACACAAAAATTAACTCAAAATGGATTAAAGATTTGAATGTTAAGACCTGAAACCACAGAACTCCTAGAAGACATAGGCAGTAAACTTCCTGACATCAGAGTTGGCAATGACTTTTTAAATCTGATTCCAAAATCAAAGGCAACAAAAACAAAAATACACAAATGGGACTGTATCAAACTAAAAGGTTCTGCACAGCAAAGGAAACCATCAATGAAATGAAAAGGCAACCTACTGAAAGGGAGAGGATATTTGCAAATGATACATCTGGTAAACAGTTAATATGCAAAACACAAAGAACTCCTACAACTCAAAAACAGCAAAAAAAAAAATCCATCTAAAAAAATGGACAGAGAATCTAAATAGACATTTTGCAAAGATATACAGACGGCCAACCAGTATGTGAAAGATGCTCAACCATCAGGGAAATGCAAATCAAAACCACAATGAGCTATCACCTCCTATCTGTTACAATAGTTATTATCAAAAAGTCAAGAAATAACAAGTGTTGGCAAGGATATGGCGAAAAGGGAATCCTGCAGTTGGTGCAAATGTAAATTAGTGCAACAACTATGGAAAACAGTATGCAGGATCCTCAGAAAGTTACAAATAGAACTATCACACCATCCAGCAATTCCACTTCTGAATATTATCCAAAGAAAACAAAAACACTAATTCAAAAAGAGATCTGCATCCCCATGTTCACTTTAAACCATTATTTCCATTATTTCCAATAGCCAAGATATAAAAACAACCTAAGTGTCCATGAATGGATGAATGGATAAAGAAAATAGAGCATATATAGACACAATAAAATACTATCTACCTATTAAAAAAAAGAACAGTATCTTACACTATCTGTGACCTGGATGGACCTTGAGGGCTTTATGCTAAGTAAAGTAAGTCAGAAAGTGAAAGATAAATACCATATGATCTCACTTATATGTGGATTTAAAAAAAACAAAAACAAAAACAAAAAGAGCTCACAGACATAGAGAACAGATTGGAGGTCTCCAGAGGCAGGAGATGGGGGGTGGGCAAAATGGGATCAAAAGATATAAACTTTGGGGCACCTGGGTGGCTCAGTGGGTTAAAGCCTCTGCCTTCGGCTCAGGTCATGAACCCAGGGTCCTGGGATCGAGCCCCACATCGGGCTCTCTGCTCTGCAGGGAGCCTGCTTCCCTTCCTCTCTCTCTGCCTGCCTCTCTGCCTACTTGTGATCTCTGTCAAAAAATAAACAAAATCTTTAAAAAAAAAGATATAAACTTTAGTAATAAAGTAAGTCGTGGTGATATAATGTACAGCATGATGACTACAATGTATTGTACATTTGAAAGTTGCTCAGAGAATAAATCTTAAAAGTCACAAGAAAATGAATTTTGCCACTGTGTATGATGATGTATTTTAACTACTTATTGTGGTGATCATTTCACATTTATACAAATATAAAACCACTATGTTGTACATCTGAAATATGATGTTAATTATATCTCAATTTTTAAAAAGGAAGAAAATTATAAAGTAATACAGAAATTGGGATGCCTGGGTGGCTCAGTCTGTTAAGCCGCTGCCTTCGCTGCCTTCTTCGCTGCCTTCGGCTCAGGTCATGATCCCGGGGTCCTAGGATCAAGTCCCACATCGGGCTCCTTGCTCAACAGGGAGCCTGCTTCTGTCTGCCTCTGCCTGCCAGTCTGCCTGCTTGTGCGCGCACGCTCTCTCTCTCTCTCTCTAACAAATAAATAAATAAATAAATAAATAAAACGTTAAAAAAAAAGTAATACAGAAATTGTTTTGCTATTACTATTTTTCCACGTCATAAAAGAAACACCAACCTTGGTTTATACTCCATTCAGTTAAATAAAAATGTAGAAATCTTTCTAAAAAAAAAAAAACAAAACAAAACCCCAAGACATGGGGGAAAAGACACGCATTTAGAGGCCAAGGGCAGAATTAGGGTCAAAGTAAAAGGAAGTGAAGAAGAAAGGAAATCGCAAGTGACTGGAGCAGAAAAGGAAAGGAAGCTCCTTAAGTCAGACTGCCGCACACAGAACAGCTGTCCCAAGAAGCCCACCATTCATGTGTAAGAGATAAAAGGGAAGTCCAGAATATGAGAATCTGCAACTATGTTTCTTTCCTTAAATTTATTCCCATTTGATTTGCTAAGAAACAAATTTGAGTATCAAAGACTGTAGTGTAAATTTTAAAGCAGGAAATTCATTTTTGAAGTAGTTTATGTCTTCACCAAATAAATGAAGGTAAGTGTGGTAACTGTGATTCTAGTATGGAAAGAATAAAGTATTGGTAATATCTCAAATGAACTTAAAGAATGTTTTTAAAAATTGAATTTACTGAGATTTTGAGATTATGTATACTTTTAACATCTTTCCAATTACCTAGTTCGAATTCAAGTAACTGGATTTACTTTTAGCTCTACAGAACAATCACTGAGGTCTCAAGTTACCAAAAGAATCAATTGTCTCATCTGATAATTTTTTTGAGAAATAAAAAATACTCCTTTGAGGAGTACTACACAGAATATTACACAGAATATTCCTGAGGTTTCTTCTTGCCTTCCAGAAGAAAACAGAGGGACTCTTTAATTTTTAAAAAATTAAATAATTGTACTTATATAACATCAAAAAATTGGTTGAGACTAGAAACATTATTATTTCAATTACTGACAAAAACTATGGTTTACCACTGTGGTAAATAAACATGAAGCCCAAATATTAAACTGTGTCGCTCTTAAAGCAAAGATGTGATATACCTTACCATTCACTGCTCAGAAAGCACCAGTAAATTATACTCCAGTCCAACATTTTCAAGGCTTTTAGAGCCCAACTGCCTATCAATTATTAAGTCAAATTCTTTCATGAATTATATGGACAAAAGGTGGCTCCCTAAAAATACTTCCCCATCTCTGTGCTTCTAGTCACATGACTGCCTCTAAAAGGAATGCATCCTGTCCAATGTCTCCCTGTCTAACAGAAGTAGAAACTATAGGGGCACCAGGGTGGCCCAGTTGGTTGAGCATCTGGCTCTTGAGTTAGGCTTGGGTCATGATTTCAGGGTCATAGGATGGAGCCCACGGCTGGGCTCCATACTCAGCATGGAATCTGCTTGGGTTTCTCTCCCTCTGCTTCTATCCACTGCTCTCTACCTCTCTTCTCCCAAATAAATTCCAAGCAAATCTTTGGGGGGGGGGGGGGGAAGGTAATAACTTTAGAGCACTTTAGCTCTTCCTCCCTCAAGACTCCATATTTACCTGGTCACCAAGTCCTATACATTTTACCTCCCAAACCTCTTAAATCTATCACTCCTTCCTAATGATAGTTTTAAAGTGCAGTCCTATCATCTCCTGTCTGTAGTATACTAATCCTTAGGGAAGCTTATGAACAATACAAGCTTGGAGAAAGTAATCACAATAGCAACTAATTGTCATCGTCCATCCAACCACTGTCCAGGGAAGGGGGAGCATATTTTGACTAGTGTGGACCCCGGGCGTAGGTCACACAGTGGTGGAGCCAAGGTGGGAACCCACATTTGTCTAACTCCAAAGTCTGTGCTTCTCACCCTATACTATAACCTGTACTACAGGTATGTCCAAGCTAAGCTACATCTGTGATTTGCAAATGCTGACTGCAACCTATTAGTGAGTTATGAAATCACTTTAGCAAGTTATGAGCATTTTTCTTTTTAAAAAGAAAGTACAATAGAAAATAAAATAGATCATCATAGAAAGTACATATACTTTGCATGACATTTTCTGTGTGTGTGTGTGTGTGTGTGTGTGTGTGTGTGTACTGGGCAGCAAAATGCATTTCTTACTAGGAATAACAATAAAAAATTTGATGGCCTAAAAATATCTTGAAAACAGTAGGGACTCTGAATATGGTAGGTATGTTAAGTTGAACTTAATAATGATCAAGATACAGACAATATACTTTGGTGCCTTTCAAATTATTGGAGGAAGATGTTCTTTGGGGTCCTGGGTGGCTCAGCCAGTTAAGTTTTCAAATCTTGATTTCAGCTCAGCTCATGATCTCAGGGTCATGAGTTGGAGCCCAACATTGGGCTCCATACTCAGCGGGAAGTTTGCTTGAGATTCTTTCCCTTTCTCTCTCCCACTGCCCCTCCCCCTGCTTGCGTGTGCTCTCGCTCTCTAAAATAAATAAATAAATCTTTTTTAAAAAGATGCTCTATAAAACATTTAGCAAACATTAAGTATGTAATAGAAATTATACTAAATCCTACTTTATATGAAATTTCACTGACTCCTTACAACAACCCATGTTCTAAAAGAGGAAAATGAGGGACGCCTGGGTGGCTCAGTTGGTTAAGCGGCTGCCTTCGGCTCAGGTCATGATCCCAGGGTCCTGGGATCGAGTCCCACATCGGGCTCCTTGCTCAGCAGGGAGCCTGCTTCTCCCTCTGCCTCTGCCTGCCTCTCTCTCTGCCTGTGCTCACTCTCTCTGACAAATTTAAAAAAAAAAAAAAAACTTTAAAAAAAATAAAAAAAAATAATAATAAAAGAGGAAAATGAGGTTCAAAATCATTAAGTATCTTGTTTGAGAAAGATTACTTACATAGTTTTAAGTGGTTCCCCCAAGATATTTTTCAATTACAAAGTAAAAAATAGCAACTTCATGGTGGAGAAACCTGGAGACAACTCCTTAGCCACAAAATCAAAGTCATTACACCAGTAATAGGACATAGCAACATTATGAACCTCTGATATAATGCAATGAGATGGACACATCATCATTTTTGTGGTATTCTTGTCAAGTATGTGTAAATATGCCTAACTTCAGTCTCATTACAGAAAATATCAGATCTAAATTGAGAGTCTACAAAATAATTGAGCAGTCCTCTTCAAAACTGTGAAAGTCATGAAAGATGCATACAACAAAGCAAAACAAAACAAAACACCTAACTAAATAACCATCACAAATTGGAGGAGACATGGCAACTAAATGCAGCATGGAACTCTGGTACGAGGAAACTGATGAGAAAACTGGTAACATTTAAGTAAGACCTGTCGTTTACTTAATGGTATTATACCATTATTAAGTCAGTAACTGTAGAAATGGTTACATAAGATGTTAACATTAAGGGAAGCTGGGTGAAAATATGCAGGAAAATATATTTTTGTAACTTCCCTATAATTCTAAATTTTTTTTAAAAACAAAGTTTAGAAAAATCATGATTGTTGCAAAAGGCAGGGGGCAGAAAGGAGAGGGGGAAGTGGAAAAAGAAGTTAGGTAACTTGTCAAGGCCACCAGTCAGTAGTTGGGGAGAACCTGGTTTTAAGCTCAGGGAGTCCCTCACTCAATAAGAGAAGAGAAGAGGTTAAAGGAAACGCTTTTCCAACTGAAGTAGAGAGGGCATGTCTCTTAATACCTCAATTTAATTTTCCCATAGACTTTGCTACATACCGTTTAATTTATAGGGCCCTTTTAGTGAATAAATTATATCCATTTCTTTATGAAATAATAATAAAACATAAAGTAAAAGAAAGTTGAATTTAGGGATGCCTGGATGGCTCAGTCGGTTAAGCGTCTACCTTCAGCTGAGGTCATGCATGACCCCAGGGTTTTGGGATCAAGCCCATCAGGCTCCCTGCTCAGTGGGGAGCCTGCTTCTCCCTCTGCTCCCTTTTCCCCAACCCCCACCCCATGCATGCTCTCTAGCACACTGTCTAATAAATAAATAAAATCTTTAAAAAAATTTTTTGAGTTTATGCTATTATGGCCCATTTAAAAAAAAAACTCTAACTCATATAACATAATAAACCATATGATCAGCCTCCTTAATCAAACCGTATTTTTCAAAAATTTTGTACTGCCAATGAATTTAACCAGTTATGATGGCATTAGGTAAACATACCTATTTTCAGATAATAAAGCAAATTTCCCTTGTAAAACAAACACAAAATAAAATAAGATAAAATAAACAACTAAGGAGCACCTGGGTGGCTCAATCAGTTAGGTTCAGGTCATGATCTCAGTGTTCTGGGATCAATCCCAACATCAGGCTCCCCGCTCAGTGGGGAGTCTGCTTCTCTCTCTCTCTCCTGCCCCTCCCCCCAGCTCATGCTCTCTCTCTAAATAAAATCTTAAAAAAAAAAAACAAAAAAAAACCCTAAAAGCCCCAAAATGAAATATTCCTTACTTCCCTAAGGTAAAAGTTACAGTCCTCATTACCTTTACAGTTGTGCTAAAATATACAGCTTTTACTTTTCTCAAAAACATCTAGCTATCTTACTGAGGACTTTTCCTGATAATTAATTCTCAGGGGAAATATTAAATGTTACAAGTCCACCTTTTAAAAATGTTCGTATTTTCTAGGAATAATGTTTTTTGAAAAATAAGTCAAAATTTTTAACACTTTAAAAGCTAACTTGAAGGTAGGCATTTCATTGACCTACCACCAAGCAAACTGCGTAGAAATGTAGGTATTTAAGAAACATCAAATTAATATTTCTTTATTTACTATAAGCATTATGTTATGCAGCAAATAAGAATCAGAAATTTTTTGAAAAGTGACAGGGCACTTAAATTATGTACAGTATGACATAAAATACAACTTCAAAAGACAAAACACTGGATAGAGTTTTATACAAAGATACTTATAGTGAAAAATTTATAAATAAATGATGGTTCAACAGATAACTGACTAAATTCACTGTAATATTTATAGAGTTCCATATAGTCATTAGAAGTCACTAAGTCTTAGTGACATGAAAAATACTAGTTGGCAACACATGAAAAATTATAAACACACCAGAATTTTAACAAAACACAACTGCAATAGTAAATTTTAGGTGATCATCATTTGCCTTATTTCTTTTGCCACATTTTTTTACAATCAACATTTTTATTAGTTAAAAAATTCCTTTGAAGATTCCTTAAAAAGCATGAATTAAAACTGATTTGATACCAATACAAAATCCAAATATGCATACAAATGCCTTTTATATATGTCCCTAAACAACAGGGCAAAGAAAACCATCTTTTCCCGTTTTATTGAGAAACAATTGGTATGTATCACTGTGTAAGCTGAAGGCATACAGAATGATGGTTTGAATTACATATATTGTGAAATGATTACCACAGTAGGTTTAGCTATCATTCATCATCTCATATAGATAAAAGAAGAATAAAGAAAAAAATATTTTACTCCTTGTGTTAAGAACTCTTAGAATTTACTCTTTAAAACTTTACTGTATATCGTACAGTATCGTTATACTGTATATACTGTATATCGTTAGCTATAGTCATGTTGTACATTACATGCCTAGAACTTACTTATCTAGTAACTGGAAGTTTATACCTTTGACCATCCTCCTCCAATCCCCCTTCCCCATCCTCTGCCTCTGATAACCATTAAGTCTGACCTCTTTTTTCAATGACGTTGGGTTTTTTCTTTTTCTAGATGCCACATACAAGTGAAATGATACAGGATTTTTCTGTCTTATCTCACTTAGCATAATGCCTTCAAGGTACATCTATGTTGTTATAAATGGCAGGATTTCATTTTTTAATGGCTGAATAAGGAAAAATCACTTATAAGAGAGTATCATTTATCCCAATAAAATATAATATCAAGTTACCATAAAAAAATTTAAAACAGGCTAAGAACTATATATTTTACTTCCTCTGAGCCATAAATGCATATTTAAAAATATCTCAAAGATAAAAACACCTCAAAATTATATATTCTATTTCAAAATAAGCTTAGTGCTTGAAGTTACCTAAATTAAATCATGTTTCCTGAAATATAAATAAACTCAAAATTCCTTATGATATACATAATCCTGAAATACAGGGGGTATCTATTTGGGAGGGGAATATATATTCCCAACAAGTACTGGAAACAATGCCACTGAACTGTATGTGACTGTATTAAAGACAATAAACCCAGAGCAGCCTACAAAGATGCAATCTCTGCAGATGGACATGGGTGACCATCTTGTCTCACATAAAACAACCATAAAAGGGAATGAGAGTTGTAATGACTGGCAAGAGCATTAGTATTAATGAGTAATGTTCAGAATTCAGTATATCAAAGGCAAAGGGCTCCTGTTTGCAAACCTGCTGAATACCACTACTTTGACCCTGAATCCCCAACCTGAGACAAACTGACCACACGGCACAGATCATAACAGCACAGGCTCTAGAGCTTGATATCTGAGATTGTATCCTGACTCTTCTTCAGCTTTTTAGTGTGTCTTGGGCAAATAACAATCTCTCTGTTCCTCAACATCCTCACAGGAAAACTGTAAATGGAGATAATACATGGAATCTATTCTAAGTTTTAAAAGACTGTACGTCAAACATTCAACAATGATGGTGTAAAAAGTACTCAAAAAAGACTTCTTAGACTGCATGTAGTATTAAAATGATGACACAGTGGCCTAATAAGCAGGTCACTGGTGATCTTTGCTAATAGCAGCCTTGTATTGCTGTGGTATATATCCTCTGGTTTCTATTTCAAAGTCTATGCTTCTGTGCCTTTCTGGGAAACCACTTTGATGCCCAAAACGAAATAGAAAGTACATCTTTGTTACACACCTACTGAATTCTCTGTATTTTTTTATAGTCCTAATGCAAAAATGGCTAACAAATAAGATAAAAATTGGTAGAGATAATAGGCCACAAGAGGGCAATTTTCACAGTAGCCACAGAACCACCAATCATTAAATATAGAACAATAAAATCTCTCAAATGATAAAGAAAAGAATGAATATCCTGGAGAGAAACTTGTTGCTATCTCATTTATTCAAGAGACATATGACCTCTGAAATGACTCAAGCAGAAAATGGGTAAATTATGGTATATAAGTTATATTTAATATTATTAGTTAATATTCATTTTTTTAAATATCTACACTAGGAAAGTCACTTATTTTGAACAAAATGGAATTAAATACTAAATAATTAAAGCAGGTTTCTATACAGTTTTAATTAGTTTCTTACTCTTTTAGATGTCTTACATATAAACTTGAGTATTTTAAAATAGGTTTCTATACAGTTTCAATTAGTTTCTTGGTCTTTTAGTTATCTTACATATAAACTTTAATATTTTAGGTTACAGTTAGAGCCTACATTGTTGTATGGTTCTTTGTTTAACAGGAACTAATGTGTTTGGAAACACTCATTTTAAGAAAGACATGTAGATACACAATGCATGCAAAGAGATAAAACGAAATAGTAAATATCCCTTATATTTTTCACTACTGATCAATAAAATGGGATGATGATATAGTTTCAGTGCCACACAGATGAATAGCCACACAGAGACAGCAAAGTAATCTTGCTTACCATGCCAAACCGCCGCATGTCCATCCCAGAGAGTTGCCACCGTCTTCCTTGCACCATCCCATAAATTATGAGAGTAGGCTTCTTTTAATACATTTTTCCTCTTATAAATGTGTAAGAAAATAATAGTGAGATAGAGAAGAAAGATAGTAAAGTAAGGAAGTATTAGAAGTATTAGTGGTGTAAAAACCCACAAGAGATAGTTTGCAAAATTCAAATAGTCCTCCAACTGTTCCACACCAAACCATTCTTCAAGTATGTGAATCAGACAAGTCATATAGGGCATAGAATCCTGTCCTGTGCCACAGGTTTGATTTTTGTTTATCATTTTTCTTTAGGTGAAAATGACAAATTCAGTCTCTTTCTTCATTGTCATGGTAGGTCTTTAATTTGGCCACTAGAAGGGAAAAATAACCCAATGTTATTCCTTTCACAGTTGAAAAGTTAAATGTTTTAGTCTACATAAATACTACATAGAGTCATTTCTTAATACCAAAAATGAGCAGATTGCTATGGTTAACTTTATTGCAGACTTCAATGCGAAAATTATAAGGTTTCATTTGCATGCTCATGAAGCATGTCAGGTTTAGCTTTTGAAATAACTCACAAGCTATAATTGAGAAAGAAAAATAAACCTGATGAAGAATAAAATTTCAGACTGATCTTAATAATCTGACTTACATCTTAAGTGGATCATACTGAATGTTTCTATCTTAAACCAGGTTATGTTGAGGTAACTGTTCTTCACAAAAGAAAGCATCAATATTTCACTCAATAAAAGTAACCCAATTCTTTAGGAAATGATGACATACATTTTTGGCTACTGTTTTTTAGAAGCAGGTTTACAAAAAAAAAAAATTCTCTATTCTTTTAACATTATGTAATAATAAAAAATTATCACTGTCATTTTTATCTTTTAGTCACTAAAATTTCTCTTAAGTGTTCCATGACTGAAACTATAGCCATACAATTATTTCATGTCACTTATCTCTAAACCAGTCACTTAACTTACCAAAAATAAAGTAAATTTCTTGTCCCAAGTTTCAGTGTATGTGTTCTGGAAAACAGAGCATACAAATGGAAGAAACATATGATTAAAAAAAGATAATCATTAATATCTAGAGTTCCCATAAAATAAATAGCAAGACACATTCACAAATGTGTGACAAATTATTATAGACCCACACTCGTGTATCACAGTTAAAAATTATACTCATACTACCAAAGATTTAATGAGGACAGCTTTACACACCATTTATGTCCATTATATAAAAACCCACCTGAGACTTCTATTAAAATTCAGAGCTATAAAAAAAAAAAGAAAAAAGAAAAAAATTTCAGAGCTATAAAAACCTTTGCTTCTCTGGAAAAAAAGTATGAGGGTAAAACGTGTAACTGACCAGGTCTCTTCTTAGTAACTTTCCCAGATAAGCTGATGTCAAATATGATATTCAATGGTATAATTACATTAGCTCTTAGGATCATTTCCTACACAAGATTTCCTTCTTTCATTCCTATCTTCCCTGGTTCTGATTATATTCTTGGAGATATTCTGTCATTCCTCCATGCTTCCTAATCTTTAAGAAAATCATCTCAAACCCTTTATAGATGAGACAGGAAATGAGTAAATAAAGAAAGGGATGGAGGGAGAGGGAGAGACAGATACGAGAGCAGTTATATGTTGTCTTTATCCCAAGATTGTCTTGCTGACTGACTTATTAACAGGGCATACACTATGACTTAGTCCTCCAGGGATGGAAGATTTAGTCTAATTTAATTTCCTTGTAACCAACAGCATTTACTTGTGAGAAATTGTACGCCTGCTATGGTAACAGAAGGTAAACACAACACACATTAAGCCCACAATCTGGGCTTTTTTTTTTTTTTTCCCTGAAGTATAGTTGATACACAATGCCATTTTTGTTTCAGGCAATGAACATAGTGATCTGACAACTCTATATGTTATGCTGAGCTCACAATATAGCTACCGTCTGTCACCGTACAATGATGTGGGCTTTAATTACATCGTATTCTCATCAATCCATCTAAAGACTTGAACCCTTATAATGTATCAGGGTTTGAACATTTAGAAGGCAACATAAACTCAGTGAAACTTACTACTTTTAAAATGAGAGCTTCCCCCACTGGGATGGCTGGAATCACAAAAATCGGAAGTAAGTGATATGGAGAAATTAGAACCTTCCTAAATTGCTAGTGGGAATGTAAAATGTGTAACCACGGTGGAAATCTGTTTTGCAGTTCCTCAAAAATCCATACAGAATTACCTAATGACCTGACAATTCTACTCTTAGGTATGTACCCCAGAAAACTGAAAACATAAATTCACACAGAAATTCATGTATGAATGTTGATAGCAAAACTACTCCTAAGGGCCAAAAAAGTGAAAGGCCCATCAACTGATGAATGGATCAATAAAATGTGCTCCACCCCTACAGTAGAATATTATTCAGCCATAAAAATAGATAATGGTTCATGCTACAATAGGCATGAACCTTGAAAACATACTAGATTAAAAAAATCAGACACTAAAGGCCATGTTCTGTATGATTCCATTCATATGAAATATCCAGAATAGGCTAATCAATAGAGACAAGAAGGTAAGTGGTTGCCAGGGGCTGGGGGACGGGGCAATGGGAAGTGGCCATTAATGTTAACAGAGGTGTCTTTGGGAATAATGAAAAGGGCCCAGAATTAGATTGTAATGATGGTTGTACAACCTTGAGCATACCCTAAAAACCATGAAGTTGTACATTTTTAAATGATCAATGTTATGGTAAATTATACCTCAAGAGAAAAAGAGATTTTAAATATTGTTAATAAATTAAAATATACAACAGTCTCTCAAATATGTTAAAAGGCCTTTTCCTAGGCCCAAAAACCAATCATTTTGATGATCTGACCCTTACTGCTTAATACAATGGCCCTAATAATCTAGTCTCATTTCTGACTTTAACAGGATCATAACATCTTGTGATTTTATTTTTTTTAAAGATTTTATTTATTTATTTGACAGAGAGAGAGATCACAAGCAGGCAGAGAGAGAGGGAGAAGCAGGCTCCCTGCCGAGCAGAGAGCCCGATGTGGGGCTTGATCCTAGGACTCTGAGATCCTGACCCGAGCCACAGAGGCTTAACCCACTGAGCCACCCAGGCACCCCGTATCCTACGATTTTAAAACCTTCTTTAGTACTACCCCCCCGCTCAAACTGGTAATAGAACTGTACTTCTTATCCTCAATTACACTCTGACTTATCAAACAAACACAGTACAGCAAAGAGGGACATCTTCATAAGTAGTCCCTGAACAGTGGCCCAGTGCTGCACGCAAGAACCTCCTCCAAAATAGTCATCCTCGAATTCGATTTCTTTCCAGAGCAGAAGACTCAAAAGGTGTCGATTCCATCTTCAAAACCATCCATCGAACTACTAAAAAGATCTTGCACATACTTATCTCACTGTAACTTTTCCCCACTGCACCTAGTTCTATACCATAGAACCTTTTCCATTACACAAACTCTCAAGTTTCATCAAAGCTATGATGAGCTGTGAAATCCCATTTTCTGGTCAGAATCCTTAATTCTTTCAACCACTCCTCAGACCCTAGTTTCATAACCTTTCAGCACTCAGGTCACTCCCCATGACAGACTCTAGTTGTATGATATTGAGTAACCCACTTGTACCTCAACTTGCTAAGACCTATAAAATTAGGATATAGTGGTACATATACTATATTAGATGATGATAAGTGTTATGGAGAAATAAACAGCAGGGTAAGAGGAAAATAGAGGTCTATATCACGCAAGAGGGTAGGACGGAGGGTTGCTGTGTTACATACAGTAGCCTGGGAAGGACTCTTCGAAAGGTACATTTGAGCAGAGACCTGAGGAAATGAGGAAGCAAACTATGTGGGTATTTGGAAGAGAAGTCCTGGCTAAAATAAAAGTAAATACAAAGGATGTCTACTGGTGTAGTCTGAGAAGCAACAAGGAAGCAGGCTGAAGAAGAGTGATAGGGAGAGCAGTCAGAAATGGAGAGAGGAGTAGCACTGTAGAACTCTGAAGGCTTGGTTTAACCGTAAGTGAGATGAAGAAGACACCAGAAGAGTGAGACTGCCTAACTTGGGTTTTAAATGACTGCCGTATTGAGAATACACTGCACAGGAAACAAATAGGAAGTTCAGGCAATAACTGAAATGAGTGATGAAAGTGGCTTGGACAAGGGCGACAGAGCGAAAGTCTGTAAGAGATGATAATTTCTGGATATACTGTGAAGATAAAGCCAAAGGAATTGCTGATGAATGGATGTAGAATATAAGTGAGAGCGAGAAGTCTGGGATGACTACAGTGTTTTGGCAATGTGGGTCTGTACTCCAGGAGACTCTGTTACTTACTGTATGACCTAGGCAAGTTACTTATCAAGTCTGCCTCAGTCTCTCCATCTGTAAAGTGGGGATAATAACAGTACTTGTCTAGTAAGACTGTTGTGAAGGGAAAAAAAATATATATATATATACATATTTTAGATTTTATTTACTTATTTGACAGACAAAGATCACAAGTAGGCAGAGAGGCAGGCTGGGCGGTGGGGGGAGCAGGATCCCCGCCGAGCAGGGAGCCCAACGCGGGGCCCGATCCCAGGACCCCGAGACCATGACCTGAGACAAAGCCAGAGGCCTCAACCACTGAGCCACCCAGGTGCCCCAAGAATATATGTTTTTAAAAAAGCTTAAAAGAGTACCTTCCACTATGTAAGCCCTAAATAAGTATCGCTAGCATCGTCATCATTATTAGCTTGCTTGTGAAAAGATGGAGTTACGGGAAGAACAGGTCTGGGATTGGGAGAGAGATCAGAAATGCAGTTTTAAACATGTAAAAATTCTAGCAGACATCCAAATGAAGACCTTAAATAGGCAGCTGGTCATAGAGATTAGCAGGAAGATCAAATTTGGAGAAATATATCTGGGAATTGGGAATACAAAGATTGTATGAAAACCATGAAACTAAAAAAGATCCTTCTAGGGAGGAAATATAGAATAAAAAAGAGTCCCCAGAACTGAGCACTGGGGCACTCAACATTTTAGAAGTTGAGATAACAATGAGGAACCAGCATTCCCCTTCCTAGGAGCGGCACCCTGCATGTCAAAGTAACAAAGTGTTCCCGAGAAGAAAGGAGTATCAGCGGTTTCAAATGATGCAGAGAGGTCTAAAAAATGATCATGGACCATTGGGTTTTACAACACGGAGACACTGACAAGCCCAGATAATTAAGAACTATTTTGATACAGTGGGGATGAAAGTCAGGTGGAGTAAATTCATGAAAAAGTAAGAAGAAATGAATTGGAAACAGCAAATATGGACAACTCTTTAGAGGAATGCTGATGCAAAAAGGAACAGAGAAATGGGTGAGCACCTGGAGAGGAATGTGGGCCAAGTGTGTTATTGTTTTGAGATCAAAGAAAACATGGTCTTTAACACCAATTCTAATGCCTCAGTGGGAAAGTAAGAAATAGATGACGCAGGAGAGGAGTAATTGTTGGCAGCAGTCCTTGACTAGGCCAGAAGGGACAGAATACAGTGTATAAGAAAGGGCATGGCATGGCTCAGACAAGACTTAAAACATTGGGTTATTAATTCATTTACTCAACATATGTTTACTAAGCAAATAATTTGTGCTTGACACTATTCTAAACACTGGTAAACAAAATCATATGAGAAAACATATGTAAAGCACTTAGAATAATATGCCTGGCACATAGTAAGCACCTAACAAATATGAGCTAAATAAAGATAGATCTTAACTGTGTTCACTCAAATCTCTGACAAAAGATGTGGACCAAGACTGTGCCCTAAAGCTTGCCACTAAAGAACTACCAGAAGAGTCTGAATAATAAGCTTCTAAGTTGATAAAATACTTACTTTTGATGATATGAGAGCATGGCTTTAGAACTCAATGAACACAACCTCTTAATTTTGCAGAAAACCAGTTAAAAAGAGAAAGCCAAGTTGACTTGCCCAAAGTTACTAAATTAATTCAGTGAAGAAACAAAGGCCAAAATTAAAACCCGGTTCTCCTACTTCCTACTCTGGTTTTCATTACACTTTCTTTAGTATCTCTCTTCCCCTCTCTGTCTCTCTCTCTCTCTCTCTCTCACAGAAAGGCTGAAAATGTTAAAATTGCAATCTCTGTCTTCCCTCTACTTCCGCCTAGCCCTCCTCTCCCTCCAATTTGCCATAGACTATATTTGACTCCTTACCAATCTATTCTAATCCAATCAAAAACTATAATTGTTAAAAGATGTTTTGGGGGAGATATAGTAATTTAATTACCAAAATTCCAGGTCATTTCCTATTAAAAAAAAAATCTACAATTAAACATAGTCCTGTGCATCACATATAAAGAAAATATCACCATGCTGATATTGCTGATGAGGAACATTTACTGTAATTGACCTTATACATTTTTAAAATAAGAGTACTTCGAAAAATAATACATCAGAACAAAGGATTTTTTGTTTTCTAGAAAACTTTACGAAAATAAAATAATTTTTAAACACCCATTATCAGGACTTTTAGCACCATGGATGCCAACAAATCCATTTCTTACTTTTAGTATATAAGCCACATTGAAGATACACTGAAAATGCCAATTAAATTAAATACTCACTGAAATAAAATTAACTTCCCTTTTCTCTCCTGCATTGTTAATAATTGTTTAACAGGGGTTTAGGATTCAGTCCTAGTGAGCAAGCATTCCACTTCAAACTAAAAGTAGTTTCTCTAATATAAATTAAATAAATATATCTGGGAAACCTAATCATTTTATCTTTAAAACAATATCCTTCAGTCTCAAGCTTCAAACTCTAGTTTCTATTATGAACTACTTTTCAAGGTTTTGTGTTTTGTTTCTGTTTTGTTTTTTTTTAAACCCAGAATGTCCTTCAACTTCTAGCTAAAATCTTACATTGTGATAATTACTATTCTACCTTTTTTTCTTAACCTCTCCTCATCCCCCAAATGCGGCCTATCTCTACCGGTGTGCCCGTAACTGTGCAGCACTCTTACTTTCTTGAGTCACTAAACTGAGCATATCCCGGATATCAAAGTAAGACAGCAGTAAGGATGTGGAAATAAGCATTTCCTGTGGAAATAAACATTTCATTTGAAAATTAATTCTCTATTTCCATCCCATGGTAAATGCGACCAAAATATTAAACCTTAAATATTAAGCCTTAAACATCCGGATTTTACCTCAGTCGTTACACATGCTAAATAATGCTATTTTGGCATTAACAGCACAACCAAGTCCGGAAATGCTCCAAACACCTTCAAGTTGGAACTTGCTTCTTCGAGGAAGCTGCCTGGACAGTCTCAACGAGTACCACACACCGAACACGAACTGCCTTTTTCAAATCTAGCAGTGGTGGTCCAGTTTTCGGCATCCTTAAGCGCACACGCATTTTTCTTACGCATCAGCAGCCTGAGGGCGGACGGAGACCTGTTCTACCCGTGGTAAACCCCAGGGACCAACGCGGCGTCTGCCGCTCACAAACGAGGTACCCACGGAAGCTATTAATAGCATATGAGAGGGCCGATATACACAGTTTCATTTCGTCCTTCCAGCAGCCCTAGGAAGCAGGGACTCTTCATCACTCCGATTCTACAGAGGATCACAAGGAGGCTCACAAGGGTTAAGTCGCTTGCCGGATCACACAGGTAGCAAGGGAGCATCAGACCCGGATTCCAAGCCCCACCTGCGGGAAGCCTTCTTAACCACTTCATTCCTGCGGCCCCCCGAGTACAAGAGGCTCGATTCGGATCCTGGAAACAGAGGTCACCGGGCAAGCCCAGAGGCCTCTGCCCAGGTTCGGACACCTCGCCCCGCCGCCCAAGTTGAGACAAAACGAGGTTTTTGAGCGCGAGGGGGGATGCGCGGCGGAGAGAATAGGCTCGTTGTGACCCAGGCAGGATCACCCGTCCCCGCCACTCCGGTGCCCGAGCTTACACCGAGTGCCGCGGGAAGCCCAGCCCACCCCCCTCGCCAGGGACTCCCGGGCTGCCCCACCGAGACTAGACGTGCGGCCTTGGCCGCTCCGAGCCCCGCGCGATTGACGCGGAGCCGTGCGCCCGGAGGGGACGAGCACCAGGAAGCCAAGATGAGGACCGACACACCTCGGGCGGGAGGGGCAGAAGCGGCTCGCCCTCACCCTCGAACAACGACGGGAGCTCTTCGGTGGCTCAGCGACCGACGGAAAAGGAGAAATTTCAGCGACGGGTTTCCCCGCGGAGCAACCTGGTAAGAAAAAGACAAACTGCCGCTGCAGCCCGGACGGCGTTGAGTGTGACACCCCCTTCGCCCCGCCCCTTCCCGTGAGCGCCCGGGGCCACTTCCGGTGGCGGCTCCTTTGCCCGCTCCAGGCCCGAGCGACCCCGGGCCCGTTCCTAATCCCTGACGTACCCCTGGGCGCGCCGGCGAGACCTCCCCTCAGACTCCAGGAACCGAGCAGAGGCCGGGAAGGGCTGTCCCGTGCCGTTTCCCGCAGAACGTCCTGCACTGAGGTGGTAAAATGTGCTGCGAGAAGTGGAGCCGCGTGGCCGAAATGTTTCTCTTCATTGAAGATCTGGAAGAGGATTATAAAATCCTTTGCCTCTGCTCCAGGGCATTTGTAGAGTAAGTAAAAAAAGGTGTTCCTCTTCATCTCTAGCATGGTTATTTCCCAGAAATGTAGGCCTTGCAGACTACTTGGAATTGAGATCCACGGCCGGAGTATAAGACCCTTGGGCAGGGTGATGTTTCAGGAAAAAAAAAATCTTGGGCTTCACGGAGAGGTCGCCGGTTGCCATTAAGTCGAAGAGTAAAATCTACTTTGTAGGCTGTTGTGAAAAAAAAAAATGTGGTAGCTGATTTTTTTCGTTTTAATGAGCGGACATTTAAAAATCGGGAGAAGTGAAATGTAAAATGAAATCTTCCGTGGCTGTGACGTCACAAGTTGAAGGCTGAGTAACTCTTGTGGGTTAACATTTTTAAAACCTTAAGTTTTATTAAAGCGCAAATGCACTTAAATAGAATTTCTAATTACCCGAGATAAAAGATTTAGCTCTTTGGAGCTTTGAAATGTATTTTTGGAAAATACGTGTTTGGGGTAAACATTGTTCTGCATGGAAGATAGCCAGTGGGTAGGAAAAAACTGACTAAAGAATTGTACTCTGGGTGAGGCTTTCTTTATATTAGGTGTGTGAGTTTAGCCACTTGAATCTTTTCTTCATCCCTAAAACAGGTATATCTACCCTGGTTATCTCACAGGCTGATTGTTAGATTCAACTTGAGGAAGCAAATTTTATGTGCTAGAGTTTTAATATAGTTTATTGGAGTAAAGTTTAAGTTTGAAGCAATTCTTACTGTTTGTGGAGTAATCGGAAAATTAATCCGAAAGGAAGTTAAACACTTTAATTTTAAAAGTATTGTCTTTGTACACATGCATGCATGTATTCATTCAATAAATGCTTTTTGTGCTTCCTTGTATTAGCTACACTGATGGGCACCAGGGTACAAGACACTGCCTGTCCCACACCCTTTGAGTTTACTTTCTAGCAAAGGAGATGAATATTAAGACAACTGTTACATATATATTTAGCAAATTACACTTGTTAAGTACTGTAAGAGAAAAATACAGATATATATGATAGCAGAAACCTAACCTTTCTCCACAGATCACAGAGATTATTGAAGGAAGTAGTATTTGAAAAGAAGTCTAAAGAGTGGAGATAAACTGGGGTATATTTGAGTGGGAAGGAGCAACAATCAGAACTCTGTGTAAAAAACAAAAGAAAGCCAAGACTACGTACTTAGTTCTTAGCCTAAAGCTGGATTTGAGTCTTGGGGCTGTACTCCTTTCCAGAAAGAACAGAAAGACAATGTAAGTTATAAATGTAAAAGGTTGAGAAAAATTGTCATGCTGGACCCCTACAAAACTATGCTACTAGATTTCAATTAAAGCAACTTTATTTTAAACAAAATGTAATTGGTGTATAAATCACCAGTTAGTTTGAATTTAGTCTTATTTGAATTAAAACATTCCTCCTCTAAATTTCAGGTAATTTCATACCTATTCTTTTTTTTTTTTTAAAGATTTTATTTATTTACTTGACAGACAGAGATCACAAGTAGTCAGAGAAGCAGGCAGAGAGAGAGTAGGAAGCAGGCTCCCTGCTGAGCAGAGAGCCCTATGCGGGGCTTGATCCCAGCACCCTGGGATCATGACCTGACCTGAAGGCAGAGGCTTTAACCCACTGAGCCACCCAGGTGCCCCAGGTAATTTCATACATATTCTTAAAACTTAGAACCTCTATTTACTTTTAGAAACTACATTCTGAGTTCAAAATAGATAGAGAAAAGAATGGCTTTTTCCTTTAGATCATTTAATGCTCAGATAAATTATAACCCTTTAGAATGAAAAGAACATGATTTTGAAATTATTTCCAGTAGCCACTTGAGAAGTTTTTGGGGTCACTTCTAGGCCTTTTGGCTAAGATCAAGTGGAGGAATCTTTGGGACTTTGGAGACTTGCTGGAATTTCAGAGGCTTATTAGTATAACCCTGCTTTTCAGATAGGGAAAAGATCCGTTTCACAGTCTTGTTTGTTTCAGTCTTAAAACAACACATTGATTCTAGAATAAGTTATTAAACTGAGAAAATAGTGCATGTAGCAGAAAACAGAAAATGAGCATTAGCATAGGTGCCTAATACCTTCTTAGTATTGAATTGATTCTCATACTGAGTAAGGTTATTGTACACCTCTCCTCAAAAGCAGGAAATAGAACCTAACATCATTAACTAATGTTTATCATCTGAGGACATTATATTAACATGCTGTCTTATGAGCTCTAGAATAAGAATTCTATTTCATCTATGCATTCAGGTTTCCATTTGTTATATATGTATGATGTAATGGAGCTCTTAAAAATAATCTTTATAGAGCCATCTGGGTGGCTCAGTCCCATTAAACAACTGCTTTCAGCTCAGGTCATGATCCCAGGGTCCTGGGACCAAGCACTGCATCAGGCTCCCTGCTCAGAGGGGAGCCTACTTCTCCCTCTGCCTCTGCTGCTCCTCTTTCTTTTTTTCTGCTCTCTCACTCACACACTCTCTCTCCCTCAAATAAATAAAATCTTTTAAAAAAAAGATCTTTATAACAGCTCAGTAGTAAAATGAAAAAATAATTTGTGTTAATTAACATATCTGAATGTAAAATATCTACACCTTGATTACAGCTATGTAAAATTATGTGTTATTATATACAAAGCCTAGAATAGGACATAGGAAGATGCTGAAATGATGGAGTAGTAAATTCTTGTTATAAAATTGTTTATGCTATAAATAACAGGCTTTACTTAATTTTTTAAAATCCTTTTAAAATAATTTCAAACTTGCAAAAATAGGTCAGTACAGGAGTAAAGAATGGGTTCAAACTTAAAAACAAACAAAAAACCAAAAATAGGTCAAAGAACTCTAATATTCCCCTCTCCTAGACTCACGTAGTATTAACAGTTAATTGCATTTGCTCCATCTCTCCCTCTGCACGTGTGTGCACACAGACACACGTGTGTGCCCCCCTCCTCCCCTGCACACAGTCTTTAGTCTTTTTCTGAACCACTTGAGAGAGCAAGCTGCACATACAATTCCCCGTTACTCCTAAATACTCCATTGTGCATTTCCCTAAAACAAGTGTATTCTCTTTCATAACCACTGTAGTGGGTTCACATTTCCCCAACTTTCCCATCAGTGTCTCTTTTCTTTGATCCAGAGTTCCACATAGTTCCTCTTATAACTTGTCAGTCTCCTCCTTTGGAAAAATTCCTCACCCTTTCCCTCCCTATCATGGCCTCAAAATTTAAAAAAATGCAGACCTTATCTTGTGTGCTGACCTTCCTTAACCTGGGTCTCTGACATTTCAACACGAACAGAGCTGGGCCATGCCTTCTTGGCAGGAATGCCACAGAAATGATCCTGTGTTTGGCTCTGCATCATTTCAGTCACTTGCTGTGGACCCATTCCACCCCTGATGACATTGACCTCCATTACCTAATTATGTTGCAGTCTCATAACTATCTCTGCTGTAAAGTCAAAGTGGTTCCATTTGTGTGTATTAGTATTTGGAGGGAAAGTACTCCAGTGTTAGTGCCCTGTTCCTGTGTCTGAATCAGCTACCTCTGAAGGTTTCCAAAGAGCAATTCTCTGTCATTCTGCTTTTACTAGTTGGCATTCTGCATGGAGAATGCCTTCTCTCCTCATGTATTTGTTTACTCCTTTATTTACATTAACATGGATTCTGGATTATTCATTTATTAGTAAGTTCTATTTTATTACTCTCATTTATTTTGATGTTCACATAGTTTTAGCTGGTATGGGCCCCTCGAGATGGCTTGTATATCATTTTGATGTGTCCCTGGCATTCTCTGACCTCCTCCTAACTCTCTAGCACAGAAGGTGACCCAGGCTTATCTTTTATAGTCCGTGCTTCAACCTGGAGCTTCCACTTCTCCAAGGTACTTTGGCTCCTTCTAGCAGAGTAGTGTTCAGAAACCAAGACTTGCATGGTCATTGTGTTCATTGCTCCTGGGTTTTCATTGCCTCTACACTCTCTCAGCAGACACAGTTAGTCAGGATATATCTGTATTTTATATGCATACATAAATACATGTATGTGTGTAGAAAATCTTGGCTATCATTATCCTAAATATACTTACTTGCTCAGTGTAACCAATCTTGCCACCATATTAGTCTCTTCCTCCACCTGTCACCTAGTGCCCCATATCTGTGGGTACTGGTGGGGACACCATTGATGTCCTCTGTGCAGCTGCTTATCTCCCCCACCACCCTAACCACTTCTCCATTGTCGAGTGTTCTTGGGGACCAGTGGGCATGCTGCCAAAGCACATTTGCACTTTATCCTCTGGCCTGTTTGCTGTCCTGCTATGAGTGATCACCTACTTTATGTTTTATAAAGTATCAAAAAATAAACAGGAGGACAATAAAATATATCAAGTATACAGGAATTTTATTTTGTTGACTTTATTGTTGCCCCATTAGAAAAATAGTATTAGCTAATACTTGAAGATAGCCTTATTATGGCACTTCTGATGGTGTTTATTACAGCTGAATTTAGTGGTAGGAAGATAATATCAAAATTTTAATTTTTAACTGAACTGTTAAACTCATTTGGGTTACGTAGTTTCCAATCTTAGCAGATAGAGAAAAAATTTAGAAGTAGATATGTAAAGAAAAGTTTAATCATTCACTGTTTTTTTAAAAATTGTTGAGACTAGGATGGCTGTCTGGCTTAGTTGGTGGAGCATATGACTCTCCATCTCGGGGTCATGAGTTCAAGGGCCATGTTGAGCTTAGGGCTTACCTAGATAGGTAGGTAGGTAGGTAGGCAGATAAAATTTAAAAATTGAGGGTGAATTGTTTTTATTTATGTTTCAGTTTGATCAAATATTTAATTAAGAACTTGGGGGGTTAGTCCCCACAACAACCTTTGCTCAAACCATTAATATCTTGTCTACTAGGCAATGATAACTGGGCCTGTTTGCAAATGGAGTAGGATCTGCATGTGGATTTATATATATGTGTAAGATAAATGTTTCCACTTTTATGCTCACTTCTTTGAGCAAATTTAAAGAACACTTCATTGTTCATGTATTATAAGATTGATTCTTCCTTCAAACCAGAATTACCATTTAATTTTAATAATCAGTAATTACAATTAAAGATGCTTCCCATGTGCTATCTATTAAATACTTTACAATATACTATTCTTATAACAACTTCACAGGTTATGTATTATTACCTGTATGTTACAGATGAGGAAAATATATTAGCAGATTGCTTTTCTGTTCCTTAACCTTTTTAATTAATCTGTGCTGCCTCAAACTTGTTTTTTTCTCAAGTTTACAATTTATTTCAATATTTACTATTTAATTTGCTTTGTAGAGATCGAAAATTGTGCAATTTGGGATTAAAAGGCTACTATGTCAAAGGCAGTGGCGACAATGCAGGTAATACAGTGTAAAATATTATGGGCCTTTTCTTGCTCAAAGTAACTAATAGTGTATTGATTTTAAATATAATTTGTTATACTACATCAATTTGTTGGCATTAAATACTATAAATGACAACCACTAATCATAGGTTACTTTCCTTATTTTTTATTATAACGTGGTTCTAGAATTCCTGTCAAAGCACATCTTTTCTTTTTCTATAGCTAGCTCCTGTGTGGACTTAACGTAGCCTCTTTTGCTCTATATAGCGTTCCTTCCTGAGTTGTTGCCATTAGATAAGAGCAAGATGAAATTTGAAGCTTTGAAAAGTAGAGAACATATGTTTTTTTCAGCAAAATTTTATTGTGTGGGAAGATAAACAGAGGCACATTAAAATTTTCAGGAGTTTATTTGAACTTATATCTATGCAACTCAGGCAGTTGCCAGCTCCCTAGATAGGAGCGCCACTACAGGACAGGAGTTAGGGGAGAGTTTTTTAATAGAGAAGATATAGAAGCAAAGCAAGGAAGTTATTGATTGATTATATCTTGAGGAATGACCTCATTTGGGGAAGCCTAGTTAGCTGTTTGTGATTAGTTGTTCTTCAGTGTTCTTTTCTTAGATTTGAGTGCTTTGATTGTGGCTTATGTGTTTGGTTTGCGTACATAGACAACGAAGGCCTTCAAGCCACCTCAGTCTAATGACCTCCTTGTTTAATACTTTAACAATTGTATAGATAAATGATTCAGGATAAATGCAAAGTGAACATCCTTAGTCTTCTGCTTGAAGTAAAGAGGCCACAATCTGGGTTAACTTTCACAAATAACAAATAGAATTTATTATGTATTTTGAGTCTTACCTAGTTAACCTGAAAACTATCTGGGTCTCTCTCAGACTTCCCTCAATGACCGCATTTGTTCTTTCCACACAGGTCTTTTTTGTTTCTCTAGATAGAGGGAAAACTAGAGTGAGTTCTAGGCTAAAGTCAGCACAAATGAAGTGCATCATGTTACCCTTAAAAATCCTTTAACTCTTGCAGTGGTGGAACAAATCACTGTTTCTTCAGTTGATCACTGAATGAAGTGTTTGGTTTACATTTCAAAGTAATGTACAAATAAGGTTTCTTTAGACACCAGGCTCCTACTGAACATAAAATATGCATACCATGAAAGGATCATAAAACTTAGCACATTTGTTTTTCCTATTTGCTGTCTCCTGAACTTTCATAAGTTCATTGAATAGAATGGTGAGTGGAATCCTCTTTAGGTAGGTATCTTTTTTCCCTCTTTGTTTTAGTAGAATTTATACACAGAAGATTCCTCTTATTTACAGTCTCCATTTTTGGTTTGTAAGATTCACTCTTCTGTGATCATTTAGCTAGAGTGCAGCTCAGCCCTAATTGAGTATGTCAGTGTATAAAGTGATACCTCTCTCAATTTTAAATGGTTAATGGAGGTTTTGAATGGCAATTGTCCAATTAATGGTGTGGTAAACTTTTATGTAACCATATTAGTATAAAGCTAAACTTGTTTTGTTATAATAAAACAGCTTTTCTGGGAGAATCAGGGCATTTGAAAGGAACTTCCAGTTTAGGGGATTTCAGACTTTTATAGCTTTCATTAAATCATTACTCCCACAGAGTCACAGAATATAAATCCCAGTTGTGATTGAAAAAACCATGAGGCAGCTAAAGACATACCTTTCACCACTCTTCTTACTACATCCTAACGTAAACTCCACAAATCATCATTTTAAAATCACTGATCTAATTGAGTAATATTGCTCATTGATAATGATATTCCTTATTGAGTGTGATATATCCTTATTGATTATGATATATCCAATAATAATATTCCTTATTGAGTAATAAGGAGTGTGAAAATGTGTTTTCCCTGTGGTTATTCTGCCACATTCCCTCTTATATCCTCAGTACTTTGCACAGTACACAGCACAGAGATGCTCAGTAAGTATAAGTTGATTAGGCAGCTGGTGGTGGGCAGAGCCATATTAGAATTCATCTCCTGATTCTTAATTGGCTATTTCTTACTAGTCTGTGTTACCCCTAAAAAATCGTAACCTTTGCATAACTCTTGGTCTCAGGTTTCTCTTTAAAATGAGGATGAGGGGCCCCTGGGTGATTGTTAGTTGAGTGTCCAGCTCTTGATTTTGGCTAGAGTCATGATCTCAGGGTCCTGGGATCAACCCCCATATTGGGCTCCCTACTCAGAGGGGAGTCTGCCTCTCTGTCCTCTTCCTCTGCCCCTCCCCCTGCTTGTGTGGGTTTGTCCGTGGGCTTGTGCATGTGTGTTCGTGTTCTCTTTCTCCCAAATAAATAAATTTTTAAAAAATAAAATGATGGAAAAACGTGCATCTGCATTTTCTATAACATGAAGCTAACAAACGCTGTCTGTAGGAGACCAAGCTACAGAAGAGGAAGAAGGGGAGGAAGGTGGCACTGCAGAGTCACATGACAGTAAAGGCTTAGGCCTAGATGAAAGTGAACTTGATTCTGAGGCTGAACTCATGAGAAGTATGGGACTACCACTTCAGTTTGGTGGGATATCTGCACATAAGAATTTTGAGGTAAGTTACTTATGTTTCTCTTTCTTAGTTTTCTCCGTCAGATATCACAAAGAATTTTTTTATCCCAAATCTAACATATTCATAAATTAGAGCATTCTACCTCTTTTTAAACATACATATTTATAAATTAATTAAAACTGCAAGTTTTGATATATGTCCTTTTTTCCTCCTCCTGGAAACATAAATAGTAAGATTAACTTGTTTGTATAACTAAAAACCCAGGATGGGGATTTGACAGTAAATTATTTAATTTAATGTTTAAAATAGACTTGGATTCTCTTTCTTTTATAGTTTATTTGTGAGCTGCATTTTATATTCAAGTTATTTATCTTATGTAGGTTTCTATGAATACTAGAAATAAAGTTAAAATAAAAAGGAAAAAGAAAAAACATCAAAAGAAGTACTTAGATGAAATTATGAGAGAACCTTGGAGACAAGAATATGAAGATGACATTTTGGCTTCAGACGATCCATCTTCAATTGAACAGTATGAGAGCACCAAAACATGTAAACGTCAAAACAAAAAAGATACTGAAACTGAAAATCTTCCTGTTGAAAATACATTAACTCCAAAGCTAGAAATCACAGAAAAATGGGAAAAATATTGGAACGAATATGGTGGAGGAATATTATGGCAAAGCTGGCAAGAAAAACATTCAGATCAGACACTATGTTCAGAACCTTGGAACATTCCTGATACAAAGGAGGAATGGGAACAACATTATAGTCAACTTTATTGGTATTATTTGGAACAATTTCAGTATTGGGAAGCTCAGGGTTGGACTTTTGATACCTCACAAACCTGTGAAACAGATACTTGTGGGTCTAAAATAGAAGTTGACAATGAGAAAGAAGAAAATTGCATGAAAGCAGACTTAATGTCTTTTCCATCTCCATCTATTACAATTGATAGTGAAAGCTCTAGTTCAAGTGATAAAGAGCATATTGAAATTATTGGTGGAATAAGTAATATAAGTTTGAATTCAGAGGAAGTGGAACAAAGCCAGTTAGATTCTTCAGTAAGTTGGGATGGACGTCAGTGGCTAAGTGAAGTCAGCAGCAGCAGAGAATGTCCTGCTTCTGGCCAGAGTGAACCATGTAATGGAGGAACCAAGGATAGCAGCTTGTCTGGGAACAGAAGCACAAACCAACCAGCTCAGGGTAAGATTGGCCAAGATTTATCCTACTAAGTAACAGTTAGGAAAATTAACCTACTGAGCAAAATAAATTAACACCTATCCTTTATGTTAGGGTTACACAATGTTAACTACATTTTATGATGTCACATAATTTAATTCATGTGTCATAAGTTTATTACCTTTCACGTAAATAAAAAGAATATTTGTTTGGAGTTCTCAAAACTATCATTCCTTCCACTTGGACCTTGGTGGCCAGTGAATTAAAACTTGGAACTCCCTTGAGAAATTTTTTAATAGAGTGGATGGGGAACTTCCAAGTTTCTATGAAGCAAATGAATTTATAGGAGGCCTATTAGAGAATAGTTCAGAGTACACAGTGGACATCAGGCAAATCTGATTGTAAGTCATATTGGAATTTATTTCCGAGCAAATGAAGTCTTGCTCTGTAGGGAATCTCAACAGGGCATGATATTAATTTATAATTGGAAGGGTTGACTTTAGGATTCTCATAAAATATCCAGGATAAGGAACTTGGTTGACTCCAGCCTAAGTGATTTGAAACAAAACAAAACAAAATCTGGTCTAAAGAAAGGACTAAGGAAAGCCAGTGAGAGGTATATTAAGAAAAGTCAGAGGTTGGTAAGAATACTCTTGCTCAGAAGGAGAATTCTAACTAATGGCACCAGGAAAATGAGAGAGAAAATTTTTATAACTTCTGAACTTCTGGAAGGTCATTAAGATGCCTTCTTGGGGGGCGCCTGGGTGGCTCAGTGGGTTAAAGCCTCTGCCTTCGGCTCAGGTCATGATCCCAGGGTCCTGGGATCGAGCCCCACGTCGGCTCTTTGCTCAGCAGGGAACCTGCTTCCCTCTCTCTCTCTCTGCCTGCCTCTCTGCCTACTTGTGATCTCTGACAAATAAATAAAATCTTAAAAAAAAAAAAAAAAAATGCCTTCTTGGCATCCTTGATGTTTAGTGCTAGAAAAGTCTGGTTTATAATATAAGACTTTCTTCTCAGTCTCATCCCTATATGAAGCAAAAGTTTTTGGCCTTTTATTTAACAATTGGATTTGCTTTGCTCCTCAGATTGCTGGTCTTCATCTAGCTGAGAGTTTCCTTTAGAGAGTTACTGAAGGGGCTCTACCTACCTTTTAATCTCTTTTTTCTCTGTGCTCTTCCAATGGAAGTTACTTACTCTCATTCCTTGTTATTTTCATATTTTTTTAAATAATGTGATTATTTTATATTGGCCTTTTGATACTTTTCTGTACTTTCCTGATTTCTTTCTGTGCTAATTTTGACCATAAAATTTGAAATATGTATACTGGCCTATGTATTTTCCCTTGTCTTATTCCTTCATGTTATTCCTTTGATCATCCTCACTTATATTCCTATTTTTCTCTTTGTCAAATATACTAAACCTTATAGTCTGTGCCTTCCGTTGCCTTTTTCCTAACTATATATAGATTATCCATTTCTTTACTTAGTCCCAGGGTGAGTCCCATCAGGATAAATCTGAGAATTCTAGGTTTTAATTTATTTTAGATCTTGCCTTGAGATCAAAACACAAGGTATAGGGGAGCCTAGGTGGCTCAGTTGGTTAAGTGTCTGTCTTCAGCTCAGGTCATGATCCCAGGGTGCTGGGATCAAGCCCCACATTGGGCTCCCTGCTCAGCGGGGAGTCTCCTTCTCCCTCTTCTTCTGCTCTTTCCCCACTCATGCTCTCTCTTGCTCCCAAAGAAATAAATAAAATCTTTAAAAAATCTTTAAAAATCTTTAAAAAACACATGCAAGGTATATATTGCATTTCTATATAAGTATGTTTTCTGTTGTTTGTGGTTGGGTGTTCTCTTAAAATAATCTGTGCCTACACAATCAAAGACTCTCTTTGTCTACACTGCAGATCTCCATTTCCAGTCCCACCCACTCACTTTGTGCCAATCTGAAAAAAGACATGTCCCTCAGGTGGAGCTACCACAAGTTAAAAATATTTTTCTAAATGGTGGTGCTTACCTTGCTGTTACTTTTAATTTAAGCTATATTAGAGATAATAAAATGTGTTTGCTTCTTAATAAGGAGAAGTCATTTTATTTTAAAGATTTTATTTATTTATTTGACAGAGATCACAAGTAGGCAGAGAGGCAGGCAGAGAGAAGGGGAAGCAGGCTCCCCGCTGAGCAGAGAGCCCGATGCGGGGCTCGATCCCAGGACCCTGGGACCACGACCCGATCCGAAGGCAGAGGCCTCAACCCATGAGCCACCCAGACGCCCCCGAGAAGTCATTTTTAATCAATGTATTATGCTGTCTTCAGAGTGATTTAAGTTAAAATTCCATCAAAATGTGGGGACCCTTGGTGGCTCACTCAGTTAAGTATCTGACTCTTGATTTCTGTTCAGGTCATGATCTCAGGGTCATGAGATCAAGCCCCAAGTCAGGCTCTATGCTCAGCAGAGTGTGCTTGAGATTTTCTCTCTTCCTCTAAAATTAATTAATTAAAGTTCTGTCAAAATGTGATAACTGCTTAGCTATCACAAAGGTAACTGTGGATTACTTTGTGTAGATTTGGACAGCTATGAGGAAAAAGTTTTAGTTTGTTTTTTTAAGTAGTTAAGTCATGGAAACTTTTAAACTTCAATAATTACACATAGCTATAGTTTTTTTATGCTCAGATTCTGGGTGTAGATATACAAAATAGGTAGATGTGGTCTGGCACTGTGCCTGATATGCATGTACAGTTCATTGCAGGAAGGTAGCAAAAATATTTCGATAGCATTTGCAAAAGGCAGAAGAGTTGTCACACTAAAGGGAAAATCCACTGCAATATGTCTGCCTCTTTAGATTCACAGGACTCTTCAGAAGCAAACACAATCAAAGAAAGACCACATCCCAAAAATATTGATGGAGATGAGAGTGAAGAAGATCCACCTGAACGTAAGCCAAGCAAACTCAAGAGGAGGCAAGTTGCATATTACCTCTCTCTCTACAAGTTGGTAACATAAGCACTTGTGTCCTTGACGGAGTGCCTACAAAGGGCTTGTTATATTACAGTACTGTCAATCCTGTGAGGAAATAAGATGAGACATACTAGCAAGACGCTATACCCTGGAACACTTGGCAAATCCTAACTGTTACTCTACCACAGTTTCTTGCTTCTAAAGTGGAACTGTTGCTTTTTTTATGAGCTCGTTGGGAAGACAAAAAACGAGCATGTAATAAATCTGACAGTAGCTATCCATGGATGACAGCTTTTAATTCATATATAAGTTGATACGGTTTCTCTCAAGGAAGTTCTGTTTGTTTTTTTCCCAAAAAGTCTGAGTATATTTATTTAGCAATTTTATTGCTAAAATAGACCTCAGAAATATGTAATCTAATGCTCTTAATCTATAGGTGGGACTATTAAAACAAAATGAGGATAAATGCCTTTCCCAGAGTTACATAGCAAAACAATGGCAGCTCTAAGTCTAACACCCAGACCAACTCCTCGGGAAGCGGTGCTAGTATACTATTGATATGTAAAATTAAACAAGTAGCAAATAATACAAGTAGAATATGGTCAAATGCTAATTCCATAAAATACAAGGAAAGGGTAGACATTGCAAAACGTTAGCTAATAACGTTTTAATTCTTTGACAGGATATGAAGTGTTCCATCTTCTGAAAAAACAATATGCAAGCTTTGGAGGCTCAGTAACTTAGTATATACATAAAAGCATGCTTCCATTGTGTTCTTTCTACATGCTATACAATGCTCCATAATTCCTCTCTTAGTTCCTGGAGGCAGAGACTATGTGTGGCATACTTACATATCTGGAACCTAGTAGGTTCACCATAAATGTTCAATGACTAACTTAATTTGTAAGAATTATTTCTCACCGTTTTCTCTTACTTGGTACTGTCATTAGGTAGTAAGGATCACTAGAAGGCATCCTCAATAAATTGATGAGCATGGGTTACTTCTTATTTGTATCACTACCTTATTCTACTTAATATATATAGAGAGAGAGAGTAAATTTTTTGGTTGCATTGATAATTACCAAATGTTTCCATCTTCATTTTTAAGGAAAACTAAAAATAGCACTCTAGGAGATTAGTTTAAGGCTGCAGCTTTTACAGGTGTCTTTCCAAAGGCAGATGGAGAGACCGGTGTTAGTGCCATGTTCAAGTATAAGATGATTAGGATTTGAGTACTTATTGCTGTGTTCCAAACACTGCTGGGTAGTTTATCATATTTGGAAAATCTGATTAAACTGCTCTTTCCTGTCTTCCTGGATTTGTGAGCTGGTGGTTGATTGTTGCAATAGGAAAGTGTGTGTGTGCAGGTTGATTATTGTATCTTTTGATATTTGCCTGAACTGATCGGCTCTGGATATAATGGCTTATTGCTGTTTACCTTTTGTTTATTTGTTTAGCCACGAACTGGACATTGATGAAAACCCAGATTCAGACTTTGATGACAGTGGTTCCCTTCTAGGATTCAAGCATGGCTCAGGACAAAAGTAATTATACATAAATATTACATAAACACTGTGTCTTCTTGAAGTTGTAACACTTTAGCTATCTTCAAGTTCTCTGATATTCAGATAGCTTATGATGGTTATAGATTTGATAGAATTTGAGATATTACAGTTAAAACACTAATCTCTCATAGATTACTACATGTTTGATATATTCACATGTGCTATTAACTCAGTTGTACTTCAAAGAAACCTAAAATTAGAGTTTCATGGGTAAAGCAGCTGCAGCCCACAGAGGTGTGACTTGGTCAGGATCACATTGAGGATTCAGGCCAACCTCTTGAGACTTCTAAGTACGGTTCCCTTTTTCACCTTGCATCTCACATGTCTGCCTTTGTGTACATCTGAGATCTATAGCAAGCATGTCATGAAAAGTTCAAGTCTGCAGGAGCCTTTTTTCTTTTTTATTATGAAAACATTAAAACTCAAAATAGAAGTAACAAAGAGTAAAAATCTTTCAAATCATTCCTCAGAGGTAGGCAGCATTTGGCATATATCCTTCCTAATTTAATCATGTGTGTTTTTATGCTTATGTACATATAAACAGGCTACTCTTTTTTTATAAAACATAAAAATAGAATCATAGTATACATGTTCTGCAGCTTGCTTTTTTTCCCTCAACAGTGTACCATGAACCTCCTGACTTATCAGTATGTGCACATTTATCTAGTACTTGTGTATTTAATTGACCACCCTGTATGTCCTTCTAGGTTGTTCCTAAGATCTAGGCATATGCCCTTGAGGTTCCCCACAAGTTAATGTGTTTACCAATAGTTCATTCCTACTTACTGCTGAATCATATTCACTTATGGATATATCACAGTTTTAATCATTCATCTATGCAAGGATATTTGGATTGTGTGTGGTATTTTGCTATTACAAATAAAGCTGCTATGAACATTTGTATACAGAAAGTATAAGTTTTCTCTGGGATTAAATGCCCAAGCATTTAAATCTAAGATTTATAAGAAATCTGAAACTGAAGAAAATAAAAGAAAACTGAATTATATATAAGAAAACTGAGGGGTCTGTTGTATATACCTTGAAGACTGAACTGAGTAGTTAAGGCTCACTAAAGACATTTATGTCAGCTTGCACCAGTGATTTAAACCAAGATTAAGGTCTTTGATGTTTCTAAGGGGTGAGATTTATTTTCTTAGTTGTAAAATTTTAACTGATACCTACATATTATGAAGTCAGAAAGAATAGGACATAGATCTCAAAATTGACTTATAAAATGAATTCCAAATTAGCTCAGAAATATATGCTCATAATTATACTACTATGAATATATTTAAACTGTTATCTCTCCTTATGGTACTTGAAGGCAGTTGTAGCTCATAGCATTTAAAGCTAAAGATCATAAAGATTAGTAATATAAAATATTTTCCTGATATTGCCATGTTTAAGATTCTGGCAGAATTTATTTGTACCCACATATAATTTTATTGAGAAATTACTTGGGTGGCTCTTGCTAGTATACATTTATGGAGATTTATTCTGTTACCTGGAATTTAACTTTTCTTCTATTTAGGATTCCTAGTTCTACTTAAAAGGATAAAATTGGAGCACCTGGGTGGCAAAGTTGATTAAACGTTCAACTCTTGGTTTCCGCTCAAGTTGTGATCTCAGGGTCGTGGAGCAGGGCCCACTTAAGTTTCTCCCTCTCCCTCTGCCCTTCCCGCATTGTGTGCACATGCTCTGTCTATAAAATAAATAAGTCTTAAAAAAAAAAGAAAAGCATAAAATAGACTTTATAAAGAAGTTTATGATATGGCTAGACGATAACACCTGACATTTAACACTAAGCTGTTGAGTTCATAAATGCTAGTTGTATATTACACTTTAAATTTCTAATAGTCTGTGGCACTGTGGAAGATGTACTTAAACGAGGCTTGATACAGTCAAAGAAGTCTTTGTACTAGTTCTATATGATTTAGGACTAAAAAAGTTCAGATGGTTAGATCAACTGATATTCTCTAAATATTTTGATAATAGGGGTTTGCTTCTTTGGTAAGCTCAGATCAATTTAAGTTAAGAAATCAGTGACCACTTTTAAAATAATTCATATAGGGATGCCTAGATGGCTCAGTCGGTTAAGCATCTACCTTTGGCTCAGGTAATGATCCCAGGGTCCTGGGATCAAGCCCTTCATCAGGCTCCTTGCTTAGCGTCTCCTCTCTCTGCCTGCTGCTCCCCCTGCTTGTGCTTGCTCTCTCTCACAAATAAATAAAATCTTCAAAATAAATTAAAATAATTCATATCAACAATAGCCAAATTATGGAGAGAGCGCAAATGTCCATTCAAATGATGAATGGGTAAAGAAGATGTGGTACATATATACAATGCGATATTACTCAGCCATCCACAAGAATGAATCTTGCCATTTACAATGACATGAATGGAGCTAAGAGTATATTATGCTAAGCAAAATAAGTCAATTCAGAAAAACAAATACCATATGACTTGACTTATGGGATTTAGGAAACAAAACAGATGAACATATGGGAAGGTGGAGGGAAAAAAGAAACAAACCATAAGAGACTCATAATGACAGAGAACAAACTGAAGGTTGATGAAGAGAGGTGGGTGGGGAATGGACTAGATGGGGGACAGGAATTAAAGAGGGCACCTGGGATAAGCACTGGGAGTTATGTAAGTGATGAATCACTGAATTCTACTCCTGAAACCAATATTGCACTGTATGTTAACTAACTAGAATTTAAATAAAAATTTAAAAGTTAAAATATTTCCGATGTACCCAAATATGTATTAAAGTGCTTTGGTATCCTCTCACCATGCGAAAAGATTATATTTCCCTAACAGTGCAGTGGGGTTATATTTTTCTAATATTTCCTTTTTATATTTTACTATGTAATACCTGCTTTCTGTTATATGTAAGGTATGTTGATATCCCCAACTGAGGTTTCACATTTACTTGGAAGTTAACATATAACCAAGACCCTCCTCTACATTCGAACTTTATTTCATAATCTTTATAATTTAGAAAAATAAGATGGTGGCTAGTAGAAAATAAAATAAAAATTAAATGGTGGTAGTAGAAAAATAGTGAAAATTGTCAGTTTTACTCTCTTTTCATATAAGAAAACAAACTCAGAACTTAAGGTTTGAGTCAGCTTCTTTTGGTTTGGTCACAGATATGGTGGAATTTCAAACTTCAGTCATCGGCGGGTCAGATACCTACAGAAGAATGTGAAGTATAAGTCAAAGTTCCTGGACATGAGAAGACAAATAAATATGAAAAACAAACACATATTCTTTACTGAAGAGTCAGAAAAAGCATTCAAAAAAAGCAAAACCTTGACTAAGGTACATATAAATTTTGTTCTTTATTTACAGATAAAATTTCATTTTGTGAGCTTGACTCTTTAAAATTTTTTTCAGGTGGAAATCTTGTTTCTATCAGATATAAAGGTACCTAAAATTCTCTTCCCCTTCCTTCCCAAAGGCATATATCATGTGAACCAAATTTAAAATAGAATAAGTTGAGAGTAATATGAAAAAGGGATGTTTCAAAAGCTAGTATCACTGGAAAGATAAATAGATAAAATTGCTTCATATATATAGTAACAGTGAGAATTTCTTATCTGCCTCAGGCTAAGTAGGATCCTGGAAGTCAATATCTGGTCCTGCATTTATTGTAAGCTTTAATTTTGAGCTCATCTAGAGGTGATCAGTCAAACGTTGCACTAACCAGTTCATCCTAATAGTTTCATGCTAATTTAGTGATTTACATTGCTCACTGGAATATTCACATCCCCTCTCTTTCACTCTGCTGTACCTGCTGTCCAAGCACCTGAAGAGCAAAGGTAATTAGAATTATTTTTGCTTGGTTTGATGAGTGATGCTTATCCATTATAGGGGGGGAAAAAACCACCTTTTAGTGAGCAAAACCTTTGTGTCGGTTACCTCTCCAGCAGCTCCTTCAGGCAACAAAACAAAATCTCAGACCCTGTGATGACTTTGTTTTACCCTTAGGATACATTATCCTTCCCAACTTAAGTATTCTTCCAAATCATGCTACAGATTTATAGCTGGCTTTATTTTTGTTATATTTCAGATTGGTTGCTGGTGGTATTTTAATATTTTAGTGGCCCTGGTTATATCTGGAACACATTTCCCAGTATTAGCAGTCAGTCTTACAGAATTTTTTACATGTTGGCTGTGATAGTCCCCATACATCCAGCTATAGACAAAGAGCAAAAACATAACTGCTAAGTATTGCCAAGAAGAAAAGAAATATGACTGTTGTGTCCTTAGATATCTGCTCTATAGACACAGTCCCTTTGAAGACTCTGGGTTGTTATCTATGCTCATCATCCAATTTCCTAACTCATAGGAAGGTCACCAGGATCTGTTACAAAGAATGTTCTTGTTACAGAAGTGTGCAGGGAAGTACATATCATCTGTTAACACCTTGTTAACATTTCTAAGAAACCCAGTTTTTAGGAATCATTTTACTGGCTTTACTGCTCCATTAAAGGACAGCTTGCATTCTAAGATAGCACTCCTCTTTTCCTTACAGATAGATGGACACTAGATCTTTTTAGTTTATCTTTGGTGATGAGTACAATTTAACCTGAGCCATTGAAGAAAGGTCTGTATAATTTGAAAAGCTAATAATAATGACTCAACAATAAGTAGGTACATTTGTAATGGTAGGACCACATAGTATGGTTATATTGTTAGAAGCCTTTTATGCAAAGCTACTAGAATAGTTTAGCTTTATCTTCTTAGTGTTAATTGATTACAGGAAGGTCATTGTCATGTGTTTAATCTTCCTTTTAAAGAAATCTTTAATAAGGTCATGGTATGTCCAGATACAAAAGTATAGTTAGCTCAGAATTACTTATACATTATTAGCTTGTATGATACAGTATACTTATTAGAGCTAATAATTACAACAGCTTCAGTGAAGTCCAAATGGTAAAACAGATGGGAATATTCTGTGTAATTTGGAATTCATTCATGCTTGTAACGACTTAAAATTTCAGGTAGAAAAATTCCTAAAATGGATTAATGAGCCAGTGGATGAGGAAGCATCACAGGAATCAGTTTCTCATGACAATGTGCAAGACACCTGCACAAGTAGTGATTCAGAGGAACAAGAAATGCCTGTTAAAAAAGGTGATGACCCACTGGAGACAAGTAATCCAGAGCCTGAAAAGTGTCATGCCATGTCTTCAGCTGGTGAACTTGAAACAGAAAAAAATGAAGGAGACAGCACAGTAGTAGCTATTACGGATAAGGAAGATGGTGTTACTCAGATTACCCCAGATTCTCTTCAGGTAGAAACTGAAGGTAAGATTAAGAATCTTCAACTTGCTGATGAATTTAAGTAATATGCTTCCCTAGTTTTCACTTATAAATCATCTGTACCTAAGGATTCAGTACTATTTATTTTTAATTGGAGAGAAGGCACAGCAAGTGTAAATGCCAGTGGCAATGATTTAGCACCAGAACACTACATTCTTGGCTGAGCAAGCATGAGAAAAGGCCAAGCACATGGGAAAACTGAGTCCCTCTGTGCCATTAAGATTGGTCTCTGCCACTACCCTCTTCCCTAGGCTAAAAGTGACTGGCTTAAAATTTGGTATTGCCCTGGTTTTCCTTTTGATAATTCTTTGTGTGTGGGGGGGGGGTGCTTTTGTGGTAATGGTTGTTGGTAGTGGTAGTTTGTTGTTTGGATGGTACATTGACATAAGGTATTTATAGTGGTGGCCTATAATGAATGCAGAATGGAGTCACATTTTTCACTTTATGTCCTTTTGTACTACTTGAATGTATTCTACAGTAAATGTTCTTTTATAATTTATAATTGTATTCAGTGGAACATTGAGGCTTTTATGAGGTAGAAATTTTCATTTGACATGTATTCATTTTTATTGATGAATGATTTCAGACTTGCCCTAATGAAACAATTATATTGTGATGGTCTCTTTCTTAATTTAGAATTGTAGAAAATACCTCATTTGAATCTTAATTTTTTTCGTGTGTGTGTGTGTGTATGTGTATAGAGCTGTATTCTTTATATCACATACTTCTTTGCCTTTCTAAAATGTATACTTAAAGTAGTTTAAATTTTTTTATTGTCATGTACAACTGATGTTCATGTGGTACTTGTAGATTTCCAAAATGCCTTTATGTGCTTTTTTTTTTTTTAATTTATTTATTTGTTAGAGAGCGAGCGAGCGAGCAAGCACAGGCAGACAGAGTGGCAGGCAGAGGCAGAGGGAGAAGCAGGCTCCCCGCTGAGCAAGGAGCCCAATGTGGGACTCGATCCCAGGACGCTGGGATCATGACCTGAGCCGAAGGCAGCCGCTTAACCAACTGAGCCACCCAGGCGTCCCTTATTTTTATTTAATCTATAAAATAACCCAGTGAAGTAGGCAGGATTATCCTCATTCTAAAAATACAGAAAGTTAAGCTTGGAGAAACTAAGAAATTTACCTGAGATCGTAGAACCAGTTGGCAGCATAGAAGGACTCAGTACCAGGTTGTCTGATTCCTCAATCCCATTTTCTGGCCCTCCCCTACTTCCCTAATTACCTTGCCTCATATTGCTGGTAGTTCTCACCTGGGGTGATACCACCACCTCAGGGGCATTTGGAAGATGTTGGCTATTAAAATGACCTGGGGATACCAACGTTTAGTACTTTGGGTTGCTTAATGTTATGTCATGTACAGGATGGTCTTGCACAGTAAGTAATTATTCACTCAAGATGTTAAGTGTCCCCTCTCCTAAAACACTCTTACTACACTTTGCTGTTGATAACACCTTGTGTGTTACAATGATCAGATGACCATATTAAGACATAGTCCTATTTAAGGATCATTTAAATGTAGTCATTTTATTTGTCAGCATCAATTCTTGTCATTATACTTAGCTGTGACAGCACTCTTTCTAAGTTGCTGTTTCTAATCTCAGAACTTAAACCAAATAACCAAATTAATAAAAATTGTTTATCTAAGCAAAAGTCAATCTCGGAATGAATGAGATCCCTTTCTATTAACATTAAAGCAGTGACCTGTTTTAATTTCCCAGAGGCCACACGACCCTTCAGGTCATGTCTGGATTCAGAGGATTGACCAAGCTGGAAGTTAGGGGCTTAATCAGTCCTTGGGAGATTTTGGCTTTTTTTTTTTTTTTTTTTTTTAATTTGACAGGTAGAGATCACAAGTAGGCAGAAAGGCAGGCAGAGAGAGAGAGAGGAGGAAGCAGGCTCCCTGCTGAGCAGAGAGCCTGATGTGGGGCTCGATCCCAGGACCCTGGGAACATGACATGAGCCGAAGGCAGAGGCTTTAACCCACTGAGCCACCCAGGCGCCCCAGAGATTTTGTTTTAAAGAAGGGAAGAGAAATGTTTGGATTTCTATAATTGACCAATTAAAGCAGTATCTTCTCTAACAGAAATAATAACTTTTATACCTATGTAGTATCTCTACATACACCCTAACAATCCTGTGAAGTAAGTAGGTAAAATACTATTCATTCATTCCTTTTAAGGAATTAAAAATTGGATCTTAGAGAGCCTGGGTTACTGTTCCAAGCTCAGGGAGCTTATAAATAGCAAAACAGGACTGTAATCTAAAGTCGGTGTTGTTTGCAGTATGCCCTCCCACTTCTTCTGGGGGGCCATTGCCTGCATAGTCTACAGTGCATTCCCAAATTGTAATTACTGAACGTGGCTACACTTACTTCTTAGATAAATTCACCTATGATTGCCTTTTTTCATAGTGAACATCTGTATTTATATTATTTTATTTTAGTGGAAAGTAGAAAGAAGAAGAAGAAAAAGAAAAACAAGAACAAAAAGGTAATTGGTCTGCCTCCTGAGATAGCTGCTGTTCCTGAGCTGGCAAAATACTGGGCACAGAGATACAGGCTCTTCTCCCGTTTTGATGATGGGATTAAATTGGACAGAGGTAAAATATATATATATAATGTTTAATACTATTTTGAAATAATTTCAGACTTACAGAAAAGTGGCAGGAATAGTAAAAAATTGTTCGTAATGCCCTTTACCCAAATTTGGCTATTTTTAACATTTGCCACATTTGCTTTACCGTTGTGTGTGTGTTTCTGATCCAGTTGCTCCTATCCCTTAACACTGTGTGTGTGTGTGTGTATTTTCTGAGAATAAGGATACTTTATGTAACAATGATAAAATTACAAATTTAACATGGCTACAGTTATTACGATCGGTAGTCCAGACTCCAGTGTAATCTGTTATCCTGGTCATGTCTTTTATGGTATTTTTTTTTCCTTCAAGTATAGGATCATGTATTGCATTTAGTTTTCATGTTTCTTTAGTTTCCTTTCATCTGGAATTGTTCCTCAGCCTTTTTGTTTTTCATGACTTTGACATTTTTCCAAAGAAAAGTGACCCATTTATTTTCTACAGTCTCTCTCAATTTGGATATACATGTGTTTTTAAAACTTCACATTCAGGTTTAATCTATACTGAGTCTATATTTTATGATAAATAATAAAAGGAATCAGTAGATTATTAAGGAGAACATCTGATGACAAAATACCTAGTTCAGAAAGACACCACTTAATCAGTCAACACTGGAACTAGAAAGAGTGTTCCTCCTATGTCTTGAACACCTTCCTTAATTCAATTCTGCAAAGTGATGCTTATTTTCATATTGGGGCTACTTAAACACTGGTCTCAATAACTCAAAATTAGGAGGCTTGATCTGGGGTTAGAATTTTGGGTTCTGTCAGCTTTTTATAGTAATTTACAAAATGTTGTGTATTGAAGAAAGTGCATAGGAGTTTGGAGAAATAAGACTCGATAAAAGCTTTTTAATTCTATAAAGGGAGTTTATATGTTTATTCTTCCAGCAATGAGGAGCCATTTAAAGTTTTGGTAAGGAAAGGGAACAGAAAAACTGGTGTATCATTTTTGTTCAGAGAAATAGCTTTCTGAAAAAAATGTTAATTCTATTGGGAAAGGAGGTCAGTTTGCTTCCCCATTAGAAATGAAATAATCAGGAAACTCAGTGGAGTTTGGGGAGTGGGCCAGTTGGATAGCTAACTTTCCATTTTCCATAATAGTCAGTAGTTAATACTTCAAACAGAAAAACTAAAATTGCATTCAATTATTAGAAGTATATTACAAAAGAATCAGGCAAGAACTGAGGCAGTTGCTTTGGTGGAAATTGGGAATGGGAATGGTACTGCTCCTTTGTATAACAAGCTTGGTGGAACTTCTTAAAAACTAAGTAATTTATAATTTCTGGAAAAGAGAAACTAAGTTTTGCTTAAGTACATATAATATATATGTTATATATATAATATGTGTGTGTCCGTGTGTCTGTGTGTTTGCTATGTTTATGCTTGGGTTGGCTTCTTGAAACTGAACATTTTAACAGAAATACTCTTCCCTTCACAGAGGGCTGGTTTTCAGTTACTCCTGAGAAGATTGCTGAACATATTGCTGGCCGGGTCAGCCAGTCCTTCAAGTGTGACATTGTAGTAGATGCATTTTGTGGAGTTGGAGGAAATACTATTCAGTTTGCATTAACAGGAAAGAGAGGTAATTAGCCATCAAAGGAAGATCAGTAATTTCTTTTTAATTTACTCAATAAATGTTTCATTTTGCTTTAGCCTGTCTTTGCTGAGATTTATTATATAATTAGTAATTTAATACCAAATATTTAAAATAATAATAGTTAGCATATAGTAAGCATACAGTTTGTATGTCATATTGATATAAGTGCTTAATATGTATTTATTAGTCAGTGGTCTTGTAAAGTGTATCTTTTACTATCTGCGTTTCACAGATAAACTGGGAAATAAAGAGATGAAATAACTTGCTCAGGATTACACAGACACAGCTTGGTGAAGCCAAGATTAAAGTATTATAAAAAAACTAAAAATATTAAAATGGGAAACCATTCTTTAGAAGATGAGTGGTTAGGGAGTTCCAGTTTTGCCACCTTTATGACTTTGGACATCGTTTAACAATTAAGATAATCTCTGTAATACCTTTCAGTTTGTGCATTGTAAAATTAAAAATTTTTAAAGTATTATGTCATTCTCGTGGTCGTTTGACTTCGGAATCATGAAAAAGAAACCTTGTGTCACTGTATATGTGCCAGGAACTATGTCAAGTAGGTTATGTGTCTGCTATTTCCCAAGGCAAAAAAAAAAAACTTTGTAAAATTGGAAGGTCTGCCAAAATGGACATGGCTGAGTCATGAAGGCAGGATTTTTATTCTGTTTTTTTTTCTGATATCCCTGTTCTTTCTAAATTATTTTTAAAGTGTAGTATAATGTGACATTTTAAAGATACCAGTTGTTCTCTGAAGATGCTTTTTTCCCCAAGCATCTTTGTATTATACATGTAGCTTCCGTTTCAGTGAATTACAGTTAAGTCTCTTAAATTTATTTAAAGTTTTTAATGTTAACTAGGAAAGTATGAGTCTGGAAGTAGAATATAGAAGCTAAAAACTGGTGAAGGAAAACTTAACGTTGAAGACCTAGACCCATGCTGATGAACTGTGACCTTATTAAATCATGTTCCTGGGCATGACAGTTCTCACCTTACATGGTCTTCTAATAGCCTGAATGAAAGTTGTCTTCACATTTACTGGAATAGGAGTTATTTTCTTGTTTTCCTTGAATTCATTATTTACTCTTAAAGTTCTCCTCTGCACTTGCCAGCTCTGTTAGATCAGTGTTTATTGCATAAAAATAATTTTTCCTCAAAAATTTTCAAATTTGTCTTCATTTTGACATTGTATCACAGCATGACAATTAAAATATCTGCCTTCTGGTAAAGCGGCAAACAGATATGGAAACTTTTTCAAAAGATTATGGAAACTACCCATATTGTAGATTTGTATTTCTGTGAATATAGGTCTCTTGCCAAAGCTTTCTGTAGCTTAGTACACATTTGGTAAAGAAAAATATCTGATGTGGGTCCCAAGCTAAAGGAAGGCTACTTCTGCTATGATTTCCCAGACCCAATTGTTGTCTAGGCATATACTCAACTAAATGGTTAGAGAATCCACAAAGTTTTACATTTTGATGTTAAAGATTTTTTCCCTTTCTATATACTTCAGTATTACTGCTATCCAATAGAATTTTCTGTGATAACGGAAATGTTGTGTATCTGCACTGTCTAGTATCATAGCCACTAGCCACATGTGTGTTGGTCATTTGAAATGTGACAGTGTGGGGGTGTCTGGGTAGCTCAGTGGGTTAAGCAGCTGACTCTTGATTTCAGCTCAGGCCATGATTTCAGGGTCCTGGGATGGAGCCATGTGTCAGGCTCAGCACTCAGTGGAGAATCTCCTTGATCATTTTCTCCTTCTCCCCACTGCCCCTCCCCCAGCTTCCGAATGCATGCGTGTATTCTCTCTCTCTCAAATAAATAAATAAATCTTAAAAGAATGTGGCAGTGTGACTGAGGATCTAAATTCTTTCTGTCATTTTAACCCACTGAGCCACCCAGGTGCCCCTCTTTCTGTCATTTTAATCAGTTTAAAGGTAATAACCACGTATGCCTAGTGACTACCATTTCCTGGACAGTGCAGTTCTGTATAATGTCATTCAACATTTGCCAGCATTTCCTTTTACATGATAGAATGAGTGCTTCCATTCTGTTAGGCCTAAAACCAAAGCAGCCTCTAGGATAAATGTAGATGAAAACATGAGGATTGACTGAATATATTTGATGTTGAAAATCATTTTTCCCATTGAGTTTTTGGTGTGTCAGCATATCTTCCCATCTGTCTCTGTACTACAAATGGAGCAGATTTAACAGCTGAAAAGAATATTTTCATCTTTTCTCTTAGGAATGGTAGTTTATTTAGAACAGAAAATATAGCATTGTAAATGCATGATTTCAGCATGTAATTGGAGCTTGTATTCATTGTTCAAGTGATTTATTTAGTGCATTACTTCTCAAAAGAGTTAACAAATTTTGAAACCGGCATTTTCTAGAAAACTATGTTTCCATGACAACCATGTTGCATGCATCAGGGTTCCACTTAGCCTTTCCAAATATGAAATATTGCCACCAACACACTGGTGCACATACAGGTGCACTTGAGTTATTGACTGCCAGATAGGAGTGAGCTAAAAATAACTTATGTTTGCATTGCTAATTATGAAATTGCAATAAATTAAATGAAAGCCCATCCAATGAAAACAGTATTGTCGGTTCCCTCCTCCTAGGATGTCTCATTAAACATTATCAGCAGATGTTTTTACATTTCTTCTTCATAAACTAGCTCTATGGGTTTGTCAAAATGTGTTTTAATTTGCTTTTCTGTAGAAGTTGTCATATTTGTCCTTCTTTGGAAGCTTTGTTTCATTTTAGGAAATTGGTCGTTTCTAAAATCCTAGCGTTAGAGGCTTGACATGCAGTCAGTGATCTTTAAATATGACATGCAGTCAGTGATCTTTCCAAGTGTTTGCTGCTGAGGCTGTTCAGAGCACAGTGCTAAGCACGTGTTTACCTCTCAGTAGATACTGTGTGGCAGCTGTCACTACTTGCTTTGGAAAACCTGGCTGAGTGACAACTTTGAAAGCCAGGTCCTTCAGTCAAATTTTCTTAGTGCTACACAAGTGAATCTTTCTAACTTAGATTAAAATTCTTAAGTAAGTTCTTTATCTCTGATACATGTGCCAAATTCTCTTAGTCTTTAAAAAAAGTTCTTAGACTGAGAAAAAATCATATAGATCAGTGTCATTTGACTCTTCTTTTCCCACTTTTAGTGATTGCCATTGATATTGATCCTGTGAAGATTGATCTTGCTCGCAATAATGCAGAAGTTTATGGAATAGCAGACAAGATAGAGTTCATCTGTGGAGATTTCCTCTTGCTGGCTTCACATTTAAAGGCTGATGTTGTGTTTCTTAGCCCTCCTTGGGGAGGACCAGATTACGCTACTGCGGAGACCTTTGACATCAGGACCATGATGTCTCCGGATGGATATCCTTTGGAAGGCTGAGCGTTTACTCAGACAGTGGTTGTGGAGAAAAAGGTGTGCATATGAGTCAGTGTGTGTATGTGTGTTTCAGAAAGAGACATGAGTGAAGTGGGGAAATACTAATGGCACTTGATAGATTCCAGTTCATTTTGCATAAAAAGCCAGTGTGTAAAGATTAAGTGGTGGTTTACTTCCAAGTGGAATGGCAGATGTGAAGACATATTTCCTTCGGGCACTATCCAGTTTTTTCATTATAAAACAACTGGGAAATACTAATTGCTTGAAATTAATGACTTGGAAATTGGGAGTTTCCTCAAGACCTGTCCATAGACTCTGAGTGACCATCTCTTAACTTTTCTTCAACTTACATTGGCTTGTGCTTATTCTCTTTGCATCTTCAAATGTTCCCTGTCAGTCTTCCAAGGTACTGAAGGAAACCCTTCTTTCATAAAGAACAACATTTAATTGTCCTTTTCTTTATCTCTCCTACCCAGAGGAATCACCCTAACAGGAAGTATGTTTCTGAAATGCTATTTAAAATTTAGAATGTAAGCCACAATGACCAGATTTACTTGTCTTTATTCTTTACTGGAAAGAGGTGGTATTATGCTTTCCTGTTATATTTTCATAATAATTAGGAAATGGCAGAAAGAGAAAGTGTATTTCTGACTCTTGGCTGCTTTCCACATGGGTAATCGAATGAATGGGCTTAACTTCTAATCTCTGACCCATCTGAATTACAAATCTGCTACTTAATTCTCTTAGGTTCCATTAGAAGATATAAATGTGTGTCTCGTAGTTACATATCAAAATACATTTGGGTTATGACATAACATATCTGTGATTAGAAATTAACTGCTGTTTTTGTTACCATTCCTTAACTATTATTCACCTTTGAAATCTTCAGGCTTTCCCAGAAGATAACTAATAATATTGTTTATTTTCTTCCAAGAAATGCTGATATTGACCAGGTAAGCCACTACTAAGGAATTTCTATGAACCTCTGGCATAACTTACCAAAAAATGGGCAGAAAAAAGATACAGGACCTTCCTTTGAGAACATACTTATGAGAAGTCTCTGGGTTTTTTACTATTATTAGAAAACTGTAGGTGTTTGGTAGTTAAATCCATGCCCGTTTCATCCACTTCATCTCCACAGCTGCAGAAGGACATATATATATGTGTATATATAAATAGAATCCTCTGGGCTTTTAATTATATGTTCTGAAAGGATGACTGAATGTGTTGTGGTTCAAATGCACATACCCAAACTAGCTAAGATCTGTCTTTATTGAGACCTACCTTGAGAGTAGAGGTTTTAGGTATTCCTCAAAGAGGAGCCTAAATAGAAATATACAGACAGATGAAGCCTTAATTTGGCCAGAAGCGATTTTAACTGTAGTCTTGGAATATAGGACACTTGGCTAATAGTTGAAGAGTTTAATGTCCTTATTCCATTCTTCCGTAAATACTTATTTAATAATGTAATTTTTTCTCTTACAGAATTGAACTTGACGTAACTGCCTCATAAACATTTGATGATGTCTTTACTTCATGTTTTTATTGATTTGCTTTCTGTAAACAGTTACTGCTGTCATATCTATGATAACACATATTATCATATGTATGATAAGCATTCTGTTGAAAATGTTGGTCTTTTTATATTTTAAATTTTACTGTAGTGTTACTAGCTCTGAGGTTTTCCTTTCTCTCCTATTTGATACTGAGAGCCAACCCTGTCTTTCTGACCTCTTTCATCTTGTTCTGAAGAAATTATCTCCCACTATTTATTCAACTAAAATTTTCACCACCTTTGTTCCTTTTTCTGGAGCATCACTTATGTGGACATTAGTCTTTCAAATTTATATTTCCTGGTGTTTTTTCTCTTCCTTTTTCTTCTGGGAGATCTGGTCTTCCAACTAGCTCATTCCTCAGGTATATGTGTTATCTATCTCACCTATTGTTTTTTAGTTCAACTATTACATTCTTTATACTTAATATTTCTGTACTGTTTTTTGTTTTCTTCTTTTATACTCTAATAATAATATCTCTTACTGTTATTTTAAGAAGTTTAAATTCCTAATCTGGTCTACCCTTTCTGTATTTCATATAATTTAGAATCCATTTTGTTTTTCTTCCATGAAATACTTGTGGTCATCAATATCTTGTCTTACTATGTGTTGGCTGTTCTCAAGTAATGCAGGAGATAGGCTGTGCTTTAGGGTCCCTGGGGACCTTTGGAAAAACTGTAACTGTCTAAGTGCCAGATCATTTTAATGTGTAGCCTGGGTTGACAACCACTGCTGAAGTTTGTGTTAGCCCCAGTGATAACCTCAAGGGGTGAAAGTGGGTAGGCTATGGGGTTGCCAACTCAGGCACCACAAGACTGCAGTTATCACCAAACACCATCTCAGGACAGAGCTCCTCACCTTTGAGGAGGAGGATCTGGACAGAAACAGGATATAAAGGTTGTATTCTTCAGTCTTCTACTGTCATTCCGCACCTCACTGGTATGGAGAGGGAAGAGTGAGACAATGGAATTAGTTCCCACCTGTTCCTCAGCTCTTCACAGCAGGATTTCTTTTCAGACTGTCCTGACTTTACTCCTGAACATAGACCAGAGTTCCCAGTTTCTCTAAGTGATCTACCAAATGCAGGGTGATTGGGAGGGAGCAGCAAGAGCAGAATTTCTTTTAATTTTTTTTTTTTTAATTTATTTTAGAGAGAGAGAAAAAAAACACAAGGGAAGGGGCAGAGGGAGAGAGAGAGAAAGAATCTCAAGCAGACTCCTCTCTGAGTACAGAGCCCGATGTGGGGCTCAATCTCACGACCCTGAGCTGAAATCAAGAGTTAGTTGCTTGACCAACAGAGACACTCAGGTGCCCTGAGAGCAGAATTTCTAAGTTCTTGTTTTCTTTCTTCCTGTCTTAGCTTCTCACAAGCACAAGCACTTCCCTCCTGCCATAAGCCAGAGGCACTCCCCTCCGTCCTACACACACACACATTCAGACAATCTTGGGTCTCCAGAAGATTCTTTAGGGCTTACAGTAGCCAGTATTCATGCTAGTTCAGCATCTTCTTAGGGCTTTGGTCATGGGGACTTAAATAATACAACCTTCTCAGTAAAAAGGTGGAGATTAAATGCTCTGACTATCTTGTTGGATGACTTCAAGAAAGGCTCTGATGATCTAGGGTATAAACTGGACTTTAAAGAAGCTTCGATTGTAGGAGTTGAGGAGAAGGTGGCAAGAGCACCAGTGACATGGAAGTGAGCCTGTGTGGGTAATGTTCAGTTAATGGGCTCAAAACCAGACAGAAAGAGAGATTAAGAGTCAAACAGACCTAGTTTAGTCTTAGCCCTGCCACTTACTAGCTATCTGGTGACGGTTCTGAGGCATAAATGAGTATGTGGGTATAGCACTTATCACCAGTACCTCTAGCCTATAAACTCTCAATAAAGTCCTATGTATGTGACTTTGAAGATCCTATTACAAAGTTTTTGTGAGAAGAATGTGAATGTTACTAATACTTTGAAGAGGGCCAGTATGGAAAGATGACATTTTTCTCTAGAGGATAGAATAGAAGGTTTTATATTTGTGAAATGATAGAATTTAATTTATAAACACACTTCCCAGATCATATATTTTTCTTTCTCTTATCAGAAACATATACTCGCTTGAAAGGACATATTCTTATGTCAGTTTGTCCCCCTCTCCCAATCTTGGTTTATTTCCTTGGTCTTTGGAACACTGGCTCTCAGCTCTGGCTGCTAATTGGAATTGCCTGAGTGGCTTTTTTTTAATTGTGGTAAGATACACATAACAAAACTTAAACCATAAACTATTTGTAAACATACAGCTTAGTGGCATTATATACATTCACATTGTTGTGCAACCATCCCCACCATCCATCTCAAAACTTCTTCATCTTCCCAAACTGAAACTCTACTTTTAAACACTGACTCCCCATTACCTGGCAACCGCCATTCTACTGTCTCTATGAATTTGATGATTCTAGGAACCTCAAATAAGTAGAATCATACAGTATTTGTCCTTTCGTACCTAGCTCTTTTCCCTGAGCATAATATCCTAAAAGTTCATCCATGTTTCAACATGTGTCAGAATTTCCTTCCTTTTTAAAGCTATTTGAATAATATTGCATTGTGTGTTTATGCCTTTGTTTATCCATTCATCCGTGGACATTTTGGGTTATTTTCACCTCTGGCTGATGTGAATAATGCTGCTATGGGCACATAGTATCTATTCCTGCTTTCAGTTCTTTCGGGTATATAGCCAGAAGCGAAACTGCTGAATCATAGAGTAATTCTGCTTAGTTTCTTGAGGATCCACCATACAGTTCTCCATGGCGGCTGAACCATTTTACATTTCTACCAACAGTTCTTTTTTCTTTTTTTTTAAGATTTTATTTATTTGACAGAGATCAGAAGTAGACAGAGAGGGAGAGTGGGGAAAAGCAGGCTCCCCGCCGAGCAGAGACCCTGAAGGATTCGATCCCAGAACCCTGGGATCATGACCTGAGCCAAAGGCAGGGGCTTAACCCACTGAGCCACCCAGGCGCCCCATCTACCAGCAGTTCTTTAAGAGTTGCAGTTTCTCCACATTCTCGATAACATTTGTTGTTTTGTAATAATACCTAAAGGGTATGAAATGGTATCTCATTGTAGTTTTGATTTGCATTTCCCTCATGACTAATGATGTTGACCATCTATTCATATACATATATTCTGGCTATTAACCCCTTATCCGTATATGCTTTGCCCATATTTTTCTGCATTCCATGAGTTGCCTTTTTACTATCTTGACAGTGTTCTTTGCTGCACGAAGTTTTTAATTTTGATGGAGTTCACCTTAGCTGTTTTTCTGGATATTCCCTGTACTTTTGGTGTCGTATTCAAAAAATTGTTGCCAAATCCAATGTCATGAAATTCCTCCCTGTGTTTTCTTCTGAGAGTTTTATCATTTTAGCTGAGTAGCTTTTTAAAACTACCAGCACCCTGGTCCACTGGGAAGGATTCTCTCTGATTTATTTTCTGGATGAGGCCCATGCATAAATTTTTTAAAAGTCCCTAAATGAGTATAATGTGCTGCTAGAGTTGGGATTCTCTGGGTTAAGAGAAGGGTAAATAAAATGAACGAGCCTGAGCTCTTATTCTGGGTTAGAAGGAGATGAAATTAAATCTTGTCACCTGTCGGGTGCCTGGGTGGCTCAGTGGGTTAAAGCCTCTGCCTTCGGCTCATGATTCCAGGGTCCTGGGATCGAGTTCCGCGTCACGCTCTCTGCTCAGCAGGGAGCCTGCTTCCTCCTCTCTCTCTGCCTGCCTCTCTGCCTACTTGTGATCTCTGTCTGTCAAATAAATAAATAAAATCTTTAAATCTTGTCACCTGTCATTTGTTTATGAGCCACTGTGTCTAAACATTAGACCTCCCAAATACGATATGCTGTACCAGTTACAAGAAAAAGTACTGTCCTCTTGCTCCCTGCTTTTTTATATCAAATTTGATATTAAACCATACCTGCTACTCATGTGACTCTGATCTGCATTGTAGACTGCCAGATAAGGGTTGAGCCTGTTGATTCCATAATTCTTATTTGCCCATGTAAATTGCAAATCTCAAAGTTTCAAAGAGGTTATATGATCCTTATATTAAAAATTAGATGGGCTTACTTGGATACCTGAATGACAATAGGAAATTTACTACTTATTATAAAAGTTACAATGAGTATGTTTTTTTCTAGTTAAATTCACACCAGCCCAAGGAGAAAGTTAACTTTTTTCTTTTAACTTGTGTTTTTGGTTTCCTTCAACAACCTGTTAGAATCACAGTTGGTGATTTTACATTTTCTACCTGTAGAGGGAGTAATGACACTGAAGAATGATAAAAGTCAAAAAAGAAATGAGATTTCAAGTATATTATATTGTTTGGTATTAAATTTGGGTCAAATTACAGAAGGAAGTCAGCTTTTCTTTTTAAAAAGAAGAAAATCTATCCATATGTAGGATTTTTAAAATGAGAGAAAATGCAGTACTGCAAGAATGAGAGAATGCACTGTTACAAAGAAGTCAGCTTTTTTGTTAAGGAATATTTAGAATGTCACAGCGACCGGAACTTAAATTTGGGCTGGTTTATGAGCTCCCCAAGTTTGAAACTCAGGCTGGATTTTTCCCATAGAAATGTCTATAGAGAACAGTTAATTTCGCATCCAGGGAGATTTATACTCTGGACTGTGTTTATATTTATTGTAACTAAACTAAGTATGGGCGCAACACAGATAAAGCTTGTCCTGTAGTCCCTCCACATGGGAGAAGAGGCCAGTTATTTTCTGTATCTAGTAAAATATTTTTCTAGTTCTCCTATTATCTCAGTCTTTTATTCCCTTTTTTCTGTATGGGGGTTACTCTGGGACACATATTCCCTTGTTACCTCAACTCTCACTACCCAGCTCAAGAACTAACTAACTTACAAAGTATTTTTGTGCTAGGCTCTTTGGAAGGAAATCACAAGTGAAACTTAGGAACTGATTCGCTTCAGTTCAGAGGGCCCAAGGTATATGTATTTATCTACTGGATGCCTGTTTCTTGCTGTGTTTTTTTGTTTTTTTTTGTTTTTTTGTTTTCATTTGTTTCCTTTGACAGTCATACAATTGCAGTCATTACCAGCTTTGGATCCCCCAGGCATTCCAAATATGGAAAACTTCTGTTTTAAAAAGTAAACATACACAGTATGGATAGAGGTCTCTGAGCAGAGTGGAATGTTTGTATGAAGTCCCTGTGGGCGGAAGCTCCAACCAGGAGGAGCCCTGTCTCCTAGGCAGACATTGGAATGTGGGGAGGAGTGGCTGCTGGTTGGTGTGGTATAGCACCTCCTTATCCTTCCCTCTTAAAATGCCTGGCCTCGGGAAAGTGATAGCATTTATGCTTTTCAAATTTAAAGCTCTTTTCCTTTATGATTTGTTTAAACCAGTGTAGAGAGCAGGGCCACACTAAGCAGCATCCCTAAGAACAGTATTGAAAAGTGGACTGGGAGGTGGGCCTATGTCGTGTAACTCCTGGCATTTGTATGGTAGACATGGTGTACCCTTCCGTGACCTCCCCCAGACAGACGTCATGACAACAGCTATATCTGTATTGGGCCCACAATCAGTTTAGTTACCCTAAATATAAATACTGTCCAGAGTATAGATTTCCCTGGATGGGAAATTAACTGTTCTTTATAGACATTTCTGTAAGATTAGTTCTGTTTATCTGCACATGGTAAACAAATGAGATTTTTATGCTAAAGTGAATGAATCTTAATTTTTTGCCAATAGTTTTTCAGATAACTTGCGTGCTACCTCAGGCTCTCACATATTATTTCCTGTTTCTTTCTTTTTTCAAATGTTTACTTGTTGATTAAAACAAATACGATTTTTAAAAGCCACCATAGTCAACAGGAGGGCATTTGGGGATATGTCAAAAATTATCCTGGGCATTAAAAATGTACCTGCATTAGTCTCTTAGGAGAACACTACCAAAAATCGGTTCCGTAAGCTTTACTTCTTACCTGTTCTTAGAGCTGGAATCTGGAAACGTGAAGACTTCTTAAATTTAACTAGTTACGGGGCGCCTGGGTGGCTCAGAGGGTTAAGCCTCTGCCTTCGGCTCAGGTCATGATCTCAGGGTCCTGGGATCGAGCCCCGCGTCGGGCTCTCTGCTCAGCGGGGAGCTTGCTTCTCCCCCTCTCTCTGCCTGCCTCTCTGCCTACTTGTGATCTCTCTCTCTGTGTCAAATAAATAAATAAAATCTTTAAAAAAAAAAAAATAAAAATGTTTAAAAAAAAAAAAAAAAAAAAAAATTTAACTAGTTACATGAAGCACAACAGACCGAAGAATCAGGAAGTCCCCAGCTGTTTAGCACAGGACTTGTTTGTAGCAGTCTGTGTGGTATCCTTCTATTTATCTACATCATTTACTAAAAAAATTTACCCAAAGGGGTGAAGGAAATACAAGCTTCTCCAGTGTAGTAATAAGACTGTTTTTCAGTGCTCTAATTTTTCTGTATCTTTCTTAAAGTGTTCCTGTCCTTGATATTGATTATGATTTTCCATTAGGATCCAGTTTGGTGGTTACTATCTCTCATTTGTTCAGCTGTCATACACTTTCACTTCAAATCAGTTTGCTTTTAAAAAAAAAAAAATTCAGGGGTGCCTGGCTGGCTTAGTCGGTAGAACATGCGACTCTTGGGGTCAGTCGTGAGTTCAAGCCCCACATTGGGCGTAGAGATTACTTTTAAAAAGAAAGAAGAAAATGCACTTTTAAGTGTTTAGTTGGCTCCTAAATCTTCGATCTTAAATCTTTCACTTTTACTAAAATTATCACCTGTAATGCTTACCCATTTCTCTTTTCCCAATCCTCAAGGAACAACTATTACAAAATCTAGTTGAAAGGGGTGCCTGGGTGGCTCATTTGTTAAGCGTTTGCCTTCAGCTCAGGTCATGGTCCCAGCGTCCTGGGATCAAGCCCCACATCAGGCTGCTGGCTCTGCAGGAAGCCTGTTTCTCCCTTTCCCACTTCTCCTGCTTGTGTTCCCTCTCTCGCTGCTCCTGTCTCTCTGACAAATAAATAAAATCTTCCCCCCCCCCAAAAAAAAAAATCTAGTTGATGGGAGTTCCAGCCTTAGTTCTAATTCCAATCCAAAATAATTGGACTTCTTTTGGTAAATCTAGTTAGTATACTTGGGTGATATGACAAAAACATAGCATATAATCTAGAGCCGTTGTTAACCTTTATCTATTTACCTACCTATACTTTTCTCTCCCTCCCCTCTGTTTCACCCCCTTCTTTCCTCCTCCTCTCTCTCGATTTATTAAACTTTAAGAAAGGGGAAGGAATCAAATAATATTTTGCCAGTTAAACCTGCTAGTGAAAAATACAGCTGGAAGTTAATGGCATTAAATTTGATTGAAGCAAAACATTACTGATTTGAACTACATAATTTTTATAGTCTTTTCAACTCCAGAATGCTAACCTTTAGAGTTATAAATTATTTTTAGAAATTGTTTTTAATTAGAACGTGTGAAAGTAACATATTTTTTTTCTTAATTTTCTCTCTAAACACTGAATAGAAACAATTTTTCTCATTGTATTTCAACATAGAGTCACCTTTTCCTCCAATATCACGAATGGTGCACACTTGTTTTGTCTGTCTGTCACCTAATTCTCCCAGCCTTCAGGAAGGCAGAGATTATTTTGTTTTTGTTGCACTCCACTGCCTGGGACAAAAACCTCTAAGCGCTCAGTAAATAGTTGTTGAATAAAATAATAAATAATTCATTAACTATTTTGCAGCAGACCTGGGAAAACCCCCTCATGTTGAGGACATCTCCACTCCTTTCTCTATCCAAAGCACCCAAGTCCAGATAGCCCTCTAAAAAGTGAGGAGAAAGGAAAAAGAAAGTACCCCACCTCAGACATTCGTTTTAATGTAATTCTATTTATGGCTGAAAAATACACTACTTAGGGAGATAGGTAGTATTCCTTATTTTCAGGAACCAATTTCTATATTGACTGTCGAACTGGTATTGAAATTTGCCTCTGACTTTGCTTTTGGTTGTCTGCTAGATCTATTCTAGCATATGTGTGCTATGGTTTCAGCTCTGCTCTGGTTCTCTTCACCTGTGCTCTTCTCTCCTCCCCTCTCCTCCTTTCTCCTCCCCAACCAGTACTACTCCCCCAGAAGAAATTTCAGCTTTTGCTGCCAGTGTCACTTCCTCTAAGTAATCACTATTTAAAGGAACAGGAGAAATACTACACCTGAGTTATATCTAACTCCTAGAAAAATTACTGTGAAATAATTATATTTTATTTTATTTTATTTCCTTATGAAAAACCAGACTGGCAGGGGCACCTGGCTGGCTCAGGCAGTGGAGCGTGTGACTCTTGGTCTCAGGGTCATGAGTTCAAGCGCCACACTGAGTGTGGAGCCTACTTAAAAAAAGAAGAAAAAATCAGACTGCCATAAAGATACCAAAATAGAAAATAAAACTATTCCTATAATTGCCAGTCTGAGACTAGTTGGATACTTTTAATATCTAAAGTTTTACTTTAATTTATTCCTTAGTAGTGAATAGTAGATACATGTGTCCTTTTTATCATTATGTCAGATACTGTGTTTGACTCCAGTTGTCAGCTATTCCTGTTGCTAAAAACACAGCCATCTCTTTGTGTCCCTTTTACAGATAGGGGTTGATACTGACATTGCTACTAGTTTAGTGGGACAGCTTCTTTCAGAATGACCTGTGGTTTCTTCCCTATTTCTGTATCTGTGACTTTCTTCTAAGAGGAAGTTGAAATGCTTTAAAATACATACTCATTGGTGATGCACAGTAAATCTTCCCTTCAGCCAGATACTGGTGTAGCATGTGTAATACCACTGAGATTAGATCACTCAACCTCTAAAATTAAACCAACAGCACCTCTCTTTGCAAAATACACAGTTTTGCCAATTATGATCACAGAATGAATTACAGAAACTATGTCTTGGGCTCCTGAGTGGCTCAGTTGGTAAAGCATCCTACTCTTGATTTCATCTCAAGTCATGATCTCAGGATCATGAGATCAAGCCCTTTGGAGCCTGTTTAAGATTCTTTTTTTCCCTCTCCCCCTCCCCTGAGCTCCTGCTATCTCTCTCTCTCAAAAAAAAAAAAAAAAGAAACTACATGTTTCCTTTTGTTGGAACCTACCTCTAACGTTTTAGGTATCCCTTTTCCATCACTGTGTGTCTTTGGTTATCAGACTCATGGGGCTTTCCTGATGCAATGCCCTTCTCCATAATCGTTCTCACTGCTACCATGATGAAGCTTATCTCTGGTTATGTAATCATGGATTTAGAAGGTAACATTATTTCCTAGTTAATAGACCTGAGACTGCATGAAAACTCTTGGACAAAAACAAAACTTTTTCTGCATAAGAACTTAGGGTAAAGCATTGCTAGTTTGAAGCGTCTTTTATTTTTTTAAAGGTTTTATTTATTTATTTGTTTGACGGAGAGAGCACACAAGCAGGGGGAGCGGCAGGCAGAGCCTCTTTTAAGGCTCCTTAAACATGGAGCCTGCCTGATGTGGAGCTGGATCCCAGGACCTTGGGATCATGACCTGAGCTGAAGGCAGATAGATGGTTAACGACTAAGCCACCCAGGACCCTTGAAGCATCCTTTTGATGTTAACTCTGTGAAGGTAGAAAGGAGGTGATGCTTTTAGCTTCCTAATAAAAAGGTTGGTTGGGGTGCGTGGGTGGTGCAGTTGGTTAAGCTTCTGACTCTGCTGAGGTCATGATCTCAGGGTCAAGTGATCGAGCCCTGCATTGGGCTCTCTGCTAAGCCCTCTGCCCCTCCCCTCCTCTCTCCTTCTCTCTCCAAAACAAATAAATAAATCTTTTAAAAAAAAAAGAAAAGAAAAGTTTGGTCACTGTATTCTAGTAGACCTCAAAAAGTAGGGGGACTAAAAAATACACAAGAGCAGCAGATGGAGGAAGTGGTTCTGGTTGGGCAGCAACACAAGACACCAATTAGAGAAGGAAAAAGTACAAGATCAAGGGATCATGTCTGTCTTGCTTTTTGATGTACCTGTACTGTAGCAGGTACTCAGTAAATAATATTATTGAATGAGTAAGATGGTAAGGTGAAGAGGACAAAAGTTTTCAGGGAAGAGAGTTATTTAAGTTTCTATCTTAATAAATAAAACTGATATTTGTAAAGACTATATTCATTTTCTCTTCCTCTGAGTTCTTTAGCTTCTGGCATTGGAGAGATTAGGTCCTGCACAAATAACAGCACGATGGCCTTACCTATATTATCAAAAATGCTTGAAACAAGTTATTTCTGCCACCAAATATTGCATTAATGCTTGCCTGGAAAGTAACTGAACATTTGAGATGCTTCATTACTTGAAAAACTTAAATGAAAGGCCAGGGTCTTGTTATTTGATAAAGCATATAGATAAAATACTTATTTTGTGATTGTGGTTATGTTATGCGTGACTTTCTTCCATTCCTTTTTTTAGGTGGCATCCTTAGCCGGTCCTGGAGGGCAAGTGGAAATAGAACAAAACTTTCTTAACAATAAGTTGAAGACAATCACTGCTTATTTTGGGGACCTGATTCGAAGATCAGCCTCTGAATCGTAACTGTGAGGGGGTACAAGGACAGAAAGTTCATGTGTGGTCAGAACATTATTCAGATGAGACCCTTGGGATTTCTTTCTGTATTCACTAATATTTTGTACCCATGATCTTATATCACCATATGAAATGGAAACTTAGAGTCGATTAAGGAATATTAATGAAGTACTTTGACATCTTTGGATAATTTTAACTCTGTACATTACACATTAGGATAGTAAGTATCTGAAATGGAAAAGGTAGGTTTTCCCTGTGCTTACTGTCAGACAGTGTGTATATATGTATGTGTATGTGTCTGGTTTTTTTTTTTTCGTAATTGCATGTGTTTTGGTTTAACATCTTTGTAAGTATGTGTAAAAAAACATAACTCTTTTTTTTCTAACATAGAGATATAAGAAAACAATGAATGAGCCATAGCCTATCTTCCCATTTGACCCCTGCTAAAATAATGTTTAAACCCTTAAGGGTAGAAACAGAAACAGTACAGAAGGGTACAAAATAAAAAATAAAACTCTCCCACCCCCTGGCCCTACCCTTTATTCATTTATCTAAAGATAAACTATAGCCAGCAGTATTTTATAATTCCTTTGGGAGACAGAAAAGGAATTGCAGTATACTTTAATATACCTTTTCCCCTCTTGTTGATACACTATTCAATACTCCTTCCTTTTTTTTTTTTAACTTGGTCTTTTTTTTAAACTATGTACTTTTTTTAAAATATGATACTGTTTTACTAATATATCTTGAAGACCTTTCCATGTCCTTATATACATGGAGATCTACCTCATACCTTCTCATGGAAGATGGAATACACTATAGTTAATTTAACCAGTCCCCTGCTGATGGACACTTGGGCTATTTTCAGTTTTTTACAACTCTCAACTATTGTGGGCATCATCAGGCATTTTAATTTTGTTATCTCATGTGTCAGAAAAATGGTATCTTATTGTTTGTTTGTGTTCCTTAATTATGAATGAGATTTGAGCTTTTTTTCATATATTTTGGTCTTATAATTGTTTTCCCCTTTTAAACTGACTGTTCCTATCATTTATTTTTCTTTTGGATTATCTTTTTATTAATATGCATGAATTCTTCATAAATTAAAGAGCTCTTTGTCTTCAGTAGGTGTTGCAAATATGTTTTTCCAGTTTGTTACTGGCTTTTGCTTGTTTTATGACTTTTTTTTTATTTGCCATACATAATTTTTTATATAGTCAGACTTACCAATCAGTCTTTTTCTCTGTCTCTTCTGGGTTTATGGTTTTTTGAAAGATCTTTTCCATTCCCAAAATGCAAATACATTTGTCTAGGCTTTTTTCTAGAATTTTACTGTTTTTGTGTCTTTGCTCCATCTGGAATTTGCTTTTTAGCATCCTTTTATTTTATGAAGTTAGCGGGTTTTTTTAAATTTCCATTACAAAAACAATATGAAATATATTTTGTAACATGGGATTTATATTCTTTTTCTATTAAAATGGCAATGAAAGGAAGAATATGTGTTGCCTAATTATTCATCTGAAATAGTACGTTCAGTTAATTTTACAACTAGGTAAAAAGACAAGGGACATAGGACTCTGGCTATCAGGGATCTGGGAGCTTTATATTTTAATAATGTGAGCATGTTAAATATTAAAACATAGTTTGGCCTGGGATGAAGCTGGGGGAATTGAAATAAATTGGGGGAATTTTCAGTAAGTACTAGAAAGAATAACTTAAATAAAAACAACTTCGTTGGAGAATGGAGAAGCAATGCTAACTTCTGTCTCTTGAAACTTTACAACATATGCCCAAGTGTCCTGCACTATAGAAGTAATAGAGCCAGTCATGAAGGGTTAATTTTTTTATTGATGTGCAACACCAAAATCTGTCAGTGTGCTTTGTCTTTATACTTTGTCATCATGGAACATTAGTGTATGTATCATAAATTTATCATCATTTTTAAATTAATGGCAGCATTGGTCATAAACACGTGGCCTCTAGAACTAGAACATGACTTGACTTAGCCACTGAGGTAGGAGGTGGAGGAGTAAAAGCAGACTTCCAAAATCACCACTTGTTTTTTAGTTTGTGTCCATTAACCTTTCGTGCATACCTTTTTTCCACACTACCTTTTCTTATTTATATATTGTTATATTAAAATTAGTTTATCTTTCTGAACATACATAACCTTAAATGAGTAGAAAAGGAAGCCTAACCAAGATTAAAACATTTCTCTCCACTAGGGGCACCTGGGTGGCTCAGTGGGTTAAGCCGCTGCCTTCCGCTCGGGTCATGATCTCAGGGTCCTGGGATCAAGTCCCGCATCGGGCTCTCTGCTCAGTGGGGAGCCTGCTTCCCTCTCTCTCTCTGCCTGCCTCTCTGCCTACTTGTGATCTCTCTCTGTCAAATAAATAAATAAAATCTTTTAAAAAAAAAATTTCTCTCCACTAATCACACACAGATAAAACATTTATAGACTTGTTCATAGATTATTAGTGCCCCAAAGAACTTGATTATGCAGCTCCTTGTTCAAATAAAATCTTACCAAATAGCCAAATACGTAAAATGAATAAAAAGTGAAGCTGCTAGAGCTGCTTCAGATAAGAAAAGTGAGGAAGCTAGCAGCTCTTACTCTAATCCAGCTCTCTTTTTTCTTTTGTTAAATTGCAAAGATTCTTTTTTAAAAGACATTTTTGTAAGACATGAGTATTGTCAATTTCAAAACAAAGTTAAAAACTCTGAAAGTGACACCCCTACCCTCACCTTCTGTCTGGAGCACTTCCTCTCCACCTTCCCTCCCATATTTCCATTCCACTTCCCAAAGGCAACCATCGTCAGCACCTCAATATGTGTGCTTCAAGACATTTCCCTATCTAATAAATGTTTGCACACACACAGTGTGGTGGGATGGTTATATTATTTTGACACCTGCCTTTGCCATTTAATAGGCCTTACAAATTTTTCCACATAAACACATATACATTTGCACTTACCATTTTTAATCATCACATAGTTCAGATCTGAGAGTTTCTTTAACCATTATGCTACTGTGAACATTGAAATTGATTCCCAGTTTTTGTAACTGCAAAGGGTACTGCCGGGTATATTTCTAATTAGGGTAGGATTCTAGAAGTGAAATTTTAAGGTTAAAAGTTATGCTTATTTTTATATTTGGCCAAGTTGTCAAGTTGCCCTAGAAAACTATATTCTCACCAACTGTGCATTGAAAGGAGCTACTTTTCCTCAGACTCAAAAACATGGCAAGTTTTCACTTCTACAACAATAAGTTTATCTTAATTGGCATGTCCTGGTTACTAGTGAGGGATGAACAGTTTTTAGTATATATTTATTACTCAAGTTCATGTGTTTTTAGACATCTAATTTTTTTTTACCATTTTCTAGTAAATGAACTAAATTTTCTCCATTAATTTGAAATCTAACCTCTATGTGTGTATGTGTGTATGTGTGTGCGTAATTCTGTGTCTGGAATTCTTTTTTTCCATCAGTCGTTTGTCCATTTCTGTGCCATATGTTTTGAATACTGTAGTTTTCATTGTACATGTTAATAGTTGCAAATACCCCATCATTAGTCTCAGATATTTCTTGGTTCTTCCTGAGCATTTTACTTTTTCAGATGAGCTTGAATTTGTTAGTTCAATTATTTAAAATCTTTAGGATTTTAAATTTTCACTTGAGGAAGAATGAAATCATCACAGTATTGAATCTTTCTATCCAAAGACTTAAAATGTATGTCCCTTTCTGATATTCTGTATCCTTCTGTAAAGCCTTCATTTTAGTTGTATAAATCTTGCATATTTTTGTCAAGTCTATGGCTTGGTATTTCACACTTACTATTTGATTTTTTTTTAAAGATTTTATTTATTTGGGGCACCTGGGTAGCTCAGTGGGTTAAAGCCTCTGCCTTTGGCTTAGGTCATGATCTCAGGGTCCTGGAATCAAGGCCCACATCAGGCTCTCCACTCAGCGGGGAGCCTGCGTCCCCCTCCCTCTCTGCCTGCCTCTCTGCCTACTCGTGATCTCTGTCAAATAAATAAATAAATAATCTTTTTTTTTTTTTAAATTTTTTTTTTTAAAAATCTTTTTTTAAAAAAAGATTATTTATTTATTTATTTGACAGAGATCACGAGTAGGCAGAGAGGCAGGCAGAGAGGGAGGGGGACGCAGGCTCTCTACTAAGCTGAGAGCCCGAAGTGGGGCTGGGATTCATGACCTGAGCCCAAGGCAGAGGCTTTAACCCACTGAGCCACCCAGTCACCCCTTACTGTTTGATTTTGAATGTGAATCTTTTTGTTGTTACTTTCCCTAGGAGGCTATTGTTTGCATGTAAGAATGCTTTTACTTTCTTACATCCAGTCACCTCACTGAACTCTTTTTAATGGTCCTATTATTAACTGATTCACTTAGTTTTTCTAAATGGGCAGTCATGACATGCATGTAAGAGTTTTTCTCTTTGCCAGTATGTGTGACTTTTAATTCTTATTCTTTTCCTATTATATTGGTTAGAGCTGCCAGGAATGTTATGCTCATGGCACTTATTCCTTGCTTTTTATTTTGCAATGATAAGTTAGAAGCATTTCTATTAAATATTAGAGCTTGCCTTTAAAATTAGAGATGTACTTTATCCTAGAGTTTTTTTTGTCCTTATTTAATAAAGTACTAAATTACTTTTAAAATTTCAAATTATTCGGGGCGCCTAGGTGGCTCAGTGGATTAAAGCCTCTGCCTTTGGCTCAGGTCACGATCCCAAGGTTCTGGGATCGAGCCCCGCATCAGGCTCTCTGCTTAGCAGGGAGCCTGCTTCCTCCTCCCTCCCTGCCTGCCTCTCTGCCTACTTGTGATCTCTGTCTGTTAAATAAATAAATAAATAAAAATCTTTTTTAAAAAAATTTCAAATTATTCAACCATATGGGAATTTATCATTAAATCCTACTTTATTACAATGTATTATTTTAGTCCACTATCGGATTTCACTTTGCAGGTTTACTCTATTTATGTTTGGTTTTTGTGCGCTTTACCTGGTTTTGGTATCAGAGCTAGACTATTCTGGCAGAATGCTTTGGAAATGCTTCCATTTTTTTCTGAATCCTAAATAATACTAGCATTATTGGCTCATTGAACCCTTGGTTAGAACTCCAGGAAAACTGGGCCTGATACTTTTTCAAGAAAGATTTTTTTTTTTTTAAAGATTTTATTTATTTATTTGACAGAGATCCCAAGTAGGTAGAGAGGCAGGCAGAGAGAGAGGAAGGGAAGCAGACTCCCCGCTGAACAGAGAGCCCGATGTGGGGCTCGATCCCAGGACCCTGGGATCATGACCTGAGCCGAAGGCAGAGGCTTTAACCCACTGAGCCACCCAGGTGCCCCTCAAGAAAGATATTTTTAATGTAGAATTTTTTAAAAATACTCTTTTTAGTTTAATTCTTTCATAAGTTTTTGTTTAATAATTTCCTAGAAAATATCCATTCACTTAGATTTTGGTTTATTGATACACAGTTAGTATATTATCTTATGATATCTACCTGATTATTTCACTTTTTTTATAATTTTTGTCCTAAAAAGATTTTAAAACTGGCATAAAAAATTTTTGTGTGTGGAGTGCCTGGGTGGCTCAGTTGGTTAACTCTCTGCCTTCAGCTCAACTCATGATTTCAGGGTCCTGGGATCAAGCCTTACATCAGGCTCCTTGATCAGCGGGGAGCCTGCTTCTGTCTCTGCCTATATACCCCCCTGCACCCCCGCTTGTGCTCTCTCTCTCTCTCTCTGTCAATTAAATAAAATCTTTTTAAAAAATTTTTTGCTTGTATGTGTACAGTTTACTCATTTTCCAGATGTTAATGTCTTATCTCAAGCTACTACTCGGAAGTAGATCTGGGCTAATTCTGGAGACAATAGCAGATGGTCTAAGATAAAACAAGAAATGCTCCCAAGCCCTCATCCACCCAGATCACAGCCTAACCAGACAGAAGCAAGACTTGAGCCCGGCCAGGGCTGGAAGACTTCAGGTAGTTGTCTGCTACCATTGTAACATCGCCATGTCTGTGTCAATGTGTAGGGTTAGTTTTTTTCACCTCAGCTAATTTTTTTAAACTTAAAATGTATATGAAAAACAATTTCAAATACTGCCGTAAATGAAAAATCACTCTCCCTTTTAATATTTGTATACTAAGATTTAAGAAAATGTTCATCCATTTACTACAGAAAGCAATGCTATATACCACACTTAGAAACAGTGGGATGGATGGCAAATGATAATGACCCACACTGTCCCCTCAAGGAGGTGAGAATTGTGACATGGTGCCCTGTGTACCAAGAAAAGGCTGCCCTTTGAACAGCTTGGTAAGTTATCGCAGTTTAACAAATCAGGACAAGACTCCAAGGATGGAAACAGCATTTAGAAGGCACAAAGGCAGAAGCAAAGTCTAGGCATCAGTAAATGTCAAGTCCATGGCGAAGTTGCCGAAGAGTAAGCGTGCTGCTTTATGCTGTGCTAAGGAGTACCTGCTACAACCTGAACACAGTGTAGCTTTTTCTCAATCAACACATCAAATAAAATCTGAGGGAGAGTCTACCAGCCGCTGCAGTTTCCAAGTAGTGAGACCTGTAAATGTTTATTTCAAGAAAGCTGCAACAACTAAAATATTACATTAAAACGTGTCAAATGTCTTGGTGGCAGAGTTCAGGTATACTGCTAGGAGCTTATTTCTATATTTGCCACACAGCATCACAGAGGGCCTGAATTCTATCCCTGATCCCTGTGGGGGCCACAGACTCCTGGATAAGGAACTCCCTTCGAGATAGAGGTCTCTGACTAAGGAACTAGCCTGAAGCAGCCAGAGGCAAGGGAGGGAGCTCACCCACATCAATGATGTGTGTGTGGCTGGGAGGACCAAGGCAAAGGCAAATCTGAGAAAGGTTTAGGAGGTAGAGCTCACAGGAGAGAGGCAAGTTAGTGTCAGCCCCCTGGGCAATTCCTTACTTTCCCTAAGAGACGCTCAGTTCCTGGAGACTCTATAAGACAAAACTTTCCTTTCTGCAAGAAGAAAGTGGGTTTGTTCTCCAGCTTTGAATGGAGAAGGCATTCTGTAATTAAGCAAGATGCCCTGTGGAGATCGTGAGGAGTATTAATGGGGACCATCCAGAGCAGCACTGTCCAATAAAAGTATATGAGCCACAAACGTAATTTTAAATTTTCTAGTGACCACATTTAAAGGTAGATAAAAACAGGTGAAATTAATTTAATAATATATTTAACTATATTGAAAATATCATTTCAACGTGTAAATGACATAAACCCTTATTAATGAGATATTTTTCTTTCTCACTAAGTTTCCAGTATCCAGTACGTATTTTAAATTTACAGTACGTCTCACTAGTACCAGCTACACTTCTTGTGTTCAGTACCTCTGTGGGGCCAGTTGCCAATGGCTTCCATTCAGATAGTGTGGATCTAGATTTCTAGAGAATAAAAAAGAACACTTTCATTTTGAGGCTTTGGTGTCTAGTAATTAAATCTCAAATGCTTAGGAATTCAGATTTCATCCTCAGCTGACAGGGAGACATAGTAATTGAAGCTGGAAAGAGAAATGACCAGATTTGCATTTTATTACATAGGATGAAATAGTGCACAGGTCTTCTTCCTTCCAACTAGGAATATGGAAATTCTCTACAGTATTTCAAATAAGAGCTTAGGAAGTCCTACATTAAGGTTATGATAGTTCAATTGTCCCAGATGAAGTATAATCATGATTTTAATCCTTTAAATAATTAGCAAAAATACAACTGAGATTAAACATAATGAACCTATATGCTGAAGGTTTTTGTTGTAACTGTTACAGTGACTTGCCTCTGAGCCTAGACTAGCTATGGATCTTGGATGAATTTGCTTTAATTCTTTTAGGCCTGACAGCCTCTCTCCAGGAGCTGATGAAGAGCTTGGGCTCCATGAGAGCTCTGGGGAATTTGCCATTTTGGGAAATCCCTTCTCAGCTTGCACCATGGCAAGAGACAGAAGCATTTTACTCACAAGTTTTAAGACATATGCTCCCTTTATTCAAATCCATTTTCTTTAAATTACCTTTCTCCTAAATAAATAGAAAAAAAGCAACTAAACATGAATGTATATAAGGAAATGCAAATTGTATGCAAACACAAGAAATGTACTTCTCCCTAATAATCGTCTGTTAAACAAATAAGTATGCTAGGCACTGCTAGATGTTAGGAACTCACAATCCCAGTTAAAACAACCTTTAGATACCAGATTTTATCTCATCAGTAAGCTATTTAAAAGTAGTAGCATCCCATGCTAGTTTGTTACAATAAATAATTCACTCATTCAGTAGCTATTCATCAGCGCTTTTTGCAAAAGCAATGGAATGGGATCTGAGATGACTCAGAGTCCATTAGTGCTCACTGCCTACCCAACCTGGTGGCTACAGCTTGAGAATTTAAGTTCCCACAGGTACCTCTAGTTCAAATACAAAGTTTCTCGTCTTGTGTTCCTCGGATCCAACGGCTTATCCCTGGATTCCGCTTGGCCTCACAGTTCTTCCTTTCCATTTCACATCAAGACATGGTCTTGCTCCATCCTGGCCTCTTCATCCTCAGCCCTCAGTCTAGCCTGAATATACTCCCTCTGTCACTTACCAGACTCCTGAGGATCTGCCCTATAGAAATAAATACTTGGGGGGGGGGGACATATACGTGAAGATGTCCGTTGCATATAAGGAAAAAATTAAGAACAACCCAAATATTCCGTAAAGAGGACTGGTTATTGACGCTGTGCCTATTAAGACAATGAAAGCACATAAATGCATTTACAGCTCAAGAGACTCACTACAGCATACTCTCTAACAAAAAATACTGCACTTTGAGGCCCCCTTCTTAGGTCTTGCTACCCTCTCTCCATTGATCAGAGTGGATCCTATGAGTCCTGTCTACTCAGCCTCGCAGGAGCCAGCACAATTATATTGTCTTGTTCTGTTCTGGTTCAACCTCAAGACAAGCCCTAGAGAACTGAGAGTGGGCTGTAAAGGGTATTTCAAGTTTTACTCTTTGGGACTGAAGCCCATTTGGGCCATTTGTTCTTCCACACCATGGATTCTCTGTGCCCCACTGTATGTATTGATTTATATCCACAAAGTTAACACCTGGGCTAGAGAAGATAGCATTCCTCAGAAGAGTCCCATGCCCTTCTCTTGGAGAAAATGAAAAGCACAGTTTAAAGCACTTCCCCAGAATGGAATTGCACAAAAAAGTTTTTAATTTTTTTAAATTGTTCATCAGGTTCTACCAACCATCTCACCATTTGGTATCAGGATTCTCTCTAGAGAAAAGTGGTTTCTAGTTGCATTTTACCAGACAGCTATAACAGTTGAGACACCATCTGTTCTGAGATTTTATACTATAACATATGTTAATAAATCAGGCAAGCAGTGTAGCAGGAAAAGACATAGAAAACATGGATAAAAGGCTGTAAAGAGTATGAGAGGTAGATCTTTGCACTGTCATCAGATAATCATCAGTGCTTCTTAGTAACACCAATAATGAGACATTGAAAACTGACTTGCATCTTCATAATTACTTCCCTTTGGAATTTTGCATCATTTTAAAGTAGTACCTTCTAAAATTTTTACTGTTGGACAACATAAAATGATGTCTTAATTCTTTTTAAGATTTTATTTATGTATTTGACAGAGAGAGAGAGAGAGAGAGAGAGAAAGAACAAGAAGGTAGGAGGGGCAAAGGGAGAGGGAGAAACAGGCTTCCCACTGAGCAAGGACCCTGGGATCATGACCTGAGCCAAAGGCAGACACTTAACTGACTAAACCACCCAGGCACCCCTAAAGTGATGTCTTTAATGTAAAGTATAATTGCTAACTAGTAAGCAGCCTCTATGATGGCCTCCTAGTGATCCCTGCCTGGCATTCACACCCTTGTGTAAATACCCTCCCCTTTAGTGTGAGGGGATAAATAGAATTTGGCAGAAGTGAAAAAATCTGTTTCTAAGATTAGGTTGGAAAAAAGCATGCTTCCATTTGGGCACTGTTTTTCACTCTTGGTTTGCTCACTCTGAGAGAAACCAGCTGCCATGTTGAGAGAAGGTTGTGGCAAGCCACTGAGGCCTGCCAACAAGTACATGAGTGAGCTTGGAAGCACATCCGTCCCCAGCAGAGCCTTCCAGTGAGACCACAGCCATAGCCTGGGGCTTAACTGTGATCTCAGGAGACACCCTGAATCAGAGACAGCCAATTACACTCAGCTTCTCGGCCCACAGAAACTGTGAGGTAAATATGTATGTTGTTTAAACCTGCGGAGTTTGGGAAAATTAGTTACACGGCGATAGATACTAACACAGTAAACAAGCAATGAAGGCTACTGTGGCCATGTGGTTGACCAAATGCCTTTTGACTTTTTGTTCATAGCTTATAAGCAAGAATTCCAAATTTCTGAATAACCGGTGAATCACCTTTTCTCTACTGATTTTCATGGAGAATATCCTAGTTCAGGCCACCCTCATCTTTAGCATCAACTTCTACAATGGCCTCCTAACACTTATTTCTGGCTCCAGGGAAGTTCCCATCCATCTGTCTTCTAACTCTGCAGCCAGAGTAAGGCTTTCCAAATTCCAAATCTGATCAACTTAAACTTAAAACTCTTTAGTGACTATTCTATCCAAAAGAAAACCCTGTATCACTCCTGAACCCTCCCTCGGGCTGCCCTCCGAATAAAGCTCAAATGCCTTCTTGTGGCCTAAAGGCCAGCATGGCCAGCCCACTCTTGCTCATCTCCCAGCCATACCATTCACTCTCTGCTCACCCTACCATCCAGCCCTGATCCTACTGTCCAGTTCCAGCTTTGCACAGGCCATTCTCTCGGCTAAGACATCCCTTCAACACACAGTAGTCATCTGATTCAAACCAAGTCAACCTAGCTCTCTGAGCTCAGGGGCCTACCTTGTCATCCCCTTGCCTTCCAGTCCCCTCTTGCCACTTCTGTGGACAAGTCCCTTCCCTGAGCTCCTGTGACTCTCTGCCCTACTCACCTGCAGACCGCTGGCACTGTCCTAGGACAGATTTTGGACCGCTTTTTGAATTGAGGCATTGAGCAGAAAACCTCTACGAAAACATAGAAAACCCTATATTAATCACAGAATTTTGTGTTCTCAGCTAAAATACTTAGGTTGTCATTGTCCTTTTACTTTTGTGGGAAGGTGGCAAAAAATTCTTCTTACAAATTATTCCATCCAATATACGGTAAGGATTTATAGCATCATCTAATCTTTCCATTTATAGAAATTGAGACTGACCCACAATCACGTGATCAGTTAGTTTCAAAATCAAGAACAGCACATACAATTCTTGAATCTCTGACTTCTGCCCTGAGCTCTTATGAACACTTCCTCTATCTCTCATGCTCTCAAATCCATTGACTTCTCCTTTCTGCCTATGAGAAAGGCAACACCCAGCCAGCTTTACAAAACACTACATATGCCCCAAATACATTTGCTCACGGAAGTCTTTACATAAACATTTTTATCATATCTGGAAAACTCATATCCATCCAAGTTTATCTGAATGATAAACTTACTTTTTCTATTCTATTGATGAAAATGATAATAAAAAATTAGATTTTCACATCACCATGTGATCGATATTAAATGTCAATTTTGAGTTTACTTTCTAGCCTAGCTCTGTCAGATTTGTTTACTGTCTGTACATGAAAGGAGAGTTTTAAAGATCAAATTTTACTATTTGCTGCTTTTTAAATGATTTTAAATTTACATTAACATTTTTTATTTCAATTTCTTTTTAAAATAATTTTTTAGCTTTTTAATTTGGAAGACTGCAATGTGAAAAGTTTTAAAAATCGCTTCTCTCTCACTCACCTTAGAGAAAAGCAACCAACTCCAGCAGAAAAAGTGAGCCATAAATCATTTTTTTAAAAATCTGTAATCAAAACTGAATATTTGGGCACTTAGAAAAAAACGAAACCTGTGAAACAATCTATATCCTTCCAGAGAATATAGCAACAACTGTATGTTGTAGCAATTCATATCTGTGTGTAGTGCTTTCATAGTTCATCGTGTACCTCCAGATAGCTACTGCCTCAGTTGGTCTGCCTGACACCCTGGGATGATGTATGACAGCTGTGATCATCCCTGTCTTACACATGACAGAAGTCAAGAGAGTTTCAGTGAATCCATGGCTTGCCCCACCTACCATTTGCAGGACCCAGGCCAAGAGTACCAGTGGAGGTCCACATACTGTGTGTCTTTTGGTGTTGGTGATATATGATGTCTCTAAAGCTTGGGGACTATGGAATGTTTCTAAGAACAGACTTGTTATTAAGAATTAGAGCCACAACATGGATCTTTTAAAACCAGATCCAACATTCAATTATCAGAGTCACATCATAGCCAAGGGCAAGGATCTCAAGTCAACACTTGAATCAAAACAGGGCCAGTTGGACTTGGGGCATTTTAAGTTCTTATCCCCTAAATTGGCCTATGAAGTATAATACACACTGTCTCATGTTCACAACCCATGAACTATCATAAAGAATTTTATTAATGGTTACCAACAACCTCCCACTCATTCTGAAAGGATCCGCAATTTCCCTGTCATGGGATTTTGGTAGATGGCTCCAGCTTTTGTTCTACGGGTGGGCCGAAGGTAGCCAAAGCAAATCAGTATGGTCACATCTGCCCTGTCACAACAACTGGATTAGAAGTGGACTCACAGTCTAAGTCACTTCAATCAGCAAAAAGGTAAGACTCTAGAGAGTTACTACTCTTTTTAGAGGGATAACTTTCATGTCAATGATTTCCTGTTCCTCCTCTTCTGTGAGGCTCATGTTTCTCCTCTGCCACAGTTTCCCTGCCCCAAAGTCTATGTGTCTCCTCCCCAGATGTGAGGGATCTTTTTTTCACACACAAAAAAAGAAAGATGGTTTATTTTTACAATGTAGAAGAGGAAGAAAAAGAAGAAAGGGGAAAAAATGGGCGTGTAGCATATGGATAATCTCTAACTCATATACACAGTTCTTGGTACTCAATCTATGTATCTAAATATAAAATATTGAATGATTCCACTTATGTGAGGCACTTAGAGCAGTCAAATTCATAGAGACAGGAAGTAGAATGATGGTTACTGGGGTCTAGGAGAGGGGAGGAATGGAGAGTTACTGTTTATAAATACTGTATATTTATATTACATACTGTAATATATTTATCTTTTTGTTATGTATAAATACTGGATGATGGAGATGAGGAAAAAAACCTGGAGATGGACAATTGTGTTGATTATACAACAATGTGAACGTACTTAATGCCACTGAACTGCATATTTTAAATGATAAGTTTTATGTATACTTTACCACAATAAAAAATGAAAAACTGTGTTTGTGTGTATATATATCATACATCAATATGTGGTGTTTATTACATAATTATGTATACATCAATACGTAGTATTTGTTGCATAATCATATAACTATCATTTTTAATGTGGCTTTATCTATCTCACTTCCTCATTAAGCTATTTGCCAGCCCAGCCCTCAATCATTCCAGAGAGCAGACTCAAAATAATGACATCAACACAAGTCATCTTGTGGGAGCTGGGAAACAGCTCCACAGAGCCATCCCCTACCGTGGTAAAGGAAATAACGCAGTACTCACAATGGGCAGAGATTGCTCCAAAAGCTCTGTGTTTATATATATATTTTTAAGATTTTCTTTATTCATTTGACAGAAAGAGCACAAGCAGGGGGAACTGCAGGCAGATGGAGAGGGAGAAGCAGGCTCCCCGCTGAGCAGAAAGGTGGACCCTGGGATCATGACCCGAGCCAAAGACAGATGCCCCATATTACTATTATTATTTAAATTCATTTAACATATAGTGTATTATTAGTTTCAGAGGTAAAGTTTAGTGGTTCATCAGTTGCGTATAACACCCAGTGCTCATTATACCAAGTGCCCTCTTTAATGCCCATGACCCAGTTACCCCATTCTCTCACCCACCTCCCTTCCAGCAACTCTCAGTTTGTTTCCTATAGTAAAGAATCTCTTATGGTTTGTTTCTCTTTCTCATTTTGTCTTATTTTATTTTTCCCTCCCTTCCTCTTGATCCTGTATTTTGTTTCTTAAATTCCACATATGAGTGAAATCATATAATTGTCTTTCTCTGATTGACTTATTTTGCTTAGCATACATAATACCCTCTAGTTCCATCCATGTTGCAAATGGTAAATTTTCATTTTTTGATAGCTAAATAATATTCTGTTGTATATATATACACCATAACTTCTTCATCCATCTGTCGACAGACAACCGAGCTCTTTCCAGGATAGCTCTATTTTTAACTTCTTGAGGAACCTCTATACTGTTTTCCAGAGTAACTGTACTACCTTGTATTCCCACCAGCAATATAAGAGGGTTCCCCTTTCTCTGCATCCTCCCCAACACCTGTCATCTCCTGACTTGTTAATTTCAGCCATTCTGACTGATGTGAGGTGGTATCACACAGTGGTTTTGATTTATATTTCCCTGATGCCGACTGATGTTGAGCATTTTTTCATGTGTCTGTGGGCCATTTATATGTCTTCTCCAGGGAAATGTCTGTTCATGTCTTCTGCCCATTTCTTGACTGGATTATTATTTTTTTTTGCATTGAGATTGATAAGTTCTTTATAGATTCTGGATACTGGCCCTTTATCTGATAAGACATTTGCAAATATCTTCTCCCATTCAGTAGGTTGTCTTTTGGTTTTATCAACTGTTTCCTTTGCTATGCAAAAGCGTTTAATCTTGATGAAGTCCCAATAGTTCATTTTTGCTTTTGCTTCCCTTGCTTTTGAAAATGTGTCTAGCAAGAACTTGTTGTCTGTGTTCTCCTTCAGGATTTTGATGGATTTCTTTTCTTTTTTTTTTTTTTTAAGATTTTTATTTATTTATTTGACACAGAGAGAGAGATCACAAGTAGGCAGAGAGACAGGCAGAGAAAGAGGGGGAAGCAGGCTCCCCGCTGAGCAGAGAGCCCGATGTGGGGCTCGATCCCAGGACCCCGGGATCATGACCTAAGCCGAAGGCAGAGGCTCAACCCACTGAGCCACCCAGGCGCCCCTTTGATGGATTTCTGTCTCATATTTAGGTCTTCCATCAATTTTGAGTTTATTTTAGTGTATGGTGTAATAAAAATGATCCAGTTTCATTCTTCTGCATGGGGCTGTCCAACTTTCCCAAAACCATTTATTGAAAAGACTGTCTTTTTTCCATTAGATATTCTTTTCTGCTTTATCAAAGATTAGTTGAAAATAAAATTGAGGGTCCATTTCTGGGTTTTCTATTCTGTTCCATTGACCTATGTGTCTGATTTTGTGCCAGTACCATACTGTCTTGATGATTACAGCTTTGTAAAAACTCTGTGTATATTAACTCATTAACACATATAAGAATTCTATGATATAGGTAGTATTTTGCCCATTTTGTAGATCAAGAAACTGAAGTACTGGAAGACTAAGTAACTTCTCCCATGTTCAGAGAACTAGTAAACAAGGTAGCTGAAATTCAAACCCAGGTATTCTGTCTCCAGAATTATTACACTCTTCTGCTCAAATGAAACTTAACAAACCGGGGATCTCTCTATGCCCCAGGCCTATAAGAATACAGAGATGTGTCTAGAAATGGACCTTCCTTCTCTGTGCCTTGGTTTCTCCACCTGAAAAACAGATAATAATGGCACCAATCTCATAGAGTTGTCATGAAGATTACATGAGTTAATGGACATGACTTTGTAAAGTACTCTGTATGTCTGGCATGTGGTAAGGACTAGCTAGTATTAGTCATTGTTCTTAAGGAAAAATCAAAGATGTGTTTAGGAATCAAAGATAGTTGTCATGATAAAGACTCTCCACAAACCGGGTTTACAGAGAGTGTACCTCAACAAAATTAGGCCATATATGACAAGCCCACAGGTAACATATTCAACAATAAAGTGCTGAAAAGTTTGCCTCTAAGATCAAGAACATGACAAGGATGTCCACTCTTGCCACTTCTATTCAACATACTACTGGAAATCCAGGCAGAGCATTTGACAAGAAGAAATAAAAGACATCCAAATCAGGAAGGAAGAAATAAAACTGTTTCTATTTGTAGATATTATGATATCATATGTAGAAAACCCCCAAAACCCTATAAAAAAACTGTTAGAACTAATAAATTCAGTAAAGTTGCAAGATATAAAGTCAATATGCAAGAATCAGTTGCATTTCTATATACCAATAAGGAAATATCAGAAGATACCAAGAAAACAACTTTATTTATACTTGCATCAAAAAGAATAAAAGAATCAAAAGAATAAAATACCTAGGAATAAATTAGGCAAGGAGGTAAAACACCTGCACACTGACAACTACAAGAGCCTGATGAAAGAAAATGAAGAAGACACAAATAAGTGGAAATACTTGTGGACCGGAAGAATTAATACCATTAAAATGTCCATACTATTCAAAGCAATGTACAGATTGAATGCAATCCCTATCAAAATTTCAATGGCATTTTTCACAGAAATAGAACAAACAATCCTAAAATTTGCTGGAACTTCAAATGACCCTGAATAGCCAAAGCGATCTTGAGAAGGAAGAACAGAGCTGGAGTCATCATACTTTGTGATTTTGAACTACATTATAAAGTTATAGTAGTCAAAACAGTATGGTATTGGCGTAAAAACAGATACATAGATCAATGGAACAGCATAAGAACCCAGAAAGAAGTGCACACATGTGGTCAATTTAATTACAACAAAGGAGCCAAGAATATACACTGGGGAAAGGACAGTCTCTTCTTTTTTTTAAGGTTTTTTTTTTAAGATTTTTAAAAATTTATTTGACAGAGAAAGAGTGAGAGAGTGCAAACACATAAGCAAAGGGAGCAGCAGAGGGAGAAAGAGAAACGGGCTCTCCACTGAGCAGGGAGCCCAGCACAGGGCTCAATCCTAGAACCCCGAGATCATGACCTGAGCCGAAGGCTGATGCCCTACCAACTGAGACACCCAGGCATCCTAAAGACAGTCTCCTCAATCAGTGGGAAAGCTTGATTGGTAAAACGTGATAGCCACATGCAAAAAAAAAAAAATGAAACAAGATCCCTTTCTTACATCGTACACAAAAATCAACTCAAAACAGATTAAAGACTTAAACATAAGACCCGAAAACATAAAAGCAGACACAAACATAAGGGTAAGCTCGTCGACAGGTCTTGGCAATGATTTTTTGGACCTGAGGTCAAAAGCAAAAATATACAGGAGGGACTACAACAAAACAAAAAGCTTCTGCACAGCAAAGGAAACCAACAAAATGAAAAGGTAACCCACTGAATGGGAGAAAATATTTGTAAATTGTATTTCTGGTAAGTGCTTGATATCCAAATATATAAAGAACTCATAAAACTCAAAGAAAAAAATCCAATTTAAAAAATGAGCAAAGAATCTGAATAGATATTTTCCAAAGAAAAGATCCAAATGACCAACATGTACATGAAATTGTGCTCAACATCACTAACCATCTGGGAAATGAGATATCACTTCATACCTGTTAGAATGGCTATTATCAAAAAGTCAAGAATTAACAAGTATCTGTGAGGATTTGGAGTAAAGGGAACACTTGTGGACCATTGGTGAGAATGTAAATTGGAGCAACCACTCTAGAAAACAATATGGAGATTCCTCAGAAATGTTAGAGTAGAACTAACATATGATCCAGCCTTTCTACTTCTGGGTATCTATCTGTAGGAAACAAGATCACCATATCAAAAAGAAACCTGTACCCTCGGGTTCATTGCAGTTTTATTCACAATAGCCAGGATATGGAAACAACCTAAGGATACATCAATAGATAAATGGACCAAAAAAAAGCGTGAGATAGCTAGATGATATAGCTAGATATATATATCTATAGATAGCTATAGATAATGCCATATTATTCTGCCATTTATATGGATGAACTTTGAGGGCATTATGCTAAGTGAAATTATACAGAAAAAGATAAAACTATATGCTCTCGCTTATATGTGCAATCTAAAAATAAACCAAACTCATAAATGTAAAAAACAGATTGTGCCGGAGATAGGGGGTGAGCAAAATGAGGAAGGTGGTCAAAAGATACAAACTTCCAGTTGTAAGATAAAGAAGTTCCAGAGATATAGTAATGTACAGCATATTGACTATAGATAACAATACCATATTGTATATTTGAAAATTACTATGAGAATAAATCTGGAAAGTGTTCATTAGGAGAAAAAAAATTTTGTAACAATGGTGACATGGTAATGAGGCTCATTGTGATCATTGCACCAATGTATACAAATATCAAATCATTATGTTGTGTACCTGAAATAAATATCATGGGCTCTATTGATTAAATCTTAATTTAAGAAAAGAACAAAATGCTAAAAAAAAAAAAAAGTTGCTAAGAGAGTAGACTTAAGTTTCATCACAAGAAAAGAGTCGTATCCATGTGTGGCGATGGAACTCATTTTGGTGATCATTTCGCCATATATATATATCAGATCATCATGTTGTCCACCTAATATAATATTATGTATCAGTTATATCTCAATATAAAAAAATGGTTGTCAGGATGTTGATGAGAAACTTTTATTTTTGTTACATGAAAACCACCTTCTTAAGAATTTTGTAAATTTTAAGTTTCTTCTTTTTGCAAATGAGTAAAGTTAGAGGCATGAACATTAAGGTCATTAGGGCTTCCCATTTTTGAACCTAAAACCCTCACCTTCCTGATCACATTGTTTTAATCATAAAGAAGTGACAATATTGGACTTGGGGTCATAAGACGGTAATGTGATCCAGTTTGGACAAGCGATTCAGCGTCTCTGACTCTTGACATATTAAAATGGAACTAACAGGGACGCCTGGGTGGCTCAGTTGGTTAAGCAGCTGCCTTCGGCTCGGGTCATGATCCCAGCGTCCTGGGATCGAGTCCCACATCGGGCTCCTTGCTCGGCGGGGAGCCTGCTTCTCCCTCTGCCTCTGCCTACCACTCTGTCTGCCTGTGCTCACTCGCTCTCTCTCTAACAAATAAATAAATTAAAAAAAAAAATGGAACTAACAATTGCAGGTTAGTAAAATAATTGGGAGAAGAAATGAAGAGATGGTATCACAGAGTGGCTAAGGTCCTAGAGTCATTCGTACACGTATTTACAGCCCAGGGTCTTACTGAAGGCTTGGCTTCAGAGGTTCTCATAGGTGATGTAGGGCTCAGGACATAACTGCTCCAGAAACAGTATTGTCTCGAAACATCAGAACTGTTAGGGGGATATTGATGACTTGATGCTGTGTGTTGTGAAGGTGTTAAGAAATTACAGGTTATTATTTCTGTTACTTCCTAAAGTAACGTGACTTAAAATCCCATTTAAAAAAAAAATTCAAGGTTCAAGTCAATTGTTGGCCCACCACATGATACATTCTTGAGCTAGTTTCCCTGTTTGGGAAGTCTGGCAGTTTCTACTGCGCAGCCACTCAGAGCAGCAGAGTTCCCAGGTGGGGTCACCGTGTTGTGCCCTCAAGTACAAATGTGAAAACAGATTCACCAGTATCTGCTGCTGCGTTTTTAGTTTCACTACCGGAAAAGCCTGCTTGGATGGAAAAATTTCATTTGCTATGCTTTCTGCCTTTGAGTCTGGTTAGCATTGTAAGCAGGTGTTTTTTCATTCAAAACATGTTGTGGCCCTTGTTGAGAGCTACCATGCAACAAGTAACCAGTGCAGCCTGGGAGGGACACGACAACTGTGGACTTCCTAGGGCTCTAGACAGTCTCTAGAAATACTGAAAGCAAGAAAACTTCACTCCCTGGCTCATACACCTTATCTCACTTATGTTATAGCAACCGTCCTTCAATTTCCTATAACTAACCAAAGGACAGTGGTGAATATTCGAAATTTCTCAGTTCTTCTAGGTCAGGGGTCAGCAAACTATGCTCCATCAGCCAAATCTGGCCCAGCACCTTTTTTTGTAAGGCTTGTCAGAGAAGAATGGTTTTTACATTTATAAATGGGTTCTTAAAGGAGAAGAGTATTTTATTTCATGACAAATGAAAATGAAATGAAATTCAAACTGCAGTGTCTATAAATAAAGTTTTATTGGAACACAACCCATTCATTTACATACTGTTTATGAGAACTTTTCGCGCTGCAGGGGCAGAGCTCTATTAGTTGGGAAGTTCCCATTACATTTTAGTTGAACAAAAACAGAATGAATGAGTAAAACAAGAAATACTTGCCTTTGAATATGACAAATTCTGATTTTCCAGTAGTGCTAGAAGTTAGAAATTAATTTCAGACTCTAATCTAGAAATATTTAGGAACTGGCTCAAAGGAAACCGTGTCAAAAAGAATCGTATTTAATCTTTATTCTCTAAACCAAGTGCCAAACACGCATTCGCTATCCCATGGTTTTTTCTGAAATACTTACGCGAAAACAAAACAAAAAACAAAACAATTGTTCTAGGATAGACATTAAGCTGAAATGGATACTTTTTTTAAAATTTTTATTAATTTATTGGACACACAGAGAGAGATATCACAAGTAGGCAGAGCAGCAGGCAGAGAGAGTGGGGGGAAGCAGGCTCCCCGCTGAGCAGAGAGACTGATATGGGGCTCGATCCCAGGACCCTGAGATCATGACCTGAGCTGAAGGCAGAGGCTCAACCCACTGAGCCACCCAGGTGCCCCTGAAATGGATACTTTTGAAATTAGGGGCTTTGGCTAAGTTATTCAAGATTTTAGCAGCTGCTGAAACAATTCCCTTAATTCTCTATTTTACTTTGGTGGCAAGGCAGGCCTTATTGTAGACTACAGTTGATTATTAAATCTAATCTAGACTTTCAAAGCCTTTCCTTTACAAGTCTCCTGGGGCTTACTGCAGTGTTCCAGTCCCTGGGGTGGAGATTTTAGCCTTGATTTTGCTGTTCCTTCCTTCTGCCTTGTGTCCCCCTGCAGAAGAAAGTAGTCAGTGAAGTGTGTGCGTGCATGTGTGTGTGTGTGTGTGTGTGTGTGTATCACGAGAGAAAGAGTGTAAGAGCCACACCAGCTCAGTAACTGAGTATACCCCTGATTACTCAGTAGCAGAAGCAAGCCACCATAGGTCCAGAGAACAGAAAACTTTGCTTGTACTAAAAAAAAAAGTCCGGCTACATGAAAGTAAAAATTTAAATGCAAATCAAACTCATCGTGTTAACGTTCACTGCAGTGATCTTCTGATTATACAGTTGAAAACAGTTTAGGTATCAAAAAAAATCTAAAAACAGTGAATTTTTAAATAGATCGTGGTACATACACTTAGAAAAATACAATTTAGAACCATGTAGAACTATCGTAGGAGTAGTCTGTAAAATTTGGTTGAGAAGTTCTGTGCCACCTTGTGACAAGCTGGTGGAACGGGATCTATTGATATATGGGTCCCCTCCGGTCCCCAGGTCAGGGCTACCTCCTCTATAAGGAGGCTCCCACCCCCCACGGAGTTTCCCCAGATCTCTCCTGCCCCACATTGGTTTTACTGCCTGCCTCCTTTGTAACCATGGCCTGCTTCCAGTAAAGTCTCCACAGCCTGTGGACCATCCTCATTCCAAGGAATAAGGGAGAGGGTCCCTGGGTGGCCCAGTCAGTTAAGCCAACATCTGACTCTTGTTTTCACCTCAGGTCATGATCTCAGAGTCGTGAGATCAAGCCCCATTTCAGGCTCTGCACTCACCGGGACGTCTGCTTGAAACTCTCCCTCCCTCCCTCTGCACCTCCCCTCTGTGCTCACTCTCTCTCTCTCTTTCTCTCTCTCTCTCAAATAAATAAATACATCTTTAAAAGAAAAATAATAAGGAGGGAGAGACAAAAATAATTATATTGCAATAAACTTATTTACTGTTTTCCATAAGCAAAGTCATGTATTCAAATGATTATTTGAACTTCCTCCTTGGATTTGAATATTTGATACAATATTTTGTAGAGATAAAAATACATTATGAATTTTATCGAACATATTGAACTAGAAGACAGCAATTTATTTCAATAGCACTAATTTGCAGGCAGCCTATCACCAAGAGAACCAAAAAAGGGTTTGTGCATTTGGATCTGTCCGCGCTTGCTGTTGGAAGTCCATTTGTGGCTCATTGAGACTCCCCTGGTAGCATCTGGTTCTCTCATTTACACCATTTACTTAGCTACTGCTATAAGCTAAACTGTGTCCCCACAATCGTTATTTTGAAATACTAGTCCCCAGTACCTCAGACTGCGACTGTATTTGAAGATAGGGTCTTTAAAGTGGTAATTAAGTAGCCATGAGATCATTAGGGTGGGCCCTAATTTCAGAAGACTAGTGTCCCTACATGAAAAGATGAGGGCATAGACACACACAGGTGACAGAGCCGGTGAAGACACAAGGAGAAGAAAGCCATCTACAAGCCAAGGAGAGAGGCCTCAGAAGAAATACCAACACTTAAATCTTGGACTTCTAACCTCCGGCACCAAGAGAAAATTAAAACCCCCAATATTGGGGGTTTTAGTCTCAAAATCCCCCAGTATTTTGGTTAGGACAGCTCTAGCAAACTAATAGACTAATTCATCATGCATTAGAGAGTTTTTTAAAACATAATTTTAATATTTTTTTTTACATTTTACCCGTTTTTATGTAATTGGTCATGAGTACCATGTAAAACATCTAGTGTGGGGGCACCTGGGTGGCTCAGTGGGTTAAAGCCTCTGCCTTCAGCTCAGGTCACGATCCCAGAGTCCTGGGATCAAGACCCGCATCGGGCTCTCCCTGCTTCCTCCTCTCTCTCTGCCTGCCTCTCTGCCTACTTGTGATCTCTGTCTATCAAATAAATAAATAAAATATTTTTTAAAAAAATAAAACTTCTAGTGTGTTTGTGTTTTTTCCCAACTAGATGGTAAGGTTCTTGGGGGGCACTTCAACACAAACCTATATAGCCCAGTGTCCTTGCAGAACTCAACAGATGTTTACTGACTTCATCTAATAACAAAATGTGTAATGAGTCTATGAAAAAGAAGAAGTGAGAAAAGAGTGGGGAAAGTTAGTTTGGGGTAGACACTGACATTTCTATGTGAGTGATTTGTTTAGTGTAATAGTTAACCCAAAGACTGAAATCCTGCTTTAAGGCTTTCCAAAATGATTTTCTTGGACCTAATCTCCTATACTCTTCACAACAGCCTGGGACAGAAGCACCAGCAGCAGCAACGCTCCGCAGATGAGGAAACTGAGCTCAGAGCTGGCACAGAACTTGGCAGGTCACCAAAAACCAGGGGGCTGGGGGCCTGGAAGGGCAGCTGGGCTCCAGCACAGAGCTGGAGGGTCCCAGTCAGGGCCTCAGCTAAGCCACAGGTCCAAACGCCCCGAGGCCCTCCTGGGAACCGAACTGAGGAAGACCCACAAGTCCGGTTCTTCTCATGGAAGCCCATTGTCGGATGATTCAGAAGCTGGGACTAGCCACGCAGAGGGGTCTCTGCAGTCCAAAAGAAAAGTGTGTGGTTGCCTGGTCAAATTCGGGTAAGGAAATGCAGCCCAGGCACTGCTGGTGCGCGCTTCGTGCAAGTTCTCAAAGTTTTCTCAGGGCAGTTTTTCTTTTTCCATTTGTGGTTTTCCGGCCACGGTCAGAGGAGCTGTGCCCTTAGTTACAGCGCTGAAACTTCTCACTTCTCCATTCACTGGGCTTCCTCCTGGCTGACCAGCTGGCTAACAGCTGGCCCTTTCTCTGTAGACCTGATAAGGCCCTCCGGGCAGGAGGCCTTATCCCACTTAATGATGCTCTATCTCTGGGCTGGTGGGAAGGCGCGGAGGCCCCTGGCTCCTGTGGGTCTGTCCACCCTTTCTGCTTGGCGGCAAGCTTTCCTCCCACCACAAACTCTGTAAACAGACGGCTAGAAGCTGCTAAAGGCGTGGAGCAGGGAAGGACTGACGCGCTGGTGGAGGAGAATGGTGTTCCTCCAAATATTAGTGAACTATTTGGGAAAATGAATGAAAATTAGATCTCTGCCCCAGGTTGCGGAGCGAGGGAGACCTCAGAGCCGCCCAAGGTGCTGAGAAAACCTAATGCCACATGCCCTCCCCACTCCTGGAGATGTAAAATGCAAGCCATGAGGAACAGACGGGGAACTCCAGGAAGGCTCCCATGCTCTTCAAGAATATTACAGTCATGCCCTCCCCCTCCCCAGCCTTGGCTTCTTGGGTTTGCTCCTAATTTGGATGACGGCATGTAGTTTATCATTAAATTACCTTTCCCATTGCAGCCTTCTGTCTCTAGGATCTAATATGAAGGGCCTTGCAAGTTTCCTAAAAATAGAAGTCCAACACTGTGGAACTTCCAGCTGAACGCTTCCACTCTGTTCCATAATTAGGGCTCTACCTTTATTTTCCTAACCTAGTCACCCACCAAAAATATGTTGCACAGCTATGACATGCACCTGTAATAGGGTAGCGTGAGGGCCACATGTCTACCGTAACGCACAGGCACCTTGAGTCCTGTCACTCATGGAGACTTTATTCTGAAAAGAGCTGGCTCCCCTCCAGGTAGGGTTAGCGGGTGTCTTTGTGTCCCCAAAGCCTCACACAGGCCTAGTCCCTCCAATAAGGTCGGTCTCAGGAAAGGCTGCTGAATGAATGAAGTCTGAGCAAGATTTCTGTGTGAAGTAAGGCTGGGGAGGAAAGGGAGGTTGTTAAAAAAACAAACAAACAAACAACAGCAGCTACCATAGGCCCTTCCCACTCAGCATCTGTCTCTGTGATCCGCCTTTCTCTGCATGCATATCTGAAATATGCAAAAATGCACTTTAAGGCAGGGGTAATGGCCCAGTTTGTGGTGTTAATCTCACAGCCTCAGGCAGAGTGGAGAGGCATCCAGGGCAGGGGTGGAGAGATAATACAGGGGAAGACAGTGGCTCCAACTGCCACTCACACGGGCTTCCAGGGAGAGGGTGGAGGCCAGTGAAGATAAGCTTGGCTTTCCAAAAGCCTCCCCTGTGGCACCCTCCTGCGCCCACCTAAGCCTCCTCCTTACTCCCCACCCTTACCCCACCATCTTGGAGTTTCACTTTCAGACTCCGATCTTAGAGGGATTTCAAAGGGAAATCCCAATGAGGTGTCAATGGTATCCCTGTCATCCCTACAAGCTCCCCATTGTGACCTGCCCAACAAGGCTCTGTTGTTCCCCAAGAATGTGAACTCCGGTGAGGGAGTACTTGGCACAGCCAGGGGACCTTCTCCGTGCCAGTGGCAGGACATCACTGGAATCTTCACACACACACGCACACACACACACACACACACACACACACACACGCACGCACACACACTGGCTTCTCTGAAAGGTGGTGCTGCGCACTGTCTGAGGCCACCTGTCCGCAAGTGTCCGTGCACCAGCCTCGGGAGGGCTCTAGGCGGGAGCAGAACTTCTCTAGCAGGAGCCTCAGCCCTAAGGAGCTCGTTTGCTAAGAAGCATTCTAATCCCGAGGCCTGCTCCCCAGGAGCACTTTAAATGACTGCTTATGTGGCTTAGGACGTTTTTTTAAAAACTACCTGGCTGCAGTGAAGTTTGGATGAAAAGGATTTTCTTTCTCAATGGGATTGTATTTTGTCATTGTTTGTATTCTATCCATTCAGTTGCCCATGATACTATTTTTGATTACCAGAGGCATGTCAAAAGTCTTGCCCCAAACCAGCTGAGTCCTGTAATTATTCCCTTTATTACTGACAACGATAATCCTTCCCGCTTTAATCTCCGCCCACCCCCCCACCCGCCCAGATGCTCTCATGCTGAATGGCGGATCAGAGGCACCGGGGGCTGCTCCTACCTGCGCTGACCCAGGACGGGGATCTTCTGTTGTAATGATGGGCCTGTTCTTCTCCTTATTTCCCAAAGGCTCACAACACACACTGTATTATTTGTGCCACGGGCAGGGCAGTTCCAGCATGTGGCTTCGAGTCACAACCCACAGCTTGATGTTTCTGTATCTGTATCTTCCATCTGCGAACATTTATTTCTTGCTCTCTTCCTGCCATCTTCATCTATTTCCAGACCCCAGTTAACGGACCCCTAGCAAAGCACCAGTTCTGTTGCTGTCCTGGCCACAGCCGCAGAAAATTCGGGAAGAGCTCCGAGTGACCAGGAAAAGCAGGGTATCTCTCTCCGTGACTCCCTCCTCACCCACTCCTCTTTCCTTCTCTTTACATTATCTTAAATATTCCCATTGGGGTCTCAAACAGATGAAATTTCAGAATTCTACTTAGTGTAACACAGCAGCCTGGCATTGTGAAAAGAAAGGGAAGGACGACCAAAGTAGGAATAACTACCAAAAACAAACAAACAAACAAAAAAACCCACCAACACCCAGACTGCTGAAAGTGGGGATGATATAGTCTCTGCTTCCAGGGGACAAGCTCAGGTTCCCAGGGTCACTAACTCAGCTTTGTGCAAATCTGCAGTGCTTCCCTGTCCGGTATGTACGTGGCTGAGGACAATGAGAAAATGTGGGTGAACAGAACTCTGATTGGAAGACACCCACATGATTTCAAAACAGTACCAAAAAAGAATCCAAAATATATAAATACTTTTTTATATTAATTACATGTTTAATGATCATATTTTGGATATTTGAAGATAACCAAAATATATGGTTAAAATTAATTTCATCTGCTTCTTTGTACCTTCCTTAAGGTGGCTATTAGAACGTTCACGATGATGTGTGTAATTACCATTGTATTTCCATTAGATGTGGCTTCTCAAATAACGGCCTTCTCTCCTGCCTTGCGGGAGCCTTCTCCAGGGGACTTGCTTACCTCCTTGCACCATTCTGGGACAAAAGTTCTCTGAGTCTCTCCCCTCCCATATTCCTCCCATTCAATTTGCTCTTCATTCTGAAACAGTCACCTACCTCATCCACAGCCAACTCAACGGTCCATTGTGGTCAGATAGGACCCTCTCCTACAGCGAGGAGGGATGGACTTGCCGACTTCGCTGTTTAATAATAGTTTCAGGCCTTATCATGAGAATAATATCTCCCTCCATCATAACTTCACATCCATCTCAGGTCTTTTCCAAAGATAATGTAATATCCAGAATGAGTATTTATTGGTAACAGGTAAAAGCCCCACTTCCCTGAGTCGGTCCTTGCATCTGACCATTTCTACTCAGAAGAATCACAGATCTCATGGCATAACCTTTCCTTTGGCCAGTGGAGGCTGTGGCTTGCCCAGCACCCCAGAGCTGAGGAAAAGAAACACGGACTCCAACAACCAGGCTCTTGGCTCAAATCTTGTCTAGATTTCTATCTGCTCCATATTCCTTTGGTGCCTATAAAAGAAGAAAACAGACTTCGCATCATTTTGATGCTTATAAAGAGCAATCCTCTTTCCCATGGGATAGGACTCTCCCTACCTCGTAGGGGTTACAGTACCTGGTAAATGATGAAAGACAGATGGAAACAACAAGATCTTAGGATGCAGCCACATGATGCCAAACAACTGGACCGTGAGAACACCCGTGAGAACACCACGGTTGGTGTTATTACGGTCAGTGTTATTATGCAAAAAAATCTGACCAACAGATGAAGTGTTTGAACTTCTCACTCAAATGTATGGGCCTGGCATAAAGACAGCTGTAGATTTATGAACATGAGCGAGTTATCAGAGAAAGCTGGAGGATACTAGATTTACACCAACCACTGATAATGCAGTGCAGTCCGGGGGCCGTCCCTAATTACAGACGTTGGAGGAAATGGATGGCAACACCCACACACGGAGGGCTCCTGATAACTGGCCATCTTTCTTCCCAGTGGCCAAGAGTGTTATTTCAGGAGCACAGCATAGAGCAAACCCTTTGTGGAGGTTCTGGGAGAAGCTTCAGTTGGCCAGACATGGAGAGCACAGCAAATGAGGCAGAATTCCAGCATGCCCATGGGACACCCCAGAGGTCCCTGGACACCCCAAGCTGACGGCAAGAGAAGGGCTCAGAGCTCCAAGGATTCTGGCACCTCTGAGGGATGAATCTCAGGGGCCTCCACGGTGGCAGAGGTCTGCTGGGCCTCTGTCAGGCCTCCGTGGTCCCTGTGTCTGAGAAACTGGGACATGTTGCCTTGCTGTCTGTTTTCAGGACCAGAGGACTGTATCTTTTCCCCAGCAAGTGTTTCAAAGAATAGTCTCATATTAAGAGTATGTGAGCAGACAGGCCCAGGAGTGATGGTTCAAGATGAACTGGACAAAAATGACAACGCATGGCAAGTGACTTTAATTTTCCAAAGGCTTGAGGAAAGCAAAGTTCAGATCTTTTCAAACCTAAGTGGGAAGTTTTCATTCTAAATGCTTGAAAGGCCAGAGTTATTTTTATAAACGTAAGCTGTGCTTCCCCAGGTCACACCAGTGGGACCGTCTGACCTCCCCCATCCCTGGCCACTCCTCGAAGGGCTCTGGCATTCACCTCCTCCTGTCTCCACGTCCCTCGGCACCAAAAAGTTCAGCTCACACTTCACATGTCATGCAAAACAACGAGAGATAAGTAAGCCATACAATACAAAAATACGTGTATGCTGAAACAAATTGCTTCATTCTAAATTTCTCTATTGTCAAATTTGGAGTAATTTTTCCCTTCCCCCTTCCTCCCTCCCTCCCTCCCTTCCTCTCTCCTTCCTTTCCTTCTTCCCTATCTTTCTTCCTTCTTGACACTGCTCCCCCCCACTTTGTTGGTGCCCCTGCACCCATATAGTCTGCCTATTGAATAATCCAGCTTTGGTGTCTCCTTCAAAGAACCACCCACCCCAAACTCTAACTCCCTGCATATCTCATTATGGTTTTTATCTCCCACAAATGTACCTACAGTGAGAAAAATCACCTATTCATATTCCTCACTTCACAGAAAAGGACACTGTTCATGGGTTTCTTTCATGCCTGGTATCTCCAGAGGTGGCGCTATGGTACCCTATTAGCTCTGGTGGCCTCTGACTTCCAGGTCCGAACCCATCATCATCTTTAAAAAGTAATAGACCAGGGAGTGGGGTTCCAATCAGGTAGCTTGATGATCACAGGACTTTCTTTCCTTCCCTTTCTCAGCATCTTGGAGTGTCTCTTCCTCCTTCTCCCCCTTCTCTCTGAGTCTGTGGCCATCCTCAGGACCAGCAGAGGGGAGGTCAGTGCAAAGGGAAGATGGTTGACCCTCCACCAATCACCTTCCCTTCTGCCTTCTCTCAGCCTCAAACTTGGCATGTCACAGCATCTCTGTCCCTCGTGTCCCTTTTTCCACAGTGACTGTTCTATAAATTACGCCAGAAAATTGTCTCCATCTCATGTAAGTACTATGAGCAGATTTTCCAGAAAGTTCTAATTTAAAATTTTCTGTTTGCCAAGACCTAACTCCCCTTTGAGAAAATAACAACCACTTGTCTAGTACAGAAAATAATGGAAGCCTGTTGTTAGCACCTGTAAGAGTAATTCTGATTTTGTACTTTTAAGGGTTTAAGTAAATGTCGAGCAAAAGAAGAAGGAGGGAGTAACAAAGTTAAGGTGCAATGATTTTACATTTGAATTCTTGTCTTTGCTTGAGAATCTTAAGAAAGTAGCAGACTTTGGTTTTGGAAGCAAGCACAGTTTTTAACTTCAAACTGTCCTCCACCTAAATGAAGAGGACAGGTTATTTAATGTGAGGCATCAGAGGAGGGAACACACAAAGGGAAGTGTCAAGACCTTTTTGTTTCATTCATTAGTGCATCTACTCTTTTGTTGAACACCGGCTAACTGCTAGAGTGTTCCGGGCACCTTGGGAATGCAAAGTCAATAAAACATTTCTTTTGCCCTCCAAAAGTTCACAGTAGAGAAGGTGGACACATCTGCATATCATTTTCTTTCTCTTTTTCTCTCTCTCTCTTTTTTTTTTAATTTCAAAATAATCGGAACCTTACAGAAATGTTGCAGGTACCATAGGAAGACACTTTTCTTCCACTGGTTTACACTAAGTTGCTGATCTGTTGTCCCATCTGTAATAACCACGTCTCTTATTTTCTGTATTCTGATGTGTTTTTTTAAAAGATTTTATTTATTTATTTGACAGAGAGAGAGAGAGAGATCACAATTAGGCAGAGAGGTAGGCAGAGAGAGAGGGGGAAGCAGGGTCCCCACTGAGCAGAGAGCCCAATGCGGGGCTCGATCCCAGGACCCTGAGACCATGACCTGAACAGAAGGCAGAGGCTTAACCCACTGAGCCACCCAGGTGCCCTGTGTATTCTAATGTTTTGACTGCTGGGGTCTTGCTGACCTTGGAGCGACTGGCCCTATCAGGGTAGCCTCCTTCCTCAAGATAACAAACAAGTTGCCATCCAGCATGCTTTTCAATGCAAACCAACCAGCCAGACTCCACACCCACAACTCCTGCACTCTGGGCCACTAAACACCTACCCTGATCTCCCTAAGGCAGGTACTAAGCAAGCAAGGGCAGCTCCTATGCCCTGGAGCCCACTGAAATAATTCGAAATAGCTAATCCCACAACTGCTTGCCCTGCCTTACCTGTTTTGCCCATGGAAACCACATTAAAACCTTTTGCTGACATTTCCCCTTTGCTCCCTCCACCTCCTTACACCCTGGGGTGCTTCTCCTGTGGGCCTATGTGGTGCGGTAGCCTGGCCTTCTGGAAATGGTAACAAACCATCTTTCCAATGGCAGTCATTTCCTGATTGTTACTATTACCATACTTAAATAATAATAATAAAACCTATTAAACCACAATCATCTGTGAACACTTTGTGTATAATTCCTATATAACTACAAAACTACTTTTTTATTTAAAAAGATTTTATTCATTTATTTGAGAGAGAGCAAGTGAGAAAGAGAGGGGAAGAGAGCATGAGGGGGGATGGGAGTGGGAGAGGGAGAAGCAGACTCCCTGCTGACCAGGGAACCTGATGTCCAGCTCAATCCCAGGACCCTGGGATCATGACCCGAGCCAAAGGCAGATGCTTAACTGAGTGAACCACCCAGGCGCCCCCAAAACTACACTTAAAATTTTGAATTTAACATCGATAACATTACTACCATCTAATCTTCAGACTCCTTTTGAGGTGTTTTGCCAGTTATCCCAGTCATGTCCTTTAGAGCCAAAGGATCCAGACCAGAATCAGACATCACATTTAGTTATCAGGCCTCTTTAGTATCATTTAGACCAGAACAGTTCCTCATTCTTTCCTTGGCTTTCATGACTTTGACCTTTTAGAAGATTACAGGCTAGTTATTTAATAGGAAGTCCTTCCTTTGGACCTATCAGCTGTTTGTCCTCATGACTAGACTCAGGGTCTGCATCTCTGGTGAAATATCACAGAAGTAATGCCATGTCCTCAGCATGTCCTGGCAGGGTCACGACAGCCTCAGCTTGCCCAGTGACTTTGGTCACTTGATGAAACTGGTGTCTGCCAGGCTTTTCCATGAAATAGTTACTCTTCTTCCCTTTATAATTAATCAGTATTTTGTGGAGAAATAAACTTTGAAACTATGTAAATATGCTGTTCCTCATCAAACTTCCCATTTACATATCTGTCTGCACAAACTCTTGCTTTCTATTTTATTCAATAGGTTATAATTTATACCTCGAGCCCATTATAACTTGTTACTCTCATTATTCATTTTATATACAGATTGACCCAAATGTAGCAAGTGTGTGCTTTTAAAAAGTGGCCTCAATATCCATTTGCCATGCCCCCATAATTGTTTCAAGTACTTCGTGGCTTGCTCTCTCAACACGATGTTCCGGCCCTGTCTTGTACTTCCCTTGCCCCAGCCCAGGAGTTGACCTTCTCTCTGAGGAGTCCCATATCTTTTTAGAGGATAATGGTATTTAGAAGTCAAAATCTTGATACTGGATGGGTTAACTTTTATGGGAGTGTTGCCGCTCCTAGGCCTTCTTGGTGAGCAGAATAGGAAGCATTGCAAGGTGTCTATATGCACGTGTACATTATGTGCACAAGCACACACACACACACACACACACACACACACCATGTTTATAAATTGTTTCTCTCTCCATATCTCTCTAACCTGAGGTTCTATCTTTGGTGAAGAATGTGATAGGGTGGATGCTGCCAACAGGTGTGGGATCCTGAAAATTTGTTTTTTTTTCTGGTTTTCGTTTGTATATTGGTTGGTTGGTATACTAATCTGTTTGGGCTACCATAACAAAATACCACCGACTGGGTGGTTTATACAACAGCATTTTATGTTCTCACAGTTGTGGAGGCTAAAGTCTGAGATCAAGGTGTTGGCAGGGTTGGTTTCTCCCAAGACCTCTCTCCCTGGCTAGAAGATGGCCGCCTTCTCCTGTGTCCTCACATGGTCTTCCCTCTGTGCGCGTCTGTGTCCTAATCCTCTTATAAATCAGATGAAGGCCCACCCCCATAACTTTATTTTAACTTAAATACCTCTCTAAGGACCCTATCCCCAAATACAGTCACATTCTGAGGTACTAAGGGTTTGGGCTTCAACATATGAATTTGAGGGGGAAGGGATACAATTTACCCTATAAAAGTTAATTTGCCAGAAAAATCAACATGCAACTTGGCAAAGGTCTATATGTTCTAAATCTAGAGAAGTCAAGCTTAAACAAAACAAACAGTAATGAAGATTTTAAAAATAATAATAAAAAACATCAAAGGTCCCCCTCTTTAGTGGAAAGACTGTCTAAATTGCAATGGGCCACATCTGCCCTCAATTAATGACCTTTCCTTCTAGGCCCTTCCCATAGGCCTATGGGGGCTCTATTCTTCATAATATCTGTCATGCAGTTATATTCAATTTTTAATTTTAATTTTACTTGTAGTGTCCTGAAAAAAAAGTCCTTTTAGAGCTTGCTAAATTTGTTAAAAAGTCATTTTTTAAAGGTTGACTCTCAAGCTAAACAAAAACAACATTGAGATCTTTCTATTTCTCAAAAATCCCATTTTTTGTTTTACAGTAGCATTGGTTCTACATTTAGCCAAAAGATCCACTTCTGAGGGGGTGCCTGGGTGGCTCAGTTGAGTGGCTGCCTTTGGCTCAGGTCATGATCCCAGCATCCTGTGATTGAGCCCCAAAATAGGTTCCCTGCTCAGCAGAGAGCCTGTTTCTCTCTCTCCCTCTGCTGCTCTGCCTACTTCTGGTCTCTCTCTGTCAAATAAATAAATAAATAAATAAAATATTTTTTAAAAATCCACTTTTTTTCTTAACATCTAAACTGGATTAGAGCAGAAACAGATTTCTTCTCTACTTATTTCCATCTTACTTTTTTCACAAATTAGTATTCATTAATCTGAAACATGCCAGCAACCTCAGAGTCAACCCGAATGTGATTTTTAGGGAAAAAAGTAATTTCATCTTACAATGAATGTAAAACTTGATTTTCTGGTTAACCACATTGTTTGTTCCTTTTCTTTCCCAGTCTCTTTTTTCCTTCATGTGGCCCGATGTTTGAAAAAGACCAGAGGATATTCCCTCCCACTTGGGTTTCAGTTTTCTAATCAGGCAGCATTTGGCGCAGAGGGTGGGAAATAAAGGTAGTGAGGGGTTATCTGGAGTGGTCCCCACACCCATAGGCATTTTATGCTGGATATCACTGGTGTGTTACCTGATCTTCTTCTGGCCAACAGTAATGTATGTTTTTCACAAGGGATTTTCACAAAGCTTCTCAGTGTCAGGCTCCATTGAACAAGCTCCGGGAGGATGAGTGTGCTGTGTTAGGGCTTGGGCAGCAGAGCTGGGCTCCCACACCTTCCAGATGGACCATTTGGGGCAAGACTCATGATCATGCTGAGAGTCAGTATCCTCTGCTGTAAAATGGGATCATCGCCACTATCAGTAGGTCTCCTCGCACATGGAAAATGCTCGATAACAACAATGTCGAACAAATGTGGGAATGTAAAAGAGATAATGTGTGCAAAATCCTCTGCAACAAGAGAAGCCCAAGAGAAGAATCTAGAAAAAAGGCAGTAGAAAAAGAGAAATACAGGGCAAGTTTAATTATTTCTATCGGTAGATCTATAGGATGAAGGATTAAGTAATCGGTGCGGAAGAACGTCAGTCAAAAATTAGGGGAACTGCCACTCGTTTTCTTTAGATAAGCCCTCCTGTATCTTTATATTGATTTGGTAGATTAAATAAACCTTCACCCTTTTCCTTTATCCTATTTCACACACTGGACAGACATCTCGTCTTCAGATCCAGCTCTTCCTCCTGGAGATGCATTTCCAGTTCCTACTAATTCCCTTGTGAGTCACATCTACCCTGCCACAGCAGTAAGAAGTATTTTGGGGGACACACTCCCCCAGGATGGCCAGTGTGCACCTTCCTGCGTGAATAAAAGTGCACTGAACTCCCCCCTGTTCTCCTATCCTTCGCCAGTAACTCCTATCTGAGCTATGTTGTAAGTTTTCCTCCCCATGGTCTGGAGCCATTCATCCATGGACTCTGAATTAGACACAGCAGAAAGAGTTTGAAAGGTCGAAAACAGAACTGTTCCCCTTTCGATACCAAAATAAAGCATTCCTTGCATTTCCCTGAAATTTCTTCTTCCTCTTCTACCTCTTCTCCTTCTCTTTTGAGATCATCTATTGAGAATTTTCCATGAGCCAAGATACGCCAAGTCCTCTACAAGTGGAGTCTCACTGCCATTGTAGTCTCCCCAATTTAAAAATCAGAAACTGAAGTTTAGCGAGTTGAAAGTTTCCCAAGCTTGAGTTCTGGCTGAGACATAACAGAGCCCCTGCCCCTGCCCCCCATGATGTGAGCACTCAGAAATGATGAGCAGTGTCCACCTTCCTTCACCCGAGCTTCCCAACCCTGCCCTCAAATTCCAGCCCCTTAACCCACGAGGAGCATCAGGACTGCAGTAATTCCCAAAGCTGCTTTATGTCATCCCCTCCCTGTCTTCCTAGCATCGGTCAGTGACTCTCTACTGTCCACTAAATGAAGTCACAACTCCTTGCCTTAGTATTCAAGACAGCATAATCAGACCTCAACCACCCCATCTTCTTTATTTTCCAAACTTCCCTCAATGCCTCCCCATGGTGGAAACATTTCAATATTTCTTCCCCAGATATGACACTCCACACACACACACGCACATGTGTACATGCATGCATGCAAACATACATATGCAATATAACACACCATACACACACCATACGTATATGTGTATGTATGTGTGTGTACTCCTACATAATCATACACAGACATCCTTACAACACACTCTTACATACACGTCCTTACCCACACACCCCTGAGCACAACAGACATCCTACACACACAAGTGTCTTTGTACATACTCACACCTTGCACACTCATCTATGTACATGCATTCCTCTGTACACACACTTTCCCCTGCATACACACACCCTTATACATATACAAATAGCATTGCCATACACATACACCTAAATACATACTCTATAGACACACATGTACTTGCAAGCACATACACACCCGACACACATGCACTCGGCCACTATCTGAATACAGATGAAAGTGGAAGAAACTAGGGCTACGTGTTATCATTTTACATTTCCAATGATGGGACTAAGGGAAATTTTCTCTCCTTGTTAAATTATTTTCATAGTGTTATTTGGTAATTAATATATACTAAGAGGAGAAAGATCATTTCAGGGAATGTAGTCAAGAAGTTTTTGTGCGGTAGAGACATTTTAGGCCACGTAAGTAAGATGGTGTAAATAACTGCATTCAAAAAAAAGAGGAAGAAGAAGACACCTTTGTGGTTCTTCATTTTGTTTTTCTTTTTAAAAAGATCATGGAACTGAATTTTTTAATTTAAAATTTTATTTTGGGATGCCTGGGTGGCTCAGTTGGTTAAGCATCTCACTCTTAATTTCTGCTCGGGTCATGATCTCAGGATTGTGAGACTGAGCCCCACATCAGGCTCCAGGCTTAACATGGAGTCTGCTTGTGTCTCTTCCTCTGTTCTTCCCCCCATTCTTTCTTTCTCTCCAATAAATTAATAAATAAAATCTGTAAAATTTCTTAATTTATTTTATTTTATTTTTTAAATTTAAATTCTAGTTAGTTGACATATAGTTCAATTTTGGTTTCAGGAGTAGAGTTCAGTGTTTCATCATTTACATATAACATCCAGTGTTCATCATCACAAGTGCCCTTCTTAATGCCCATCACCCATCTAGCCCATCTCCCTGCCCACCTCCCCTCCATCATACCCCCAGTTTATTCTCTGTAGTTAAGAGTCTCCTGTGATTTATTTCTCTCTCATTCTCTTTGTCCCCCTCTGGGAATGTTCATCCATTTTGTTTCTTAAATTTCACATGTAAGTGAAATCACATGGTATTTTGTCTTTCTCTGACTGAGTTATTTCCCTTAGCATAATTCTCTCTAAGTCTATCCATATCATTGATACGACAAGATTTCATTCTTTTTGATGGCTGAATAGTATATGGAATTTGTTCTTCTTCATCACAATGAGAAAGTGTTGCCATTCCTTATGATGTGAGGCTGCTTTTCTTCTTATTCAGTTACTGATGAGTTTTTGCAATATGTCACTTTCGTATGGCTCCAGGATTAAGAAGTTTTTTAGTAGAGCAAGTGCTATCCTAGCTTTGCAAAGCAATGATGAAACACAGAGATTCCATCAAGAGATATCTTCCTCAGACCATTTACTATCACCCATTCACAGAGGTAGAACTATGAGAGCTTTTGAGAGTTCAGAGAGCAGGCTTGACTTCATGCTCTTTATACATTCTGGGTTCTCATCACCTGTATGTGTGAGGTTCAATTTCTTTCATTTGTAAAAGAATTAGAGTAGATACTTTTATATTAGGACAAATATACTTCGTTATCCTCAAATCTATGTGTTAATATTTATGAGGAGAAAAGAACTCTGCACAATAAAACCATTTCCGATGTGTCAAGTTTTATAGTGAGTCATGGGTCTGTCTAACCAGATAAATGTTAACAGGACATCCTGTAGGCACCATGCAGTTTTTCCAATGCTTCTAAGTTTTTCTTTTTTTTCTTTTCTTTTCTTTCCTTTTTTTTTTTTTTTTTTCTGGCTCTGCATGAGACACAAAGGCAACCCAAATTTAAGCAAATACTAAAATATGTGATAATGATAGCTGCAATTATGTACAAAAAGAAAGAATTGTAAAGATACTCTGGAAGGACTTTGTGTTTGATAACATCTCTGCAAAGCAGATTTTTATTTTAGAGCACAAATCCTCTTTCTTGTGATGTTTATTAATTTGTACTTTTTCTACCCTTACTTCTACTCTTGCTTTCCCATGTGCTTGGTATTGGCTACTTTTTTTTTTTTGGCTTTTACTCAAAAATAAGAGACTTCTCTAAAAGGCTAAAGGGGATATAATTTTGTTTTGGTAACATGCTGTTTTCTACAGAGTTCCCACATCTACTTTGAAATGATTTTACATTTCTTCCCAACAGAATGCTGACAGACTCCTCAGATCAAGTAGACAGTAGACCAATGAAAATGGTGTAGGATTCATCAGAATAGAACAAAAGGCAGCTAATACATATAAACAAGATGAACAATTAAGAAATTAATAAGTTATTATTTAGGTTTTCCTTAAAGAATAAACTTTGGAGTTTCTTCAGCAAGAATGACCCTTAGTAAACATTAGCAAATTGAATTGTAGTTGGTTTTTATAAATGTCCTCTAATATCTGAAGTATTTTATTTCATATCAGAAAGTGATAATCATCAATCTAACCCAAAAGATAAACATGCAATTAGTTGAGCTTCATGAAACATTTAACTATAAATATTAACATATTTATACTTAAGTACTACATGACTTTGATAATTATTCTTTCTGCCATTTACTGGCTGTGGGATAGTGGGCAAGTTACTCAGCTTCTCTGAGCCTTACTTTCCCACTCGGCAACCTAGGGATTAACAATACCAACAGCAAATCATTGCTTTGAGAGGTAAATAAAACAACATCCAGCATGTGTCCTGCTTAGCACAGAATGAAAACAAAGCAATCACAGCAGGTCAAATGGCCAGCAAGTTCTGGAGTCAAAAAACCTGTGTTCTGGCCCGGAACCACCAATTTACGAGTTTGATACTGGGCAAGGATTTTCTCTTTCCTGACTTACGTTGAGATGAAACAAAAATGAGCACGTGAAGTCCCGTGCGTACGGCTGGCCGTTGGTAGGCAGCTACCGGATTCCCTTTTGATTCCTCCCTGTTCTCTGACTCTTTACTGTAACATTCAAGGGAACAATAGCAAAAAGCTTGACAGATTCCTATTGGGGAGAGAAAATAAGTAGTGTCGTCAGTGTATATAGCTGATTTCAGCCTGTAGGAATGGTGGTATTCCCCGAGACAGATCACAGTTTTACACAAATGAAGCCTGTGTGAAAAATAGGTGGCATCTCAGAGCTGCCTGAGAGGATGTGTGCGGCAAATGCAGAACAATCGCACTAGCGAGAGGGAACGGTAGTTACGGCTTGCACATCCATGCCATCACTGATCCTATAGCTAGCTCATTTAATGGACTCAACCTCACTTATGTGAATTGGTTGCTATTCCCTGGTTAGTGCAATGTGAGGGGTGCAAGATGTATACACTGATCCTAAAGCTGGAAACCGGGGTGCCTGGGTGGCTCAGTCAGTTAAGCATCTGCCTTCAGCTCAGGTCATGATTCCAGGGTCCTGGGATCAAGTCCCTCATCAGGCGTCTTGCTCAGCGGGGAGCCTGCTTCTCCCTCTGTGCATACACGTGCTCTCTCTCTCTCTCTGTCTCTGTCAAATAAATAAATAAAATCTTAAAAAGAAAAAAAAAGTAAGTAAAAGAAATCTGGAAACAGAATCCAGTTTTCAGAAATCTCATCACATCCTTGAATTTCTCACTTCTAACAGAGTTGTGCCAATGAGGGTCTTAGACTTAAGACCTGTTGAATCTTCTGGCCACTTCCAATGGAACCTCTTCCTGGGGGTCAGGGTGGGGAATGGGGGCTTGTGGGGTATTTCTTATTCCTGTTTCCAGTCTTATACCACACATATGTCATAATACAGGCCGTACACACATATGTACACAGATATAGACTTACAGTCTCTTCAACCTCATTTAATAAATAGTCCTAAAATTTGAATTCCACCTCCCCATCTGTCTGTTAGCCTAACATATTTGATGGCTCAAGCTTGATTGGTTCTCAATCATTTCCTGAGCCTGTTTCTTTGGAGCCCCCGTCTCTCAGGGCTGAAAGCCAGGCATACTGACGGAGGAATAAGAACACACTAAGCCTGATCTCTTGGGGTCATTTTTGTTCTCTTGGGAATATGCCCTAATCAACCGTGTACTTGAGCAGTATTCTAAACTTTCAAGTTCAGATCACAAAAACATTCACATGCAAAAGAACTTGAGAAGATGTAGCCTTAGTTTTCCAGTCATCCCATAAGGTTTTCTTTGTTTCCATTTAACAGAAGCATCTAGGTGGACTGGTTTATAAGAATTCATAATAGTTAGTGCAGATTTAATCTCCCTAATACAAGTAATTTTCTTACCACCTCTTTTGCATGCAGATGTCCCTCAAATGATTTTCCTTATTGAAACAAAAAGCTGCTTCTGATTGGCCTAGGCAAAAATGGCGTTTTATGCTGCTCACATAATTGCTGCAGGTTGGTCTCCCGGAATTATCTTCTCAGGTAAAATGCCCTGAACAGGCAAGAGAAGTCCTCTGACCACGTCTTGCTATCAGAGGCATAGCCTCTGAAACCTGGAAGTTCCTACAGATACCATGCAGACCAGCCTCTTAGCTTAAGTGAGGAAACCAAGGTTTCACAGCTAATGAATGGTGAAGCCAGAGCTGAAACAGAAATCTTACAAGTCCTATGCAATGCCCTTTCTTTCAAAGAAAGGTTATTTTTTTTTTAAAGATTTTATTTATTTATTTGTCAGAGAGAGAGAGAGAGAGCGAGCGAGCAAGCACAGGCAGACAGAGTGGCAGAGGGAGAAGCAGGCTCCCTGCGGAGCAAGGAGCCCGATGTGGGACTCGATCCCAGGACGCTGGGATCATGACCTGAGCCGAAGGCAGCCGCTTAACCAACTGAGCCACCCAGGCATCCCAGAAAGGTTATTTTTTTAAAGATTTTTAAATTTATTTATGAGAGAGAGTGTGCAGGAGTAGGGGATTGGGGGCAGAAGGAGAGGGAGAAGCAGACTCCCCACTGAGCAAGGAGCCTGATGCAGGACTCTATCCCAAGACCCCAGATCATGACGTGAGCCAAAGACAGGCACTTAACTGACTGAGCCACCCAGGCACTCAAAGACAGGTTATTTTTATCACCAGCTTAAATCCCAGAGAACTTGGGCTTTATTGATACACAAAAACATAAAATTATTTTGTTTATAAAATTAATTTTTAATACAGTGGAAAACTCATATCTAAGAACTATTCATTGAGCAGCTTCACACGTCTGGCATTGCACCAGGCACGGGGACAGAAAGGTTTGGAAGACACTGTCCTCAACTGAAAGAAGCTCAGGGTCCTCCTGGATATACCTGTTGAATACGACTTGGGATGTTCATGTCCATCTGCATTTGAAGCTGGAAACAGGTAAGGTAGGTTGTCATTAAAGACTAGTGGATCGGGACGCCTGGGTGGCTCAGTTGGTTAGGCAGCTGCCTTCGGCTCAGGTCATGGTCCCAGCGTCCTGGGATCGAGTCCCGCATCGGGCTCCTTGCTCAGCGGGGAGCCTGCTTCTCCCTCTGCCTCTGCCTGCCACTCTGCCTGCCTGTGCTCGTTCGTTCTCTCTCCCTCTCTCTCTCTCTGACAAATAAATAAATAAAATCTTTAAAAAAAAAAATAAATAAATTAAAAAAAAAAAATAAAAAAATAAAGACTAGTGGATCATGGAAAGCAATGGAATGCACCCTGTTCTGGTTCAGAAGACATGAGTTGAGTTCCAGCCTCCCATTCATGGGTTACATGACTTGGAGCAAGACTCTTTAATCTTTCTCTGTCACACTTCCTTCATTTGCAGAATAAGGGTCAGAGTAGCCAGAGTGATTTTGAGGGCTAAATGATATAATACATGCAATGGACCTTGAACTCAATAATTGTTACTTACATTCCCTGTGGTTGAAAAGCAGATGTAGAAATCACATCTACCTTCTGTACTTGAAATATTTTTTTCAATTTCAAGTTAGTTAACATATAGTGTATTATTAGTTTCAGAGGTAAAATCGAGTGATTCATCAGTTGCGTTTAAGCCCAGTGCTCATCACATCAAATGCCTTCCTTAATGCCCATCACCCAGTTATCCCAACCTTCCACGTACCCTCCCCGCCTCCAACAAACCTCAGTTTGTTCCTTATAGTTAAGAGTCTCTTATGGTTAGCTTCTCTCTGTTTTTAAGTTGAATGAAACAATGTGTTCCAAAATAATTTGTTAAATATTATTGTTATGTTTCTTTTACCCCAATATTATCATGACTGTTAGCTTACTCCTTGTTTCTTTCCAATTCAAGCATTCCAACCACTTAACCAAAATCCATCTGTCCACCTTCCAAAAACCACAAAGACCAGAATAAGGAGAGAATAATTTAAGGAAGAAGTTGTGTTTCTGTGTGCCTGACCTCATTGCTATTGGTTCAAAGTTATTTTTGCATTCACTAAGCTCCCAGAGAATTTAGGTGGTAATTCCAGTCTTTGATTGTATCAAGATTTTGTTTTTGTTTTTTTGTTTTATCTCTGTGGAGTTTACTGAAAGACTAATCTGTATTTGTATAAAAATATTAAGGATATTAAGATATATAAGGATTAATAAAGATATTAATACTTTTGTGATGTGTTGAACCATGTAAAATTGCCAATATTCAACCATGTTTGGGTATGTAAAAATGGCAGTTTCATATGGTCAAACCTAATTTTTTTTAAGATTTTATTTGTTTATTTGACAGAGACAGAGATCACAAGTAGGCAGAGAGGCAGGCAGAGAGAGAGAGAGAGGGAAGTGGGCTTCCTACTGAGCAGAGAGTCGCATGCGGGGCTCCATCCCAGGACACTGAGATCATGACCGGAGCTGAAGGCAGAGGCTTAACCCACTGAGCCACCCAGGTGCCCCTCAAACCCAATATTTATTCAAGAGCAGTGATCATAGGAATATTAGAAAGACTCTCTCTTGGGGTGCCTAGGTGGCTCAGTCAGTTGAGTGTCTGCCTTTGGCTCAGGTCATGATCTCAGGATTCCGTGATCAAGTCCCACATCAGGTTCCCTGCTCAGTGGAGAGTCTGTTTCTTCCTCACCCACTGCCCCTCTGCCAGCTTGTGCTCTCTCTCTCTCAAATAAATAAATAAAATCTTTAAAAAGAAAGACTCTCCCTTGATATACATTTAGCTATAAGATGGTTTCATAACACATACCTGAAGGCAGCTTATAGGGATCTCCCAAGCAATCCATTTGGGATGAAAGTAAGCCCAGTGTCTAGAGTGGAATGCTAAGTGGAATAATGGAGGTTGTACTAGTTGGGAATTAGGATATGCAGGTAGTAGTGCCTGCCATGCACTGGATGAGTTGAATCCTTGAGGCATATCATGGAAGCTCTCTGAATCACAGGTCCTCACACCCAGCAGAAGAAACCTTGAATGCATGGCTCTGCCTATTTCTTGGAGCTGGGCAGGAAGAGCCTGGCCTGATGCACCACGTGGTAGAGGCCCTGCCCCTGGCACACCTTGTCCCTCCCAAGAGGAGTCTGTGAGTTCATGCCTTCCTGGAGCTTGTGTCCCCTCCCAACCCATGTTCCAAGTACCACAAACCACAGAGTCCCTGCTCAGATCTCCACCCCCAGGGAACAGATCATGGCAGCATGCACTGCCTATGTGGAGAGGTGGTAGAGACCATTGTCTGTGGAGATGCAGATGGCATGTGGATGTGTGGGTTAGAAAGACCACACTGCTACATGAAGACTGCTCAGAGTGAGGGCCAGAGGGGAGAGAAGCAGGGGTGGGTGACAGCGCACAGGAAGGACCTTCAGCCAGCCCTGGTACTGCCACGTTCTGATGCACTCCTTCTAGGGGTCTGAGAATTCTAATGTCCTAAGTCCTTCTGAAGGTTCTCATGTGTCAACTTGGCTAGGCCATGTACCCAGATATCTGGTCACACACCAGTGTAGATGTTGCTGTGAGGGCATTTTAAAGATGTGATGACAATTTCAATTAGTGGATTTTGAGTAAAGTAGATCACCCTTTCCGCCATGGGTGGGCCTTATCCAAGCAGTTGAAGTCCTTAACGGCAAAGACTGTGGTCCCCTGAGAAAGGAGGAATTCTGCTCCTACACTGCCTTTGAACTTGAGCTGCAACTGGAGATTTGGGACTTGCTATCTTCCATAACTGCATGAGCCAATTTCCCTAAAATAAATTTCTCTCTTCTGCTCTCATATTATATGATATTGATTCTTTTTCTCCGAAGTATCTAATACAAAGGTTTATTTTTCAAGGTAAGAGGATAGATCGTATTTTAACCAGCACTGAATTTATAGAGACTAGATATATTAGACATGTGTTATTTGGGCCGCTCACAAATGGTCCCACAAATATTAGGGCTGAGCCTGAATATGTCTGCAGTTCCCACATTGTGAATACAGAGGTCCTAAATATGTGTGCTTTAGCTAAGTGCAGCAAGCGCTGTATAGATCCCCATTGCTACCAGATGGTCAAACCTTGACATTAAATCTACAGGAGAATCAAGGAAAGAAGGCAATAGGAAGAGGTAGTAGGGTGCAGTGGAAAGGCCATAGACTTGGCTAATGAAACCTAGAGCCAAATTTTGCTTCTATTATCCACAAGGTGTGAGTGACTGATCCACGTGATCTTGGAAAATGGCTTGTAACTCCTCTGTGGCATCGTTTTCATCACGTGGAAGACAGAGGAAACAACATGGGTCTCAAAGATTGCTGTGAAAACTACATATGTGGTATCTGTAAGTGACTTGCCCAGCTCCTGAAGCAGAGTAGGGACTCAAGAACTAGATACTTTGCTAGGGCTGCTGTAACAAAGGCCTACAAACTAGTGGCTTAAACAGCAGAAATCTGCTAGCTCACAGTTCTGGAGGCCAGAAGTCCAAGATCAAGGTGTTGACAGGCTTGATTCCTTCTGAGGCTGTGAGGAAGAGTCTGCACGGTGCCTCTTTCCTAGTTTCTGCTGGCTTCCTGGCAACATCTGGCAATCCTTGGCTTCATCTTTATGCAGTATTCTCCCTGTGTTCAGGCATGGCTATCTATTCATTTTCCTTTTTTTTTTTTTTTTTGCTTATAAGGACAGTCATATTGAATTGGGGCCCACCCTAGGGACCTCTCTTAACTTGATTATCTGCGAAGATCCTGTTTCCAAATATCGTCACACCCATGGGCACTGGAGATAAGGACTTCGACATCTTTTGGAGGACACAATTCAACCCAGAACAACAACTACTAGCAGCTGTTACCTATGAGCCAAAGTAAAATACTGCTTCTCTGGGTTCCAACAGAGCAGCGGTAACCTCTCCTGCCATCTTAACTCTTCATTCAGCAAACTCGCTCTCAAGACCTGCTGCTTCTATGCACTGTGCTCAGTGCTAAGGGTAACAGCGCACAAAATCAAAAAACAAGAAACAGACCGGGACCCTCCATCAGGAGCTCGCCTTCTGGTGTAGGAGCTCCATGTAGATAAATAACAGTATTAGAAGAAAGTGACAAGTGACAAGTGTCAACAGAGCTAGAGATGACTTCCCATAGGATTCTAAGGTCTGAAGAGATGCAACGAATCTAAAGAAGCTTTAGGGAATTTTTGATGAGGTGGCATTTGAACTGGTCCTTGAAAGATGGTTATAAATTGGCCAGGTGAAGATGGGGGGAAAGGCAACACGTGAAAAGGAGGACATAAAGTTGTATGTCAGTGTGAACTAAGCCACACAAAAATATTCTCAGTATCTCGTGTACTTAAAGTATTAGTTGGGCTTCTGTTCCTCCTTCCCACCTCTTCCCCTCATACCATCACTTTATGAAGAGACTAGGAAAATCGAGTCATTTGCCAGCCTTCACAGGACCTAGATGAGCTAGATATGACTCACTTTATAGATGTGCAAACCAAATCAAATTTGGTAATCACAGTAATCACAAAGGACTTCTTTTGATATCCTTGGGTCATGTAGATGAGCAATTCAGGCTCAAAATCATATCTTTTAATCAAAACTCTCCCATTGGGTAGTAAGACAAATATATATATTCTTAAATCCTAAATTAATGTGCTTCTTTTTCTCTTATGACTTTGAATCTTATCTACAATCAGATCTGAAGAATCCTTAAGTAAGAACCAAATATTATATTTCATAGGACAGTATATTTTTAGGATAGTGGTATTCTCAGAGCTTAACAATAGCGAATCAAAATAAACAGGACTTGAGAGGAACAGACACACATAAACTATTTAGATCAACAAAAGGTCATACCCAGCGTCAGAGAAAATCATAAACCCACCCTGGAATGAACTCTACCTTTAGAGGGTGGTTGAGATTTTCCTGAGGGACCTGTAGGAATCCTCTGTATTTCGTGGACATTTCTGGAGGTGCAGTTGAGTAATGACCACAGTGAGGCCATGGAGGTCCACCATGACACTTCAGCTATCACTAGGTTGTTGGCCTGTGCTGTTCTGTGAAGACAAGTCAATGGGGTTTAGATTAAAACACACCAATAGGGGTGCCTGGGTGGCTCAGTTGGTTAAGTGTCCGTCCTCAGCTTAGGTCATGATCTCAGGGTCTTGGTATCAAGCTCCACATTGAGCTCCCTGCTCAGTGGGGAGCCTGCTTCTGCCTCTCCCTCTGCCCCCACCCCACCCATGCTCTTGCTCTCTCTCTCTGTCAAATAAATTAATAAAATCACTTCTAAAAAACCCCAAACAAATAAAAAATAAAGCACACCAACACCTCTTTCCACATAGTTAGAATCTTAGAGTCCTCTGAAAATACTTCCCTTCTCATAGCAGTGGTAATAACCAAATCATGTTATCAGGCAGGCTCTCCAGAGAACTGGGAGGACTCAGCTGATGCCTCCTATCAGGGCAAAGAACAGAAGTAGCCTTTGGAACTAAACTCATTCAAAGGCAGCACAGACAGAGAGACAACATCGAAGGCGGTCACCAAACTACATCCATAATTTCCATAAAAATGACATAACATTGGTCAGTGCTGATAAAGAATGTAACCAGAATATGACATCGTGATCAGCTTGACACAAACATCTTCATCTGCCTATGTCTTCACACGACAGCCCTTTGGGGGGAATTGTATTCAGCATATGTCTTCTTTCTGGTCCATGACAAGTACTTGGTGAACAGAAATATGGGGGGGACTGAAAGGGTAGGGGGATGAATGACAGGTGATAGCAATAGCTAGATCCCGGGGCACCAGCTCATCATCGAAGTTTCTGAGGGACAATTCTGTCAACACAGAGTGACATAGAGTTCTGGGAAGAAGGCTGGGTTTGTTTTCATACTGGGAAAGGAGTGCAAACATCCACAGGCATGTCATTCATGCTCACGATTTAAATTGGTTCACTGTCATGTCTATGATTATGGGCAAGACAGCAGCATAGTCCCAGGGTCCTGCCTCAGACACATTGCGCGGCTCGCACCAGGCGACAGTGAGGGCTCTTGATGATCAGGAGCAGCTGTGTTCTCTCTGACAGCTGGTCCCAAGTGCATTTCTCAGCCCATGCATCCCCTGTGCCCATGAGTTGGGACACACGCACACTTGGGCCCCTTCCTAAAGACCCACAGTGACATCACTGTGCTACTTGGAGCCTGTGAGGCTGGGTTCATCTCAAGATCCCCCAAATAATTTAATCATGACAACTTTCTACATGTAACACCTATTAATATTTGATGAACAGTTTGAGAAATTCTGCTTTGTGGTAATTTATGCATAAACAATATTTTATGAAAAATTTTTGTAACCTGAAAGGGTTTTTATTATTTTTCTTTTTTCTTTATTAATTCCCTTTTTATTAAGAAGCATTTGTGCTAAAGTCACTTCTTTTTTTTTTTTTCTGGTAACACAGGCTTGATTTTTTTAAAAGCTTACCATTTTACTCACACATTTTTATGTATACAAGCAATTCTGCTACAGATGGAGGTGCTGGGGTGGGGGGAGGCCCTGGGTGAAGTTGTTGCTATGAGGATGGCCTGTTTTCAGATGGGGAACATGGTGGAGCCCACTACAAGAATAGAAGTGAACCTCTGAGACATAGAGAAGAGACAAAGGGAGAAGGGATGGAATGGGCAGAGCTGTGTCTCCAGGAAGGAGGAGAATTCAGGTCCTAAGCCTGGACCAAAGCCTACACCCACAGCTCTGGGGCTGGAATCCAGCCTACCAGGCAAGCCCTCTTCCAGACACACTCACGTCATGGTGGTACCCAACCCAACTCAGGTAGCCTGTGCTTTCTGGATGAGGAGAAGAACTTAAAAGAAGATGGTGTAGAAACAGTGGGAGGGCCTAAAAGCACCGCAGCTGAACACTGACTGCTACACCTTGTCTGTACCCACGGCTCAACCCACTTGAGCCGGATGCTGCCCAGTTTCTGACAGTGGGCTTGCTGGCCTCTGCTCGCCCTTTGAGACCAGCACCCCAACCTCTGCCCCCTTTGTTAATGGTTTGTTTGTTGCCCTAACATTAAAGGTGATTAGGAGAGCTGGATCTTCCAGAGGAAATTAAGTTATACAACCAAGCTTTCAAGCTCGGTATCTCTATGTTGCACCCCTGGACTTCCAAAGCGACAAGCCACATTTGCCCTGGGTCAGGAGGTGGGGGAGAGGGAGTCTCTTTCTGCAGCTCTTTCCTACCCAGCATCTCCCCCAGGCTCCAGCCCTGCTTCTAGACTCTTCTTCCCTCAAAGCCCACCTTTTCCTGCATGACGTCTCGGGTGCCACGTGACCCCTTACCATCAGTCCTCCCACCACTACCTTCATCCATTTTGGGCTTAATGCCCAAAACATCCTAAGAAAGCTTTCTGATTCGACTACATCATGGGGTACCTTGGTTGTCTCAGTCAGTAGAGCATGTGACTCTTGATCTTGGGGTTGTGAGTTCAAGCCCCACACCAAGTGTAGAGAGTACCAAAAATAAATAAACAAACAAACAACCTCATGAGGCTGCTCTGAAAATTAAGTGGTTTTTATGCTTTTTTGTTTGATACTTGCTACTTATTTTTCAAAGCTCTCTACCTCCTTTGACAGACACAATCCAATTCCAGAAAGTTCTTTCTGTTCGAAAGTCATAAGTTCCATCATTCGGCAACCATCACAACAGTTACTGACTCAGGCAAGAATCATCAATGGGTGATGCTAAGCTAGTGGTAAAAGTTTAATGAAGAATAGGAAACTTATACAATTATCAAGGTATTTCCCTACAAGATACTGACTCATTATAAAGGGAAAAACAGTGACTTTAGAGTGGAAAAAATAGGCAGATACCACCTTAACTAAGTGACCAAACTTCACCTCACTGGCAAGGACAGAAATGAGCCCTCTGTGACTCCCGATAGCTGTATGGACAAGAACGAGCAGCCCTTCATTTGAGGGATGTTTCTGCCAGAAATGCATAGCCTGAACCTAATTATGAGGAAATACCACATAAGCCCAAAACAAAGCGTGATCTGGGATGTTCTTTTGCTATGAAGTATATTTGTGGGACAATTGCCAAGATTTGAGTGGCTGCAGATTAATTAATAGTGTCGTATCAGTGTTAGTTTCCTGATAAGAGAATGTTTTTAGGAAATAACCACCAAAGGATTTAGGAGTAAAAGGGCATCAGGTTTGTAACTTACTCTCAAACAACAGTTCAGAAAAACTTACCGATTGATAAAGAGCACAAATCATTTGGAGAATCTGACTGAAGGACAGATCATGATTCTTTGTGCTCATTTTGGAACTTTTCTTTAAGTCTGAAGTTATGAAAAGCTAAATACATGAGTACCTAGATACCATAAGAGCACCTAGAAAGGAAGTTTGGCCTCTCTAGAATTAGAACTGGCGACAGGGCATATCCCAGATTGGGAGACCAGCTTGGTTTGAGGGGCTAGGCATCCTTCCTAAAGATCAAAGGTCTGGAAGGAGGGGAATGTGGCACTGGAGCCTCCTCCCTCCAAGAGAAAACAGAAATGAAGTCACAAGTAATTCTCCCTCTTACCTTCTGGACATTCCCCAGTAAACCCCAGACCCCCAATCTGACCACACAAGACTTTTTTGTACACATAGTTTACTATTGTGGTCTAATTGTCTTGTATCACAATCTTGTGTATAATCAAGTGACAAATAATTTTATTATAAATTTGACAAGATTCCAACCTCAATTAGGTTGTTGGTATGCTTGCCATTATTATTTAACTCAGTTTTTTAAATAGTTGCTCATTCAGGTAGTTTGGTTATTCCTTTACAAAGTCCAAGGATTGATGAGGATTCGGCTCAGGCACATTGCATTGCTTCTGTGGTATTCCAGGTTGAGAAGCTGGGACTTTCCAGAAGGCATTGTAAGCCAAGGGTTCGAGCTTGAGCTATGATGTCAGGTGGAGAAAATGGGGTTCAAATCCAGTGTGTACCTCTTCAAGGTGAAGTTGGGTGGGTCATCTTCCTTTTTTGAGGCTCTCTTCTTATCTATCAAACACAGAAAAGAAAGCCCAGTTGTCATGAGGACTTGTAGGTAAGCGTTAACATAAAACAACCCAACCTGTCCTGTTCTTCACTGGTAGTTGTGACAGAAATGCCTGGAAATCACCCTCTTCCCAGCGAACTCTGGATGAGTCAGCACTCAAGCTTGCCTCTGTAAACACCTGCAGGATCCCTCCGGCAAAGTGAACCCTCTCCTGCCTGCAACCTTTCCAGCTGTTTTTAGGTCAGTGGATGCCTGATACTATAAATAGACAGTTTAATTAAATAGAAACTTAGGAAGATGAGTGAAAGAGTTGTTTCTATGTAAACTAAGCTGAATATTTGGAAAGAGTCACAGGTAAAATGGTAAAAATGATAATTCTGCTGATTTAGGAATGATTTAGGTGGGGGTGAAGAGGCTCTGGTCAGAGACTGTGGGAGAGATGGCTTTGGGAAACTTTCCTCTGCTTCCACAAAGCTGTAACCGTAAATCAGAGAGGAGGGTTCATGGGTGTGGTTTGGGTAAGAAAGATGACACAGAAGGCCAAGCTGGGGATTCATACTCAGGGGCAATCTCCTGGCATCACCTGAGAGATGGGCAGTGAGGGAAGGAATGTGAATGCAATTTTAGGTTGAAGTTCAAGTCAAATATCTAAGGCACATTTATCACTTTTTTAAATTTCCTCTCCTTTAAACAGCTTTTTTGATTCATTAGTCCCTTAGACTAATTAGTCCCTTAGTCCACATTAGATGAAAGGCCTTCTGATGTATTTTATTAGGATCACTGCTGGTAGGTAGAAACCATTTTTGGGGCATATACAAGTAGCCCGTATTCTCCGAGGATGTTGACTGGGCTCCTTCCCAGTGGTTCCTTGTCTTTGCTGCTCATCAGCACAAGCTGGGGAGCTCTGATGATCGAGTCCCTCTCACTCCATCCCCAGACTTTGATTCAATTATCTGAGTAGGGCCTGGGTAGGTGATTCTCATGTGCCACCAGGGTGAGGGACCCCTGCTCTGTATAATTTGCAACTTGGGCCTCAGTCTGTGTCCATTTTTGCAAGAGTCAGATGAAGAGTCAGCCTCCACTCTGTTTCTCCCTGCAGAGCCAACCGGGGAGGGGCTTGTGGAGAAAATCGGTAAGACTCCCTGAGTTGCTGAGAGGAGTCTGAGCTCCTGGAGGGCAGCTCCCAGAAAAGTAAAAGGGGCATTGGGACAGTCCACACCGTGGCAATGGGATGAGTGGCAGGTCAGATGACAGGATGGGTAGGATGACATGAAGGTATGGGCTGAGATTGTCCTTCCTCATCAGCCCTTAAGTGCCAAGATCAGGCACATGAAGATGAAGATTGTGTTGGAGGAACATTTCCTTGAAGTCAGACATTTCATTTTCCTCTCAGTGCATTTCAGATGATCTTATGCACAGTCGATTCTCATTATTTGTGGTCATCACAGTCTATAAAGTTGCCACACACAGTGAATTAGCTAATACTGAACCACTGTTCCTGGGAGGAAGACAGGGCTCAGTTGCTGAGAGCCTCTGGCCATCGCATGTGCATCAATTGATGGATAAATGACCTCGTTTTGTGTGCTTCTGTTTAAAGACACTTTATTTAATGTATACTGTTGACTCACTGACATTGAACTCATGGCCAACAGCACCATAACTCACTCCCGAATAAAGCTTATCTAACACATGCCTTTCGTCCATAAGGTACATCCCAGCCTTCTTGTGCTCAGAACACTAGACAGCATTTCGGCACTACCATCAGGAGACGTTTTAAACAGTGAAATCAACACAAAGCACAAAAATGCAAAAAACCTGGCACTAAACAAATCCCCAGAGGATACGGGTTTATGGTATAAGACCTTGAAGAAGAAGACAGAGCATCGCCTTGTTTGACCTCTGTGGGGTATGTGTGCGTGAGGAGATGCAGATTGTCACTGCTGTGCTCATGTCCATGCCTGACTGTGAGAGCACTGTGAGTATTGATTTTGGGGTTATGCTTAAATTTTCGTGAGTGGGTGAATTTGCAGATATGGAATTTGAAAGAACGAGGATTGCCTATCCATACTTGGTGCCATTTCCACTACTTCCTCCTCTTGTCCTGCTCAGTCATATCCCTCACTTTCTTCAAAAGTCTGCTTTCCCTGCCAAGAGGGATCTTTGCTGATTTACAACCTTCCTCTGATCATTTGTCTGTGTTCAATTCCCATCTGAGAATACCCTTGAGACAATTCAGTCCGTCAGTCACTGAACCAACCGATACTAATGAAGTATTTTAAAGCACCCAACAGAACTTTTCTGTTTCAAGATTTTATTTTTAAGTAATCTCTACACCCAATGTGAGGCTTGAATTCACAATTCCGAGAACAACAGTCGCATGCTTTACTGTCTGAGCCAGTCAGGCATCCCCTAAATTCCCTAATAGAACTTTTGAGAAGTGTGGTGGGAGAAAGATAAATACAAGAAGGAACAACTTTCAAAGAGAGGTTTGCTATTTATTAGCAGTTGAGGAGAGAAAGTTACCATGTGAAACAAAGGCAAACCATGTTGGAAAGGACCTAGTCTAGTTTACAGTGAATGTTGCACACTACAGGTGCTCTAGATGTCTACAAAAGAAAGATACCAACGAGGTCTTTAAATAAAGCTTTTTCAAGACATGGAACTTTCATGAGACTTTTAAAATATATATATATATATATACATATATATATATATATATATGTGTGTGTGTGTGTGTTATTTATTTGACAGAGAGAGTGAGAGAGCACAAGCAGGGAGAACACCAGAGGGAGAAGGAGCAGATTCCCCGCTGAGCAGGGAACCCGATGCAGGACTCGATCCCAGGACCCTGAGATCATGACCTGAGCTGAAGGCAGACGTCTGACCATCTGAACCACCCAGGAGCCCCTAGAACTTTCATGGAACTTAAGAAATACAAATATGGAGGGTAGGTGGGGAAATTTTCAGGATATATGAATGCAGCCTGAGAAGTGGGAATGGATATTGATTCCCCGCCCCACCCCGCAAATAAGAATAATGACAGGAACCTAGGAACAGGAACCGACATACATGCTTGATGTAAGGAGTTAGAAGTGATAGAGCTGAGTGTAAGCCCAGCTCTGCCTGATGATGCTTTATTCCTTGTTCTGTCAAAAAATTTTCCCAAAACCACTGACCGGACACTCCAGATGGATGAACCAGCACCAAATATTTTGTGTCTCAATCACATGTCTTTTGTCAGGATCTCAAGGACTCATTGGTAATAGTAGCTATTTTAATTTAGGGCCAATATATTTGAGAGGTCATCCTGAAGAAAGGTCCAAGAAACGGGGTCTCAGGTAGTGTGTTACTCCATAGGATCCATAACGGATTTCACTCACACATTCAATACTTTCCAACACGTAACCCACCCCCTCCTCTTTAGCAGCAAACTAAGCAGCTACATACTAGTGAACATCACAGGTATAAACTATCCTACTTCTTCTTGTTGCCTCAGGCAATGCTTTGCAAACCTTCGCTGTCTGTTACCGGTAATCAACTACTGCTATAGAGGATTCTGTTATGGTGGTTACCTGACCATGGCCCTAGCCTCGGGGGGAACCAGCCTCCTAAGAATGTTGTTAATAACCCACACTTACATGGTCAATTAATCTACAGTAAAGAGGGTAAGAATATCCATTGTGGGAAAAGACAGTCTCTTCAATAAATTGTACTGGGGGAAAAAAAAAAACAGCCACGTGCAAAAGAATGAAACTGGTCCACTTTCTTACATCATACACAAAAATAAACTCAAAATGGATTAAAGACCTAAATGTAAGACCTGAAACCATAAAACTCCTAGGAGAAAACATAGGCAGTAAACTCTTGGACATCAGCTAGAGCTGTTTTTCTAGATATGCCTCCTGAGGCAAGGGAAACAAAAGCAAAAATAAACTATTGGGACTTCATCAAAATAAAAAGCCTCTGCACAGCAAAGGAAACCACCATCATGATGAAAAGGCAACCTCTTGAATAGAAAAGGATATTTGCAGATGATATATCTGATTCAAAATATATAAAGAACTTATACAACTCAACACCAAAAAAACCCAAAACAAAACAAAACAAAAAAACACCCCAAATAATCCGATTAAAAAATGGGCAGAGGTGAGCCTGGTAGTGGGTATTAAGGAGGGCACATATTGCATGGAGCACTAGGTGTCATACATAAACAATGAATCTTGGAACACTGAAAAGGTAAAATTTAAAAAAAATGGACAGGAAATCTGAACAGGTATTTTTCCAAAGAAGACATACAGATGGCCAGCAGACACATGAAAAGATGCTCAACATCACTAATCTTCAGGGAAATAAAATTAACACCCCAATGAGAGCACCTCACACCTGTAAGAATGGCTAAAATCAAAAAAGCAAGAAATAACAGATGTTGGTGAGGATGTGGAGAAAAAGGAACCTTCATACACTGTTGGTGGGAATGTAAACTGATGCACCCACTGTGGAAAACAGTATGGAGGTTCCTCAAAAAATTAAAAATAGTTTGTATGTGCACACACACAATAGAACATTATTCAGCCATAAAAATAGGAAAAGATCTTGTCATTTCTGACAACATGGATGGATCTATAGGGCATTGTGCTAAGTGAAATAAGTCAGACTGAGAAAGACAAATATCATATGATTTCACTTTTTTGTGGAATCTAAAAAATAAAACAAATGAACAAACAAAGCAGAAACAGACCCCTAAATACAGAGGACAAACTGATGGTTACCAGAGGAGATGGGGGTGGTGTTGGGCAAAAGAGGTGAAGGGGAGTGGGAACTAACAGGCTTCCAGTTATGGAATGAATAAGTCATGGGAATGAAAAGTACAGCATAGGGAATATAGTCAATGATATTGTAATAGTGTTGTATGATAGCAGATTATAACTACACTAGTGGTGAGCATAGCATTAACATATAGACTTGTTGAATTACCATTAATGTAACACTGTGTGTCAACTACAGTTTGATTTTTAATTTAAAAAAATTTTTAAGATTATTTATTCAATTATTTGAGACAGAGAGAGCATGCCCCGGGTGCGTGGCGCACAAGCAGGGGGGAGGGGCAGAGAGGAGAGGGAGAAGCAGATTCCCTGCTCAGCAGGAAGCCCTACGAGGGGCTCAATCCCAGGACCCTGGGATCAAGACCCCAGCTGAAGGCAGACACTTAACCGACTTGGCCATCCAGGCGCCCCTATACTGTGACTTAAAAGAACAATAATTTAAAGAAAGAAGAACATATTAATGAAAGGTAATCAATCTAAAGGGCTTAGCAAAATGTCTGGCACCTGATAGGCCCTATGTGTTTGCTGTTATTAATACAAAGAGGAAATCTACAGGGCACTGTTTATTTCCCTGTAAATTCTACACTGCAGCGTAATGTTGGGATCCTAGTGAATCTCGCTTAGAACAATTGGTCATCCGCTGTGACTGGGACTAATATTACAATTTTGGATTTCTATGTGGCATTTACCGAGTTGGAACATGGGCTTGACGATGCAATCATTCTTTCCACAAACACTGATTATGCGCTTGCTGTGTGCCACGCACTGTGCTCCATGCGGGGAGAGAGAGAGCGCAGGAATGAACGGGTTAACAGCTACCATCACTGTGTTCTAGGCACAGTGAGAACCCTTTACAGAAGGCATTTCATCCTCCCAGTGGCCTCCGAGGTGGGCACCCTCATCTCCATTTTCCTGGGAGGAAATCGAAGTTTTGAGAACTGAGTAATTTGACAGGCCATTCAACTCCATAGTCACCCTCCGCCCCAACTCTATACGCGGTACATCCCCGTGCACAACCTTAAGGAGCTTACTCTGTACTGATTACTAAGAACTCAGTGAGACCCTGAACACCCACTCGGCACAACTCATCCCTCTTGCTTGAGAACTCCAGATGTGGGGGATCACAGCGTGCCCCCTCTGCTGCCAGGGGCACCTCACTTCCTGACAATACGGAGTAGGATGCAAAAGAAGCAAAGGAGACGCGAGAGGTTTTCTCGCCAGGCTACCACGTCCAGGCTCCGGAGATCTCCTGGGAAGATCCTTCTGTCCCCGTCACAGGAGGATGTTGGGCCCCAGCGGCTCCACATTCTCGAGCACCACGATGAGAGGCTAAGTTTCTCTGCCATCAAAGCTCGCGCGACGGCCACACCAAAGACCCAAACCTTGGGCAGGGGCCAAACGGTCACTTCCCCGCCCTCCCGGCGCAGTATGCAAATCCGAGCACCAGGAAGTAGCTGGGACCTCTCGGCCGAGCCCAGCGACAGCCAGTTCCTCTCCCGCCGCTCCGGGCAGTCCGCCGCTCGATCCCCTGCCGTGGCGCCTCTGGGCCCGACGCGCTGCAGCCTCCAGCCCGCGGCAGGCGGGGCGGCCGCGCCACCCAGGGCCCCGAGCCCGCAGCCTGCCCTGCGCGGGCCCCGCGGGGCCGCCCCGTCGCGCCCCCCGCTCTGAACTCGAGTCACCGTGGAGCGCCGCCGCCGCCGCCCCGCAACTTTCACCCGGAGCTGGTGAGTCCCAAGGGCGAGTCCTGGGGTGGGCGCGGACGCCGGGGCGGGGCGGGCGGGAGCGGCGGCGGTGCCACTGGCCGGAGTCCCGTGTGCCCCGGCGGCCCTGGGCCGGGGGTTGGGGGTGGCCGCTGGCGCGCGCCGCCTCCTGGCAGCACGGGCGCGGGCGCGGGCCCGGGCGGTGAGGGCACCCAGGTGCCTCCAGCCTGTGGGTGGCCGGGCCCTGGGGAGCGGGGGACGCGGGGGCGGGCAGCTCCGCAGGTGTCCTTCCCGCGGCGGCGCACACGGGGGCGGTGGGAGGTGTGGGCGCCGACCAGAGGGATGGTTGCGGTCCCAGTTCTGGCCACTATCGGTGCGCCCCGGGGAAGCCCATCTCCGCGCAGAGCGGGCGCGCGGCGGGGATCCTGGCGGGGACTCCTCCGGTTGCACAGTTCGGTCTCCCCGCTGGGACCCGGGCTCCCCGAGGTGAGGGATGGGACTCGGCTTGGGCTGTCTGCCAGGCCCGCGGGCAGCTGCACTCCGCGGGAGCACCGGGCGGGAGCGTGACGTCGAGGGGCTGCGGCAAAGGCTGGTGCGCACCCTCCCGCTGAGCCCGGCGCCTCCGGGCCTGCAGACCAGCAGTCCCGTGCCTTAGCCGGCAGAGAGGAAGCGAGAGTTATTTTAAGAATTCAGGGGTTGCCTTTCCTTCGCCCTGGGGGAAGGGTGTAAGCGTCAGTTCCCGCTTTCCTGCGTTATCTCGGCCCAGTGCGGAGTCTTCTCCAAGCTGTGCATTTGTAACGTTCCTACTAATAGCTGACGTGGTCGTCTGGTTGTATTTCCTTGAGTGTGTGTATGTGTGTGTGTTTGAATTATCCCAAACCCACCCAGCTTCTTTGCCAGAAACCCCAGTTGAATCTGGGCCTTGCAGTTTCCTAGCTGAGCGTCAACTTGGGCCTATTATTGAAATTACCTTTGTGGGTTTTTTTCATCTCTGAGAGAACATGTTTACCTTCGGAGCTATTTATTGCATGTAAAGCCCCAAGCGCATACACAGGCTTTCCATAAATGGCGCTGTTATTAATACACTGCAAATAATTCTATCCATTAAAGCAGGGTTCCCTGGTTCTTTGCAGTTTGTTGATTTTAAACCTGGAACTTCGTATCTGATTCAGCCATCTGACCTTCCTAGTAAAGCTGCTTAATAAATACACCAGAGATTTGCTGTCTGTGAAGCTACATCTGGGAATCTCACTCACCCTGAGCACTAGCTCTTAAGGATGTTTGGCTTTCTTCTGATTTGTTGGCTGCTCCCCATGCTGCCTGTAGGGTTTAGGAGGGCAGGCCTATTTGTCCCTGCATAGGTGAAAGCTAAGGGGAATAGGCACTGAAGGAGTATAGGAATTTCCTAAGTCCCCAGAAGCCCTTCCTGAGTAAGCTAACTTTGCTGGAAAAGGGTGGGATTTAGTTAGTCCTGGGTTTTCCTTTTGAGGTAAGGAGATAAATGTCTTGAGGCTTGAAGAAATTTAATTTGATCCCAAGGGACTTTTGGTGACCAGGCCTCTTTGGATGCAGAGTAGGGTAAAACCCTCTTCCTGAGTGAAGGGTAGAGGTCAGCCCGTTTAAGGAAAGAGAAAACAGGAGCTGGAAAACCTAAATTTGGGTCTCTCCCATCATTGACCAGAGCTGTGATATGGAATAAGTTGGGTTAATGACTTGGGCCATTTATGCAGCCAACATTTCCTTCACAGCAGTAATCAGAGTTATATTCTGATTTGTCCGTGTGTGTCTAGTCTGTTTTCACCACTGCAGTGAAAGCTCTCTGAAAACAACCGTCTTGTCCAAAATGCTAGCTAACCCCAATGCCTATCATGCAGTCAGGATTTCTTGGAAGAGGGAATGAAGGTTGTCTCTGAGTTTGGCTCTGTGCAAGGCCAAAGAACAAGGCTGGTCCCTTAGGCATTTGAAGCCCTCTGGTCTCTCTTTTCTGGTTTCTAAAACAGGGATTTTTGACTGACTAGTTAACCCAGTATCAGTGTTCTAAGTGGGAATCTCTACACAGGACAATTTACTCTGCTGTTTTTCTGGGGCCAAGGGCTTGACCTGGAGTGGTGAGATGTAGCTTGCAAAAGTAATTCGTCCAATCAAAAAGACCTACTTTATTTTAGAGTCATAGATGTTGCCAAGATATATGAAGACTTTGCAATATCTCCCCACCGCCGAACACCAGGGTGTTATTGTTTTTTGTTTTTTTTTTTTTAGTAGAAAAGTGGTCCACGGTTTTGTGAAGCTATGACTCTCTAAGCCCCCTTAGTTCCATTCTATTTGTATTAAAAAATAAATCACCAAAACATCTGAGATGTCAGTTGGTTCAAATGAATACACAGAGATGTAATTTAACAACCTTAAAGGATATTGTCCATAAACCCATACAAATGTAAATCAGTATAAATAAGAATACAATGTGTACATGTCTATAGTATGAAAAGTTGTTACATCTCGCTCACACTGCTGATCCCAATGACCTCCATGTCCTCAGGCATGGATAGTATTAACATTGAAAGGTCACTACAATCATTAGTTGGGACACTGACCAATGACTCATTGATGACAGAGGTGGCCTCAGATCACTCTTGGGCTCTACCCAGCAGTGACTGTGCTCACACCTTTTGCTTGTCGGAAGCGATTCCTGAGAATTGCTGATTCCAGTGTCAAAAGCCTTTCTGAGCTCTGATTTCATTTGAACCTCCCATGGATCCCAGGGTAGGCAGGGACAGGTACAAAAAAAAAGAGGTTTGGTGTCATGTCCAAAGTTATAGACCTGGTTAAGTGGCACCACTGGGCAGAATTGGTATGTTTTCTGGCTCCAACTTTAGAGTGTTCCCCACTTTTCTGCCTTTGCTTCTGTAGTAGGTACTCAATTACATAAAAGAAATTATCACTTAATAAACATTTTTAAACAGGGAAACACAAGGTAATTTTCTTCAATGACTTGGTAATTGTACCATCAAGCAGGGCACTAAAGGCATACTCAGGGAGGTGAGTTTCTGTGCCTTTCAGCACTGCTTCCTGCTTGGGGAGGGGGTAGCCCTGGTAACGGCCAAGGTGACAGCTATATGGGCTGTTGTCCAAACAGCTCTAGTGACTGTCTTGGGGCTATCGGGGCTATTGGTTCAAAAAGAAACACCCAGGTAACACTTTACCAAAGGATTACCTGCAGCCGCTACTAGAAGTTCCTTCCCTGAAGCATGCAAGCCTCCTTGTGTGGTTGTTAGAACAGTGAGAGCATCATTTGCAGTGAAAATATAAAGCAGGGGAGACAGGATCCATAAGATGCTCATTAAAATATGCACTCCTTAATTTAAAAAAAAAAAAATAAAATAAAATAAAATATGCACTCCTTTACTGAGCACCTGCTATGAGCCAGGCGCCCCTCAAAGCCCACACTTTTACAATGGACACACACTGCCTACCATCTCTAAAGATTGGTGACGAAGAGAAGGACATACAAGAGGAAGTTTCTTTTTTTTTTTTTTTTCCAGTCAGAACTATTGAAAGATTTCTTACAGCTGCCCAGTTTCCTGATACTTAAATTGTGAAATGATGAGTTGACTCTATCATCATTTCTGAAATTTATTTTGAGTAAGTTCCCATTTAGGGGAGAAGCCCAAGTGTAGACAATGTATGGGAATCTGCCAGTTGAGGAATTAGAATTTTTGGAATAGCCCCATTTCAAGACTTGGACCTTCTTTTGGATATCTTTGGCTTAAGTTAGCTGGAAGGGCTGTCTCGTAATTTAGAAGAGCAAGTTCAAATAATGACTTGGGATGATGTGTTAAAAAGGTACGTCCATGCTGACAAGTTGCAGGGCCAGAGAATATAGCCTTTGTTCTTTATTCTTGGACTTTTCCCTCAACCTTGTTCTGTGCTTCACTTTCCCTTAGTACTGTCAACGTTCCTTATCTGTCACAAAACTATTTCTTGAAAGTTCTATTTGCCATCGGGATGTCATTTTCATTTATATAGAATTCTTTCAGAGTTTTATTATTTGACTGTCTTGGTTAACCTTCACATATTCCCAGTCTCCCTTCTCTGGCCCCTCTCGTCAGCTCTCTGCCTGTCCCCTTTCAAGGTCCCCAAACCATGAGTTGACACGATAGGAGCTGAGCATTTATGGGAAGAGATTATTGGTTTGTGTTGTTGTAACTGTTCATTTCTTGTGATGCTGACTTATATAAATGATGTCCGGTAAAATTATATGAATAAGGATACCTTTACAGAATCCACCTGAGAGGGTGTTTCTTAACGTTCTAGGCTCTGCCCCCATTGGCTTGTAGAACACTGGGCAGAGGTCTGAGCTATTCCTGTAGCTCAGACAGTCTTTTAAATCTGTCTTCTCTGCTTTTGACGGTTCACACCTCAGGCAAGTCAGATAATACAGTGTCTGCCCACTCCCATCCTTCTGTGAACATCTGAACTCACTCTTGATCCCAAGCCATGCTGATTGAAAGGTCTTTGCCAACATGTCGCTCCAGCCCTCTTTCCTCTATCTGTTGGTACAACATCGGGTGGGGAGCTGTCACGACTTCCTTGGGCCCACTTTTTAGCACTGGTGAGGTGATCTGCATCCATTCTGCCTCCAACTAATGCAATGATGTCTTCTTGGCTTTGGGGCCTTTGGGGTGCCTCTGCTCTTCCTGTAAATGTTAACCCCCACGGGGGTGAGGGGAACAGAGAAGCTCGTCTCAGAGAGACCCTCTGGAGAGGGAGGACCACTTCTGCTTTCCACGGGGAAGCTGTGTCACGGAGAGCAGAACTGTAGCCAGCGGCCTGACAGGAGGCCCGAGGGAGGGGGCCGGCAAGGAAGTGATACTTCCTCCTGCTTCAAAGGCCCCAGACCCAGTCATTTGCCTGCAGCCCCACCTTCCTTACCATAGAACACGGCTTTTTCCTCAGGGTTCTTTCTACCACCTTCTACTCTGTTCATTTTCAGTTTGCCCCTGAGAGAGGGGGAGGGAGGAAAAGAATAAATGTAGTCACCACTGGAGAGCCTTCTGAGGTGAAGCCCATGGTGGCCATGCTTGATTTTTCAACATCAGAAAGATGTACCTTTTGATATTCATCATCATGGAAACCATTGTGAAAATCTTAGTGGGTGTTTTGAAATCTTCTTATGTTCAGGCAATAAAATAATTTCTTAATCTAGTTATAATGGTTCAGTTCTATTTTTAAAATTATTTAAGCTCTATCCTCTAGTTTTTGGGGATACAACAGTGACTTTCATGCTTCTTTGACGACACCCCATATCAAAAAACATGTTTTATCTTGTGCCTGAATGCAAAGAAGAAAAGAGAAAGAAAGAAACACAATTTGGTAAAGAATGCCTCCTTCTAGCTCATTGGGTAGTATGACCCAGAGCAATCCCTTTGAGACCAGCAGCATGGAAGAGTCTATTAGAGTTTAAAACCCATGGGGGAGGGGCGCCTGGGTGTCTCAGTGGGTTAAACCTCTGCCTTCCTCTCAGGTCATGATCTCAGGGTTCTGGGATGGAGCCCTGCATCCTGCGGGCTCTCTGCTCAGCAGGGAGCCTGCTTCCCCTCTCTCTCTGCCTGTCTCTAATAAATAAACAACATCTTTAAAAAATAAATAAATAAACCCATGGGGGAGCCCAGAATTCCACAAACTCCAGTCCAATAGGAGGCTTATTAAGCAAATACAAATTAAGATACATCCATAGCAATGGAACACCTTGAATATATCTTTAAACATAGTATTAAATTACATTACTAAAATGAAAGACGTTTTTAAAAAGTTGAATCACTATATTGTACACCAGAAACTAATATAACATTGTATGTTAACTCTGCTGGAATTAAAATTTAAAAAATAAAAATAAATAAATTAACAAAATAAAAAAATAAAAGGTTTAACACATATGTGTAGGTAACATGATGCTCTTTCTGAAATAAAATATGCATTGGTGGGACACTAATCTGTAAGCTATGCATATCAGTAGTTATACTAAAGTTTTAATAGTGATTATTTCTGCGTTATGGGTGAATGCTGGTTTTTTTGCCTTTGTACATCTTTATTTTTAAATTTTTTTAGTTTTTAAAATTTGTATTTATTTTTAAAAATATTTTATGTATGTATGTATGTATGTATGTATGTATTTCAGACAGAGAAAGAGAGAGAGCATGAGTGGGGGCAGGAACAGAAAGAGGGAGAAGGGAGCCTGATGCAAGGCTTGACCCCAAGACCCCAGCATCCTGGGACCATGACCTGAGCTGAAGGCAGCCACTTAACTGAGTGAGCCACCCAGGTGCCCCACATCTTTATTTCTTTTAAAAAGAGAATCACTTACATGATTTGAAAATAGCAGTATAATGAGTGATGACACGAAGCCAGTGTGAGTGCAAGGGAAAGGGAAGAGCAATCAGAAAACACTGGGGCAAAAGTGGCCACTCTGGCCCTTGTGTGGATATAATTGTAAGCAGGCCTGCCCTGGAGGAATTTATGCACTGTGAAATGTTGTAAATAGATATAACATTTTCTTTTTCTTTCTTACTTTTTAAAAAGATTTTATTTATTTATTTGAAACAAAGAAAGAGCGTGTGCGCATAGTGGAGCAGAGGGCGAGTGAGAGGTGGGGCTCCATCCCTAGACCACCACCTGAGCTGATTGCAGACGCCTAACCCACTGAGCCACCCAGGTGCCCCAGATATAACATTTTCTTAAGGGAATGTCCACTTCTTATGTTTAGTTGTATTTAGTATGGAACTTATTTCTTGAGTAACTTGTGCAGGAATCATTCCAAGACCCAAGAACTTGTTGTAGTAAGGTGGCATTTGGCGCAGAAAATCATTGCCCAGAATACGAAATGTTGGATTATATTGTGTAAAAGGGAGACTCATTGGAGCCTTTTGGTGAGAAGCCAATTTTGTTTCCATCACAGTCAACTTACTGCCTAGACTCTTGGCTGCATATGGTGCTGCCAAATGATGAAGAGATAGTGAGCACTCGTTGACTACTCTGAATTAGGTGGATGATTTGCCCAGGAGCTAACAGGCGCTTCCACAGAGATTAATTTGGGGTTGAAAAGTAACAGTTATTGTTGTTTTACATGACATCGGAAGGCTTAAGGTTGTAGTCACTAACACGTAGGTACTTGATCCCTGTCCTAAATGGTCATCTTACCCAACATACTCTTGGTAATGGTAGCACTGTTGAAGAAGTAAGCAGTTAATTTGGAGTTGAGGTCTAAGTTTCTGTGGTATTTAAAAGGAGAATATGTTGTAAAGCAGCAGCTTGATATTGGGATCATGTTTATGATATATAAGTTAGTTTATCAAAAGAATTACCATAACTAGGAATGGCAGTATTTGGTCAAATGGCATGATTTGGCAATGATGCCAGCAACTACCTTACATAATCAGATACGTCAGACTGATCATCTGTTGTATTCAGTGCCTTTGAGGGATGATTAATTTGATGGGAGATAATATAAAATGGTAAAAAGAAAATGGGCTTCCAAGTTAAACAGATCTGAGTGCCTGTCTTGGTTCCCCTGCTTATGACTTTAGGTAAGTTACTTATGCTCACCATTTAGTAATACCCAAGTCTGTGGTGGTGATTGGCAGAGCTCTAATCTCCTAATGCTGTTTCTGGTACACAGTAGGTACAGAATAAAAGGGACTGCATCCTTAAATAATGAGAGGCTTCATGAGAGAGTGACAGACATATAGCATAATAGACACAGTCCCTGTCTTCAAATGAAATTTTAATACAGGGTTCATGGTCATCAATATAATCAAATGAGCACTGTAAGAGTTGGTTTTTGTCTCTCTAAACAAAAGCCTTGCTGTTGTCTCTCTGGTTAATGGGCCACATTGGCTTTTTGAATTGTTCCAAACTTAATGGATTAAAATGTATATAAAAAAGAACCTCTAACAAGTTAAATCTCCTAACTGCCTGTGTATCTTTTACTTTATGGAGTTCAGTTATTTTTTAAAGTTTTAAATGAATTATTATGAATATATTACCAAATGAATTAATATAACCACTAAATGAGAATTGTAATTTTCCTTCAATTTGTTTACATGTGGATAATCTTTCTAAAGTCTAGTAGAAAAAAAATTTCTGAGCATTTTAGTGAATGACCCTCAAATGTTACTTTGTTGCTATGGTTGTAAGTCTTCAGCAAAGATAGGACTATACAATTAAACAAGTGACATGGCCCATCTGGTGTCACGTGTCAACCCTTGGGCTCTTGATGCCACCTCTCTGCCTTGGTATTTGATAGTTGAATCATAGAATCTTGTAGAAGGAGGAGATTCTGGTGGTGTGTCTTAAGATAACCCTTAGCAGGTAGTCACTTTCCCTTGAACCTAAGGTCTCAAATGTTAGTTTCTTCCCAGGTTTATCCTAATGCAGGTTGTGGAAGCCACATAATGAGAAGCACAAGGACCAGGATAAGGTGCTCAAAGTGGCCCATTTCATTTGTGGACAGCTGTGGGTATTAGAAAGCTCTCTCTATCATGCTATAATATTTCATCTCCATAATTTCTGCCTTCTGCTTCTAGTTCTGCCTTCTAGCACTGTTTTGATACATTTGAAGCTGTGGCTGTCACTTTGGGATATGGAAGGACATTATCGATTCCCTGTCCACCCAGCGCCATCACTCTACCTCTCTTCCTAACAGAACCCAGATTGTTTCAGGATCCATCTTCTCTGTGGAAGGCTCAGCAGAAGTTTTCTCTGTCCCCATTGATAGGGTGGCCCTAACTGGTCAGAGGCTCTTCCTCTGGTTGGTTCATAAATGGGTGTACTTTGGGTTGGATAAAATCAGTAAAGCAAAGTAATGTTCCATAGATGGTCCCAAGATATAAATAGAAAAGGAGTGGGAGGGGGGAAGAGAAGAGAAGTGAGAGATAAATGAGGAATAAAGAAACAAAATAAACCTCATGCGAGAGTCAAGAAATTGGAAGAAAAATACTGTAAGTTATCTTGATTGCTAATTTGTAATGTGCACAGTATGTGGTTGTCTACTCTGTATTCTTTTTTTCTCTAGTCACATAGACTGGCATGGGATTATTAGTAATTACTGGGTTTCTGTAACTACAATTTATTTTTCAGATGTCTATTTATTGAGTATTGTGTGTTGAACATTTTAGTGGGTGCTCTGGGGAAAACAAACATTGGATGTGTGAGATTCCTATCCTTAAGAGTTCATTGTACTCTTTTCTCTCTGGCTGGTTCACTGATCACAAGGCTGACAAATTAATATGCCATAAGGTAGGATAGGAACCTTGCTCAGGAGGTCCCTGGGCATCTTAATCAGTGCCCAGAAACCAATACCTTTGGGAAGAAAGAAGGCAGCATATGAGGTGTATAGAACACAGGATGTGGAATTATCACCTTTGGGCTCAAATTCCAGTTCTGTCCCTTCCTAGCTGTGGGACTGCTGACAGGCTGCTGGCCTTGTTAGCCCCAGGGCCCCCCCGGTTTTGAGGATTCCAAGATGCAATGGATTCAGAACTAGCTACACGTGAAGCATGGAGTCAGTGGTTGTCGTGAAATCGTTAGTATCAAAAGAAGTTACCTAGCTGCTACCAGAACAACAAAAACAGAAACCGGAAGATAGCAAGTGTCGGTGAGGATGTGGAAAAACTGGAACTCTTGTGCACTGCTAGCAGGAATGTGGGTCGGTGCAGCTACTGTGGAAACCATGGCGGCAGTTCCTCAAAAAATTAAACATAGAATTACCGTATGACCCGGCAATTCTGTTTTGGTATATACCCCCCAAAATTGATAGCAGGGTCTCAAAGGATTGTTGTATACCTGTGTTCATAGCAGCATTATTCTCAAGAGCTGAGGGGTGGAAGCAACCCAAGTGTCCATCAGCAGATGCGTGGACAAACAAAATGTGGGATATACATACATTGGAATATTATTCAGCCTTAAAAAGAACATTCTGACACGTGCTAAATGGTGGATGAACCTTGAGAGAATAGAATAAGAGGGTAAGAGCCAGTCACAAAAGGACAAAGACAGAGTTCCCTGACATAAGTTGGAGTTACATCCAAAGAAACCCATGCATTTCATATGCACTAACATGCTGAACGTCAGAACTGAGCCTCGCCTGCCTGAAATGTACTCAGAACACTTAACGTTGGCCGATATCATCTAATGAAAGTCTCTTTCATAATAAGGTGTTGAATATCCCATGTAATGTATTGAATAACATACTGCTTGTTGCTAGCCTGTGAAATGATCCCAGTTCATGATTCCAGGTGCGGTTTCTACTGAATGCATATCATTTTTGCACCATTGTAGAGTAAAAAAATCATAGATCAGGGACCAACTGTATTGTATGATTTCGCTCACCTGAGTTCCTCCTGGAGAAGTCAGATTCATGGAGACAGAAAGTAGAACGGTGGGTTATCGGAGGCTGGGGGAGGAGCACACAGGAGTACATGTTTAACAGCTTTAGAGTTTTAGTTTTGCAAGATGAAAAGAGTTCTGGAAGTGGATGGTGGTGATAGTAACACGAGAGGAATGAACTTAATGCTGCTGAATTGTACACTTAAGAACTGTTCAAATGTCAATGTGTGTGTTTTATCACAATTTAAAAAATGAAAAAAAAAATTTAAAGATCTTTTATTTATTTATTTGAGAGAGAGAAAGATCACAAGAGGGGAGAGGGTCTGAGGGAGAAGCAGACTCTGCGGAGTGGGGAGCCCAACACAGGGCTCGATCCTGAAACTCTGGGATAATGGCCTGAACAGAAGGTAGACCGTTACCCCTCTGAGCCACCCAGGACCCTCATTGGGTCCCCTGCAGGACCTTTTAGAACAGGTTGGACTAGATGGCTCTAAAAGGTGCTTTCTGATTTGACCATGCTGTTTTTTTCTGGCCACATACTCACCGATTCCATATTGTAGGGAAGACTGTTACTGATGGAATTTTTTCTCCTAGGTTCAAAGGAGGAGCTTTTTTAAAAGCTTTCCCCAGGCAGGAGTGGTCTTTTTCTTTTAATTGGAGATTAACATACATAGAGCAAAGCAGCTTAAAGCCAACCCTTGTGTAACCAACCCCGCACCCCAGCTCAAAAAGCAGATCGGGGCCCAGCCCAGCCCAGCCCAGCCCAGCGTCTCCCTGTGGCACCCCCAAACAATACTCGCTTCCCTCAAAGGCATCTCTCGTCCCGTTCCTTGTTTTAATTTAGTTTCCAGTGTCGGCTTTTTAACAATAAGGTGTAAGCAACTGAAAAGCGGTACAAAGCCATTTGGTTTGGCAGATAAACAGATTTTCAAGCTGTGGGTTTGGCAGGCACTGGCCTCTCTCCCCCGTGTGTGGAATGACTGCAGTTCAATCAGAGAGCAAGTCCTTGTCCTGTTTCAGACCCTGGCTATTCAGCTGCAAAAATTCTCACAGGGGAGTTTGATCAGAGCCTCATTTAAAGACCTTTTTATTCAACCATTAGTTAGTAAAATTAGGCGGTCCTAGCCACATACAGCTTGCTTTTCTGCCCATCTCTGCCCAGCTAAGAGAATTTATAAATGCAAAGATGTAAATGTGGGTGTGATAAACGTGGTTTCCAGTGACTCTCCTGTAATCAAACATCCTGCTGTGTGCCACAAAGCCAACCTGTGCGCAGACATTGGAAAGAACTAATAGTTTTGGGAATTCCATAATGCTATTCCTCAGGAAAATAGAACTTCTTTTTCTGACATGAAGGTGCACAGTACCCTTATTACTGACTGTTGTGGCTCACGTAGTTTTGGCATTTATTTTTGTTGGAGGGGAGAGAGAGCCAAGATTTGACCTGTGGAATATATTAACCCATGAAGGAATGCTTCATTTATTCATCATTCAGAAAACAGTTCGTGGGCATTCAGCACTCATGGATATGTAAGCATATGACCCATGGTCACATCCATTTTGCTCTAAATGGCAGAATTGTGCCATATAGACTCAGGAAGTACAAACATTTTAAAAAGTAGAATGAGGAGTACAAGTTTCTAGCTCATGTGAAAAGGGAAGAACACATGCAATACTGAAGTGAGGTCTTCCTGTGAGAAAGTCACAGGCTGTGGTCCGGGTCAAGGTCTGGGGGAACCACACGCCAGGAGGGCAGGAGGAGCCCAAGGTTTGACTGCCTGCAGCCTGCAGCCTTTGGCCACAGCGTCTGAGCGTGGCCTCTCAGTGCTCTCACCACGTACATCTCTTGGCAGCTGCGGGCACTACAGAAGATTTGAAGACAGACTGAAGTCTGGAAATGGAGGGAGGGCAGGGCTAGGCCCAGGAGTCTGACCACAGCAGGACCATTTTTGGGTAAGACGTGTGTTCTTCCGTTGAGGACCAACAAAGTGGAGAAGCAACTTAGCAGGATTCCTTACTTACCCAACTGAAGAACTAGGGGCATGCACCAGTGGAAGTATGGTCACTTGCGAGGAATGGGGTGGCCATGGCATGAACTTTGGAGTGTCTGAGAAACAGGGTGATGTCATGGTTTCATAGATTCAGGAGTCAGGACTTGGGTTCTAATCCATGGATGTCCTGCTCTTGGCTCAAGTCTGGAGCTGAAGCCGCTTTCCATTCCCAAGTCAGTAATGATATGCTTGTCTCCTACTGTAGCCCATTGTTGCAGAGATGAAATGGGGTAATAGACCTGAAAGGCCTGGGCTAAATCTAACTCACCACACACTTGTGGCTGTTGTTTGGGGCTCAACTTCACTATCCCTGGCCTTTTCTTTCTTTCTTTCTTTCTTTCTTTCTTTCTTTCTTTCTTTCTTTCTTTCTTCTTTTTTTCAGGCAAAAGACAAAGGGAAAACATTTTCTTTTATTATTAGGTTGTCCTTAAGCATGAGAAGTAAAGCAGTTAAAAAAAAAAGAAGAGCTAGTTTTATGGGTAAAGAAACAGAGGGAATGAAAACCTTGCCAAATTTGGTCAAGGTTCATCCTTAGGCTCCCTCATCTCGTTTTAAATGCCCTGGTTGGAGGACCCCAGTGAAATCATTGGTGTGAGTAGTTCCAGGGAGTCCTGTGCCCTGGCCGGAGAGGGGGTTCCATGCAGGCTCTTTCTCCATGCAAACCTTCTCATTGACCTTGGAGCAACCTTGACCTATTCCCTCCCGACAAGGAGATGAGGGACAAGTCTTAGTACATTGGCCTTGATTCATGTGACTCCTATCATGCCATATAAATGAAAATCCAGATTTTAGGCTAAGGAAAATGGTCTTCTCTATGGTATCTTAAAAGATACTTTTTCTCCTTCTAATAATAGATTACATGTTGCTTGACATCTTGCTGAATTAAAAACACTTTGAGATCAGGAACAAGCTTCTCAGATGCTAAGCAGACCTCTGAGTTCACCTGTGGCATTCAGGAGGGGCTTGACTGCATGACCCCACCTTACTACCTTGACTTTCTCCCCATGTAATAAAAAATGTACTACTTAATATGTGCTCCAAGATATTTCAAAATCCCCTTGGTAGAGAGATGTAGCACTCAGCCATCAGAATAACTTTTAAGATCAATAAACATTTTTTAAAGAGTAACAAATTTAAATGAAAGTAGATTTGCTTTTAAGACACAATTGAAGTTTTTTTTTTTTTTTAAGTTGACTTTTAAATTTTGCTCTACAGTTCTGTGATTTTAAATAAATGTATACGTTCATTCAACCACCATCATAATAAGGATGCGGAATATTCTATCAGCCCCCGGCGTCTGGCAACTGTTGATCTGCTCTCTGTCACTGTTTTGCCTTTTTCAGAATGTAATAGAAATAGAATCCTACTGTCTGTGACCCTTTTTACAGTATGGCCTTATTGAAATATAATTCATGTACCATATAATTTACCTATTTAAGGTATGCAGTTCAGGGAGTTTTAATTCATTCACAGAAGTGAGTAGCCATTACCACAGTCAACTTAAGAACATTTTGATAACACCTTAGAGAAATACTGTACCCACGAGCAGTCACTGTCCATTTCCCCCAACCCCCCTGAACCTCGCTTGCCCTGGGCAGCCACCACTCATCCACTTTCTTTTCATATAGATTCCAGGCAACTGTTTTTAATGCTGTTTTGTGCATGGCTTTTAATGTTTCCCAGACTGAACTGTTTCCAGTTTTGTTAATTTAACATTGCAGACTTTCTAGGTGTAATTCACAATGCAGTTTCTATAAAGCTCAATATTGTTAGCTGGGTGAGAACCTTTATTCTGTCTTTTATCAAGAAGGATACTCAAAGTAGTTTTTTTCCTTTTAGATCTTCAACCTAAAATAAATAAAGTTCCTCTCCAAGAGAAGACTCTAAGATTGTAAAGGGCAGTGTTATTAACACTGGAACATAAATCATTTGGGAGGGAATCCTGGAAAGCTGAGCTTTAAATTCTGAGGGTAAACTGGGCATTTTGCCCTGCCGCATTCTGCTGTCCAGCCCTCCCTGCTGCCCGAGGGGGATGGCGATGCTTTTAACTACCAGGTTTACTTTGTGGGGAGGTGGGCTCTGGAAGCCCGAGCTCCCCCACCTGGAGAATGGCCGTGACGGTCGCTTCTCACGGACTCTCAGAAGCATCAAGTGAAATATGATCATTTGAGCCAATGCTTCTTAGTGAGAGGTAATGTCATGTAGGGACAATGGACAGAGGACCCGGTCACATGACCTGGCTCTACATTTGCAGGTATAAATTCTCACTGTGGGAGGTATAATCTTGGGCAAGGCACTTGACTTCTGGTCATCTCCATGTGGCCATCTGTTCTGTGACGATTAATTATAGATGGTCTTTGGAAGTTTAGCTGTGATCATTTATGTGGATATACTCAAAACGTAATAGAGTCGTAACACTATTTAATATTGCTTTTCTTTTGGTAAAGCAATCGTTTTTGGCTATAGGAGTCTTCAGGGAGCTTATTCCTTGCAACTCTATGTAAATTACTGAAAAGATTTTGCAAAGGCCTTGGCAGTCTGAACTTAGATGCATGCTTGGACTTGAGCCAGCACTGCGTTTTGAAATGTTTGTTGAAGCTTAGAAGCACAGTGTGTTGCCAAAAGGGAAAGAATGTTTGGATGAACGATGGACAAAGGAGAAACCCATACCAGGATGACTTAGAGTTTTCCATGCATTGCTTAGTGTCCGTAGGGAGCAAAAGGAACTTTCTGGCCTTTAGGTCTTCAAATCCAGACCGTCTTACTGAACAAGAGCTAATATGAGACACAGGATCCAATTTGCAATCATTTTTTTTAGACAAAAGACTGACCTATCAGAATCAGGGAGGAAAAGGATCTGGAAATGATTAGTTTTGGTGCAGAAGGGTTCTTAATTGCAAGAGTTTTATAATGATGCCAGCACAGTTATGACTTGTTTTACCTTTGTATCAAACAATATTTGCCTTTCACAGAAAATATAATGGAAATAGCAATTTTATTGACAATGTGTCCTCTTTTAGGTGACTGATTCCTTACAAGGTGTGTTATTGATATTCTTGTTATTGATAAGGAAACCAAGGCTCAGAGATAACAAATTATCTTTGTTAGCTCCTTTAGCTACTAAGTAAATGGAACCTGAGCCAGCTTGACTCCCAAGTTGGTATGTTTCGCAGGCGTACCTCGGAGATACTCCAAGTTCAGTTCCCAACCACCGCGATAAAGCGCAAATTGCAATCAAGAGAGTCAAATGAATTTTTTGGTTTCCCAGTGCATAAAAAAGTTCTGTTCATACTATACCGTGGTCTTTTAGGTGTGCAATAGCATATGTCTAAAAAGAATGTACATACCTTAGTGAAAGAATACTTATTGTTAAAAAATGCTAACCATCATCTGAGCTTTCAGTGAGTTATAATCACTGCTCATAGATTGCCCTAACAGGTATAATCATAATGAAAAAGTTTAAAACATTGTGAGAATTACCAAAGTGTGACACAGGGACATGGAATCAGCAAATGTCGGAAAAAGCAAAGTGCAATAAAATGAGATACCTGTATTTAACGTTGAAAGTTTATTTTTATTTATTTATTTTTTAAAGATTTTATTTATTTAGTTCAGAGAGAGAGAGAGAGGGAGAAGCAGACTCCCTGCTGAGCAGGGAGCCGGACAGCCCTGGGATCATTACTTGAGCCAAAGGCAGATGCTTAACTGAGCGACCCCACCACGCCTGAAAGGTTATTTTTTTTTTAAAAAATCGTGACTATAACATGTAGAAGGTAATGTTCACTTTAGCTTATCAAGTGGACTTTATACATTTACTTAAATGAAAATAGAGGAACATGATTGCTCCTGAGAGATTAATAATAAAAATGACACGGCAGACATTTTTTGAGCACACACGGTGCATCATTAACACTTGCTAAGTTTTTCTTCATTTAATCCTCACAGCAACCTTTTGAAATCAGTACAGTTATCGTCCCGTTTTTGCAGACAAATAAAGATTAATTAACCACAGCATCACATGGCTCTGCCGGCTGGAGCTGGAACTTGAACCCAGAAAGTCTGGCTGTCAAGCTCAGTGCTGCGGCTGAATCTAACATCTATTTGGTCTTGCAGAAGACACTGGAAGCTAGAAACCAGCCTGGACGCTAGAAACCAGCCAGAGCAAGAGAGAATCCCCCCCCCCCCCGCCCCCAGTTCTGCCAGTCTGGTGTGGCTTTTACTATGGCCACCGCTTGAAATGACAAAGAGCAAAAAATGTGTTGAAATTGCACTGAAACTTTATATGAACATCACATCAGGAGTTTAAAGCTCCATCAAGGGGCGCCTGGGTGGCTCAGTGGGTTAAGCTTCTGCCTTCAGCTCAGGTCATGATCTCAGGGTCCTGGCATCAAGCCCCACATCGGGGCTCTCTGCTCAGCAGGGAGCCTGCTTCCCCTTCTCTCTGCCTACTTGTGATCTCTGTCAAATACATGAATAAAAAATTAAGAAAAAAAAAGCTCCATCAAGATTAAGCCAGTCAAATTTATCCACATTAACTTCAGCTGGCAACTCAGTCAGATCTATTAGAGTTGCCACCCTTTGCTGGGAGAGAATAATTTTCCTCTTCCACCAAAGCAAAGCAAATAATTTGTTGAACCATGATTGGATTAAGGCTTTTCTTCAGTACTTAGCTCACATTTTTCTTTTGCTAATTACTTCCGTAGCTTGTGTTTCTCTTCCCATTAAGCAGTAACTCTTCAGTATCATACACTTACTTGCTAACTCTATACCTTGAAATGCTGCTGCAAATCCTCACAGTTAGGAAGGTTTAGACTGTAGTTAATAGATTACTAATGGCAATGGGTGGGATAATAGAGAACTTCCAGACGAGGGGAGTTGTATGGCCATCTCCAGCTCGTTCCCCTTCGCTTTTCTTTGTGGCATTTATGCCATGGGTCTAGATGCCTGAGCCAAGCTGCTTTATTCCCTGGGAGGCTGTGTGAACTATAGGGCCAGTACATTTGCTCATCACTTGGGCACATCATGGTGGACTGTCCCCTTTTTCTATTTCTGACTGGTGGCTCTCTGAAAAGAAGTTAAAAAAAAAAATGGATAAGACTTCCTTTTCCTTTAAAAAAAAAAGACTTCCTTTTCCTTTCTCTTTGCTTTCTTTCATTGCTGGGGTGTCAGCTGGTTCTTTGAGTAAACCCCAGATTTCTCTTGTCTTGAGGAAGTCGGTCTAAGCAGAAGTGCTTTGACATTGACTTTAACAGAAGCAGAGCTCTTAACTCTCAAGGCCAGCCCTTGTGCTCATTCTTGGACTCACGCAGAATCCTTTCTTGGTACACCTTGTGGCTAACCGAAAACACTTCTGGTGATATCCCTGGACTAACAGTCCTAAATATAGCAGCTTCAGGCTTGATGTTGAGTAAAGGTGCCGTGTTATGCTTGTTTTCCGTGGGGTGAAGGTGTTGCAGGGCAAGTCTGGTGCCAACGTTTTTCATGCCAATACAGAAGAAACACAGGGCATACATTTAAATAAACTCCGTCGACTGACAGTTCAGAATCCCTGCTGGACCTTCGAGAACCTTCGGGAACCTTCGGGCCATAAAACCACTGAGCCATCCTCAACCTGAGTTGGAGGCAGCAAGGAGGGAGCTCCCAGCCTAATAGCTCGTGCTGAGTCCTTATCTGGGTTCCTGACTCAACCAAGACAACAGATGAGAATAGCCAAAGCCAAAACAGGCATGAGGACTGTGATTTGGGTTAATATACTACCCCGGGCAATGATGGATTCATCTCTGGACAGACACAGGGGGGAATCTGGGGTTAGAAAAGCCAGATAAGTCACTGATTACATATAGTCATTTAAAAAGTATCTTGTATTGAGATGAATGGGAAGGTGTCTTCACATTGGAGCAAAGACAAAAGTAGAGCCCTACTTTGAGGTATTTCTTTCAAGCCGTCAGAAGAACTAAGTGACCTCGTGGCAAAGAGTGAAAATGGTAAGGCTTTTGCACGCAAGGCTTGTGGGACAAAGTTGAAAAAGATGAAGTAAACTTTAACAAGAGAACAGTGATACACTGAATTACTTCTAGTTTTGACTGCCAGGGCTTCAGGAAATGAACAGGTTGGAAATTTTCTACTGTTCTACGTTTTATTTTTAAGGTCAGGGCAGAAATTATTTCCCTGGAAGCTTCTTTTTATTTCTGTGTTGATAGTTTTAATGTAAGGACATTGGGGTTTATTGAGACCCTCCCCTTTAAAAGTGATTTCTACCTATTTGTGATTAGCCCATTGTTTGCTTATGTAGAATGTAGAGTGTTTTATCCTTTACACAGATTTTGAGGTCTCCAACATGAAGTGGCTTTGTTTTATCAGTCATAAAAGTATTTGTTCTCTGACTGATTATAAACAACGAGGTTGAATGACTCTTGACATAAAGAAAAATGATAGCAATAGTTTTATAATAGATAAATCTGAGATAAGTGTAAGAATTCTGTTTTTCCTAAAATGTACCCCAAAGCTAATCCTTTGTAAATTCTACCATTTTTTTTTTTTTTTTTATGGCTATAGTGTAACCTTACTGTTGGCTGTCAGGTTTATAAGAACAGAGATAAAGTTCACAGTAGCAAAAATATGATACGTAAGACAACTCTCCAGCATACCAGCAAATACATCACAATTATGGACTCTGTAGATCAATTAGAGCTTTACTTTCTTTCCTGAGCACTGTTTTCTGTTTTGCGTTCAGGTGTGGGGTCAGACTGGCAGTAGATAAATCCTAATCCCCATTCCTGAATAAGGGCAGGGAATTGTAATGCCATTTGGGATCTTTACTGTTGTAGTTAACCGGCAGGGCAACTGAAATTAAATCATCCACGGCATTCCCATTGCTGTGATTTCAGTCCTGGCATGGAGTTCAGGATTTGCTAAAGTTCCTAACAAAACTGTATGGTGCCTTTCTTTTTCAAAAGCAGGTGAGGGGGGAGTGGCTGGGTGGTTCAGTGGGTTAAGCCTCTGCCTTCGGCTCACGTCATGATCTCAGGGTCCTGGGATCAAGCCCCGCGTGGGGCTCTCTGTTTAGCAGAGAGCCTGCTTCCCCCTCTCTCTCTGCCTACCTGTGATCTCTCTCTCTGTCAAATAAATAAATAAGATTTAAAAAAAAAAAAAAAAGCAGGTGAGGTTGTAGTGTGGGGTTTTTGTAGTTAGTTCTCAATCCTGGCTGCTCATGGGAATCAGTGGGGAGGCATTTAAACCTTCCCAAGGTCCCAAGCTGGACCTCCAGTTACATGGGAATAGTGGGAAACCCAGGTTCAGTCCTTTTGAGAGCTCTCCTCACGATTCTGCTTATGTATCAAGGTTGAGAACCATTTCACTAGATCTAGCCATCATGGAATTTTTGGGCTATTGTAAGAAAACATTCAGATCAATGAATTAGGGTGGAACTGTTAATACCTGGTCATTTTCCAGATGAATGGCATATGTCCTGGAGTGTGGAGACATGCCCAGGAATGCTGCCTAGCTAGGAGTTCCCCCTTCGCAGAAAGTTAACTGCAGTGGGCACAAGTTAGGAGGGGGGACAGTTTCTGGGGTTCAGAGTGCTTGTTCCACTATCTCCCCCACATACTTAGAAGCATCTGGAATGGGACAGGGACATACCACCTGGTGGGACAGTCTCATTCACCAAAACAGCTTTGTCTTGGTTGTGTTTTAAGGTGTATGGGGTCCACAGAGCTTCCGTCACTCAGAGACCTCACATTCAGGCATGGAGTGTCTCCCACGTGCAAGGGGCTCACTCCCTTTCCGCAGGACATGGCTCCAGCAGTCCTGAAGGTTGTCCACTGGTCTTGACTTCTGTCAAAGTGATCCATGAGTGAGAAGGGAGTATGTGTAGGAAACTACAACAGCGTAGTTCCATCATAAATCATCATTCGGTAGGATTTTTTTTTTCTTCTCTTTCCACATGCAACAGGTTGACTAATGGGCTCAGAAATAGGGAACCTGTTTAGTCAGAGGGCTGGGACGGGAAGGTCTGCCCTGTGAACCCAGGACACATTACCCCATCTCAGAGCTGCTCTTTTGTCAGATGTTAGAATTCATTATCAAGATTCATTTTTGTTTTTGTTTTAAGATTTTATTTATTTATTTGAGAGAGAGAGAGAGAGTGAGCATGACCAGGGGGAGGGGTAGAAGGAGAAACAAACTCTGTAATGAGCAGGGAGCCCGATGTGGGACTCAATCCTAGGACCCCAGGATCGTGACCTGAGCTGAAGGCAGACACCCTACCAACTGAGCCACCCAGGCGCCCCTCAGGATTCATTCTGAAAGAGTATGTGAAAGTGCTTTGTTGAAAACGTAAGGAATGAAATAAATCCTATTTAATCTCCAGCTGAGCTGTGGTAAGAAACCTCCTGCCTGAGAGAGAAGGAACAGCCCTCTGGGAAACCAGTAACCCTGTCCAAGAGGTACTTTCCTCTTTCTGCAGCATTCATGGTGGTTCAGTGAGCCATCGGTGTCCATTAAAAAAAAAAAAAAAAAAAGACTGACCATACCAAAATGCTAGCAAGGATGTGGGGAGACAGTAGTCAAAAATGGGACAGCTACTGCCAGACACCCTTTGGCAGCTTCTTATAAAATTCAACATCCATCTGTCTCACAATCCAGCATTTCCAAGCCTAGGTATTTATGCAGGAGGAATGAAAACATACGTCCGCAAAATGACATGTGGAAGGATGTATATAGCACCCTTTTTCATAGTATATCTAAAAAACCAAAAACCCTGGAAATGTCTTGAATACCCATCATCAGAAGAGTGGTTCAATACATTTGGATCGCAGACTTCATAACATGGAGTACGACTAGACCAAAAAAAAAAAAAAAAAAGATACCTACACATGCAAGAGCTGGGTGAGGCTCACAAACATGTTAAGGGAAAGAAATACATCCTGGATGATTTCATTTGAGTGAAGTTCAAGAGAAGTACTCCCAGGGAGAGTGTGACTTTGAAAAAGACACAGGGGACTATCTGAGGTGATAGGAATGTTTTGTATCTTGTTTTGGAAGCTGGGTAGTTGGATGTAGACATACACTGATATCAATCCCAGATAGCATTTAAGAACTGTGCATTTCATTAGATATACATACTTGTTTGGGTGGATCATCAGAATTTATTTTTCTTGATTTTTTACAATTGTGGTAGAATTTACATAACATTTACCATCGTAACCATTTTTAAGTGTGCTTTGGCATTAAGTACATTCATATTCTTGAGCAGCCATCACCACCGTTCATCTCCAGAACAGGATATGAATACATTTTGCTTCAATAAGAAAAGCAAACTAAAGATAATGTCATGTGGTTAGGTCCAGTTAAGCTCTAACTGAGGTATTAACCTGGTGCATGGGTGAAGCCAACCCTGACGCTACTTTTGTCTGTGGCCCGAAGCGTGTCGAATGTATGTCTGCTGTGGTACCTGTCATCTTTTACCAGCATTAGCATTGATTTGCCTGTTTCTCCTGCTGGTCCCTGAATTCCCGGGGGTGGAGAGTATCTTGCTCATCCTCTTTTCCCCGGCATCCATGTAAGTGAGGTTTTCGTGAAAGTGTGTTGAACACCAAATGGTCCCAATGTCAGATTTCGGCTTGGTACACTTCCACGCTCTTCTTCTTCTTTTTAAGATTTTATTTACTTATTTGACAGGCAGAGAGAGAGAGAGAGAGAGAGCGCGCACACAAGTAGGTGGAGTGGCAGGCAGAGGGAGAGGGAGAAACAGGCTCCCCGCTGAGCAGGGAGCCCAACGCAGGGCTTTGATCCCAGGACCTGAGATCCTGACCCGAGCCAAAGGCAGACGCTTAACCGGCTGAGCCACGCAGGCACCCTCTCCATGCTCTTCTTAAAGAAAATATGAACCTATATTTTTCACAACTCCCTCTGTAAAATGGTTAAAGAAACTGTGAGAATTTAGAATTTTGAAATGGGGAACATTTAGTAGGACTTCCTGCAACTGCTTGATTCTATTTAACATGTGTGTTTTATCTCTTTTCTTCCTTCTTGCTGGAGTCTGCTTCTGGACTCCCACACCCAACACCATGACTTAGGCACTTCCCTTTCTCCTGTGCCCTGTGGTTTCCTGTCCTGCCTCCAAATCATCTATCTAAACAACACAAAAGAGCCTGAGCGACCACTGAAAATATTTTATCCTCCTAGCAGCTCAGAAGAGTTGAAACTAAAACTTAAGGTTTTTCTTCTTTAGAAACTCCACGATTTCCCAGGAATAAGGAGGAGCATAAACTCGTGGGAGGGTAACCATACGCTGCTGTTTATGGCCACGGCCACGGTGCTTTTGGGCTGTGCCACAGATGGTCCACTGGCAGCCCCTTCTTCCTCTTCTGAGCCTGAAAGCCAAAAATAGGGTTAAATGTGATAAGGGCTTCCATCCCCAGACAGCTGAACAATTTGTACCGTCTCTAATTGTGCATTCCCGTTTGGATATAATTTTCAATATAGATTCAGCATTTTATCCTTGGTCTTCAATTTTATGCATTTTCTTCACAATAAGGCTATGAGCTTAGATTAAAAAAAAAAAGTGATTTGCTTAGGGCTCAAAGGGTCCTTGTTTTCAACCTATCTTGTGATTTTCATCTTGTTACCTTTGAATTAAGCTTATGGCATCTCTGCTTTTTATAGCATTCATATCAGTACTTGGGTCTTTTGGCTTGCTCCTAAATTTTGTAAATTATAGATTTAAAATATAATGAAACACTCTAGTCCCTGCACCCACTATCACCGTGTACTGAGTAAGACAGTGCTCCTAATGACGCTGAACTTGGAGCGGTGGGCAGCACCACCGTGCAATCAGTGGAAAGGCATATTTGCTGGCTGTTAGGAGAAAGTCTGCATTTGGTGCGGGAAAGGTCATTCAGGGATGCCACCATTTTACTATAGACGTTGAACATGTGAAAGTGAAGACCATTTGGAATTTAAGGAAATTTTGTTTCATTTATTTATTCATCTCATTTATTTAATCTCATTTATTCAACTCATTCATTTATTCATCAGCAAATACATAAAGAGAGATTGTTAAACGCCAGGTTCAGTTCTAGGTAATCTGGAGACAGTGAACAAAAGACATAGTGCCCTGCTGTAATGATGCATACATTGCCAATAGGATGGAAAGACAGTATGCTAATAAATGCTTTCAGGCTGGATGAAGGGGATCTAAGGAAAGTAAGACTGGGTAATGTGACAGAGGGCATGTTGAGAGGGGCACTAGTTTAGCTAGGTTGGTGGGGGGAGGATCTCTTTTGAGTTGTGATCTGCATGATGTGGAAGACAAGGAGAGGAAGAGGATTTTAGATAGAGGGGATGGCAAGTGCAAAGGTCCTGAGGTGGGGATGAACTTGAGTGTCTGCAGGGAAGAAGGACGTCTCCTATGGCTGAAGCCAGGGGATGGGAGACTTTGGAGAGGCAAGCAGAGGGCCCTGTCCAAGCACTCCCACCTTCTCTGATCACAGGCCTTCAAGACTTTGGTAAAGAACTTAGTTTTTATTCTAAATTCTGAAGAAAGCTGTGGGAGGGTTTTAATCTGTAAAGATTTGGCTATGTGGGGAATGCAGGGGCAGACAGGGCTGGGTGATTGAGCAAATAAAAATACAGGATGCCAGATTCAATTTACATATCAGGTAAATGATGAATCATTTTTTAGTGTAAGTGTGTCCCGTGCAAAAATGAATTACTGTATCTGTGAAATTCCGATGTCGCTGGGTGTCTTGTGTTTTATCTAGCGGTTGGGGCACCCGTGCCCTTGGAGCTGAGGAGGGTCAGACCGGGGACAGCTTATGCTTGTCGATGAAAACATCTTGCTGCTGAGTTGGGTTTGGGGAATGAGAAAAAGAAGAATCAGGGTGACTTCTTGGCTTTCATCCTCAAGAGCTGAGGGTGCCCTTCACTGAGATGGAGATGGCGGGAGTGGTCTTGTGTGTGTGTGATGAGGACATGTCTTATTTAAGGGTATAGCAAACAGGAAGTGGAGACACGGAAGCCTGATTCTGAGTGAGCTGTCATTGTGATTTGTTCCCCATCCGTCCTCATCTCCTCTAGCATCCTCTCTTCCCTCTCCCCATCTATTTCTATTCAGAGAATAGCGTGACGGGCACAAGCCACTTCCTAAATGAACCCCAAAATGGGAAAAACCAGTGCACTTCATAGGAGCCTAAAGAATGTTTCTGTTTCATTGTGTAACAGATTTCTGTATGCCTCTTTTGTCATGTACCTTTATGGATACCTTGATAGGCATAATGAAGGAAAATGATTTTTGCAATGAAGAGGTTATGTGGGCGGTGAAAGACAGAGAAGATAAACCAGGCTCAAAGTGTCTGAGTTACAACATCTACAAAATCCAGCATTACAACTAGACCCAACCATGGTTGCACTTAAGTACTTTCTGAAATTGTAGCTCAAATAAGAAATTCTTTCATTTGGAGTAAAAAGCAAGCATTCGTAAGCACAGCGGCAAAACTGAATTTCCTGATAAAAAATATCTTTTGAAAAAATGGACTATAAATATTATAATTTCCTTTAAGGTGGCTGTTGTAAAAAGTTCATTCACTTTGACTTTATTATTACTATTATTATTTTTTCTGTGCGGGGCTCGATCCCAGGACCTGGGACCATGACCTGAGCCGAAGGCAGAGGCCTAACCCACTGAGCCACCCAGGCACCCCTTGACTTTATTCTTATATAGTATAATAGCACTTTAGCATATAAGCATTTTGATTAGAGAGGATTTGGATGTAAGGTGGCTTCGTATCCAGAGAATGTTTTGTTTTTGTTTTTGTTTTTAAGATTTTTTTTCTTTATTTATTTGAGCAGAGTGGGAGCCTCAAGCAGACTCCCTGCTGAGCAGGGAGTCCAAAGCCTGGCCCCATCCCAGGACCCCAGGATCATGACATGAGCTGAAGGCAGAGACTTCACTGACTGAGCCACCCAGGCGCCCCCGGAGAATGTTTTAAATCAAAATTGGGTGTATTCCATGACTTTTTCTTTTTTCCCTAACCATTCTTTTCTCTCTCTGTCTCTCTTTTTTTCCCCCTACCCCTTCTATTTAAATCTTTTAGGCAGGAATTTTACCAAAAATTCACCTTAAAGTACAAAGAGTTAATGAAGTTTACTATGTCATTCTCTTTCCAAAGAATCTCACATTTAATAGGGGACTAAGTAATCACCTAAGTCAAATCACCTTAAGAATTACCTGTATTGTTTGCTACCTATGCCCTTAACCCCCATACGGATGCTACTTCCATGGTCTGTCGAGTGCAGGGCCCAAGAATCTTTTTCACCAATGTGCTGGTCATTCTTGTGAACAGGCAAGTCTGGAATGCACTGGCTTGCATGAGGGGATTACAGGAGTCACAGTTGAATTCCACTAGGGTAGAGGTATGAATGGAGAAGCCTTTGGAGAGGCTGGAGAAGAAATAATTGGACCCAAATGATTTCATTAGTTATAGGGTTCAGCCAAGTTTATCAGTGTCTTCTCACGGGCTTGGCAGCATCTTGGGCACTGAGGGCACTTGGGTGGAATGAACAGTGAAGGGAGGGCTGGGCCTGAGATGGCCGGGGAGAGGGAAGGACAGAGGTGCCCTTCGGCCTAAAGGTTGAGGTCAGTGTTTCCCGCAGGACATGTGCTCGAGACGGGTGCATGGTAACAAGAAGGAGGTAGCTTGTAGAGGGTGGTATTGCAGGGAGGGGCAGGTGCCCAGGCGTGGAGGAGGGAGAGGAGATGGACAAGGGATGAAAGGCTGCCGGGGACCGGAGACGGCTGGTATGTGGGATGGATGGGAAGGGGAAGAGTGGCCTGTAAAACCAGCAAGGTAGGTCGCTGTGGAAGGAGCTTCTTGCCAGGCTCTGCAGAACGAGGAGGCAGAGGGGAGGGAAAGAACTGTAGTTGTTTTTGGAAAGATGCTTGGGGCAGCCCAGGAGCGTGTAGTGTGGGGAATGGAAGGTGGTGGTGATGGAGTGTGTGTGTGTGTGTGTGTGTGTGTGTGTGTGTGTAGGGGGCACTGGGGAGAACAGGAATGGGAATGCAGGAGGAAGGAAAGCCAGGTCGGAGAGTTTTTAGTACAGTTCTGTGAGGTCAAAGGGGGTCCTGAAGTAAGCCAGCAGGATTCAGGCACTCATTCTGACAGGATTGGGGGAACCCCGTGTGTGTGCTCATAGGCAACCCTGCTTCCTCCATGAGCATTTTATATATTTAACGTGAAGTATGCTGAGATGACCCCAAACTTTTAGGTACAGTTATTTCCTTAAGATGAGAGTGAAAAAGCAAAGGCAGAAACGTTCTGATTTCCTGATATAAGATGTGCTCAGTTCCCTTGGAGTTCAGGGAGGGACTGACTTCATGGGTGGATCAGGCCCCATCAGCTGTCCCCACTGGGCCCTGGGGAGACCGCTGCCCTTCCAGCTACCTGCAGGCACTACCAGGAGTAACCTGAGCTCTGGGACCTTTCCCTGAGGTTGCCAGGACTTTTGGTGGCCATCCAGACAATGGAATCATCATGGCGGTTTTGTTCCTTGTACCTCCTTCCCGTCAGCCTCAGTCTCCCGTTCCAGACACAAGGATACACTGTTTCAGAATGAAATCCGGAAGACTGACCTACTTGGTAAAATAAGAAGGATCCAGGAAGTTGCTATTCTGTGAACTCCCCCATCCCTGTTCATTTTGTTTGTAACAGTGAAGCCAAGTTTCAAACAAACCCAGAAAAGGTGAACAATGCTAATGGATTTATTTCCAGTGGGATCAGGGCCAGTTAAACTTAACATGGGCCCTTTGCCATCTGCTTGTATGCCTGAGGTTTCACCTGCTTTGAATTAGGATAATTTAATAAAGTCCAATTAGACTGGGAGAGTACTAATGGGTTTGTTAATTAGATGAAGAAATTATACTTTATGATACTTATGCTAACCGCAGGTTGATGGCTGAGGCCATACCCTGTCTTAAAGCACTATCTATTAGCTGTCCTTCTGTCTGTGTCTTATTTAATTTCTATCACGCTGTGTTGGGGCTGTGTAGTCTCTGGCATTCTAGAATTGGGTGCTGTAACTCTTATGCTCTTTGCTGAATCTTCTGTGAATGGTCGCTCTGTGATTCCAGATGTCCTCAGGCCTTTTTTCCTTTCTTTCTATTTTTTTTTTTTTTTTTTTTTTTTTTAGATTTTATTTCTTTGACAGAGAACAAGAGAGGGAGCACAAGCAAAGGGAGTGGGAGAGGGAGAAGCATGCTCCCCACTGAGCAGGGAGCCTGATGTGGGGCTCCATGAGGGGCTTGATCCCGGGGCCCTGGGATCCTGAGCCAAGCCGAAGGCAGATTAATGACTGAGCCACCCGGGCATCCCAACCCAGATTGAGGCTCCACCCAGAGAGTCTGATTCCAAAGGTCCCAGTTGGGCCAGAGTATTTGCATTTTTTGCCCATTCCCAGGAGGTCCTGAGCTTGCTGGTCTCAACTGACCTTTCAGAGGTCTTCTCCAGCTCAAGAATTTTGGTTCTGTTTTCCTCTGTAAAGCATCAAGTGGGTCCTGGTAACATTTCTCAAATGGGTGATGGTGTCTGCCCATTTCTGTCCTCAACTTCACGGGTGTTTTCTCTAATTTCTCCTTCTTTCTCCTGCAAACTTCTGCCAGTCACAGGCCTGGGGCCCTGTGTTTCTGCTCCAGCAGCTCCCTCCAGCCCCTAAAACACCCTTTACCTGTCAGCATCCAGAGGCCAAGGCACACCACATTCACAGTGTGCAGACATCCTGGGGTGGATGGTGGCACCCAGTGGCCCTCACTTCTGTAGTCTGAAGTGAGGACTCTTGGAGTTTTTTTGCAGTACACCCCGGAGAGCAGATGGTGCTTACCTAACAGCTCACGTCTCAACTCTGGCTCCGTTGCTTACTGTTTTGGTCACCTTGAAAAAGTCTCTTTACCTCTCTGAGCTGCAACTTTCTCATCTGTTAATGGGATGAATAATAGTATCCGCAGGATTGTTCTAAGGATTGAATGAAACAATCCATGTAAAGTGCTTGATGCAGTACCAGGTACCTAGCAAGCGTTAGATAGATGTTAGCTTTTCTCAGGTATGGTCAGCAGCAATGTTTAGATGGGAAAACAAGTTCCTCATGGATTAGAGGTGATGATAATACCATTACCCTGCATGAACCAGGCAGCAGGCTTTTGAAATACTACTCATTTCACCATTAAATGGGGAAAAAAAAGAGAGCTTCTTGTTTAAGTTTATTAAAATTTACTTCAATAATAATTAAATTCTCTGCACTTAAAAAGAATGTGAAGCAGCACTACGAGAAAAATGTAAGAGTAAAGAAGAACGTGGATTATGATTTCTAAAATAAGTGGATATTCATTAAGCATATACTTACTATATCTCACAAGCTCTAAGGCAAGCATATTTTTACATTTTAATACCTCTGAAATCTCAGTTAAAGGCATCTTAATAATTTGAAGGGTAGCCATTCTGTTTGTTTTGTTTTTTAAGATTTTATTTATTTTGAGAGAGAGAGAGAGAGAGACCACATGAACAGGGGGAGGGGCAGAGGGAGAGGGAGAGAGAGAATCTCAAGCCGACTCCACAGGAAGTGTGGAGCCTCACACAGGGCTCGATCCCACAACCCTGAGATCATGACCTGAGCCGAAATCAAGAGTCAGATGCTTACCAAATTGAGCGACTCAGATGCCCCCTATTTTGTTTTCTTTAACAGTACATAATATAATGATGTAAAAATCAACAGTATTTTAGGTTCAGGAAAACATAACATTATGAGCAAATCAATTTGGTAATTCTATTTTATGGAAATTATTTCTGCGATAGTCCCATTTGTTAGCTAAGTCTTGAGAAAAGATTTTATCGAGTCGATCATTGGCTAAAGAAGTACTGGTTTTAAAGAAACATTTTATTTTGGTTTTTGAGGGCAGAAAGGGGAAATGTTGGAGAGAAATATTGAGTGTGTTGAACATTAATGTGCTTTTAATATCCGTAAATTGCAGCTGATGAGGCTATGTTTCCAATGTATACTATTAAACAGTCCTATTTCATTTAAAAATAGTGCTTCTAAGGCTAAGTCTATTTCTTCTAGACTTTGTCAGATTACTTTGGGTAACTTTGAGAGATCTGTGCCTGATTTCCAAACATAAGACCAGTGTGGAAGGATGTAGGCAAAATGTAGATCACAGAGCAGTGGAGACCTGTATTTACATCACAGGGCAATGATGTAGGCTCTTAACCCTGGAACAATTGTTCTAGATGGGTATCCTGTCTTTGATAATGATTCCTGAGCACCAGATGTGAAGGAAGATACAAATCCCTCATCATGTGCTGAATTTCCCAATGCCCCACCCCTGAGAGAAGAGCACAGACGACCTCTCTCTGGCTGTATCCTAGCAATGTGGGTATAGTGACCCTTCTGGAGACTGTGCAGAATGATTAAATGCGGCCTCAGGTGGTGTGTGCGCAGGCATGTGTGTGTGTTATATCAGAGAGAAGACTTACAAATTATCAGAGAAAATTTAAAAATAAAAATTTAACTTGAGGTGATGGTTAAGGTCAGGGAGAGTTGTTATTTTGAAACTGCCCTTTTAAACGTTTGATATGCCGGAGACACTAATAATAACATTTTGTCAAACATGCGAAGTTGCGGGAGTGAGAAAGGAGAAGCTGGTGTTAATGGGCTGATGATGTGAGCTAAAGAAAGAAGGAAAGGAAAAGAGTTTCCTAAATATGCACACACTGGGTAATTACCCTCCATTAATATGAAGATGTACTCGACTCCTAGGAGATGGCCAAGTCTTATGATATTTATGCCTCCAGTGTCTCTCTTCTAATGTGTTCAACAAATGAAAAAGATACCAGATTCATGGATGTGTAAAACTCGAGCTGGAAGAGATGGCTATTTTGTTTGACCCATGTGTTTTACAAATGAGATGGTGTAGGTCCAGAAACAGTTAAGGAATATATTTGAGATGCTCAGTGGTCGAGACTTTAACGAATTCCTCCCAAATATCTTGATTTGAAGTTCCATGTTTGTCAGAGATGGTTACATAAATAAGACTGACTTAAACTGAATAACCTGTTGTCTTAGTAGAAGTTTGTTGGGTTTCCATGGAGACCTCCTTTGGCTGGCTTAAGCAGAAATGGGGAATTATTGGAAGGAAGCTGAGAGACATTGCCCAAAATTGCCCAGAACCGAGGGAAACGCTGAGCAAACAGAGCTGCAGTGGGAAGGAACCTGGGTGGCCTCTGGACAGCCCAGCTCATGGATCTCCCGCTGCTGCTGCCTCAGCCCTGCTCCCTGGCCACTCCTCTGCCTCTGATCCAGATGTGAGACTTCACAAGGCTGGCCTCACCTTGAGCGTGGTCTGCTCACATGGGCCTTGCTGACCAACCATCCCATCTCCCCTCTCCTGTGACCCTGTCTTTTCTTCACTGTACGTACCATCACCTACCAGTCTTCCATTTACATGTCTGCCTTTGGAGATTTTCAGATACTGATTCCCAGGCCTAAACCCTAGAGATTCTGACATACCTGATCTGGGCACTTATTTTTTAAAGTCCCCACAGTGTGCGCTAAGGCGCAGACAAGGATAATAAGAATCGTGGCCTTAACACATTTCTAGACCAAAGACAGAGTGCTCTAACCTGTCTTTGTTGCCCTAACCACTGCTGCTGAAAATATGCTTGAAAGAATTAAGGATTATTAAGGAATAGTGAGGGAGTTACTTGTATATAACCACACATGAATGAAATTGACAAGAGCCCTCTCCTCCTGAGTGCCTGCTAGGTGGTCCTTAACAGTGGCCTTACCTACAGTGGCAATATTCTCATTTTCCAAATGAGTGAACGGAGACCGAGGGGTTGAAGAACGTCCCAAGGTCAACCAGTAGCTTGGGATTCAAGCTCAGCCTGTACCCACAGTTCTTGGACAAAGGTGACCATTACGCTGAGAGCGCCGAGATCCTGAGGGCCTCTCTCCTGCGTTCCCCTGTGGGACCACACAGGGGCAGTGGTGAGGATCCTCCACCCGTCTGGAGGTTCAAACAGCCAACCATGACACATCTCTGACAGGACGGCGGCTGAGTGTTGGGACACGTTGTCAAGGGAGAACACATCTTTAGTAAAAATGCTAGGCGAGAAAGAGGATCTCAGTTATTGCAAGAAAAGCAGAACGTGCTGGGCGTTCAAGGCTAATTAACAGAAATGTGAAGAATGTGAGTGAGGGAGAGCCTGAACCTAAAAGTAGTTTAGTTCAAAGAAGAGAAAGAAGTCGTGAGGGTGGGGTGGGGGGATGAAATTTTGAATTTTGTCTCTTTTAGGAAATTGAGATGTTGTGTAGTGTTTGGTGAGGAGAATGGGAAACATAAATATGAATGGTCTGTTGATATAGTGCTTGTCATAAAAATAACAAAATAGAAGAGACTTCACTGGAGAGGCTAGACAGCCTCCCCTCTGCCTGGGTGATTTGGAAATAGACTGCTTTTAACACCCAGGGATGGACAACAGGCCTCTGAGGGTTCTTGAAGAAAGAATCTGTAATCCTTTTGGGTTTAACCATTAGGCAAATTTAGCTTCCTGGTTTCAGAAAGAGAAAACACACCCACAAAAAGAAAAACCCAGGCCCGTGGGAACAAGTAACTTCCTCCTCCTGGGGCTGCTCGAAAACCCTAATCTGCCTGTCATGAGTCCCTTTCCTGCTCAGCATGAGGCTGGTTGGGGAGGCATCCAAGAGGCAACGGGGGAGTGAGGAGAGAGAGCACGCCAGCTTGGATAAGTAACTGAATACACTTTGGCTGAGAGGTAGGTTTGGAACGTGGTTCTCAAGGCAAAGAAACTGGTGAGAGGCGGCCTTCTAACTCTGTGTGCTGCTGGGGAAATGAAGGACGTGAGTGCCTGCTGAGTGCCCCCTCTTTGCTCCCCTGCCTCCTCTGCCCTTCTGTGTAACACATCTTGAAGCCGAAAAATCGAATTCTTCATTTCTTACTTGCTTGGTGACAAAATCCAAGAAGAGCCAAGGCCAAGTGAAAAAGAAATATCCGCAAACACAGAACTCATTTTCCTGCCAAATATGTGAGTGTGCGCTGTTAAGTCCAGTAAAGCGATTTAGCAGGTTAATTGAGGGGAGCGCCGTGTGAGCTGGGGAAAGGTCTGCAGTCTGGGCCACTTAGATTTCAGTAAAGCACACGGAGGGTAAGAATTGAGGTGGAGATGAGGGGGTTCATTAGAAGTTATCTGGGGTGCTGTGAAAATTGGAGTGGCCTTAGTTGTGAGTGGAATCCGCACTCAGGAAGACTCCTTAGCAATTTTTATTTAACAATTTTTTTGGTGCCAAAGGTTGCAGGAGGTGTTCTTCCCTTAAGTATGATAATGTCACTATAATCTGGCCCTCCTTGTTTTAGGGGACAGGGAGGGAAAACGGGAAGTAACACATTGTTCACTTGTTTTGGGAGAAGCATTTAACAGATGCTATTTCTTTTAATCCTCACGGCCACCCTTGAAGGAGGAATATTATTTACATTTTATAGACGAGTAAAGTGAAAATGAAGTTTAAAAATCAAGTAACTTGGGGTGCCTGGGTGGCTCACTGGGTTAAAGCCTCTGCCTTCAGCTCAGGTCATGATCCCAGGGTCCTGGGATCGAGCCCCACATCGGGCTCTCTGGTCAGCAGGGAGCCGGCTTCCTCCTCTCTCTCTGCCTGCCCTTCTGCCTACTTGTGATCTGTCTGTCAAATAAATAAGTAAAATCTTTAAAAAAAAAAAAATTGAGTAACTTGCTGATGTTTATATGGCTGTTAATAAAGAGAGGAACCAGATTGGACCCAGGTTTCCTCATCCCAAAGCCCTTTGCTGCTTCACTTCAGAAAAATTCTTTTTTTAATGGAGAGATTTTCAGTCCAAATTCTTTGAATGGTCACAGACTCCCAGTTAATGAGAGCATTTTGGTTGTTTTCACGGTCTGCATACAGCTGAAACTAGAACAGTTTTGGGGACTAACATTTACTGATCACCTATTAAAAACTAAAAAAATATGGGTAATTAGTCTTACTTAGAGAACTGCTTCTGATTGGGATTTCTAAGTTCAGTTTTAATTCAGTAAATGGTGTTTTATTGCTGACTCAGTAACTGGGTAGTGGTTCTGTGTAAGTTTGGGCGGTGGAAGCAAGGAGTCTACAAAATGACAGAATATAGAGTTTCTGCCCTCAAGGAGTTTCTAGTCTAGCAAGGAGAGCTCTACACACATTCACAGACAGGCAATTTAAGAGTTAGGTAACAATATCAAATAGTACTATAAGAGATGTCTTGGGGCTTGTGCCTAAGTTCCAAACTGATTATAGAGAGAAGCAGTCAGAGGAAGAGAAGGATGTATTCTGAGGGGATCAGGCAAGATGGGTGTGAGTTAGGGTTTGGAGGGTACATGGGATTTGCTTGTATGGGTAAGAGCCTAGATGCCAATCAAGGCAGGCTCAGGCTGCCATGCCAATACATACCTGTGTCCATCAGGGAGCCTTCCATTGGGAGTGACACAGATGCTGGCAAGGTAGACTGTTGCCAGGCTGTGGGGGGCTGCGTGGCAAATTAAATATTTGAGATTTTATCTTATTGGCCTTGGCAGTGGGGCTGATGGCAGTATTAGAGGTGATGGTGCACCACCAGTAACTATAAACCCACATCTAACATTTGTTGAGTGTTTGTTCTGTGGGGTGCTCTATTCAACAAATGAACATTTATAGAACACTTCCAAGTGCCCAGCACTTTTCTCTGTTCCGGCAATATGCCAGTGTCCAGAATTAATAAAAATCCCTGCTCTCCTGAGAGGAGAAACAGACAGATGATAAAATAGATCTTGTAATCTGAATTCTTATAATAATGCTGCAGAGAAATGGAAATGGGGAAGTGGGCAGGGTGGGGATGAATGAGAGGACATCGCCATTGTAAAACTGAGCCCTGCAGATATGTATTAACTCATTGAAATGGTGAAATGTTAGAACGTGGTCTGAAGAACATTGAATAGAGAGGGACACAAAGATGACGTCATTTGCAAAGATGAGCAGGGAGGAGGGGAAGGACTGATGCTATAGGGACTAGTCAGGAGGCAACTGCAAGGATCAAGAGGAGTTTTCCCTAAAATGCTATGATGTTAGTAATTAACATCATGTAGGTTTTCGTAGAGAAAGAAGACTCATGTAGGAAAAACCACCGGAATACACAGTTTTTCTGATCCACGCCGTTTCCTAAGCTTTGAAACCAAGCACAATGTATATTGCAAAAGGGACAGGGCTTGGTGGGGAGTTGTTTCTGCTGCATAGTGTGACATGGAGTTCACAAAGATGACAGAGGTTCTGAGCCTGGGTGAGTAGGATGCAGAGAAAAAGGAGATTTCATTAAGGAAAATGGAAATTCAACAGAAGATCTGTCATGCTGTTCCCACGATTTGAAAATTTATGAGATTAATTGGGGCATCCTCTGGTGTATTCAAACTGAGAGTCAGTGGCTTCTCCTTATAACGGGGTAGGCAAGATGAAGTTCAAGGTGGTGGGTTCCGGTGCCAGGAGGCTTTGCCTCTCCTCCCCGGTGCACCTGGCCAGCCGCCCCACCCTCAGCTGTCTCTCTGCCTCGCTGCTCAGCCGGATGGCACCCACCTAGTCTGTCTTAACCTGCCATCTGCTGCTGCTCACGTTTTAAAGATTACTGACCCTGAGTGACGGTAATTTTTACATGGCCATCCTAGAGCAGAAGAAACACCCCCGAGTTCCATTTGTTGGGTTGTTGGGTCTAAAGAACTTAATATATATTTGTTGTAACAACTTAGTACCATTGGAAAAAACAGTACACACACTGAAAGCAAACAATATTATTTTTATGTTATTCTTAAACGAACACAAGTGTATGCTCATTTAAGATGTGTATACTTGTGTCATGCAGTCTCTCAAGTTTTGGAAATATATTTGGACACCACCACCCTTACTTTCTGTTCCATGTTTATCTTCATATTTCTGTTCCATGTGATACTTCCTTTTTATCACAGTAACCACAGAAAACCCTGTTTCACACAGATACAAAGTTGTTGAAAGGAATACAGTACAATCTAGTGTTGAAAGTGAACCACCTTGAGCTATTAGCTCTCCTGGTGTCCAACAGATGTCATTATGTTTCCCTTGAAAATTTGAAGTATCCCCAGGCACCCCTTGAGTTTGCTAATGCACCCTGGGTGCTTTGGCACACAGTTTGGGAACTGTGGTACAGGCCTGTTCTCTAGCATCTCTTTATCTTTTCCCCACCCTTATGACACTTCTTGGCCATACCCATTTTAATTAAGAAAGTAACTTTAGACCCAGCCATGGCCTCATCTCCTCTTTTTCACTTGCAGACTCCAGGCGTGAGCTTAAAGTCACTCTCTCAAGTCCATTCCTGGTATCTTACACCACACTTGATAAGTCATTGCTTTGTCTTCAAGTTTAGTCCAAGGAATTGTTTCCAGTTCTTCTTCCTCACATCTTTTGTAAATAAAATCGTGACCTTGTGACCTCTGGTTTTCTGGCTTAGAATCATGGCTTTGAACCAATTCTTTTAACCATGATTCATAAAAGCCTGGCTTTGAACTATCATACTTTACTGACCACAGGCTCACGTGGATGCCAGGTCATAGGGAAGATGGGCTTCCCGTACCTTTAGCTCTCTTGAAAACATTGAGGGTCCACCACAACGCCATGGGGATGAGTGCCATTACCAGTCCATTCCTATCTGAGGAAACCGAGGCAGGCTGACATCAAGGCATTGCAGCAGGACAGAACATCATATGGGTGTTGCTTGTCTCCCAGATAATGAGAAAGCCCCAGAGGTCACTCTGGGTGGAGGTAACTAGTACAAATGAGTGGCTCACCATGTTTGATTTTTAATTTTACAGCTTTATTTTTATAAAAGTAGAACTCCGGGGGCGCCTGGGTGGCTCAGTGCGTTAAAGCCTCTGCCTTCGGCTCAGGTCACGATCTCAGGGTCCTGGGATCGAGCCCCATATCGGGCTCTCTGCTCAGCAGGAAGCCTGCTTCCCTTCCTCTCTCTCTGCCTGCCTGTCTGCCTACTTGGAATCTCTGTCTGTCAAACGAATAAACAAAACCTTAAAAAAAAAAAAAAAGTAGAACTCTGTAGTTTTTCTTTTTTTTTAAGATTTTATTTATTTGTCAGGGGGAGAGAGAGAGAGAGAGAGATCAAGCACAAGCCAGGGGAGTGGCAGGCAGAGGGAGAAGCACACTCCCTGCTGAGCAAGGAGCCGGATGCAGAACTCCATCCCAGGACCCTGGGATCATGACCTGGGAGCCGAGGGCAGATGCTTAACAGACTGAGCCACCCAGGTGTCCCCACTGTAGATTTTTTTTTTTAAATTAAGATGTTTATTAATTTATTTTAGAGAGAGAGCACACATGAGTGGGGGTGGGAGAGGGGCAGAGGGAGAGAGAAAATAGTAAGCAGACTCCCCACTGAGCACGGAGCCCTATGAGGGGCTCAGTCCCACAACCCTGAGATCATGACCTCAGCAGAAATCAAAAGTTGATGCTTAACTGACTGCGCCACTCAGGCAGCCCAACACTGTAGGTTTTTGTAGACATTTTGTCAATGGAGAAAGAGAAGATTAAAAACTGACCAACCATAGAAGCGTTGAAGTGTTTTTAGTTCTATTTTAATTTGATTTTAATATTCTTTCCAAACTTTTTTCTACACATGAAATCATAATGTATATAACACCAATCTTGCTTTTTTAAAAAGTTACGTTATAAACAATTTTTTTTAGTTTAGGTACATAATTCTTTAGCTATCCTAAAAAAATTCTGAAATCACTATCAAGGTGATACTTGCACATAATTTGAAAAACAAAACGGCTAAAAAGCTTTAAAAAAAACAGCAGATTCCTACCCCACCTTCCTAACATCCCCGATCCAGTTTTACTGGATAGATCCAACCACTTTCTTGTCCTCAATTTCAGTGGCTCTGTAATAGTCCCTTAAATGGACCACATCATTTGTGTACCTGCTACCTGGCCCATTTTTACTTTTTTGACTTACTGAACTATGAGTTGACAGTGATTCTTCAGGATTACTAATTGCTGATAAAATCCTGTTTGCTACACAAATGTATATGGGTAAACTCTTACCATATATACATACATTATCATATGCACTTTGCCCTGCCATTTTTATAAGCCTAACTCAGTTTCACCTTTCATTTATCATCACTGGCCATAGGCATGTTGTTAGGATTCCCGGCTTTGTTATTAAACATTATTAGAACTCCCATCTTTTACCAGTTATTTTCCCAAGTTAATGTAGAAGTTTAGGAATTCAGCTGAGAAGATTTAATGAAATTCTATTGCATTTTCCACCATACTTATTAAGCAGGTAACAGCCTGCCCTTGGTAATTGAAAAATTTGGGGTGTTAGGAAGGAGCATAGTATATGGATATGTGTGCATTTTCTCAACTAGACTTCGATATTTTAAGGCAATCATCTTTTTAAAATTGAGGATGTGTTTTCTGAAATACTGACTCAAAATGGTACCTATTCTGTTACAATATACTTAACAAATTAATAGATTACTTTTTTTCAGGCAGTTTTAGGCTTACAGAGTGGTTTATTGAATGGAAAGTACAGAGACTTTCCCATATAGCACTCACCACTCCCCAGCTTCCCCAAATTATGAACATCTTGCATTTGTGTGGTACATTTATTACAAATAATGAGCCAATATTGATACATTATTATTAATGAAAGTCTAGTTTTCATTAGGTTCATTCTTTGTGTTGTGCATTCTATGGGTTTTGACCAATATCTAATGACATGTATCCATCATTACAGCATTGTATGGCATAGTTCACTGCCCTAAAAATCCCCTGTGCTCCACCTAGTTATTCCTTCCTCCCTCTTAACTCTGGGTAAGCACTGATCTTACTGTTTCCAGTAAATAGTGCTGTTTTGCCTTTTCCAGAAAGTCATATAGCTGCAATCATGCAATATGATTTTCAGATTGGCTTCTTTCATTTATCAATATGCATTTTCTGTTTCTCCATGTCTTTTTGTGGTTTGATAGTCCATTTCTTTTAATTTATGAATAGTATTTTCTGAATGGACGTACCATTGTTTCTTTATCCATTCTCACAATGAAGTACTGCCTAGTTGCATCATAACTGCTTGGCAGTTGTGAATAAAGTTGCTATAAACATCCATGTGCAATTTCTTGTGTGAACTTAAGTTTTCAATTCATTTGGGTAAATGCAAAGAAGTACAATTACTGAATCATATGTTAAGAGAAAATTTTTAGTTTTGTAAATGGTTGTACCATTTTACATTCCCCCAGCTGTGAGTGAGAGCTCCTGTCACTCCACATCTTCCACAGCATTTGGTTTTGTCAGTGTTTTGGATTTTTGCCATTTGAGTAGGTGTGTGGTGGTAACATATCATTACTGTTTTAATTTGCAATTCCTTCAAGACATGCGGTATTTAGCATCTTTTCAGATGCTTATTGACTATATCTGCTTCAGTCGCGTCTATTCGGATCATTTGCACGTTTTTATATTGGATTTTTTGTTTTCTTATTACTGAGTTTTAAGAGTTTTTGTAACTTTTGGCTACCAGTTCTTTGTTTGCGTTTTGCAAAGATTTCCTCCCAGTCTGTAGTTTGCCTTTTTATTTTCTCCAGTGTCTTTTACAGAGCAGAAGTTTTAAATTTAAAGAAATCCAACTTACCATTTTTTTTTTTTTTTATGGATTGTGCTTTGGGTGTTGTATCTAAAAGTCATCACCAAACCCAAAGTCATCTAGATTTTCTCCTGTGTTACCATCTAAGGAGTCTGATGCTTTTGCATTTTACATTTAGTTCTGTTATTCATGTTGAGCTAATTTTTGTAAAAGATTTAAGGTCTGGGTGTAGGTTAATTTCTTTTTCATGCAGATGTCCAGTTCAACACCATTTTTTGAAAAGACTCATTTCTCCATTAAATTGTATGTACCCCTCTGTCAAAGATAGTTGACCATATTTCTGTAGGTCTATTTCTGGGCTCTCTATTCTGTTCACAGTAAGCTTTTAAAGGAAGTTTTGTGTTAACTTCAGTGAAAATAAATACATTTTCATAAGAGGGGGGAAGGTAGAATAGGTCGTTCTTATTGTTCTAGCTTTATCTCATGAGACTAGTTTACATTGAAGTACAGAATCAGGCCAGTGATTTTCTTGTAAAAAGCTTCTGGGTTAGTTCCAACAAACTCCACATCTGTGTGTGTATGTCTTTGGCTGTGTGTATAGGCCGAGTGACAGACATGAACTGCACAAGATTTCTGGGGATGCCCCTGAAGTTTTATAATGGATTGTTAAACCTGTCTTGCACTGTTGACTAACAAAGCATTTTGTTCTACCTCAGTCTGTAACTGAAAATATACTTAAGGTCATTGCCAGTAATTAAAACATCTGATTTCCTTCCTGTCCATGCAGCTTTCATTGGGGGACATTTGGCAATGTCTGGAGACATTTTTGGTTATCGCCACTCGTGACGAGGCGGGGGAGAAGGGTGTTACTAGCTTCTTGGGTAGAGGCCAAAGATGCGGAGAACTGCCCTACAGTGCGCAGGACAGACCCCACAACAAATAATTTTCTGGGCTCGAAATGTCAGTAGTGCTGAGGTTCAGAAATTCTGTTGTAGAGTAGCTGATTTATTTATATCCGTGGCATGTTTTCTTTGCATTAACCTCTAGAAAACCTACATTTTTGTAGACTTACAATTGTACCAAAACTTAATGGTGTGCTGTAGCATTCAGCTGCCTTCAGATGTCTTGGGCTTAGTTTCACTTTTTTTCTGATTTCATAGTAGCTGCATTATGTTGCATGCATTTACATAAAGCTGCCTTAACTCTTGAAGTGGAATATAAATATGTAATTTTATATAATTTTGAATATATGTGGCAGAATTCTTGATCACAGAAATCTAATGCTAGACATAAAGTCGATGTTTATACTGCTTGTTAGTTGGTTGTACATACATAATTCAGACTCTACTTCTCATTTCCTCTTCTGGTCCTTTAAATGACACGTTTGATACATAAGTTTCTATGATACATAAGTTTCCATTAGCTCATCTTGTTTTCAGTGTGTTCCCTTTTATTGTTAAGAGAAACAAAACCAAAAACCCCATTGTTTCAGCAATCCCCTGTTGCCTTCCTTTGTGTGAAATTGCTCAACTAAGAGTTATGCAAATCGGGATGAGCCCTGTAAGTGAGGCTTCTTACTGCACATTGATCCAGGGGAATGTCACCAGTCTCTGGTGTATTTGCCATCAGCCATATACTGGCCATAAGAGGATCAGGACCCAGACATTCCCTCTGACCACTCAGCCCCTTGCTTGCTTCCCTACAGCCATACCAGCTTCCTTTTCTGCCCCTCACCTCATTCCAGCCACAGGGCCTTTGCATGGCCTCCAGCTCCCTACTCCGAGACCTCCCAACTTTGCTAGAAGTCAAAGAGAAGGGGCATTGCTTCTTCTGTTCACATGGGGGCTTGAGTGGCTGTCACCTCTTGAGACACCTGAGAGACTCCTTGCTGTCTCTTCAGGGCCCACTTAGGTGCATCTCCTGGATGTTGAGCAGTTTTCTTTATGTCTAGAAAAAATCTTCATGATTGACAATTTATTTCTGTTTGAATTCTTAGCAAAGACTGTGACTCCAACTGCAACCTCTCCAAATTCTTTACTCCCACAGATTTTCAGAGTTTGAAAGATCCTAGGCCATGGGTTCAGATTCTCTTGTTTGTTCATTTGTTTATTTCCTATGCTAAACCTGTGGCTTATTCAAGTTATAATTGGAATTTTGTACCTTTTAATCTTCTTCATTTATTTTGCCTATCCCCCAGCCCCTCTCTTCTGGTAACCACAAGTTTTCTGAATTTATGAGTCTGTATCTGTTTGTTCATTTGTTTTATATTTTAGATTCCAGATGTAAGTGAAGTCATACGGTATTCATCTTTCTGTCTGACTTACTTCACTTAACATAAAACATAATACCCTCTAGGTCCATCTATGCTGTTGCAAATGGCAAGGTCTCATTCTTTTTTATGGCTGAGTAATACTCCTCTGTGTGTGTGTGTGTGTGTGTGTGTGTGTGTGTGTGTGTACACACCACTTCTTTATCCATTTATCCACTGATGGACATTTCAGTTGCTTTAATATCTTGGCTATTGTAAATAATGAAGCAGTAAACAGAGGGGTGCATGTATCTTTTTGAATTACTGTTTTCATTTTCTTTGGGTAAATATCCAGAAGAGGAATTGTTGGATCATATGGTATTTCTATTTTAAATTATTTGAGGAATTTCCATACTGTTTTTCACAGTGGCTCAATAGATTTACATTCCACCAATAGTACACAAGCATTCCTTTTTCTCAACATCCTCACCAACACTTGTTATTTCTTGCATTTTTGATTTTAGCCATTCTGACTCGTATAAGGTGATATCTCATTGGGGTTCTGATTTCCGTTCCCCTGATATTATGAGTGATGTTGAGCATCTTTTCATGTGTCTGTTGTTAGCCATCTGGATGTCTTCTTTGGAAAAATGTCTAGTCCCCTGCCCATTTTTAAATCAGATTGTTTATTTTTTTGGCGTTGAGTTGTAGGAGTTCTTTATATATTTTGGATATTAAACCCTCACTGGATATATCATTTACAAATACTTCTCCCATTCAGTAGGTTTCCTTTTCATTTTGTTGATGATTTCTTTCACTGTACCAAAACTTTATAGCTTTGTGTAGTCCCAATTGTTTATTTTTGCTTTTGTTTCACTTCCTTGGAAAGACAGAAAAATAATGCTAATGCTGATGTCCAAGAGTTTATTGTCTATGTTTTCTCTTAGAAGTTTTGTAAGGTTTCAAGTCTTGCATTTAGGCCTTTAATTCATTTTGAGTTTATTTTTGTGCATGGTGTAAGAAAGGGGTCCAATTTCATTCTTCTGCACATAGCTGTCCAGTTTTCCCAACAGCATTTATTGAAGAGACTGTATTTTTTTCATTGTATTTTCTTGCCTTCTTTGTCATAGATAAATTGACCATATAAGCATGGGTTTATTTCTGGGCTCTCTGCTCTGTTCCATTGACCTATGTGTATTTTGTTTTAAATTTCTAAAAAATGTTTTCCATTTTTGTACAAGTTTATATATGTTTATATATAAAAGTTTATATATGTTTATAAGTTTATATATGTGTATATATATACATATATATACATGTATATAAGTTTATATGTTTATATATGTACATATATTACATATTATATATATTACATATATATGTATAATAAAAATATAAAAATACACATATATGTATAATAAAAATGCATTGCGTGTATATATGTAATTATATATATAATTTATGTAAAACAGAAACAGCTTTAAAAATTTTTGAATAAGGGTAACTGAATACATGACCTAAGGTCCTTCAAACTCATATATATGTATATATATTAGGAAAATCATATTTTGTGTGTGTGTGTGTCTGTGTGTGTGTGTGTAAAATTTAAAACTTGGAAAGGCAAAACCAAAAATACTTGCAGTCCTATCATTGGGAGCATTGTGATATTTTAGGGTATTTCTTCCTAGACTTTTTTCTGCTCAGTTTCCCCCAACAAAAATGCTGTCATGCTGTATATATGTGAATATCTTTTTTTTAAAGATTCATTTATTTGAGAGAGAGAGAGTGTGCGCACAGAGGAGAGGGAGAGGCAGAAAGTCTTTTTTTTTTTTTTAAGATTTTTATTTATTTGACAGACAGAGATCACAAGTAGGCATAGAGGCAGGCAGGAAGAGAGTGGGCAGCAGGTTTCTGGCAAGCAGAGAGCCCAATGCGGAGCTCCATCCCAGGACCTTGGGATCATGACCTGAGCTGAAGGCAGAGGCTTTAACCCACTGAGCCACCCAGGGACCCCAGGGAGAGAGAGTCTTAAGCAGACTCCAAGCTGAGCTCAGAATCCGAGGCAAGGCTAGAATGACCTGAGCCAGAGTCAGTCTCTTAACCAACTGTACCACCCACCACCCAAGTGCACTGTAATGTGAATATCTTTTTGTCTTTCTCTCTCTCTCTCTGCCTACACACACACAATATTTTAATAACTACATCGTATTCTTTTGTGTTAATGTTGTATCATCTTCTAGGTCAGTTTTCCAAAAGTCAGTTGCCTAAAGGCCAGTCTGATATATTTATCAGATTTTCCAATTTACCAGAAGACTTGTTTCTTTTATCTTCTCAAATATTATGTCCATTTTTTAAAAAAGTATATTCATTTTTTAATGTTTCTCTTGCTAGTTTTCAAATGGCATATCAACCTTGTTGTTTCTGTACTTGAAAGAATAAAATTTTAATTTAAGCTTAAATTTAAATTTAGAAGCATTTGAAAGAAATTACAAGTGACCAAAACATTCCCACCACATATGACATGCTAATGCTGTAGTTTTTAAAAAGAAATTAGGATGTGTTGACCCAGAAACTGTTTGCAAAACCGTTTGACACCGAAGGATAACACTGTCCTGAGATGTGGAAGGAAAGTGAGGATGTGTAGAGGAATTTCTAGACGGAAGCAAGAGATTTGCTCCTCAGATGTAACAAAAACATGTCACCAGGGTTGATGAATTTTTAGAAATTAGTTTAAAATCCTAAAAATGTAAGGATGAGTAAAGCAAGGAATGAACTAGGAAACTAAAGAAACAACCGTATCTCAGAGGACACTTAAGCTACTTGTTACAATTTGAAAAATTATGTCTATAAATATTTTCATTTTAATCTCTAAAAGAAAAAGCTCATTTAAATATAAATTTAATACCAATATTATTAAACATAAAAGTGATAATAATTCCTTATCATCAAGTAGCCAGTAAATGTTCTAGTTCATCCAGTTACCAGAGTTCTTTTTAATAATTAAGCCATTTATTACTATCAACTAATGTTAATATGGTCCTAAGAAGATTCAACAGTCTTGTTTTTAAAAACAGAACATTTTGAGGTGCCTGGGTGGCTCAGCCAGTTAAGCATCCAACTTTTAATTTCAGCTCAGGTCATGATCTCAGGGTTGTGAGATTGAGCCCCGAGTGAGGGGCTCTGCGCTGGGCATGGAGCCTGCTGAATATTATCTTTCCTTCTTCCTCTGCCCCTCTCCTCCTTAAAAAAAAAAAAAAAAAAAGGAACATTTCTTAAAAGGCATCATATGGAACACCTGGGTGGTTCAGTGGGTTAAGCCTCTCCCTTGGGCTCAGATCATGGTCTCAAGGTCCTGGGATCGAGCCCCGCATCTGGCTCTCTGCTCAGCAGGGAGCCTGATTCCCCCCTCTCCCTCTGCCTGCCTCTCTGCTACTTGTGATCTCTCTCTCTCTCTGTCAAATAAATAAATAAAATTTTTTTAAAAAGTCATCATAGAAACTTTCAAAAGCTTTTAAAACAATTACATTTGATAAGACTTGTTATATCCTTAAGCTATTAAACCACTTCAACTAATACACAGTTGCAAACTTAAGCTGTCCCACAATAAATACCCTTTTCTACAGAGCTTTGTGTAACTGACCAGTTATTTTTGTAGAAACAAGTATTGCTAGAAGTGGAATGTTAAGAAGTGCACACATGTTAAAGGACTTTAATATATATTGTCAAGTTAAAGATAATGTCATTTACTCTCTCATGCCAAGCTCAACCATTTCATTTTATGGTGAGGAAATTAGAGCCGAGAGAAGAAAGTGGTTTTGTCCATAATTACAGGACTGTCGTGTTGGACCTAGAAGCCCTGCTTCCCAATTCCTAATTTGCTGCATCTGTCATTATCCACTGCCTTCTTCCATCAGGAGTCAAATTACCCTTCAGCTTTTGTGCTCTAGATTCCAAACGGTCAGGTATTTGAACCCTCACCTACCTCTTTACTTGTCTTTTTCGGACTCACTGTAATAAAATCCATGATTAAAACTGTACTGGCTTATTAGGGTGCTGATAAATGCAGTCAGTTTGCTCTTTTTATGCATCATTGTTTCCGAATATCTCAGTATTGGCTTAGCATTAGTTATGCTACACATTCCTTTTACAGCTAAGTGCATAGTACCTAGGTCTTCCTGCTGTTATGCATATGTCCTACAGCATATAATAGAGAAAAAAAAAATGCTTTCCAACCAGGTAAAGACATTGGCAAACACAAGGTAAATTAAAATGTATCAGATTCATCTGATCAGATCAGATCACAAAAACATAAAGAGAGTGTAATGAGGAGGAAGCCAACCTTACTGCACTATATCTCGGGGCGGGGGAGCATATTTTTGAATTAATTTTTTATTGATACATGCCATAAATTCACCCTTTCAAAGTATACAGTTCAGTGGGTTTTAGTATACTCACACGGTTGTAACACCATCACCACTCTCTAATTCCACAATCCTCTGCATCTCGTGTGGAGCGTGCTTGCAGAATGTACACACTGCAATTCAGTTATGCTTAAAGAAAGGTGAAAAAAGCTTTCACATTCTTTAACTATCTTTCTTCATCCCTCTGATTAGGCAGGTGGGAAAACAGCCATAAGTTTGCCAACAGGGTTTGAATTTTTTCCAGTTTAATCTTTTTTCCATCATGCCACCGCTTCTTTAACTAGGAGCTTCGACCTTCACAGGTCTTATGCTCCCCTCTAAGATGGCACCTAAGTAGATAAAGGGTTTCTGTTGTGCTGTTTGGGGAGAAAAAGCCACAGATTCTCTCTATGTTCTTTGTATGTCTGCTGACATATGACTGGGCACCGCTGATTGTGGGGAGTGTTACCCTCACAGCGCCCCCAAAGCCAAAGGATCACAGGGGGACACTCGGAAAGTTCCAGAGGCCCCGTATACAGGCTGAGTGAGGGGAGCCTGGAGACAGCTGCCCTGTATGCTTCACTCCATGTGAGGTGGGAAGCAATGAGGGAGGCAGCAACTCTTTGAGATTTATCTATAGCCTCCTGCAGGCTGGGTCTAGGTGTGCGACCTAAAACTAGTAAATAAATGTTCTTCAAGCCGCTTCACACCCCTCACTTTCCCAATTGGCACTTCCTATTCAAAGTTGTTGGGGGTGGCACCCTTGGACGCACATTCTATCCCATTCATACTCTTTCTAATGCTCCTTCGGGCTCCTCTTGGTCACATTTTATAACTCAAGAAGTACTTGTAAAGCACACCTCCCTCCCTTCTAGGCGCGCCCAACCTTCCTCTCAGACTAGAGATGATATCCGCACCATAGAGGAGCCCCGGGATCTGAGTTGTCAAGGATTTGCTCTTAATATGGAACCCAGAGGAACACCCAGAGCTAGGATTACCAGATACCAAAATGACATTGGCTTAATTGTCCCAAGACACTGTTCCTGTTACATATGGTATTTAAACCTTAGGGACATCATGTTAGAGGCTGGTCAGAGCCAGGGTCTGGACCCAGGTGGACCTGGGTTATCAGCTTACTAACTGTGTCAACAATGGTTTTCTGGGAGATTTCACAGAAGAAGAAGACCGAGAACATTTGAAAATGATTACCATGACATACATAGGAGAGAAATATTAGTTGTCTAAGTAAAGAGAGCCTGGCTATACCCTTTTCAGTTTTATCTTTTTCAAAAAAAAAAAAAATTGGGAAATTGGGCAAAAGAAAAGAAAGTCACTTAAGGCAGGAACCGATGGAATTGATTGTGGAGTTTAGTTCTGGAGTTTTCTCCTCCTCTGCTGTCCTGAGGCTGCTTCTGAGGCTTCTCAGACCCCTTTCCTCTCCTATAGGTTATTTGAAGAAACATTGCAACTCTTCTGTACTAGACTTTGCTTCTCTGAAAACATCTTTTGAGGTCTCATTCTTGAAAGTAAAGAAAGAAGGAAAACAATCAAGGGTGTCGAAAAGGCTTCTATTTATTTGGGCAAGCAAAGTAAGGCTCTTAAGTTAACTAACTGGTTTTGGAATGCAAGCATGAGGTGTGGACATTGTTTTAGGGATACATTCCTCTGAAGGACCCTTGAACCAAACTCAGCCTACTTTGGAAGCTCAAGATCACTTTTGTTTGGGATTGTTGCCACCCATCTCTAAGTCCTCGGGACTTCCTTTCCCTTGCTCTTGTTTTTCTAAGCTCCCTAATTCCGAGATAAAACTCACTCCATGGAGAGGTTGCAAAGCTTTGGGTGGGTAAAGAAATGCAGCTTTGCGGATGTTGGGGTGGCTCAGTTGGTTAAGCATCCATCCGTCTTCAGTTCAGGTCATGATCCCAGGGTCCTGGGATGGAGCATGCGTAGGGCTCCTTGCTCAGCAGGGAGTCTGCTTCTCCCTCTGCCAGCTGCTCCCCCTGCTTGTGCTCTCTCTGACAAATAAATAAATAAAATCTTAAAAAAGAAGAAGAAGAAGAAGAAGAAGAAGAAGAAGAAGAAGAAGAAGCAGCCGATGGATCAAGTTTCACTTTTACCTAAGACCTTTGATAACCTGGCACAGGTTCACATCAGGGCTTGCTTTCCTCATCTGGGTAATGCCAGGGACAAAGTAAGTAATTACATGTTCTTCTCTTTTTTCCCTACCCGCATAGATATTTCTAGTAACTCCAGAATGGCCACTTGATATTGCAAGGTCAGGCAAAAAGTCGATAACAGGAGAAAGATTTCAGAGCTCCCAATGAGTCTTTGGATGAGTAATTGGCTTGTTGCCGGGAAAACTCAATGCAAATTGAAACCATCAGTTTGGGAAGTGATGGTGAAATTCAATGCCAAAAAAAAAGTTTCTAGTTTCTTTTTGGTGGCTGCTGGAATAAAGAGAGAAAATTTACAAGTCATAAGAAGGGCCAAACATGATACCAACACAGTTTCTTTGTAGCATTTTGTAAAGGCTAGAAATTGAGGTTCTGAGAGGTTAAATTCTAGTAACTTTGTTTTTAAATTGTAAGATCTATAATTGTGTGGAATTGTCAACATACAGACTCAGCTTTCATAGAGGAGGTGGCATATGGTGGGATATATTACTTTTCAAGCTTAGGAAATCTATGACAAACAAAGTATTACCCAAAATGTATGTAATATACGAACTCAGGCACCTCTCTCACTGCACAGCTTCCCACCCCCCACTTCAGTTACAGAGTAATGCATACATTCACATTCAGGTCATCCTGCAATACCAATGTATACAACAGAGTAGCAAGTGCCCGCCCAGAAGTGAGGAGAGAGGGTGGGGGGTTAGGGAGGAGGTGGAAGAAAACCTCCCTTTAGGTGGTCCAAGTGGCCCGGGTGCCACCCTGAGGGTGGGATGGGAGATGTGCTTCTACTGTTCCCTCTTTGGGGTGGGATGGGGTTATATGCGTGCTTCTCAACAATGGGAGTGTTTCTCTTGCAATGTTGGAGGGAAAACTAGTATTTAGACCTCGTTTATTTACGTGTTTAACAAACATGTATATAGCTCTTACTCTGTGCTGTTTAAAGCGTACTTTTAAGCACTTTACAAATATCAGCTAATTTAATTCATTTAATCATCATAACAATGCAACAAACCAGATAAAGTCATCTCCATTGTTCGGAAGGGTATCGAGAGAGGGAGAGGTTTGGCAATTTGCGAAGGATCATACAGTTAATGATTGATGGACCCAGGATTTGAGGTCTATAGTCCTTACTCCAAAATACGTTGTAAATTGTAGTGTCTTCCTTAGCAGTTTTTAAGAGAAAATTTCTGTATAGGATCTTGTGGCTTATAAGTGGACTTTAGAACCTAACCACCAGAGTGGTGAGAATCCTTTCTTTTTCTGTGGCTATGTGGATTGTTTTCATGTGGATATGTGTGTGTAACTATGTATGTGTGCATTTTTCCAATAAATAATGATTAGTGGTCAAGAATGCCCGAATTATACAAATCTCTTTTTAATTCACCCTGGTCTCAGAATAGAATATGTCAGTTTGACCCAATTTAATGAACTCTCCCATATTTATGAACGTTTAGATTGTCTCTCTGTGTAATACAAATAACATTCATGTGAACATCCTTGTGCCCTATTCAAGTGTATCTCAAGAACAAAACCTTTAAAACTCCTTACCATAAAACAAATAAACTAAACCTGACAATCGCATGAAGTGATGAATGTGTTGGCTAACTTTATTGTGGCCAGCACTTCAAAGTACACAGTTTATGAAATCATTATGTCGTGTACCTTAAACTTACACAAAGTCACGTGTCAGTTTTATCTCCATAAAGCTGGAGGGGGGGAAAAAAGAACTAATCAATCCCCAGAAGTAGAATTCTGAGTGGACCATTCCTTCTTTGTTGAGCACATGGGTAGTTGTAAGGCATTATTGGATCTGACCACAGGCCGTGGGGGTGATGAATGAAGACTCATACTTAGTCTTTTCTCCAAAATCTTTTTTTTTTTTTTATTAAGAATTTTGGTATTCTAAGGCCCTTCTGTGAGGATAAGCCACCCAGTGGATATTTGTTCCAGTGACCAACAGACATTTTTGGAAAGAAGAGTTACCCATCTCCCATTTCCTGGATGTGTGGGTGGATGTCCCTTTGTGAGCGAATTGTTGCCCAGCTGTTTGTGTCTCTTCAGACGTGTAGTGGGGCTCATGAAATGAATATCCCAGGGCTGTATTTGCATGTCAAACCCCCTGTTATTATCGTTATTAAATGAAGATCTCCACATAGGAAATGTGCCTTCATTTACTGCTAAAAAAATTGAAGATAGTGCCATAGGACTTGAAGATATTTACATCTGAAGGGCTTGATGTAAAGCCTGTCATAAGAAACCTTAAGCATTTGTGCCGGGGCCTTGCCCTCCTCTGACAAGCTCAGGGCCACTTCCTCTTCCCTTCGTGAAAGCAGCGTCACCCACCCTGCACTCTAGCTGTTCCTGACGGGAAATCTATTCTAGCAAATCTGGTGCCCACCATGTTACCCCATCTCCGTTCCCTTCTTTTCCTGGGCTCAGTTTTTCTCTTTTCATTTTTTAAAAACTCATTATTGTCCTTTTTTGGTGAAAGCATTTCAAGTCCTTTTGAGAAAGAAGCAAGCCACAAAAAGAATCCCTTCATTGAGCATTGTTAGGACACAGATAAAGCACAAGTTTCAAAATAGCCATCATAGGGGCGCCTGTGTGGCTCAGTGGGTTAAAGCCTCTGCCTTCGGCTCAGGTCATGATCCCAGGGTCCTGGGATCGAGCCCCATATCGGGCTCACTGCTCAGCAGGGAGCCTGCTTCCTCCTCTCTCTCTGCCTGCTTCTCTGTGATCTCCGTCTGTCAAATAAATAAATAAAAATCTTAAAAAAAAAAATAGCCATCATATGGCAAAATGGAGGATGGAGCATGGACTTGGAGCTAAAGCTGTGTGTGAGTCCCAGAGCCGGCATTCCCCAGTGCTGTGGCTTGTGAACTTGCTCATATGACCTCTGTAGGCCTCAGAGTGCTCCTCTGTAGAGTGGGGTTAGTAATACCTGAGTCAGAGGGTTTCTTCAAGCCATAAATGAAATGCTTAGAAAATGATTAATATCTAATTAAAAAATACTAAGTGGCGAGTCATTGCAGCTCATATCATTTGCAAAGGTGTAACCACTTTCTTGGTTTTTGTTGGGGGTGCATTTTCTTTCTGGTACCCTCCCAGAGTAGAAGGCATTGGTAAACCTGGTCTGAGTTCATCCCTGTGTCACAGCAAGGAGCTCTGTGAGCTTTCTTGCTGTATTGTGAGCAACTGTAGGGCCCCAACCCAGAGCTCCCTGCTGGGTGGGCAGTCAGCAGAGGGTGGCGCGGCCTGAGCGACCAAGGACGGTTTCTCCATGTGGAGTTCTCCACGTGGAGCAGCGTTGTAATTATTTCCATCTATGGCCCGTGCATTTGTTCTCAGAGATCCATGGTGGTGGGGAAGGGGAAATATGAAATAAGCATAAAGAAATGATAATCCATGGACTATCTCCACCCCTCACACATCTACCTGCTTTCTATTTTCTATCCTTCGTCTTCTTCCCAGGGCCCCTGCCCTTGGACAGTCACCACTGTCTCTCTGTCTAGTTCTCTCAGAGGTCTGGGTTACAGATGTCCCCTTCCAGCTCTCTTCTCCCCTCTTGCTCTTACAGAGTTCCTCTGGGAAGGAGTGATCTCATTGTATCATTTCCCTGGGTGACAAACGTTCCACGGCTTCCTACTGAAATAAAGTCTGCACTCCTTGGCATGATCTAGAAATAATACCCCTCAGAGTAGTTTTCTTACCTCATCCCCTGTGTCCCTGTGTGCCTGTGTGTGTACGTGCGCGCGCACGCACACACACACACACTACAGGGTTTTCTAACATTTTGAACAATTTTATGAAAAAAAGTAGTATAATATAGTATTTCTTTATTTTTTTCCCACTCCAACTTTTTATTTTGAAAATAACAAAGCCAGCGGCTTTGTGGGGGGGGGGGGATGAAAGAACATCCTCACCTAGATTCACTGATTTTTTAAATGTTATGCCACTTTTGTCTCCCCACTCCCTTCTCTTTTTCATCTTTGGCCAAAGTTGTAACTTGCAGACACCATGAGACTCTATCCCTGCACACGACTGTAGGCATCTCCTAAAATACGGACATTCTTCTGCATAACCACAGTGCTCTCATCATATCACCTGTGAAACCCAACAATTCCCTAACACCATGTTCAAATATATTCAGATGTCCCCAATTATCCCAACCTGTGTCCTCCTCTACCCCCACCCACTCCCATCCAGGATTCATTCAAGGTTCACCCATTGTGTTTCTTTAATCTCTTAATTTTGAATAGTTCTGCCCTAACCCCCAACCCCCTTTTCAAAGTATCCAGACTAGTTACACATTATGGATTTGTCTGATGATTTGGTTCCTCTGACCTCTGTGTTTCCTATAAACTAGAAGTTAGTTCTAGAGGTTTCTGTGTCTTTTAAAACAACTGAGGTGGGTTTCACCGCCTTTCCTTTTTCTTGTCCACATTTTGCAAGGGGGGGCTCAGGATGAGCTTGTGGGAAGGCGGAGGGCAGCAGCCAGAGCGGGTCCATCCCTTCATTCCTGCCCCGCATGTCCCCTGAGCACCTGCTCTCCGCAGGCGCTATGCAGTTGCTGCGAATACTGCCCAGAAGAAACAGGCTGGGGGGGGGTCTCCCCGTCTGCCTCAATTCTGGTAGGGACTGACTAGGCATTAACAAAAATGTTATGGGATGTCGGTCACAATTAGAAAAAGAAGAGTGAGAAGCCTGTGGCATGGGCAGAGGGGTGATCTTTTCAGTAGGATCGTTAGTGAAGACCAGTCTGGGCAAATAACATTGTATCTAGATGAGGGTGGGAGAGAGGAACAGAGATGCAGAGAGAGAGAGACACTAAGAGGGAAAGAGGGAGAGAGAGACAGGAAAAGACAGAGACACAGAGAGAGACAGACAGAGAGATGGAGACAAACAAAGAGAGACACAGAGTGTGCTCTGGAGTGGGGCAGCTGGCCAGGCGACAAGAGAGTGAGCCCCCAGAGTGGGGGTGCATCAGTGTGAGGGGGAGGCAGGGTACTGTGAAGAGCAAAGGGCAATGGCAGTCAGGTGGACCCTCCGGGGCCTCCTCTTGGAGCCGGCTGTGCGCTCAGCAGCGAGTTCCATTTTCCCTTCTTGAACAGCACCATCTTACTGAATGACCAGTGAAACAGCTCTTTGGGGAGTGGGTGGGGGTTGAGACTAGTGAAAAAGAGCTTGTCTAGTTACAGATCAGCTCTAAAACCCATCTTGCTTATTTACAGATCAACTTAAAACCCTTCTGCATTGCAGAAACTTTAGCCTATTAAAAAAAAAAAAAGGCTGTTTTGAATCAAAAAAGTACTTGCTTCCCCTTTATTTTGGGAACTGCAGCTTGCTAGTTTCGGAAAGAGGTGTGACTGTCCTTCCGAGGCTTCGCATCTCCGTGATGAGATAATAAACAAGTTGAAGGCTGCAGGCCCGCTGGAAGCCTGCAGGACAAGGTGCAGAATCCGGCTGTGGCCTGTGGTTGACAGTTTGACAGTTTGGAGATCTTGAGGTTTCCTAGAACAATTCCTCCTCCGGGAGTTATTTCCTGATTCCCACCACTGCCTCCCCAAACTCCGAATCATCTCTCTCTCCTCTAAAGTTCCAAGCAGTGGTCCCCCAGTGGCAGTGCTTCAGAATTCCACAGATTATGCCCCTCCCAGGGGGAGGGGACATGATTGGGCCCCGAGGAATTAACTGGAATGCATCCAGGAAATCTGTTCTGTTGAGTTTGGTGATCCTGGTGTTCCTTCACCTTTTAGAACCACTGCATTGCAAGATCTAATGGAGCTCAAACAGATTTTTTGTTTTTAATGTATAGATTTAACTATGCGACTATGCTGTAAGGCAAGATTCATAACCTGATTTTAGTTTTTAAATTCATCTCTTTGGTCCCCAGAGTGCTTGGTGCAGTGCTGTATACATCCTAGTATTAACCGGAGAAACAAATAAAGGAGTTTAACATTCGAAAGCACGGTTATGTTATTCTGCCCTGGTCAGGCGCCAGCCTCTGCTGTCCATGGTTCTTCCTCTGGGGTATCAGGCACAGTCACGGTGTGCTGATGCTTTCTTTTGTGCCTGTAGCTCCACCATCTCCCCTGGTTTCCACAGTCACATACCTTACTGGGAAGCCCACGGGAGCTGATCAGCTGAATGTTCCTCCAGGCATCATCTCTCCCACATTGGCATCTCCTCGTTTATTTCCAGTCTTGGTGGAGGGCCACTACCATTTTCCTAGGCCCCAAGCCACATTCATTTGGAGGCAGGTTCTGCGCCATCTAGCTCTTAACCAAGCTTGCCTTTGATGCCTCAGCCCCCTCACTTGATCTTGTCCATTGTGTCCTCGTGAAATGACAAAGTAAGAAAAACAGCTCCCCAGCATGGCACCCAAGGTGTGCTTCTGTTTCCATCTCAGCTCCTGGCCTTCCCTACCTGCTCCTGGCCTAAAGGATTTCTCATCATAGACCTAGTTCCCTGAAGGGATCAGTTTGAACCTGTTCTCCAAAGGAGTGAGATGAACCACTTCCCCAATGGGCCAGTGATGAACTAGTTCCCTGAAACAGCCTTGTTATCTCTGGATCAGTATTTTGCATATGAAGTTCCTTCTTCCTGGAATCCCTTTTCTGCCTCTGCCACGTGACTGTGACTGACATCCCTCCCATTGTGACCTACAGAGATTTTCTTGGGGACGTTTCCCCTCACTACCTCTTTTTCCACTTGCCTGAGTTAGGTATTCTTTCCTAGGTCCTGTGCATGCTCTTTCATTGGCTCTACTATAATTTTAATTCTTGAATCTCTGTCAGGAGAATAGGAGCATCTTTAGGGCGTGAATGACGTCTTCTGACATAAGATTGGTGCTCAATTAATAGTTGTTGAATGAATGAATGAACAAGCAAATGGGTATGTGAACTGTATTCACATTTGAGTTTGTTAAGCTATCTATAATAAACAATAAAAATGTATTGTTTTTATTCTTCATGAATGGAGATATTTTGGTCGCCTGAAGCCATTTCTAAAATGGTAAAACAATGTCATTGCCTTTATATTCCCACAGGAAATATGGGATGTATAAAATCAAAAAGGAAAGACAATCTGAATGACGATGGAATAGATTTGAAGACTCAACCAGTACGTAATACTGACCGAACTATTTATGTGAGAGATCCAACGTCCAATAAACAGCAAAGGCCAGTAAGTAGATAGTCTCAGGGGAGAATTCCCACAGCAGGATCAACGCATGGCTGCTTAATTTAAACACCAAATCTGTAACATGTGCATGCAAAAAAATCACATCCATTACTTGGGCCTCAAATAATTTTTGATTTGCTTTATAACTTAATCTCTTAAAGAGTTTGTAAACATTTTAGAGATTTTACCAGACCACTTATTGTACAATTAATGGCCTTTGATCACCTTCTCATGTGTAAAGAAAATAATCTTTCGTATCACTGGTGCAAAGACCCAGTTTATATATATATATATATATATAAAGATAAATTGATCTGTCTATTTGAACTTCTGTGACTTAGGATAGGTAGTGAGATAAATATAAAGATATTTTATAAATAAAGATAAATTGATCTGTCTATCTGAACTTCTGTGACTTAGAATAGGTAGTGAGATTAGCACAGTGGTCTGGAGGCAAAGGAAATTTTGGATTTGAGTCAGAAGCTAAAATAAATGCTGATATGCCCCTTGTAGTGTATCATATTTTATCCCATATCTTGTCATTCTTCAGTTAACTCCAAACAGTAGATTCTGAAGTTGTCATGACTTATTATAGAGAATTAAACGATTAAAAAAGTACACAGCTAATTCTGCCCCCTAACCTTGGACAAATATCTGTACCAAAAATTTCATATGAGTGATGTGCTATTCGATGCAGTTGGGAACTGCTTGGTGAAGGAAGACCTAATAGTCTATCTAATTTCATGGAGAAGAGGACCAGAGCTTTGGATAGTTGCTACGTTAAATGCACTTTACTTCTTATCTTTTATCCTTCCCATCATCATATATACATATATCTGTATATATGGTGATGTGTGTATATATATATATACACACACACACACACACACACACACACACACACACACACAGTCCCAATGCCTTTATTAAGACTTTTCATAGTATCCTGTAGGTTTGATGTATGTCAAAGTCTCATGCCGTTGCTGAAATTGAGAAGTTACTATTGGCATTCTCAAACAGTGGAGATGAAGAGTGAATATGTTATTGCTGTTAATTATTGCCACATGATGTTTCTAGATAGATAAATTAATGTTATATAGAAAGAAACTCAAAAGGTATAAGACTATTGCTTTAATAATTTAGTGGTATACATATAAACATAGTATTTAATAACATTATATAAACCAGTATAAGTATAGGACTATATTACATAAAAATGCTTAATAGAAAAGAAAATGATTGAAAGAACTGGAGTCACAGATAGTTTCCTCATTATAGACTTGAAGAGCTCTCATGAAAAGATTCTGGCTTTTCCTGATATCATGTGCTAGGTATGTTACTTGCTTAGAACCCAAGTTCTCTTTTTGAAATGATCAACGAAGATGCCTTGATTCAGAAAAACAAAGGCAAATCATATAAACGTGCCGTTTTTCCTCCTCCTAAGAGTAAAGGAGGTTAAACATGGGGTTGGAAGGTGAAATAGTAAACAGGTTTGCAATATGGCAACTCCCTCCTGGATTCTGTCTGTTAGTCTGTGCCTTCTCTGGCTGCCCTTGTTTCCTGAGTCCGGGAGAGTTGCCTTATCCCATGGCCATAGATAACAGTCCCAGGTGTGGCCAGATGTGCCAAAATTGGACGCCCTGGCTCTGTGACAGAGGAACTCTGATGAGCTAGTGAGGTGGAATTGATGAAATTCAGCAACGCCCCGAGGAAAAGACATTTGAAGGAATGAGTTAAATGGCAGATGAGTTGGCCTATATGTGTTTTGGTCTTCTAGAAAGTCTATTAAAACATTTGTAAATTAAGGACTCTTTGATATTTGACAGTCAGCTTGCTGCTTTCAAAGTGATTTAATTAGTTTCTCATCTTCTGATTCTTTCCTCTAAATCATTTATAATTGATCATGCAATCCTAATTATGCAAATCCCCATGGTTAAAAAATCAGTCTAGGACTTCTTAAAGTAAGTATTCAAGGATAACACGGACCCCCGATTTTCTGATAGCAGGACAAAGAATAATGTTCCCTTGCCCACTGGCCCAGCCTCATAATTGGAGATTTTATGGGCTTTCACCCGAAATTTAAATAAAAAAAAAAATTCAAATTTCAGTGCAAACTGTTTTGGTTCCATTCCTTTGAGCCACTGAATCAAAGGGAAAAGTTGCATGATTTGTAGATATAGGCCTTGGACAGTACTTTCCTGAAAAAGGGCCCACCAGGTCTTATCATCCTCCCCATGGTCATGAGAGTAAAAGGAATTTGATTTGAAAGGTCATTGAGGTGGCCTTTTGTCCCACAGACCCTTCCTGCTAATCCACTTCAAAGCTGAAGTAACGGGATGCCATCTGTCCCATGACAGGAGCAGGGTCAGCTTTAGGAAGCCTGGATCCATTAGGATCTGTTCTCAGTGTCTAGTGACAGAGCCCTGACTCGTTTTCGAAACAAGTCTGGGAAACACGGAGATCAGCAGTTCTGGCCAAAGTCCTACCAAGCCAGCAGGGGCTCAAGCCATTTCCATCTTTTGCTCTGGGTTTCCATGCTGAGACTCCAGCCTTCACCTGTTCACTTCCTGCTACCACCGACAAATGACTGCTTTTTAGAAGGGAGAGCCGTTCCGCTGAGCTGTGTAGGATGGGACATAGCTCCGCAAAATGTTTTCTCAGTTCTTCTCTTCTTTCCAGCTTCCTAAATGAGCCATTCTAAACCTCATTTGCTATTGTGAGAAAAATGATACATCACACAACATGAATGTGAGTAAGAAAAGCTAAACGTCAAAATCCTTTTCCTAACCAATATTCTCTCCTAGGTTCCGGAATCTCAGCTTTTACCAGGACAGAGGTTTCAGACTAAAGGTATGTTTCCATAGCAACATGGTAGTTTCCCTTTCTTTACTGTTACAGATGCTATAAGGGAGTCAGCTTGGGTGTTTTTATTTATACTTTCATTGCCAAAAAAATACATGGAATATAAAATTTATCATTGTAACCATTTTTACATGTTCAGTTGAGTAGTTAAGTACATTCCCGTTACTGGACAGCCAGCACCCCCATCCGTCTCCAGAACTTCTTCATCTCCCCGAGCTGAAACTCTGTCCAAGTTTAACACGACCTCCCCGTCCCCCTACTCCCCTCAGCCCCTGCCAGCCACCATTCCATATCCCATCTCAATGCGTTTGGCCACTTTAGGTACCTCAAATAAGTGGCATTGTAAAGTGTTTGTCCTTTCGTGTCTGGTGTATTTCACTCCTCATAATGTCTTCAGGGTTCATCCATGTTGAATAATATCCTGTTGTGTGGACACACCATATTTGGCTTATCCTCATTTGTCACTGAACATTTGGACATTTGAACATTTGGACATTTGAACATTTCAAGAGCTAAAAGGAAACTTTTAGCTCTTGAAAATAATGCTGCTCTGAACATGGCTATATCATTTCTGAAACACAGGGCGGGAATTGATTATCGTTGTAGGTCTGTATGGCTGGGGATCACATAAACTGTATCCAGTGTGGATAATATGTTGCTTACTGTAGAGCATGTGGGCTGTGAGCCCCACTAGGCAGGAAACACACGTCATCATCCATCTTTTGTGCCAGGTAAAGACTCGTTAAAACGTTTCCGTTGATGGATTCTTGAAGGTCTTCCCTTTCGTCCTTCCTTATAGATCCGGAGGAGCAAGGAGACATCGTGATAGCCTTGTACCCCTATGATGGCATCCACCCAGACGACTTGTCTTTCAAGAAAGGAGAGAAGATGAAGGTCCTGGAGGAGTAAGTATGCCCACACACCCTGTGCCTGCTGGCCCTTTACTCGGACTCCTGAGTCCTGGCCCCTTCCTTCTGCTCCCAGCAGCATAGCAGCAACTAGCAGCTTCCCAGCCTCCTTGCTGCTAATAGCGCTTTGGGAGTGCAAGGAGTGGGGCCGTGGGAATCTTCTCTTATGTTCTCCAGTTTTCCCTTTGAATAGAGACACTGGTTTCTTTCTTTATCCATCTGTGCCAGCTTAAGAAGTTTGTGTCTGTGGGAATTTGCGTGTTATTTTAATGCTGTGTTTATCTAGTTATATTGCTCAAATTCAGACTGGGTTTATGGGTCTGACTTAGTTTGGTTTTTTAAGGGCACTGTGCTGAAGCAGCCATCATTTTGGAAAAGCCCCTACTCAGCAGTTGTAGTCCTTCTGCAAGACACTTAGACATCGTCATGTCTTTGGTCCACCCTTCCCCCTGCCTTACTGACTCACAGACCTGTGGCTCAGACCACAGGGACTTGGTACTGAGAACAAGGATTTCCCAAGTATTTCCCCCTAATCTTCCCTACGTTGTCACCCTGGCCCCATCCGCCAGGGTTGGAGGAGGGAGACCCTTAATAAGTACAAGGTACTAAGTGGTTAAGAGCAGTTGATGCTTACGGGTGAGTGTGAACTCCGGCCTAATCCTGGCCATGCCTCTTGATAGCTGTGTGACCTTGACAAGCCACTTCAGCTCTGTGCCTTCATTTTTTCACTTAGGAAATGGGAGCAGCTGCGGCCATGTCACGGGGTTGATGTGAGAATGTGGTGTGTGTGCATGTATGTGAACACAGCATAGACGTACAATAGGCAGCAGCTCTGTGTCCGTGTGGCTGTCCTTCACGTCTTGCAAACGAGAAGCCCGACTGTGTGTGGGAATTTGAACATCATAGTTGAGGCTCACGGGGACCCTTCCATTCCTGCCTCCTGCCTCAGCCCCAGCCTCCTCCTCGGCTCCATGCTGAGGGCAAGAACGTGGGGATGAGCCTACCTGCTTGGGATTATTTTTGGCTTTCCATTTCTTTTCTTTACAGCATCTCTATATTGAATTAGATGTTTTAACAAAGGAGTTTATAATATGAGAGCTATGCTTCGTTGTTCCCTTGAATCCCGTTTCTATAAGGATCCCACAGCATTTCTTAGAGATCCTGGGGGAAATTACAAACGTATTGCTTCTGCAAGATAGGAACCATTTTTACCAACTCTTGTGTGTGCAGCGCTGAGCGCAGGGACTCAGTTGTGAGGCTGTGTTCCTTTGCCTTAGTCTCTAAACATAGTTTCATTTCAGCAAAAGGAGTGAATTTTTCTGCTGGATTCTGGGGTTCCAGGGATCTTCCCATCTTCCCTCACCCCCAAAAAACAGACACCTTCAGACAATTGCTATTGCAGTTCTTGACTCATCGGATACACACACTTATTTCTTTAAAAACTTAAAAAAACAAAATAAAAAAAACCATAATCTACCCACAAGCCCAAGGACAAGAGTCCCATGCTTTACCAACAGAGCCAGCCAGGTGCCCCTGGATACAAAGGCTTTTTGATGTCTGTTTCTCTTCCAGGCACGGAGAATGGTGGAAAGCTAAATCCCTTTCAACAAAGAGAGAAGGGTTCATCCCCAGCAACTATGTCGCCAAAGTCAACACCCTGGAAACAGAAGAGTGAGTCCTTACCCGTTGCCATCTTGGATGGTTTTGCTTGGTGCCTGGGCTTTCTTATGCATTCATACCTTTTTCCTTCCCTGGAGCATAACATCCATGAAATGTAACAATGTCTTCTTAGGTGGTTTTTCAAGGACATAACCAGGAAGGATGCAGAAAGGCAGCTGCTGGCACCAGGGAACGGTCCTGGAGCTTTTCTTATCAGAGAAAGCGAAACCTTAAAAGGTAGGAAGTGGTTTAAGTCCCCCTCTAAATCACTATTTAGAAATTTGTTCTTAGAAACTAACATAATATATCTTTTTTAAGAAAAATATATATTATATTCTGGTAGTGAAAGCTTTAATGGCTTGATAACAAATAAACTCAATAGTTTTGCTATGAAAAGTACCATAGCAGACATAATTATGGCCATTTCTCATAATGCTTTAAGTTTGTTTGCTGAGCCTCTTACATTATGATTTAGAGTAAATCTTGAAATTTTAAGAGAAAGAAAATCAAAATGACTTTTCAATTCAGTGAAATAAAAAAAAAAACTAGCACAAAGAAAGAAAACGGCGTGTTGGTAAGCTTCATAGCAACAAAATGGTAGCTTCATTTGTCAAGTAGACTTCTTATAGGACTTAAATTATGCACTACATACATACTTAATTTACATTTTGCATATTTTATTGCAAATTGTGTACCATGGTGTTTATAAGGCAGATCTTACTTGTAAAATATAAGCATAATCTTTCCTTGTGCTTTCCCCCATAGGAAGCTACTCTCTTTCTGTCAGAGATTATGACCCTGTGCATGGTGATGTTATTAAGCACTACAAAATTAGAAGTCTGGACAATGGAGGGTATTACATTTCTCCACGAATCACTTTCCCTTGTATCAGTGACATGATTAAACATTACCAAAGTAAGTAAAAACTAAAGGTCAGACAAGACAAAACAGATTTATTATGAAATGCAGGGTTCAAATACTTTTTTATATTAAAATTCTTCTACCTTACATTTCTTTTGGATGAAGTTGGAGGATCGTATTCTGTAATTGATTCTAAATTAATCTATAATTACATATGCATGTGAAGTCAGAATGGATCTTAGTGAATAATTATCCCAGTTCTTCCCACCCAATCCGTGCTGTTTGACAGTTAATGTTCCAAAACTGAGAAGAGAAAAATGAATACTCTTTTCATGTAGTGCATATTTTTACAACACATCTTTAGATATTTGGAATCAGAATGCAGATTTGCAGATCTGTGTCTTTATATATATGTGTGTGTATATGTGTGTAAAAGTAATCCGTAGTCTGGGTGAAAGAAAACAGAAGTAACAATGACAGGAAAATATTTAGAAGTGGCAAGTCAATGGTCCTCTGTCTCCAGCGCCTCTCAGTTAGCCCTGTGAAGCCAAACCCATGGGTGGCCTTTAGGTTCATTCCCTGTGTGATTGAAGTCGGTTGTGGTGGGTAGCTGCTGGTACTATTTACTTCTGCCACCCACTCTGAAGGGATACACATTGTAGGTTTGCAAACAGTACTAATGGATAAAATCAAGTATGTTCAGAATTGTCTTTCAGGTAAGAATTTCCAAAATCACGATTATACGAAAGATACCCCCATAGAATTTTAGGTTCACAGACTACATTGAGCTGGAAATGATCCCACTAGTAGCCAAAATTTCTTCATAGATACTGGTAAATTACAAAGTAGGATATTTTGTAACCTTTTTTTCCCCCCTCTTTCACATTAGAGCAGTCGGATGGCTTATGCAGAAGATTGGAAAAGGCATGCATTAGCCCCAAACCACAAAAGCCATGGGACAAAGATGCCTGGGAGATCCCACGGGATTCCATCAAGTTGGTGAAAAGGCTTGGTGCCGGGCAATTCGGGGAAGTCTGGATGGGTGAGTGTGGGGTTCTGGAGGAGGCAACCAAAGAAATAAGGGCTCACGCCAATGTCCATCCATGTTCTCAGCCAAACATTAAACCATGTCAGAAGCATCACTTCTTTTGTTTTGCTCTGCCCACGTGGCACCGAGGGCTGCAAAATGGTTTGATCAGACTCTTCCTTGTAACTCTCCTCTTTAAAAAAATTTTTTTAAATAACTTTTTAAAATTTTTAGTGAATTACAGTTGACACACAATGTAATATTCATTTCAGATGTATAACAGTGATTTGACAATTCTGTATGTTGTGCTTTGCTCACCCCGAGAAGTATAGTAGTCATCTGTCACCATATGACATTATTACAGTATTATTGACTCTGTTTTCCGTGCTGTACTTTTCATCCCCGGAACTTAATTGTTTTATAACTGGATGTTCATACCTCTTTCTCCCTGTCTCCTGCTTCACTTCTCCCTGCCTACCCCCTGCCATAGTAGCTCTTTTAGAATGAACGTTTATAAGGAAGAGGACAGTGTTCTGTCTACTTGTTCATGAATCTCTCATCACCAGATTCTCGGTACACATATTTTAAGGGCAGGAAATTGGTTTCCATCTCAGGGAAAATTATATTCGGGGTGAGGAATTTACTATTATGCCTTACTAGTGGGCATAATAGGAAGCATCACATTTATTGCACTTTCTCACCAAGAAAGCTTCTAAAGATGCTCCAGGTGCCACCATTAATGAATCATTCCTTACGTTAAGTCCTGCCTTCTCAGGCTGACAAGAGGTAACGAAGAAATTAGAGCAGTGACTTCTCCAGGGGATTTTTTTCCCCCCGGGCCTTTTCTAAAGTTTTTATAGTGAATGTGAATTTTCTTTTTCTTTTGTGATAGAATTTTTAAAACCTTTTTTAAAAAAGTCATGCTCTCCTGGAGGTTCTAACCGAAAACGCCGTTGCTCTTGTGAAGGATAACCTGTGGGGTCGTACACATCTTACTGGATCACCTTTTCTGTGCCAGCTTTGAGTGAAAAGCAGCTGTGATTTCCAGAGAGATGAAGGGGTAGCAGCTTTCAACCCTGTGCAGTCCCAGCCGAGCAGAAGCTAGAGACTCAGCCTGCTGCGACCATCTAGGCACCTCCATCCAGGGGTCTGTCGAGGGAGAGGTTTCTCCTCTAACATGTTTGCCTCTGGGATTGGCGTATTGCCTCCTTTGTCCTGTTGCTGTTGCTTTAGCTGAAGCATCTTTTAAATACAGCAGATACTGACCCAGAGGAGAATGAGTTCTCGCCGCACTGCCGGCCTGTGAACTTGCTATGGAATTCAGGTAAATGATTATTACACAACTGGACAGTCTTCATTTTGCTTGGCATGTTCCAATGACAGTCAGTAGTCAGTAGCCCCCGTCAGGCATGCCATTTCCATTCTAGTCAGCAGATCCATCTGTGTGAGTGTGCGCTCTGGACGCGGCCGCTTCTCGTTCACACTCTGTGGCCCAGGTCATCGAATCAAACTCCCCCTTTACCTGCCTGCCCTTTTGCTTTTTATTGAGGTAACATTGGTGTCACATAAAATCAGTAATTTTAAAGTAAACAATTCAGTGACATTTACTACATTCACATTGTTGTGTAACCACCACCTCCATCTAGTTCCAGAATACGTTCATCTCTCCAAAAGGAAGCACTGTACCCGTGAAGCAGTTATTCCCCATTTTCCCTCCCCCGCTCCCCCCCAGACCCTGGCAACCACCGTTCTACTTTCTGTCTCAAGGAACTTGCCTAGTCTAGGTCCCTCTTGTAAGTGGAATCATACTTCATTTGCCCTTCTTGTGACTGGCTTATGTCACTTAACAGAATATCCTTGAGGCCCATCCATGTTATAGCATATGTCAGAATTTCATCCTTTTTTATGGCTGAATAATGTCCTACCATGGCTACACCACACTTTATTTATTTATCTGCCGTTGGATATTTGGGTTGTTTCTACCTTTTGGCTATTGTGAATAGTGCTGCTGCAAATATTCATGTACAAGTTGTGTAGACAAATGGTTTTATTTCTCTTGGGTATGTATGTTCTTGTAGCAGTGAAATTGCTGAGGCATACAGTAATTCTATCATTAAATTTTTGAGGGACCATCAAGCTGTTATCTGCTCATTAAAAAAAAAAAGCCACCTTCTTTATTCTTCTGAGGTATTTGTATTTATTTCTTAATATGGTTTTTTTGTGTGCAAATCCACAGGGGAGGGATTGGAATTGTGTAATAAACATTGCAGACCCTTCACCTGAATTCACCAGTTAGTAGATTGCTCTATTTGGTTTTTCTCTTTTCTACATACACACACATACACACACGTGTTTTATTTTTCTTGTTGTTGTTGAACCACTTGAGAGTGAGTTGCAGATGTGATGACTTTTCACCCCTAAATACTGAAATATGTGTCTCCTAAGAGCAGGACCATTATCTTAGACGATGCATTGGCCACGTTTAGCAATCTAACATGGATACATACTATTACCAATACAGAGTCTAGAATTCCTTTAGTTGTCCCAGTAATGCCCTTGAGCTCCTAGGATCATGTATTTGCAACCAGTTGACATGTCTTCACTATCCTCTAATCTGGAACAGTCCCTTGGTCCTTCTTCATCCTTTATGACACTGACATTTTGCATAAGATGGGTCAGTTGCTCTGTAGACTGTTCCTCGTTTGGATTTCTCCATGGTTTGGCTCAAGCGATGCCTTTGTGTATGAATAGTATCTAAGTAGTAAGTGATGCTCTGTCCTCAGGGCATCTACCAGAAGGCACGAAATATTAGTTGGTCCCATTATTGCTCACGGTCTGTTTGGTTTTAAGGAGGTCTGCCAGATTTCTCCATTGTATATATTACTTTTTAGTTCCTTTTCATGATTAATTAATAGTCTGTGGGGAGATCGTTTAAGATCATATAAATACCCTCTGCTCCAAAAGAAATTTCATCAGATGGTTTCAGCATTATCTGCTCATGTTGAGTTCTCTTTCTTCTTAGAAGCTATCACTTCTCTAAGGAGGAGCTGCCCCTGTGTTTCTTCGTTCTCCCCCAAAGCATGTCTTCTCCAGCCCACTGACTCACTGAGGGAACTAGATACCTGCCTTCTCCATCTGGCCATCTGAGTGCTCTTTCCTCCCTGTATTTACCAGGGAGGAAAGGGAGTGGGAGGAGGTAATGAAGTGGGGGACGAGGAAGAAGGACAGGAGGAGAAGAGGAAGGAATATCCAAGCTGTACAGTGTTCACTGGCCCCCTTCTAGGTACATATTCATTGATTATCTCTCATAGTCACCACAGTAACACTGTGAGATAGGAATTATTGTCATCATTTGATAAGCAAGGACTAGAGTCAGACAAGTGTCTTGCCCAAAGTCATTCAAGGCAGTGAAAAAGCCAGCTGCTTTGGCATCCCGGAGACCCGGACTCTCTTGCTTGCTAATAAGCTATTTACACAAGTTAATTTGACCTCATCCGTTTCCTCATCAGTAAAATGGGTAAGCAGCCATCTTCCCAGTTGCTGAAAAGAGAATGAGATTATATAGCTGTTGTGTTTCTTATATGATATGGTTCTGTGCACTCTAGTTTTATTTTCTTTATTTTACTGTATTTGGCCATAGTCACTGGAAGCTATATTTCAGTGGATTTTTCCTAATTTCAGTCATGAGTTCAAACTATAAATAATCCAGTTAGACCTTCCTGTGAATATTTGCCAGCAAAGGAATTGCATACCCATCATGAAGAGAAAAGTAGAGGAAGTTTAAGGGAGTGTATTCATCTGCTATAAAATAGTAACCCTGCATATGAAATGATGGTTTGGAGTTTTGTTCCAACCTCCTCGTGTTCAGCTGTGAAGCTAGGATAAAGGCATCAAACTACATGCTATTTGCACTGGAGAGGTAAGGATAAGAACTGCTAGTCTGAGAAGTTATTGCTTTGAGGGGAAGAGATTATGCTAGTCCTTTTGTGTTTTCTTAAAATTTTCTTCTCTTTTAAATATTAAAGATCTTATTATTTATTTATTTCTCAGAGAGAGAGAGAGAGAGCACAAGCAGAGGGAGTGGCGGGCAGAGGGAGAAGCAGACTCCCTGCTGAGCAAGGACCCCCCACCCCCACCCCACCCCCGGACTCAGGACTCAGTGCCAGGACCCTGGGATCATTACCTGAGCCGAAGGCAGATGCTTAACCCACTGAGCCACCCAGGCATCCCTTCTTAAAATTTTCTTGAGCACTACTAGCAAGTACAAAGGTAACCTCTTTGCCACCTTTGCCATGGTGGTGGTCACAGGTGCCATTTGCCAGCCCAACTCAGCCAGAGAAACTGATGAGGGGGTGAGCTAGCATAGCATGGGGGTGGGGGAGGGCACAAGCCTGAGTCACCGGCTCACAGTACATTTCTGTCCTGAGTGGCCCAAGCATCATCACCTGCAGATCAAGCTCATTGGTCCTTCTGAGATTAGGAAAACTTGATGTCCAATTCCAGATATACTAGATACTCCTGCCCGTTTCTCACCTTTTCCTGTTCCTGTGCTTCCACTGGCCACCTGCCAAATCTTCACACTGATTTTAGAGAACATTTTTTAGCATGTGCCCAGGTGGTGGGAGAAACTGAGCTTTAGAGGAGAGGAGAAATGTGGCATTGGAAAATACGTAATTGTTCTCTCCAGAGTGTTACTTGGATTTAAACTGTTTGAAAGAGGTAAATATCTGGTGAAAATTCATCGTTTGAATAGATTACTAATAATTGTGTCTGTGTGTGTGTGTATGTGTGTGTGTGTGTGGTAAAATGCATATAATATAAAAATTTCCATCTCAGTCATTTTTAAGTGTATAATTTCAGTACTGTTATGGACATTCCCATTAGACAGCCAACTTCCAAAGCTCTTTTTATCTTGCAAAATTGAGCTTCTTTGCTCTTTAAACAACAATTCCCCTTAATGCTCTTCACAGACCCTGTCAACCACCATTCTACTTTCTGTCTTTATAATATGACCAGCCTCAGTACCTCAAATAAGCAGAATCATAAAACATGTGTTTCGTGTGACTGGCTTCTTTCACTTAGCACGTCCTCCACGTTCATCCATGTTGTAGCCTGTGACAGAATTTCTTTCCATTCTAAAGCTGACTTACATTCCATTGTATGTGTATACCATATTTTGTTGATCCGTTCATCCACTGGTAGACACTGGGTTGATTCCACCTTTTTGGCTATTGTGAATACTGCTGCTATGGACATGCATGCACAAATGTCTCTTTGAGACCCTGCTCCCAATTCTTTGGGGTATATACCCAGGAGTGGGATCGCTGGATCACAGGGAAATTCTGTATTTAATTTTTTTGAGGAACTGCCATACTGTTTTCCATGGTGGCTACACTTTACATTCCTACCAACAGTGCACAAGGATTCTGATTTCTACACATCCTCACCAGCACTTACCCTTTACTTCTCTCTCTCTCTCTTTCCCTTCCTTCCTTCCCTCCTTCCTTCCTTCTTTTCTAAGGTAGCCATCCTAATGGGTGTTAGGTTGTATCTTATTGTGGTTTTGATTTGCATTTCCCTAGTGATTAGTTATGTTGAGCATATGTGTTTATCTTTTCATGTGTTTACTGGCCATTTATATATCTTCTTTGGTGAAATATCTTTTCAAGTCCTTTGCTCAGGTTTCAGTCGGATTGTTTGATTTGCTATTATTAGCAAAACATTATTGTTTTACAAGCAGAGGCAGCAGAAGCTCATCTAAAAGGTTATAATACAACCTAGCTTCTGTAGTTACCGTGTGAGGATCAAATGAGGTGATTCAGGTAAGCGCTTAGTCGACAGCATTCAGAGAACTATTGTTATTATTAAATACAGCATTTTTTTAATAAAGAAAGTATGGTAACATTAGTGCAAAGACTGAAATAGGAAAGATTACCCAGGATTTCCTCACTCAACAAAGTTTCTTGGTTTTTTTTGTTTTGTTTTGTTTTGTTTTAAGATTTATATTTATTTGAGAGAGAGAGCGAGCTCACACGTGCATGTATGTGTGCACAAATGTGGGGAGGGATAGTGGGAGAGAGAATCTTCAAGCAGACTCTCTGCTGAGCGTGGAGCCTGATGTAGGGCTCAATCACACGACGAAAGAAATCCAAACCTGAGCTGAAACCAAGAGTCGGACATTTAACTGACTGAGCAACCCAGGCACCCCTGTTTCTTGGGGTTTTTTAATTAAACTTTTTATTTTGAGATAATTATAGATTTATATGCAATTGTAAGAAATGATACAGAAATTAAAACAGGTCCATTCAAACACTTTTACATGAATATTTGTGAGAACATTATTGAGTGTAAAAAGGGGCGCCTGGGTGGCTCAGTGGGTTAAGCCTCTGCCTTCGGCTCAGGTCCTGATCCCTGGGATCGAGCCCTACATTGGAGGGGTGGGGGGGGGGTCCCTGCTCAGCAGGGTGCCTGTTCCCCACCTTAACCCCCTGCCTGCCTCTCTGCCTACTTGTGATCTCTGTCTGTCAAGTAAATAAAATCTTAAAAAAAAAAAAAAGAATGTAAACAACCCACATGTCCATCAGTTGAATGGATAGACAAAATGTGATGTATCCACACCATGGAATATTATTCAGCAATAAAAAGAAATAAAGTACTGACACATGCTACAATGTGGATAACCCTTGAAAACACTATGTTGAATAACAGAGGCCAAACAGACATAGAGAACCACATATTGTGTGTGATTTCGTGTATGTGAAATGTTGTGAATAGGCAAATCTGTAAAGACAAAGGAAATGAGTGGTTGCCTCAAGTGAGAGGCTGGAAGGATGGGGGTGTGACTGTCAGTGGATATGGGGTTTCTTTTGGGGGTGATGCAAATGTTTCAATAATTGCGCTCTTGGGCTCACAACTCTGAATATATGGAAGCCAATGAATTATATAATTTAAACGGGCCAATGGTATGGTATATGGATTATATTTCAACAAAGCTTTCATATATATATTATATATATATATATATATATATATATGATACAGAAAGATCCCTTGTAACCTTTATCCAGTTTCCCCAGTACTAACATCTTGCAAAACTGCAGTATGATATCATAGCCAGGATACTGACATTGACGATTATTTTTTAATTGTGCTTTTCTCTTTCTAGTCTTGTATTAAAGAAAGGAAGGAAGAGGAGGTAGTAACAGGGTGGGGCAGGAAGGAAGGAAAGAAGGAAGAAAGGAAAAGGAAGAATAGAACAAAATAGAAATTTTGATCTGGGCACTTTTGTAGATATGGTTCTGGGAATTTGGCTGTCAGGGAGCTCTTCCTTAGCTCTTGAAATAACGTCAATATGTTGAGTGCATTTAGCAGAAGAATACTGGGAATAAAACCAAAAGAATAATGATTGGTGACATTATATTATGCATGAGAGGTCAAAGATGCCCCCTCTTCTAGGCGTGTCTGTGTGTCTCAGTCCAGCTGTGTGAGGGCTGGTATAATAGCAAAGTCTGCCATTTAGAGCTGCCTGAATTTTGTTTTTATTTCTCTTTTTATTTCTCTGTTTTATTTCTCAAGAGGTGGGCAGGCTAGTTTTTCTCAATGATAGAAAAAGAAGAACAAATTAAAAGTGATATTCCTGTTAACCAAGTAAATTAATGTTTTTGTGAAGCTTGAGGAATGGTTCATAGACCACCAGTCAGATTTATGATCCAGATTTTTTTGGTCTGAAATGCAGTGAAAAATACTAGGAAGTGACCTGTTCTGGGGGAGGAGGGGTGGGGATAAAAGAAAGGAGTTTCTCCCTCAAGCTGTTTCCTCTCGTTCGTGTGATCCTCTTGACATCTGGCTTGGTGACACGTTTTCTCCCCCTGTGGATTATTGGATTCCAAGGGAACTGACTGGTCAGTGAAGCCAAGGATGATGTTTCCTGTTACCACTTGGTCTATGAAGAGACTTTATAGAAGAAAGGGAACTTGTTTTCAATTGAGTTTTGCTTGATATATTGTCATTTGAACCAACTACGTTGAAATTAATCACCAGCCAACTTGCAAAATCAACCCTATGCATCTTTTTTAAAAGCCAACTAACATTTTGTGGTACTTAGGTGCTCTTTAGCAAATTAGTCACCCCCCAAAATTTGAGAGCTTTCTCAAATTGTCACCCCAACTTTCTTCAACTGTGCCAAAGTGGCACTCTTCAAGATATTCTTTAGTTTCAAATGATTTTAAAATAATAATAATCTGCAATCTCTAATGCCAACCCAAATCTCCATGACTAGGTTAATTGAACCTACACCCTACTGGAGAATATCTTGGTAAAGTACAACTCGATCCGTAGTGCCAAATAAAAATCATACCTTTAGTACAAGTTGGAAACCTGCCCTGTTGTTTAAATCCCACAGTCCCAAGACACCAGTAAAGGGGAGCTGTTGCCATTCTTGAGCTCTGCTCGACACAGCTGTTTTAGTCACTGTTCATCTCAAACTCCTTATCAGCACTTTTAATATCTTTAGCAGCAGTGCTGTTTCCTGATAACTTTTCCCCTACCCTTAGAATGCATTTTTTCCTTTATCCTTTACTCATAATTTTATATGATGCAAAAGTCTTGGTGAATTCCATTGTTTGATGACAGAGAGAGAGAGAGAACAGTTTTGTTTCTTTCGCTTTTATTGCTGTGTAATATAACAAGTAGACTGGAAAGTATATACAACACAAATATTCAATATCACAAATAATCACAAAAGGAAAACTGGTGCGGTAGATACTGACTGAGATCACGTACTGGAAACTTGCCAGCACCCAAAAGACCCCACTTATCCCTTCCCAACCCCAACCTCACCGTCCCCCAAAGGCAGCAGCCATTCTGACTTTTGTGGTAATTTCCTTTTCTTTACACTTCTGCTACTTTTGTATGTGGGGGTGTGCATCCCCAAGCAATGTAGTTTAGTTTTGCCTGTTTTTAAACTTTATGTGAATGAATCCTACCAAATGGACTCTTGTATTAATCGTGCCTCTTATGTTCAGCATTATCCTTATGAGATTCATCCATGTTTTTGGGGTGTCGCTACAGTTCATTTACCTTCTTTGCTCTGTAGGGCTATGTTATATCTGTATGTACATGGTACGACGGCTTATCCATTGATTTCACTGTTTATTGATGGAACTGGACATGTTCCCAGTTTCAAACCTCTATGAACAATTCTGCCAGGAACATTTTCGTACTGGTGCGAGGGTACGTGGTTTTCTCTAGGGTGGCCAGGAGTCCGTTTGCTGGATCATGGGAGTATGAATCTTCAGCTCTCCTAAATACTGCCAACTCTGTTTCCAAAGTGCTTGTCCCAGCAAAATGTTCAAGAGATCTCAGTGTTCCATTTCCTGATCAACAGAATTGTATCTAGAAGGAGGTGGGCCGCAGGTCAGCACAGCCCTTGGGGTGTGTGTGTGTGTGTGTTTGGTCACTCAAGGTAATTGCACTTGAAAGAAGGCTGCTCTGTCAACATCCGTCATGAGCCCCTGGGAATGTTGGTAAAGATAAAAGCTTAACAGCTAAATTTCACTGGTGTTCAGAGCTTGGGGAGCTGTCCCAGTTTCCCCGCTAGGATCATGTGCTCACCAGCACTTACATTGTCAGTGGTTGATCTGGGTGGTGGTGTGTCTTCCTATGGCTTTGTTTGCATGTCTCTGATTACTAATAAGATTGAGTTCTTTTTACATGTTTCTTAGCCATTGGGACTTCTTTTTTTTTTAATTTAAATTCAATTAATTAACGTATACTGTATTGTTAGTTGCAGAGGTAGAGTTCATGATTCATCAGACTTATATAACACGCAGTGTCCTTTACATCACTTGCCCTACTTCAGGTCCATCACCCAGTGGACTTCTTTTAAAAATGTCTATGCAAGTCTTTGCCTATTTTTCAATTTTTCTTATTGATTTATAGGAATTCTTTATATATTCTGGACACTAGTGCTTTGTCATATACATGTGTCAAAGAATGTATTTTCTTGCTGTTTTGCCACTGGTACAATCATGTAACTGTATAAACCTTTTTTTTTTTTTTTGCATTTTATGTAATTTATATCTTGTATCTGTTATTGGAGGATAGTTGGCACACAATGTTATATTGCTTTCGGATGCACAAAATAGTGATTTGACCATTCTGTGTATTACTCACTGCTCACCCTGGTAAGTGCAGTCACCATCTGTCACCAAGGAATGTAATTACAGTATTATTGACGATATTCCCTATGCTTTCTTTTTCATCTCTGTGACTTACTTATTTTGTAACTGGACGTTGTATCTCTTTATTCTCTACACTTACTTTGCCCTTCCTCACACCCGCTTCCCCTCTGGCAACCATCAGTTTGTTCTCTGTTGAGTCTGTTTGTTGTTGTTGTTGTTGTTTGTTCATTTGTTTTGTTTTTTTAGATTCCACAACTAAGTGAAATCATACAGTATTTGTCTTTCTTTGTCTGACGTATTTCACTTAGCATAATGCTCTCTAGGTTCATTCATGCTGTTGGTGATGGCAAGATCTCATCTTTTTTATGGCTGAGTAAATTCCTGTGTGTGTGTACATGTGTGTGTGTACGTGTGTCTACCACTTCCTTATCTGTTCATCTACTGGTGGACACTTAGGTTGCTTCCATATCTTGGCTATTGTAAATAGTGCTGAAAAAACATAGGTGTGCATTTATTTTTTAGAATTAGTGTTTCATTTTCTATGGGTAAATACCCAAAAGTGGAACTACTGGATCGTATGGTATTTCTGTTTTTAATTTTTTGAGGAACCTCCATACTGTTTTCCACAGTGGCTGCACAAATTTACATCCCTACCAACAGTGCATGAGGGTTGCTTTTTCTCCACATCCTTACCAACACTTACTGTTTCTTGTCTTTTTGATACTAGCCATTCTGACAGATGTGAAGTGAGATCTCACTGTAGTTTTGATTTGCATTTTCCTGATAATTAGTGATGTTGAGCATCTTTTCATATGTCTGTAAGTCTTCTTTGGAGAAATGTCTGTTCAGGTCCCCTATCCATTTTTAATCAGATTATTTGGTTTTTCTGGTGTTGAGTTATAGAAGTTCCTTATATATTTGAATATTAACCCCTTACTGGATATATCACTTGCAAGTATCTTCTCCCACTGAGTAGGTTGTCTTTTCATTTTGTTGATGGTTTCCTTTGCTACGCAAAAGCTGTTTGCTTTGATGTAGTCCCAGTAGATTAGTTTTGCTTTTGTTTTCCTTTCCTGAGGAGACATATTTATAAATAAGTTGTGAAGGCCAATGCCCAAGTGTTTACTGGCCATGTTTTCTTTTAGGAGTTTTATAGTTTTAGGTCTTATATGTAAGTCTTTAATCCATTTTGAGTTTATTTTTGTGTATGGTATAAGAAAGTAGTCCAGTTTCATTGTTTTGCATGTAGCTGTTCAATTCTCCTAACTCCATTTATTATAAAAACTGTCTTTTCCCCATTGTATATATTCTTGCCTTCTTTGTTATAGATTAATTGACCATACAAGTATGAGTTTATTTCTGGCCTCTCTATTCTGTTCTGTTGATGTGTATGTCTGTTTTTGTGTCAGTACCATACTGTTTTGATTACTATAACTTCGTACTATTCCTTGAAACCTGGGATTGTGATGCCTCTAGCTTTGTTCTTTCTCAGGATTGCTTTGGCTATTCAGGGTCTTTTGTGGCTCCATACAAATTTTCAGGTTATTTGTTCTAGTTCTGTAAAAAATGCTGTTGGCATTTTGATTGAGATTACACTGAATCTGTAGATTGCTTTGCATAGTAAGTTCATTTTAACAATATTAATTCTTCTAATCCATGAGCCCGATGTCTCTTTCGGTTGGTTTATATCATCTTTAATTTCTTTCATCAGTGTTTTATAGTATTCAGAGTATAGGTCTTTTACCTCCTTGGTTAAACTTATTCCTAGATATTTTATTCTTTTTGGTACAATTATAAACGGGACTGTTTTCTTAATTACTCTTTCTGCTACTTCACTATTAGTATATAGAGGTACAACAGATTTCTGTTTATTAACTTTGTATCCTCTGACTTCCTAAATTCATTTATTAGATTTATTCCTGTAACTGAATACCTGTGTATAAACCTTTACACAAATTTATAATGAATCTTTTTTATTTTAATTTTTTTAATTTTTAATTTTTTTAAGATGAGTGTGCTCTTAATTCCCCATCACCTATTTCACCCTTTCCACCATCCCTCTCCCCTCTGGTAACCCTCAGTTTGTTCTCAATGGTTAAGAGTCTGTTTCTTGGTTTGTCTCTCTTTTTTTTCTTTGCTTGTTTGTTTTGTTTCCTAAATTCCACATATGAGTGAAATCATATGCTATTTGTCTATCTCTGACTTAGTTTAGTTAGCCTTATACCCTCTAGCTCCATCCATGTTGTTGCAGATGGCAAGACTGCATTCTTTTTTATGACTGAATAGTATTCCATTGTGCACATACACACACACACACACACACACACACACAAACACGCATATTATTTATCTCATATCTTCTTTATCCATTAATCTATCAATGGACACTTGGGCTGCTTCCATTGTTTGGCTGTTTAAATAATGCTACTATGGACATAGGGGTGCATGTTTTCCATTGAATTCGTGTTTTTATATTTTAGGGGTAGATACCCAGTAGTGTGATTCCTAGATCATGGGGTAGTTTCATTTTTAATTTTTTTTTTTTTCGAGGAACCCCCATACCGTTTTCCACAATGGTTACACCAGTTTGCATTCCTACCAGCTATGCAATAGTGTTCCCTTTTTCCCACTTCCTGGCCAACGCTTTATGTTTTTTCTTTTTTATTTTAGCCATTCTGACAAGTGTGAGGTGAATCTTATTGTCGTTTTGAGATAATGACTTTTCTTGGTTCAAATGCAATGTTAAAGGACTTTTATTGGTGGCATTTACTCTAAATTTACACTTAAGAGCTGTAAGAAAGATCATATTGTGTGTAATTATGCATTTAAATGGAAAATCAATTTAATAGATTTAGGATTCCATTATTTTTTATAGGTTGTGGCTTTTGAAAATAATTGTACAGTTTTCTATTTTGTCAGCTTTCTATTACTGGTTTATCCATAATTCTAACACTTATTTCACTTTGCATACTACGTTTTTTCATTTTCCTGTACAACACTATAAGCTACTATTGAGTACGAATCGAAGTGAGATACCAAGGGAAAAGTTTTAACAGAGTAATAAGTATCAATGATCAGAAGAAAAGTTAGTAAGTATGGTCAACTGTTAGCTGTAAACTAATACTTTTTCTGACACATTTGGAAGTGTGGAAATTTAATTTAATTTAAATTTAATTTCCTTAAAAAAATTCCCTTTGTAAAGAAAGATACATACTCTTTCAGAAAATGAATCAAAATGGTACAGAACAAAAGAAAGTAAAAGTCACTCCAAATTCTGCCACCCAGAGATCCTCATCATTGTTGATGTTTTATTGAACACGCTTCCAGTCATCTGTGTGTTCTGTACAGACACAGATAGTTATATGATCTAACAAAGAGACCAGACACTAGACCCTAGACATCACCATTTCATAGGGCAAGGTAAACAAAACAAAACAAAACAAAAACTGTAATAGGGGTAGAGTAACCCGCAGGGAGCATGCTGCCACTCCCCCCTCACCTTTTTCTTGCGCTTCCAAGAGAAGTACAGAAAGAGAGGAAAGGAAAGGGGAACGTGATTATCTCTATTTCTGCTTTGTCAAACCACTGAGAAGAAGGGGCCCCAGGAGAAAATGAGGCTCAGAATTAAGCACACCATTGGGACAGGTTCCAGAAAAAGGGACCTTGGGGAAACTATATGTAGGAGTTAGTATTTCCCAAAGTGCATTTCGCAGGGTGTGAAAAGGTACATGACAGAGTGTCCTGTGGTCAAGAAGGTGTGGGAAGCGCTGAGGTTAGCCAGGTCTGACAGGTTTCTTTACTGCAGGACTCACTGCTTCTGAGCATGGGAGGAGGTGGCAGGCGTGGGTCCCAGACATTTTGGTACAGAAGCCTTTGCACATGGAGAGTCACCCAAGTCCAGTTCTCTTGGGAAGCTTGGGGAAACGCTTATTTGACTCTAGTATATACAATTTCTTAAAATGCAAACCTTTTTTTTCCTGATTACAAAAATAATACATATTCATTGTAGAAAATCTGGTAGTTAAAAGTATCGTGAACACAAATGACGTCACTCTAATTGAGCCATTGGAGATGGACGGCACATGGCATATTTTAGTGTTTTCTTCCAGACCTGTGAGTGTGTGTGTGCGTGTGCGTGTGTGTAAGAGAACTGTGCTATGCATTTTTTTTTGTTCTTGGATAAAGAACATTTTATTCATTCTTTGTCCCCATGATGGATTGCTTACAGAAGCTTGTGGGGTTTTATTTTTCCAAAATAATGCTTTATGAAACCTTGTTAATTTTGCAGTAATTTTAGATTTTTTTGTAAAGATGGTACAGAGAATTCTCATACACCCTTGACTTGGCCTCCCCTCATGTTAGCACTGTCTAGAGTTTTGTGTCAATTTTTTCTCTATATAAATTTCCTTTTAACCCTGCATGAACTTTTTGGTTTTCAGTTGGATCAAACATGCCCTCTCTTCTGCTGTCTTGCTAGGTTACTATAACAATAGTACAAAAGTGGCTGTGAAAACCCTGAAACCAGGCACTATGTCTGTGCAAGCATTCCTGGAGGAAGCCAACCTCATGAAAACCCTTCAGCATGACAAGCTGGTGAGGCTCTATGCCGTGGTTACCAGAGAAGAGCCTATCTACATCATCACCGAGTACATGGCCAAGGGTGAGTGCATCCCCCAAATCCAGGGCTTTCGAAAGGCTTCAGGCTCCAAAAGTAAAAAGTTTGTTTTTTAAATTTTTTTAAAGATCTTTATTTATTTGAGAGAGGGAGAGAGATCACAAACAGGGGGTGGGGGGAGGAGTAGAGGGAGAAGCAGACTCCCCACTAAGCAGAGAGCCCCATATGGGCCTCGATCCCAGGACCCTGGGATCCTGACCGGAGCCAAAAGCAAATGCTTAATGGACCTAGCCACTCTAGTGTCCCACAGTAAAAAGTTTAAATGTTCACAGAATATTCCAATAATTTTAATGCCAAAACAGCATGCTCACTAGTGAAAAATCAGAACATGGGGAAACAAAGCATTTTCATAAACCACCTCACCAGAAATAGTATAAATGTTAATCTGTATTATAGAAATAATACATGATCTTTCCATATTCTCTGCATTTGTCTTCTTAGTCATATTAGCCATAAGAATTGCATGCAAAATGTAAAAGCCCCCTAATAAATATTTGTCCAAAAATACATATCTCAAATAAGAATATTTTTGTTATATCTTTAAAACGGGAGTTCTCAGGATCCTAAAATGCATTCATTTTCCTCTCTAATATTATCTATGTGTTCAGGGTATCAATTTAAAAGGGGAACATTTTTGAAACTGTTGGAGGTTATATTCCTCTGTAATCAGAATCACTGACCAAGAGGTGTCCAGCAACCATGTTTTCTCTGGCTGATACTACCTTCAGATAAGAGGGTGTGAATTACTACCCTTCTTCCTCCAGATCAGTTAGACATACTACCAAACCACTAAATGGTTCTTTAAAATTCTTTAGAAGGAATGAAGGAAGAAAAGAAAAAAAACCATAAACAATAGTACCGAATTAAGAATCCTGCATCATGGAGATCATAGTGTGATGTCTCCACTGAGTAGATTAGAAAGATGAATATAACGTTTTCTTATTTAATATATGTAAATATTTCAGAGTATCAGTCACTGAAAGTACTTCCAAAAAAAGGATGTTGTTTAAAAACAAACAAAAAACTACCCCTGTGGTTTAGGTTGCCATAACCCAGAAACTGAAGTTTGTGGTTCAGTAAGTACTTGTTGAATTAAGCGGCTGGAAGTATTTGAATCATAAATGTAAATACGAATTTCTCCTCATAACATCACTTAGCCTTTACTGAGTACTTACTGTATACCAGAGTGTTCTTGATGTGTTCCTTGAGTGATCTCCCTTAATCTTTAGCAGTCTCAGAGCTAAGTGCCATTGTTCTGTGTTGAGGATGAAGTAGCAGAACGTTTACTGAGTACTTAATTGCTCGCCAGGCACCGTGGCATGTGCTTTTTAAACCTGTCCTCACAAGACCTCTGACAATAGCTGGTAGGACATGCCCTCTTTACAGGGACTAAGGCGTTAATGGGTAAGCAACTTGTCCAAGGTTGACACTTTAAGTTCTAGGAGAAAAAACAGGGCTTGTTTTAGCGATGAAGCCGTAGGAAGTAGGAGGGTTTATCGACACACTTTCTTTTAGGTACAAAGCACAGTATGTTCACCGGCTAGTCATTGAGCCCCTGTCACAGGCGCTGGCTTCTGTGCTTCGGCTGGACACAGATAGGAGAGAGCCTCGCCCAGTGCTGCTCCAGGCAGGCCCCTTGGGAGAACCTGCTGGTTTCTGTCTCTGGGCAGCTCTGAAGATCAGACAGCTGCTCTAGGTGGATTGTGGTAGCAGGTGCAAAGTGCCCTGAAATGCAGAGCTAGAGAAACACTGCCCCCCCCCACCCCCTGTCACCCTTTCTTACCTGGCCCACATGCTACATTTCACATCAGGTCAAAGGTAACAGGTTAGAGGGGCCTGGATTTGACCAACTTCAGGAAAAGGCACTATGGCCACACAGAATCGCAAAGGCAATCACTGTGTGTGCTCCCTCACTAATAGTCATGATCCTTTTTGACTTTTTTTTTTTTAAGGATTTTATTTATCTATTTGACAGACAGAGATCACAAGTAGGCAGAGAGGCAGGCAGAGAGAAAGGAGGAAGCAGGTTCCCTGCGGAGCAGAGAGCCCGATGTGGGGCTCGATCCCAGGACCCCAGGATCATGACCTGAGCTGAAGGCAGAGGCTTTAACCCACTGAGCCACCCAGGCGCCCCCCTTTTTGACTTTTGTTCAGATTTTGGTCTTGTGTGTTTGAACTGCACTCACTGGTCCCTCCTCTATCAACAGGCAGTTTGCTGGATTTCCTGAAGAGTGACGAAGGGGGCAAGGTGCTGCTTCCCAAGCTAATTGACTTTTCTGCCCAGGTGAAGTATTAAAAATCCAGGGTGCATGTAAGTTCACGGAGACTCCCCGCTTCCGAGTCACGATGTTCCAGGGAGAAGGCATTTGTGCTGAATGTTTCCCAATAGTGGTTCCCAGAAAAAGGCCTTGCAAAGTGCACTTCCTTGGAGAGAATGATGGATGTTTCACACTGAACGCACGTGTGTGTGCATGTGTCCGGCTCTGGCTTGGGTGTCACCTTCCCTAAAACAAGGCAGCCTCTTATATTCATGCCTGCACCAGCTAGAGAGACAGTGCGAGGGAAGGGGTCACTTGTTGCTGCTTTTTGGAGGCGGAGTCTCCATCGGTCTTAGCACAGCACATTCTAAGTGATGCGCACGCAGTAGTAAGTTACTAACCTAAGGTACAGGTGCTTTTAAGTCCTTAGTATTCTTGAAAACAGAGGAACTATATTCTTTTCCTTATTCTTCTTGCTGGATACGTCTTTTGGGTTCTAAGAAATATCCATTTAAATATTTCTAGTACTAGCCTAGAAGTTGCAAGTTTGTTTTGTTTGGAATCACACATTTCCTGAAGTGCATATAAGAGCAGAGGGAAATTACCCAGAAACCCAGCATTTTACCTGGTGTGTCAAGGAAATGTGTGTTTGAATGATGCCAGCTACTGAATATTAATAGTCTAATTGTATCTGTTAGTCATTTTCAGTAATTTGCTTGTTTTGTTTCTCGATAATGGCCATGGGTAGTTCATATTGGGAAGCCTGAAGTTGCCCAAGAGATTTCCAGAAGTTCCAGAGAAGGGTTGCCTTTATGATCTTCATTTCTTACTCCCATTTCTTCCCTCAGACCCTCTTTAAGTTGGGAAATTGATAAGGCCTTCTTGGGAAGATGAGATCAAAGGAAAGAATTAGTATGCGGGTAAAGTACTTCAAGAAAGAGAGGATCAGAACACATATTCTACAGTAGAGTATTGTGGGCTAAGTTGGGGTTCAATGTCCGAAAACTGGCGTGTGTCGTGGCTCGTGGCTCTGACTCGATAGCCATAACCACTTAGGAAGTCCGTTTATTCACACATCAAATATTGGAATGGTAATTCTTATTTTTAGGATATGTTGTTGGGGGTCTAATCTGATCACAGACTGGCATGGACACGAGCATTTCAGAGCCTCTTGGTGGAAGCTGAGGGACTCTTGGGGATGACAGTCCCCACCGTTATCATTCTGGTAAAGGTGTGTGATGAAGTCACCCAGCTCAGCCCCCATCTCATCTACCCAAACCTGGCAAGCTTTCAGAGGTTCCTTATCTGAGTAAGTAATTCAGAGGTGGTCTGGAACCCCAACATCTAATGTGGAATGAAGCAAGATTGCTATGGTAGAACTGGGGGAAGGGAAAGAGTCCAACAGCCCTGACTTTACTCAAACTCTCTACACTGGCCCCTGAGAAGATCTGTAGACTCCAAGGGTTCCAAGACCATAGTTTGAAAACCACTGATCTATAGTAAGAGGATGATTACTTGGATGGATGCAGCGCTAGATCCTATGTAGATAGGGGGTCTGAAATGGAGAAAGCAGAAATTGTCACACTTGACATTGATCAAGAAGGCCCTTGATTGGGGCAGCAAGTTAGGCATCCCCCATGGATGAGACACTTGAGGAATGTAGTGAAGGTTGGTTATATCCACTTCTCAGAAAGGGGAGAGGGCTGATAGAAAAATGGAAAAGTGGGCCATGTGGCCTGGAAGCCTGAGTGGTCCTAGTTCAAGTGCAGCAGAGGGTTGGATCTGTGTGTGCCTGCAGTTCTGTAGGGTTGTATAGGGTGTACGGTTATATGGAAATTATGCTGATCGGGGTGTGTACCATACCTGGAGAAGGACTTTAATTTGTCACATGGGTATTTTTTATTTGATTTTGCGTGGCTTACCTCATAAAGACTTATCTTGACATAGTCCAAGTTTTTAAGGTCCAACTTGGGGTCTCTGTATCTATTCTTTAACTTTCTACTTTTACTGTTGCTAAAAAAGGTAGCTTTGTCTAACTTACAAATGAGTTGGGGAAAAAAGTTGCTTTTGCCAGGAAGATTATCCCAGAGCCTGGCATTGACCATGACTTTCAAATTGTAGGTTCCAGGTGGCTTCAGTTGACTCCCCTGTCAATTGTGGTGGGGCTGAGCACACACCTCTGCCAGTGACAGGAGGGGCCTGGGATAATCAAGGCCACCACCAAACCAGTGTTCCAAATCCAGCTCCTGCTGGATAAGCTCTTGTTTCCCTGCCAGGGTCTCCTTCCCAGCAGTGGCCACTGGGTAGAACTGGTGGGACATCCAAAGTGCAGGGGGTGTGAAGTGACAGTGGGAGGGTCGGCAGGTCAGCATCACCCAGTATGTCACTAAGCACGTGGTTCTTCACAAATTCAAAAATTTTTTTTGCAACCAAATAGAATCTCCTTTTGCATCCATCTTTGTTCATGGTGCAAATCTCACCCAGACTCTTCCCCAATCCTTCCCTCAAGGTGGACCTCTTGAGACCCCATGTTGCCCCACCTTTGATTACCATCTGCTTCATTTGCTTGTGGCTTTTCTTGTATGATATTGATACCACGAGAACAGGGCCTGAACCTTGGCAAGAAGGAGTAGGGCCTGCAGGCCTGAAATCATGTACCTTACACATCGGCTTCCTGTTGACCACACCCGGCACGCATTCCCACTGTGATACTGTCCGTTCCCTTTGTGACAGTACTACCAACATTCCTCTGAAATTATCTCTCCATTAACTCTATCACTTCTCCCTAATGGATGAGATGAGAATAATAAATATTAATAACGTTGGCCCAGGGAGATAGGGGAAACCTGGAGCCTGCCTACTGGAATCATCCGTCCTTTCTATACCTTCTTCCGCTTGACTCTTCAGAGTGGACATAGGGTAAAGCAGAAGATTCGTAAATGTCCACACTTGAACTCTAAACTAAACAATAAGCAGGCTGTAGTTTGTACTTTCTTCTGTTAGCATTTTCAGTAGCACAAGTGGATATAATTAAACTCAGCTGCTTTTCACAATAAGGGGTGGAGAGTAGAAAGAAACCAGCTTACTTATCTCAGCCCCAGAAGGATGAGGGAACAGGGGTAAGGGACAGCACTGGGACTTTTCCCACAGCCTCTCACCAGCCTCTTCTTCCCTCTCCCCACAACCTACTTCCCCAAGCTCTGCTTTCCCCTCACCATCCTCCTCTTACACCAGTCGAGACAGGAAGTGGGTGAGTGCACATGACAGCCTCTCAGTTCATGTGAGAGCTGATTTCATCACTTCCTGTCTCAGGATGAGTCCTAAAAAACTCTTCTGAGCCCAAGTGTAATTCACTCTGTGCACCCTGTCTCTCAGCTCACTCACCTTCCTGGGCATTTGGTGGAGATGAAGAAATCCCAACTAAAGTAGTTTTACCAGTCCTTTCCCTCTGGTGTGAGATGAAGCGATATTGTGCTCTTTGTGCTAAAATCAGAAAATTACCCCTTTGTGGAGGAAGTCTAATACTTTGAGAGCAGAGAGACCGCCTAATTCCCTCCTAGCCTTTGCCTCCTGCAGGACAAGAAAAATGAACTTGTAAAGGCCAGGGGTTGACATCTGTGGGAATTCCCTTCAAGGGAAGTGGAAGTGGAATCATAGACTTGTACAACTGAGGGGACAGAAGGGGGAAATTCACAGTTGCAAGATGGATGGTCAGAGAAATCATCTTGTAATTCCTGCCAAGTGAACCAAAACGTTTTCTTGCTCTTTGGTGGCAACATCGCTGAAGGGCAAGAGTTACCAGAAATGCAATGGGCAATTGTGTGTGAGTAAAACTGCAGTAGAAACAGAAAAGTCCGTTTTTATTACAATTGTGATAACAAGTACCCTTTCTTTAACGCCTTCCAGTTGATAAAGCACTTCTCCGTCCATTATCTGATTTGAGCCCGACTACTTTGAAAGCATTTACTTCTTTATTTACTACATTTTACAAATGAGGAGGTGACCTTGGGTTTGTCTAAGCTTACAGAGCTAGTTGCTGGAATTGCTGCACTCGGTCCCGGGTCTTCTGACTTCAGATAACTTGTTCTTTCCTCTGCACTGTTGCACACTTGCATTCCAAGGTTGGAATTCCTAGGATCATTTTGTACCTGACACCGTGCTGATAACGCATTTTTACCCCTTGATGGGTTTTGCTTGTCAGAATTAAGGGTATCTAGCTCCTCCCCCACCCCCCAAAAATCTCTGTTGCCAAACATAGATCTTTCTTTCACATAGTAATTATGCTCAACTATATTTGCCTCCTACATTACATTTAACACACATTTTAAGTTGGAATTTGGTAAACTGAGGAAGGTTGGAAATCTCTGTCCGTGTAAATCTCAACCTTTTTGAGAAGGAAGGCCGCTCGCCATCAGAGCTTTTTAAGTACCTGCTCATTATAGTGTCTGCTGACTGAGAAAACAAGACATAGACTGGAATCCCTTGCAGTAACTCTGGGTTGGGACCCACCCATCTGTTGCCGGTAAATGAGTGTCTGGAGGGAATTTGCTGCAGAAGTTTGTAGAGTATTTGCCAGTACCATCAGGTAATGTGTCTGCTCATTTTTCCTCTTCATAAAGAACCTAAAAGATAGGTTCTCATTCTGCAGCTCATGGCTACCCTTCACCCTCTCCCCCCACGAAATACAAGGAAGCAACTACTTTATTTCCCAAACCTTTATTAATCAACCCCTGATTGATAGCATCATCCCATTTAATTTACTTAAACTGGAGGAAAAATTGTGTGGAGATAATGAATCAGATCCAGGGGTAAGGGAAAGCCTCTGGTCACAGACTTGGTTCCCCCGGCATCCGGGAGTCCGGATGTCATTTCCACTCCGTATTTGGTCTCCCTTTGTTATCCTGGGATTCTCCTGTGTGACTCCGCATTGAGCCCCCACGTTGCCGGTTCTTTAGCGCAGAAGCCTCCTTGGGGAGGGGGGAAGGCCGGTGTGGAAGAGATCATTAATTCTACAAAATAATCTAAGCATCACTCTGTGCTGGCTGACGGGGCATGGTTGTCACCCGGGAAGCCTTCCCAAGGAGCCATGGCTTAGAATGTAAATCCCAAGACAAAATATGGAGCTGGTGGCTAACTCTTTGCACAGAATAGGAGAAATATTGCTCTTATTTTGTAAATGGAGCTGACGATGATGGGAATAGAGAGGAAGGCATTAAGCCGAGGGTTGGGGAACTTGCTTCTGCCTGGGGGCAGTCATTTCATAGGCCCAGCCCTCATCTTTAAAATGAGAGGCACAGGTTAGGTCTCCCACAGCCTGATGCTCCAACTCTAAAATTCCACGACTAAGAAAATCTACTGAGATTATCTGTGTGAAGCATCGCCCAAAGTGAAGTGAATGATTTTGGGGTGTGTTCAGATGACATTGATGTAAGATTTTGACATGGCTGTACATAAAGGACGATGAATGTATCATAGGGATATAGTATTCTGGGGCCTGCAAATGCTCTGTATCTGTTTTTCATTGTGAGTTTTATGTCTGAGACTTAAACTTTGACTGTGAAAACTTGCAAAGGGACACCGGGATGGCTTAGTTACTTAAGTGTCTGCCTTTGTCTCAGGTCATGATCCCAGTCCTGGGATGAGCCCTGAATCAGACTCCCTGCTCAGCGGGAAGCCTGTTCTCCCTCTGCCTGCTGCTCCGTTTGTGCTTTCTTTTCTCTCTCTCTCCCTCTCACTCTCTCTCTCTCTCTCTCTCTCTGTGTGTGTGTGTGTGTGTGTATCAAATAAATAAATAAGAATCTTTGGGGGGGGAAAAAAAAGAAAACTTGCAAAGTGGGCAAATGAAACTAGAGGTCCTGTGAGAATTGCAAAACTGGACCGTATGCAGTTTCCTTCTGAAAAAGTTGAAAGAATGGGAAACTGTCATTTAAAAATAGTATAAAACGAGAACTCTCTTTTTTCCCCACTTTGCTAGGTGGGGGTGGGGATGTTTGGTGGCTCTACATGGAGGAACTATATGACTGGTTGTTCAAAATAGCAAGGAAGGCAGACAACGTTACTCTTGTTTCAATTTTTTTTTTAAGATTTTATTTATTTATTTGACAGACAGAGATCACAAGTAGGCAGAGAGGCAGGCAGAGAGAGAGGGGGAAGCAGGATCCCTGCTGATAAGAAAGCCTAATGTGGGGCTCTATCCCAGGACCCTGGGATCATGATCTGAGCTGAAGGCAGAGGCTTTAACCCACTGAGCCACCCAGGCGCCCCTCTTGTTTCAATTTTGATTGGAAGACTTTCTAGCAGCAGTGACAAGCGTTAAGCTAATGTAAATGGTACTTCTGGTCTACATGCCAGATCTTCCTCTTAGCTCAAATATTTTGTCCAGGAGTGGCAATTTCTGGTCCGTGCTACTGTAAGTCACAGAATAATTTCCTCTTTAGGGACTCATCGCAGAAGCCTGCAAGGCCAGAATTAAATTGAAGTAGTTTAGAAGAGGGCAGAGTTTATTACCAGCTGCTCACAATTTAAAAATGGAGACGGGAGCACTTTGAAAGGAGCTGCGGAGTGTGAATTCCAGTTGATCTTTGTTGGAAGCCCTTGGCTTGCTTTCCCCATGTTCCCCTCACCCTCTTGGGACACTTCCCCCTTTTTCACCCATGAGCATGTAGAGAGAGCAGCCTGGCAGATCACTGCACAAGGAATAGGACAGGGCTTTCTGGGATGGGCACCGCAGGCTGCTTTCAGAGCACGTGCAGCAGAATGGAACCCAGGGGGCAAGGTCGAAGGAAGAGGTAGGCTTCCTGGAGGAGGTGATCCTAAGAGCCAGGGTTGGCCCTGCTAGTCTGGGAGGGGTTGGATGCGGGGAGGCGTCTTTGAGGGAATTTGATGCACAAGGACACAGAAAAGGGGCATGAGGGGGTGCAAATGGGGTGTGTGGTAAGAATGGGAGAGGGGGCACAGAGCTGAGAGAGACTGGAAGTACTGTCCTCTCTTGAGTTACATAGGAGGCACAGTTAACTGTTTTCTGGGTGACTCTAGAAAGATATATTTGTGCCTCCACACCCACCACTCACATGTCCTCAAGGCGCTTGCTGTAGCCAGGAGCTGGAGGATGGACAGGAGCTGCAGACCATCCTTTCAATGGGGATTTGATGACTTCCGGGGAGAATGGGTGAAGGGAGCAGAGCCCCAGGGAGACGGCAGAGTCCAGCTTGGGGACAGCAGGAGAGTCGTCCTGGGAGACAGCCCTGTAAGGAGGCGGCGGGGGTGGGGGGGACTTCCATTGGATTTTGCAAAGAGGAAGTCATTGGAGAACTTGGAACTTGGTTGCACCCTGTGAGTATAGCAGTTTAGGTGGAAGCCAGACGCCTGGCCTCATCACCCCTCTCTATTACTGCGTCTCCTCCACAGCTCCCAGTTCTTTGCATCCTTTCCTTTGTCTCTACAGCTTCCTCTCTCAACTTGATTGGCTCGTCACCCGCCCACCCTTCTCTCTCAGTCCTCCCCCACCATTCCCCAGCCACACTCTCGAAAGAGCCAACAGTCATTATTTCAATGCAGTTGGATAGTCCTTATTTTCAAAAGTAAATTCCTACTGGTTTTTTTTCTGTGAAGGTAAAAAAAAGGAAATAAAATTACTTAAAGAGAGATTTTTAGGGGCACCTGGGTGGCTCAGCGGGTTAAAGCCTCTGCCTTCAGCTCAGGTCATGATCCCAGGGTCCTGGGATCGAGCCCTGCATCGGGCTCTCTGCTCGGCAGGAAGCCTGCTTCCCTCTCTCTCTCTGCCTGCCTCTCTGCCTACTTGTGATCTCTGTCTGTCAAATAAATAAATAAATAAATCTTTTTTTTTTTTAAAGAGATTTTTAAATGATTGATCTTTTTATTTAAAAAAATGCTTTTGTAGGGTACTGTACCAAACAAAAACAAAAAACAAAAAACTTTCTTCCCCTATCCTTGGAATGTGGGTAAGACTGTTAACGTTGCTCATGGGGTTTCGTAAAATATAAAAACTGTTTTAAATTGTGTCATCAAAAGTCATGCCCCCTCCCCAACTTAAGAACGGTTTGGTGTCTTCAGAGTTTATTCTGCGGTCAGTTTGGCAGCTGGAATGCATTTCCCCGGTTTCATTGTGGTGGCTTCACAGCCTCTGGCCAGCATAACCAGAGACCTGATTCCCATCTCCCACCCAGGAAATTGCATTTCTGATCCCCCTGGTGCAGCTCTGAAGCAGGACTGAGTTCCTGCCCCAGGAACAGAGGGGCCGGGATGCCGCAGCAAGCAAGGGGCCGCCAGAGGGCAGCTGAGCCGCAGGTGCCGCTGTGTGGTCTCACCCTCGCCTCAGGAGGACACCCCTTTCTAGGAAACCCCTTGCTGTCCCCCTCCTGCAGCCCCCAGAACTCCTGCCCTCAGGCAGCCGCGAGGTTGCAGTCCCCAGGATGTGGGCCTGCAGGGGCCTCCCAGCCAGGCTTCTTCCCACCGTACCTTCCTCACTCTGGGGGCAACTCCCGGAGCCTCTCTTCTTTCCACCCCCTGCTCTGATAGACAGCTGGTAAACAAACCCTCTCATTCCTTCTTCTGAAATATATCTCCCTCCCCCACACTCACCATCAAGTCTCTTCTGAACAATGGTGGTTGCCTGTTAACTGTGTTGCTGGACTGAGCGAGTAGAAATGCAGGGCTCCTGGGGACATGTGACTTTCCGGTAAACAAGGAACAATGTTTTAGGAGCAGTGTTCCCTTTGTATTTTACCTGGCAACCTCTTCTTAAGGTCTTTCTGGCTTCCTCCTCCCAAGCTGCCCAGAGGAGGCAAGGCTAGTTAGATAAACATATGTGTGCATTTTGTTTTGTGGTCAGATACACATAACATAAAATTTTACCATTTTAGCCATTTTTAAGTGTAAAGTTCAGTGTCATGAAGTGCTTCCACACTGTTAGGCACCCGCTCCCAGTATCCATCCCCGGAACTTTTCCATCTTCACGAACTGGAAGTCCCCACCCACTGAACACTGACTCCCCATAGCCTTCTCTCCCTGCCCATTTCTTCTCTGTCCCTATGCAGCAGACCATTTGAGGGGTCTCACCAGTACGATGATTTTGCATCCCTGCTTCACACCTTCCGTGGATTCCCATCCCATTTGTAAAATGTCCTGATGGCCTATGAGCTCAGCTCCCTAGCATCTTGCCTTACTCCCACTGGGCACCCACCATGCTCTGTCCTATCTTACTGCCTCTCCTAGGCCCCCTCCCAGAAGCTACCCCTTCTGCTCCGTGCCTCCCCCCACCTCCTGTTCAAGGACACCTTCCCCAACCATCCTTCCTAAAACAATTCCATCCCACGCCCCTGCTCACTCCATTCTTCTCCATCTTGGCCTCTTGTTCCTTTTTTTCAGAACACTTACAGCAATTTGAATGTTTTGATAAGTTCATGTTTACCTTTTGTATCCACAGCACTTGGTGCCGTGTAAGTAGTAGGTACTCAGTAATACATGTTGAATGACTATATCGACCCAAGTGGGGACTGCCTCTAATCAGTTGAAGACAATAAACTCTTTATTCTCTGCTTTATAAGCTCTGGGTCACGATGCAGGTGTATTTAACTGTAAAATATCTTCCTGATACATTTATTCTTCGTCTTCCTCCAAGTATGTTTACTTTCCTGCCCAAAACTTACCTTGTTGGCCTAAATAGAAGTGAGAAAAGAAGAAGGAAGTAGAATACAAATATCTGGGTCTTGATGCAAAGACAAAGAGCTGCTTTGTTTCTCCTTGTCAGTGGAATAGAGAAGAATGCCAGGAGGAATGAGAAAGTATCAGCGAAACGTTTAACACTGGTTAAACCAGTGGTGCACAGGCAGATGAGTTTAACTTGGGGAGGGGGAACACGGAGTAAGGCTTTCCTCCCACGGTGCCTTTTGGGTCCTTTGGTGGCCTTTCCCTGGGGCTGGCGAGAGCCCTGTGTCTGTGCCTGCAGCAGCTGGCAGAGGTGAGAATGCTGGAATTCAAGTGGCAGTGGAGCTGGCTGATTCTTCTTCCAACATCAGGATTCCCAGCTCCTGTTAAGCGTTCTATCCACATCTCCTCCCGTGTCCAGAACATAATTGTCTAGGCGAGGCTTTATGTTACAAAACCGACTGCTTGCACATTGGCTAATGAAAATCATTTTCACACCTTCTCCCTATGGAAGATCTAGATCTTCTATCTCCCTGCCCTCACCACCTCCACCCACTGCCAGGACCCCAGCTTTGAGGTCCACCCTCCCTCCTCATTGTAGCTCTCCTCGGACCCCTGGACACTTGTCACTGCCATGCTTCAGCACTTTGTTGCTCCAGCCCCTGGAGACCCTGCCATTGTTTGTAGGAATCTAGGCCTTCAGACTCAGGCCTCTCTGTCTCTTGACTTTTCTCCTCCAGGACTCTGTCCTCTCTCCTCCACTGTCCCATGCAGCCCACTCCATGCTGACGACCAATAGCTGCACCCCTCAAGTCTCAGCTGGTCCACCAGCCCCCATCTGTCTGGCTCCCTGCCCTGCCCCCCCGGGACTCCACCTCCAGCAATCGCTTCCCACCACTCCTGGCCCGTCAGAGCCTCCAACTCTTCCCACATCTCCATTACCCTCGTGTTTCTCTTCTGTCCTGAGCTGACTTCTGTAGACCCACTTAGGCCTCTCCCTTTGTCGTATGTGCTGTAAGTCCAACTCCTTACCTGTTTTGGCCCCGTATGTCACAGCTGTCACCAGCGCTGATGTGACATGCTGGCTTTTCACATGTGTAATTCAAGGCCAGTGATGGAAGTGCCTCCTCAGGCTTCTAGACAACTGTTTCTCACCTTCTCCTTCTCCTCCACCCCCAAGCCTTACCTCCAAACCCTTCCCTCCCGCAGTGGATTTCCTTGCTGTCTTTTTCACCAGCAGCAGAAAGCCACCCCCAACTCCTCCTTCCTGGTGTGACAGCACCCTGCATCAGGCACCGGGTCCCATCCCCTCTTGCCATCTCAAGACATTGTTCTAGAAATTCTGCATTAGCCGTTCCACCTCATTTCTGTGCCATTCCCAGGGGATTGAAAGAAGTTCTCCCTTTCCTCCATCTCTCTCTCCAGCTAGCTCCACTTCCGTTTTTCTCCTCCCTTTTTGTAGGATCAAAAGCCCTGGAAGGTCTGTCCTCATTTCCCCCAATTCTTTTCCTTCGCCCTACTCTTGAACTCAGCACCGTTCAACCAAACAGGTCCTGGCAAGTCGTCGGTGATCCCACCAGACTGAGTTCAAGGGCATTCCTCTGCCTCTTCTCTGGTGTCCCATTGGCAGTGGTTGGTGCAGCTGATCCTTCCCTCCTCCCAGACATGCTCTCTTCATTTGGCTTCTGGGATGCCATTCCCACTAGCCATTTCTTCCTCATCTCCCAACATTTAAACATGGGAGGGTCCCAGAGCTCAGCACTAGGACCTTCTTTTTCTCCACATTGACCTTCCAAGTGATCTCACTGCAAGTGAGTGTTGTGTAACTTTCCTGGAGCCTCCATAACAAAGTCCCCCCACCGGGTGGCCTAAGACATCAGAAATTTATTCTTTCACAGTTCTGAGCACCAGAAGTTGTAAATAAAGATGTCAGTCCGACTCCACTCACTCTGAAGGTTCTAGGGGAGAACCCTTCCTTGCCTGTCCAACTCCTGGTTCCTTGTGCTCCCTGGCTTGTGGCAACAGTGCTTCAGTCTGTCTCTTTCCTCACAGGCCTGGTCCTCTGCATCCGTGTCTCAAATCCCCCTCTGCCATTACCTTGTAAGACACCGGTCTTGGACACCAGTCATTGGATTTAGGACCTGCTCTAAACCCAGGGTGGGACTCCATGGTGAGATCCTTAACTAATTGAATCCACAAAGACTCTGTTACCAAGTAAATCATGTTCCGAGGGTCCAGGTGGTCATGAATTTGAGGGGGGACTCTACCTGACCCAACACAGTTGGCTATACTCTGAGCACTCTGAAGTGCTCCTCTCTAGCTCAATCTGCTCCCCAAGCTGAGTGCTTACTCGGCATCTCCACATGGATGTGTATCAGGCATGTCCAACTCAGCACAGCCTGAACTGAGCACCTGTCTTTCCCCCTCCAGAACCTGCCCATCCAGAGCGTTCTTCCCTTCTGGTGGAGGGAACTTCATCCTTCTAGGGCCCAGACTTGAAGTTATTGTTGACCCTCTTCTCCCGCATTGCACATCCAATCCTTCTGCAAGTTTACCACGGATTCATATTCCGAACTCCTCCACCGCTGTCACTCTGACCCACGTCCCCTGCTCTCTCTCAAAACAAATTACTGAGGAGCTGCCTGATTGGTCTTGTGCTTCAGCTCTTGCTTCCTCCAGAGCCCACGGGTGATGCGGCAGCCAGAGCACTGCCCTCAAAACCTAAATCAGATCAACGTCCTCCTCTTCTCAGCCTCCAGTTGCTCTTTGCCTCCCTGGAAAATGGGCCAAAGACCCCACAGTGGCTATCTGCCTGCAGTGATAGTCTTGCCATAGACCGTCTTTCAGAAGTTCCATCATTTAATAAATGTTTTATTCTTTTATTTGTGTGGAAGTCTGGGTGACAGGCCTTCCTGGACTTGCCTTATTGTAAGACTCCCTTGGGCCCTTGTTTAAAATCTGTAGGTTTCTGGGTCCTTCTCTTTGAGATCAGTAATGAAGAAGCAGGGCCCAGGACAAGCTGTAGATGTCTTGGGGGCTTGGGTATGTCTAGATAGCATTGCCCTTGAGAATTTGCTGACCTAAGTGAGTGATCGTTTTTCGAGGTCATACATCTTGAAAAGTTGACCCTTGGACAACACAGGCATTATGGCCACTGATGACCCCCCAGGCCCCTGAAAATCTGTGTATAACTTGTGACTCCCCCAGATCAAAGCCTTACTGATAACATAAAGTTGATTAACACATATTTTGTTATGTTATACATATTACATACTATATTATGATAAAGTAAGCTAAGGAGAAAAAAAATGTTATTAAGAAAATGATAAGGAGGGGGCAGCTGGGTGACTCAGTCAGTTAAGCATCTCCCTTCAGCTCAAGTCATGATCCCAGGGTCCTGGGATAGAGTCCCACATCTGGCTCCCTGCTCAAGGGGGAGGCCTGTGTCCCCCACTCCCTCTCCCTCTGTGTGCTCACTCTCTTAAATAAATAAATAAATAAATAAATAAATAAATCTTTTTTAAAAAGAAGAAAAAAAGAAAATCATACTGAGGATACATTTGTAGTACTGTCCTGTATTTATCCACAGAAATTCACATATGATCCCATGCAATTAGAACCTGTGCTGTTCAAGGGTAAAATGTCCTGCCACTTTTCCTGTGGCCAGTAGGGAGGATTGAATTTCTCTCCCTCCTTTGAGATCATGAAGACCAGTGACTCTTTCCTCTGGTCATCAGGCACAGAGGAATTCTACATGGTAAACAAAATACTGGACAGTGCTTTTCCCCTAGATTTAGCCATTCCGGCTTCCCCTCCTGCTCCCATACCCTCAGGAAAGGGAAAACGACATGAGAGGCATCCTTCACGGGTTCCGTTCATAAATGCATGTTATTTTGGAAACTTATTTCAGGAGGGTTGAAATATAAAGATTATGGCAAATCTGTCTCAGGTATATTGGAATTTATCAGATCTCATGGTAGGTTTCTTCAAATAGGTCACAGGAAAAATAAGTCAGGGATTAATTTCAGAGCTAGAACTCAGGCTTGCCTGGGAGTTCTTTCCACCCAGTGAAACACAAGTTCTCTTAAGTATTTTGTTGGAGTTGAAATAAGGCACCGGTGACTATATATTTTCTTCAGTTCTTGGCTGTCAGACATAGGGTATGTCTGTCAGCCCCACGGGGAAGTCAACTCCACAGGGTTAGGGACTATGTTCAGTTGCCCACGGCACCCGGAACAGGATGAGGCTCCCAGCGGGCAGCCTGAACGGGATGCAAATAAGTGGAAGATGGTCCTCAAGGTTGTCTAATGGAAGACCCTGCCTCAGAACGACAGTGAACTTCAGTCTTTTAACATACTGAGAGTGTCCTGTGAAGCTACAAGTGACTAGACACTCAGTTACACCCCTAGCTGCTGTCAACTTGTGGCATCTGTATGTATGACATAATCATATAAATGAGTACGCACTTAGTGAATAACCCTGGAGGTCTTTCAAGGTTCCTATAGCACAAAACAAGTATTTATGCTCTGGGATATTCTGAGAAAATGTGATCTATATCAGATCTCATTTTTTTTTCTTTTTACATAGAGGTTTTTTTTCCTTTTAGAAGTCAGTGCAGGGGCGCTTGGGTGGCTCAGCGGGTTAAGCATCTGTCTGCCTTTCTGCTCAGGTCATGATCTCAGGGTTCTGGGATCAAGTTCCACATCGAGCTCTCTGCTCAGCGGAGAGTCACTTCTCCTCTCTTTCCCTGTGATCTCTCTCACTTTTCCCCTCTCTCAAATAAATAAATAAAATCTTTTTTTAAAAAGTCAATACATACTTATGATAGAATTATTGAAAAAAATGAAAAAAATAGTGTTCAGATCTTATTCTCTTGTAAGCATTTTTGTGTGTTCTTATGCTATATTTCAGTTTTGTTTTATTTGCTCAATGACTTCTTAAATATCATATCGATGGTGGGTTAAAAAAGAAAAGTCCAATTATACTATAGCTTAGAAACTAAAAACCTTATACCCCGATTCCTTGGTCCTAATTTTAACAACACAAATGCATCTTTCCAGGTACCAGCATAGATTATGGCCATTCCTCCCCAGCCCCCATGGAAATCCACCATATGTATCGTGGCGCAATTCTATAACATACCTGAGCTATTTTTTGTTTATATCAGTGTAGAACGATCCCTCTCATTCTTTTAAAGCCACTTATCTCTGTTCCTCTCTGGATGTCCTGTGATGTATTTAACTGTTGCCTTATTGATGGACATTTGTGTTATTTTCTGGGGCTTCCTTGTTTTTGTTTTTACTGTAGGAAAATGTATATGGGGAAGAGCCTTCTCTGCATGTTTGTATACTTGTGCAAGTGTGCTTGGATGATAAGTTGTAGGTTGTAGATCTGCCAAAAGTGTGTATACATTTTCAGCTTTAATAGTTATCTCTGAACGTCTTTCCAAAAACATGAGGCTGTCTTTAGCTTCATCCCCTTGCCCAAACTGGGTTTTGTTAGCATTCTCTGATCCAATCCGATAAGTCAGATTTAGTAGTCTTTATTACAACTTGTGTTTATTTAACATAGATGAGGTCAGACAGCTTTTTCTGTATTTATTCTTTGCAGTTCATTTTTCTGGAAACTCTTTCTTTAAACTTTTGCTCATTTTTTCGGTTAGCTCATCACCATCCATTTTAAGTATTTCTAAATGCACATTTGATTTGTTTTGTATGTTCTGTTTTATATGTATTGGACTGAATATTACTATTTTTCATGTTATGAAAAATCCTTCACTAATATGTCTATATCTTTATAGTACACTATTCTACTCCTGTGATTGTATTGCGATTTCCTTAACAGTCCATTACAGATAACATAAGAAGAGTCTGCAGTGCTCACCAGTACAAATAAAAACACAAACTGTTTCTGTGGACAAACCTTTACTTATTTTATTTCCCCCGTCTTTCCCCTGCCCCCAGTAGCCAGATAACCAGATCAGAACATGCGTGTTTGTAAGTCTCTTCATATTCCCAGCTTGTTTTCACTGAGCAAAATTTGGCATATGAGTGGAGTGAATTGTTTCTCAGTTTGAGATTTTGGGGGGGAAATATCTGGGTTGCTTCACATTCCACCTCAGAGGCGATCCACATTCAAGCTCAGAGATGAGAGCAGAGCAATTTTTTTTTCTCTCTTTCTTTTCCTCCCTCAGTGGGAGAAGTCGTGAACCATTTGGTTCCTTCTCTTTTCAAGGTGATGAGCAGTAGCGTGGCTCATTAGCCACAGATCAAGGAATAGTTCACTTAGATTGTCGTAGTAACAGCAAAATTAATGCAGCAGAGGGGACAATAAGCAAAGGCTATTTCTAATCCCCGAGTGCCATTTATCCATTATACAGAAGTGGTGAGTCTCTTTCACATCGGCCAGGGCAAGGGACTCTTTGGCAGATGATCCCTTTACCTTCTCAGGCATTTGGTAGAAGGGAGCTAGCTGGTCACGCAGAGTCCGGAAGTCAGCTTCTGCCAAGGTTGGTGGCAGCCTCTCAGCCAGAGGGAGCTGGCCGGCGGAGGACTGCCAGCTGGCGTGCTCAGGGCTGCCCTGGCATACCGTGCTGGCAGCTTCCCGCCACTGGCCCCGTGGCTCCCCAAGATCAAGATCAGCTCTACTGTTTGTCAGTTCGCCATTATGAGCCAAATCTGGGTTTGGGTCTTTCTGTGATTAAGATTAGCAGCAGGAGTAGTCCTGAGAGTAATAATCTCTCATCAAGCATTTTTCCATACTCCTTGTCATTCTCATCTGGGCTTTACCAGCTTGCTACTATTATTAGCACCATTTTACAGGGTGGAAAGCTTGAGGCTTCAAGAAGAAACTCACCCCCGTTTTATATAAACCCAAGCTGAGTCATTCTAAAGTTTCAGAACCCTCATCACAACTGCCCCACTCTCCCGCGGCATCATCAGTAATCCCTCTGCTTCCTGCCAATCCCTAGTTACGCATTCCCATCGTAGCCAGGTTTAGCTGAGGCTGGACTGAGGAACTGCCAACTGGGAAGAAGTGACATGGGAGGAGCTGTGGCTGCTTCGCACTCTGGTCTGGTCCCACCCCAATGTACATGCATGCGCCCATCTGGTGTGCCACCATGAGCTGCCAAAGGCAAAGAGCCTTTGCTGGGTGCTCATCCTGCTTTCCTACAGTGGGAGGCTTCCAGGACAGTTTTATGTGTGTGTGTTTGAGAGGGGAGGGGGGCTAAAATACACAACATAAAATTCACCATTTTCGTCATTTTTAGGGCCCAATTCAATGGCAATAAGTACATTCATGTTGTTGTGCGATCATTACCATCGTCCATCTCTAGAATTCTCTTCATCTTGCGAAAATAAAACTCTATACCCACTAAACTTCCCTTTCTCCCTCCCACTGCCCTTTGACAACCATTCTCTTCTGTCTCTATGAATTTGATTGCTTGACGTATGTAATATGAGTGGATTGTACAGTATTTGCCGTTTTGTGACTGGCTTATTTCCTTTAATATAATGTCCTTAATTTTCATCCATGCACCTGTCAAAGTTCCATTTCTTTTTAAGGCTAAATAATATTTTATTCCTTTTTAAGGCTAAATAATAATAGATCACATTTTGGTTATCCATTCTTTCATCAGTGGACACTTAGGTTGTTTTCACCTTTTGGGCTTTTGTGAAAAATGCTACTATGAACAGAGGTGTACAAATATCTGTTACATATTGTACAAACACCTGCTTTTAATTTTGGTGGTGGGGGGGTATATACCCAGAAGTGGAATTGATGGATCACAGGGTAATTCCATGTTTGTATGGTAATTTTTTTTAAGAATACCCATTCTGTATTCCATATGGCTGTACCATTTTACATTCCCATCAGCACTACACAAGGGTTCCAGTTTCTCCACATACTCACCAACACTTATTTTCTGCTTTTTTGTTTGTTTTTTGCTTATTTGTTTGTCTTTGTAATAGCCATCCTCATGGGTGTGAAGTACTCCAACAAGTTTCCGTAAGAGAACATCTATGGGTATTAGTTGAAAAACGTGTTTTCCTTTTTTGCTAAAGAAGCAAAAGAAGTTTCCTTCATGGAAACTTACCGATTTGAATGTGATATTCATTGATACTGTCAGTGTCCCCCTGAGACATTCTTGCATACTGTGGAATGAATTAAATGTTGACCAGTCACAGGAACCTCACCAGCCCTAAGTTTGCATATAGGAAACTGCCCTCATCTTTGAGCTTTGAAGGTAGTCTGACAGACTGCAAACTTTAACTTGGCCACTTTATAAATTATCCTATTTCTTAATTTCTCTTTGCCCTCCTTGTACCTTCCTATGAGCATTCCACTGTTTTGTACCTCTTTGTAAAGAAAGAAGCCAGTTTGGATGAATGGTTAAGAACACAGATGGTGAGACCAGCCAAACTTGGATTCAAATCCACGTTTATCCAGGAAAAAAAAATTACCTTCTCCAAGACTCAGCTTCCTTATCTGTGAATATTGCCTGCCTCATAGGCTTGTTTTAGGGATTATAAATGCCTGGCCAATTGCCTGGGCGGAGTTAGGGTGCTAGCTATAATCATCACTGTCACCACCCCCATCAAAGTGATATACTTCACTGCTTCTTAGCAGTTTCACTTGAAAGAGAAGAGTAAAGAAAAACATAATAACCAAATAAAGCTAAAACATTTCTAAGGAATTTTCACCCCAAATACAGCAAGGAATGAGCTCTCTGTCCCATCCCTTCCTCTACCAAATTACAGATTGAAGAGCGTAGGACTCCAGTACAGAAAGATCAATGAATATAAATAGAAAAGTGTTTCTACAAAAACTATCAAGGGCTATAAAACAAATGCTGTCGTATTTGTAGTACAGAGGAGATGTATTCTTACTTAGGCTTTCTTTTTGAAAGTTCCCTATTGTCTTTACATTCTATTTTACTGTGGTCATTAAATCGTCTTTAGGTCAGACTGACCCTAGGGGGCTCCCTCATACAAAGGGTCCTCCACATAGACCCAATTTCTTTTCATTGGTTCCATTCCAGCTTACTAATATTATCATTATCATTATTTCACACGCTTCCTAGGACTTTTGAAAGGGACTAAGTATTTGAATTCTATTTTTCCAAAGTGTAGGAAGGTAATATATATCTAAAGAATAAAGTTATTGATGCCTACTAGAACAGGTAAAGCAATAAAACCAGATTTTTATTCTTTCCTGTCTTTTGGCGCTTTTCTTGTTTAATTTCTCTCATTGCTTGTCGAAATGACAAATGTTTTCCAACCAGCCAATTCTAAGACAGGTTGTATTTTCAGTTCCAGATTCTCATTTAGGCTGGAATTTCCTGGGGCAGATTTTAGTTTTGCTTGAGAGATCACATTGAGTCCCTCAATTAGGTTCCTTTCATTCCTTTATTCCCTCCGTCGTCTGACTCAAATGTGGGCTTCTTCTCATTAAAATAAAAAATAACTCACTAAGCAAGATAGCTTGTTATTTGCCAATTTCTCAGAAAAGTGATAGTAATTAGGATGAATCATAAGAACACCAGAGCAAGACTTCCAGAGCAAGACAGTCCACACAAACATTTTGTTATTTGTCCAAATCATCACTCAGATTCTCTGGGGAAAGCAACCCAGTGTGGGTGCCAAGCAACCCATCCACAGAGCACAGGCTTGGGACAGGCTACTGAAGGCTCCGAGCCCGAGCATCTGAATGGGAGAGAGCCTGCTGGAAACTGGATCGTGTACACTGTGTGAGATGCTGGGTTGACACGCTTCTGATTGGTCCTTTGAGAAAAACAGGATGAGATGAGTGACCTCTGTGGTCATTGCTAGCAAGGAAGGTCACTTCCGAGGAGAATTATTTGAGCTCTGCTTTGGTATGTAAAAACATAACTGAGATTTTTTTTCCCCTCTAGAGTTGTATTCCCCATAAAATAAGCCCCATTGGACATTTATCCAGAAGCTTGAGTCCTTAGGTATTTCCTGCCCCAAACAGAACTGTACTGAGGTCTCCAGGTGGCCACTGGCAACTCACTTCTCAGTCAACGTATTTGACGAGGGAAGCTGTGCGTCACTCAGAGCGGGAGCCCTGTTGCCTTCCTCAGAGCAGCCCAGGCAGGGGTGTGTGAAGTGGGTCTGCTGAGCTGCCCGCCATGTTTACTCCTCATTTTAGGAAGAGGAACACAGACCTTCCATCTGAATGTTCATGCGGGAGAAGGAATTCAAATTTGTTAGTTCAGTTCACATGCGTCTGAAAACTTTGGTCTGATTTCTGACCTTGTACTCTGGGGAAAGAAATGTATTTGCAAAGTAAATAGAACTCTAGATTTTGTGTTCCGTCCCCACTTTGGGCATCGTCAGCCTGCACACAGGCGTGATGGGTGTATGCATGTTTGTGTCGTCGAACATGATAAGCAGAGGATGCAGAGGCCTCAGTGCTCTACAGAATGTTGGCGTTCTGAAAGCTTGGCCGTATGCGTCTACGTATTTGTGTGTGTGTAAAATCGCATCTGTACATACGAATATATCAGGAAATAGACATATGCTGGCAACACTACCATGTGGAGTGTGCCGGTAGGGGACCTCTGAGAGGCTGAGGAGGGTCTGAAATCCACCCCTGATCCAGCTACCCCACCAGCCAAGACAGCTGGGTCACTCCCCACTCCCAGAGGACATGGCGCCCTCGACCTTGTTGTGGGCGATGGAGGGACATCTGCTGGGACCAGATGAGCAATTCCTTTTCTTCTGACACAGCATCCAAACAGCCTCTCTGAAAAACTTGCAGCGCATGGGCCTGGAAGTCTGCTCCTGGAGCCCCTGACAAGAAGACTGTCCTTTATCTTGGGGAGTAGCATTTTTGATATGGCCCCTGTGCCTAGAACTTGCACCGGGTACTAGATGCCTGGAACTTCACCAGAGCCCATGTGGGGTTACTGGCTCAGGGTCACTATCTTTTTTTTTTTTTTTTTTTTTTTTTTTTTTTTTTTTTAAAGATTTTATTTATTTATTTGACAGAGAGAGATCACAGTAGACAGAGAGGCAGGCAGAGAGAGAGAGAGGGAAGCAGGCTCCCTGCTGAGCAGAGAGCCCGATGTGGGACTCGATCCCAGGACCCCGAGATCATGACCTGAGCCGAAGGCAGCGGCTTAACCCACTGAGCCACCCAGGCGCCCCTCAGGGTCACTATCTTAATAATTCCTCTCGGCCCTCCCAGGATGGCAGAACACAACACACACACACACACACACACAAGGGAGAAATGTCCTCATCATATATTCCACTGAAGGGGCAAAAAGAGGAACTAGGAAATGTACATTCGCCATGTCTGTGAGCTGAAGGACCTGAGAAATGCAAAGCACACCTAAACGTAAATCAGCTTTAAACCCGGAGTTGGAAAACTTCACTGATGTTGTCTTCTTACACCAGTGCTCTCATCTTGGGTAATGGGGTGGGGGGGGCACTTTTTATTTCAACTTTCCAGTAGCATCACACTCAGACTCTGTCCTACAGAGTTAGGAATGAGCACATGATCATGAGAGACTTGTTTCATTCCTTCGGTAGCCTCTGCAGGGAGTTTACAAGAGTTGAGGTCTTCTCGAGTTTGTACCTCACCGGGCCTGGCTGTGTGAGGCCGCTGTGGTCCAGGATAAAGAGAATCTCTTCATATGATTCAAAACATAAAGATCAAATCATTCCCAAGTCCTCGAGGTAATGGCCCAGCCCCAGAAGCGTGATAGAGAGGGAGGGAGGCCACGGTCCCCTGTCCCCAAGCCGTGAGACTGGAGGAGTCTCTCCCTGAGTGACAGGAAACACAGAGGCTCAAAACACACATGTTGAGCTGTTGATGTACTAGGTCTTCAGCCAAGGCATTCCCAGCACCTCTGTCATCAGGCCCCAACCTTAGCCTGCTCCCTCCTGGCCCAGGCTCCTTACTGCCATCTGTGCTCACCTTACTCATTCTGTGGCTTAAGCTGAGTTGTGTGAGCTTCCTTTCCCAGGCATTATGAGGTTGTAGGTAATGTGTTGAGACCAAGAGCTCCTTCCAGTGTAAGTAGAATTTTTTTTTCTTTTAGATCTTAAAAGAGAGAGCGAAAAAGAACATGAGCAGGGGAGAGGGAGAAGCAGGCTCCCCACTGAGCAGGGAGTCTGATGCAGGGCTTGATCCCAGAACCCAGGGATCATGACCTGAGCCAAAGGCAGATACTTAAACCAACTGAACCACCCAGGCGCCCCCCCACCCATGTAGAACTTTGAATCATAAAATAGCTTAAGTTTAAAAGCGTATGATCTAGTGTGGTGCTTCTGAAACTTTAATGTGCCTGCACATCACCTAGGAATCTTGTTAAAATTCGAATTCTGAATGAACACATCTGGGTCCAAGTCCAAAATGCCACACTTCTGCCAAGCTCCCACTGGATGTTAAGGCTACTCCTGGCCTGAGCATCCTGGCCTCGTATCACAAGGGTCTAGAGTGGTTCTGCACCTGGGTTGCCTGTTGAAGTCACCTGGGGAGGCACCACTCCCGTAGTTCAGGTTTAATTGGGTGAGAGTGAGGCCTGGGTGAGCCAAAGTTAAATACTAGCATAGGATTAAGACTTAACTGCTAAATGCACAGAAGGGAAATTTAGCTGACTTCAAACCACTGCACTAACCTGTGGTGTGACTCTGGGAAAGAAATTTCCTTTCAGCCTCTTCAGAGTTCTAAGGGGAATGACAGATATAATAGGTAGGTCATTAAAATCCACCAGCAAGAATAAGTGAGACGTGGGTAGTTGGTGCCGTGTCCTAGAGGCTCCGTCCGTGCCACCAGCACACATCTGTGTGGGTCAGTCTGCATCCCTAGAGAGGGGCCCAGCACAGGTCCCTCACGGCTACAGCCAAATGCAGGTGCAGGCCCAGCCTGAGATGGCAGCCAGCTTTGGCTCTTTGGGGTTCCTGCCCCCGTCTATATATAGCTATTGGAATGTGACCTAAGGGCCCAAAGACAGGAATGTGCACGCATTACACCTGCCCTGAGGGATTTACATTCCTGCAGGTAAACAGGAGGAGCAGGGGGCCCTGGGACCAGGCAGGATAGCGGAGGGGTGTCCAGGAAGGCTCCATGGAGGAAGTGACATCTCCATTGAGGCCTACGGAATGAGTTGGCCCAGCCCAAGGGCCAAGACTGAATGTTCCAAGCAGAGGCAGCTGTGGAACCAGGTTACAGGATACAGGACAGGAGCTGGTCAACGGGGAGGAGGCAGGAGGGCTGAGCAGGGGCTGGGTCACACAGGGCTGCAGAGCAGCGGTAAGGAGTTCAGACACTGGGCGCCTGGTGGCTCAGTCAATTAAGTGTCTGCCTTTGGCTAAGGTTGTGATCCCAGGGTCCTGGGACCAAGCCCCATGTGGGGCTCCCTGCTCTGCTTCTCCCTCTCCAGCTTCCCCTGCTTGTGCTCACTCTCTTTCTTTACAAATAATTAAGTAAAATCGTTAAAAAAAAAAAAAAAGTTCAGACTTGTCTTGAAGCTAGTTTTAAGCAGGGAGTGACCTGGTCGGACTCGCACAGAGGATTAAAGTATTCCTGCCGAGGGATGCCGTGGCCCAGGGTGAGGGCAGGGACCCGATTCCAGCGTCACTGGTCGGGGCCACACAGCCTGGGTCTTCTGCACTTGACCAGCACTGTTCAAGGGACACGCGTGCTACTCTTGCTTGGAAACGCTGTATGTTATTAAATTGTCATTCTGCAGAAACAAAAGATCTGACCTCTGTTGTTCTTCCTGATGTACGATTTCCTCAGTCCAAAGCGGTGTTCCTCGGGGTCGGTCAGATGCAAACTGCCGGGCTGAAGGGACACTGAGAGACTACCCCCTTGTGTTCTGATTATTATATGCCAGACTTTTGTGGCCGTGAAAATCCCATCTGCCCAATTCCTGCGGCCAGTGTGCTGGCAGCGTAGTACTCTGGTAGCACTGAAAACCCAGCGTACTTCCCGAAGAACTTTCTGAGAAGCAGTCTTGTGACAAGGTTGAGGGTTCTGATAGGTACACAAGGTGTAAGGGGCGGCCTCTGCCCTGGAGGCAGGTGTGACAGCAGTAAGCCCGAGGAACAGCAGGAAAATACGGACAGAGCTCTGATCAGTAGGGGCGGATGGTTTTCGTACAAATCCACCATTGAGGGTGGGTAGAGAGCGAAGAGAAATCAGCCAAGAGGAGTTCAGGGAAGGCCTCCTGGGCAGAAGGTAAATGTAGGACTGGCCAAGGGGAGGTAAGAAAGGCAGTCTGGGGGAGGGTCCAGGAGAAGCACAGCCAAGAAGCCGAGCTCCCTACGAAGCAAAGCAGCAGGGCCTCACTGAAAGGGGGTGTGAACAGAGGGCACCAGTGGGGGAACGTCAGGTCCTCTGAGCTGAGACTGTGGGAATTTGAGGTAGAATCCAGGTGAATACACTCATTCCTCTGTGACAGAATCCTAATTAGAGCTGCCTTCTCACTGCTCACCAGAGCTGGGGACATCGTTCTTTCCTTCCTTCCTTCCTTCCAGATCTTTATCTTTATAATTGGGTAATGTGTTCCCTAAACATCGCATTTTGATTTCCTTAAAAACCCAATTTTCTAGCAGGCAATGAAGGAGGGGTTTTACCTCCCCTACTTTATGGTTCTGTTTAAATCTTGGATGCTTTCCTGCTGTCTTGCTTTGTGGTCAGGGTGAATCTGTTCCTTCTGGAACATGGAGCGGGGAGAACTCAGAGAACCGGTTCTGCGGGCTGCTGTTGATTAACCGGCCTGCATGGATGCTGCTGACCCAAGGACATCCCGTTCTTGATACCCCAGTCACTTAATCATATTAGCATGTCGCCTTCTCCAGCTCTGTTTTCTCATTTTGAAACACTGGGATCATGATACCTGTGTATCTCCGTGCAAGAATTTAATAGGGTCTTAAAAAGATCCCCCCAATTAGAAAATGTCAAGGCATGCAGCTGTGTTAAAAATCACATTGAGATGTGACCCCTATATTGGAGATGTGGGGTGGGGGCAGCTATTTTAATAAAGGACTCAAAATATTGATTGTAATGTACCTACTGTGCTTAAAACTTGGGATGAATAATCCATGAAAAGGTTCAGGAACTCGTACATATTTTGGTTTTCCTGATGGTCCTCTATGATAGTCTACCCTAAACTGAAAATGAGAGCCTCTTTCTGGTTTCAGATTGCAGAGGGAATGGCATACATCGAGAGGAAGAACTACATTCACCGAGACCTCCGAGCGGCTAACGTTCTAGTCTCTGAGTCACTCATGTGCAAAATTGCAGATTTTGGCCTTGCTCGAGTGATCGAAGATAATGAGTACACAGCAAGGGAAGGTACGCTGTCCTCACCATCTTTACTATCTTTACATGTTTTGTTACTTAGTTTTGTTTCTGTCTGTTGTTTTTTTGTTTTTTACAAAGCAATTACAGTGGTCATCCTTAAAAAGAACTCATTTGGTAAAATGTTCCCAGTGGACCATAGTTGCTGTTTGTGGGTTTGTTCTCATGTCTGTTCTTAGAAATTACTCTCCTGATTAACTCCACATACTGTTTGTAAAGTTTACAGATGTTGTCATTTGTATTTCAGTTAAGCAAAGGAGAACAAAAAGAGGCTTGGCAAGTTCAGAATTCTTTGTTTATATTGTATGCTCAAGCTTTTTACCCAAACAATGAAGTTCACTCTTGCTAACTGCAGAGAAGACATTTGCAACAATAATTCTGTATCCTGTATTCTGGCCTTTTCATTGCAAATTAAAACTCGGAAATTATCACATTCAGAGAAGTAAATGTATTGCACTCCTTTATTTAACCGTGTTCCATATTCCACACATATTAAAACACACAGAGAGGGCGCCTGGGTGGCTCAGTAGGTTGGACGTCTACCTTCGGCTCAGGTCATGATCCCAGGGTCCTGGAATTGAGCCCCACGTCGGGCTCCCTGCTCAGCAGGGAGTCGGCTTCTCTCCCTGCTGCTCCCCCTGCTTGTGACCTCTCTCTTGCTCTCTGACAAATAAGTGACTAAAATATAAATAAATAAGATGGCAGCTTGAGAACATCATTTTGATTTGTTTAGCATCTCTTGTGCCTGTCATGTTTCAGGTGATTCTCCTCCTGCCTCAAGATTGCATTCTCTTAGGTGGGTGACAGCTTGTTCTCAGCAATAAGGCAGGTGAAGGAAAACAGTTGGATGAGGGGGAGTGAAAAATAATAGCTAAAACGTAGTGAGTAGTTGCAGTGTGGCGGTCACTATTCTAAGTGCTTTTCTTTCTCTCTTTTTAATTTTAAAGATTTATTTATTTATTTATTTTAGAAAGAGGGAGAGAGCACAAAGCAGGGAGGGGCAGAGGGAGAGGGAGAGAGAGAATCTCAAGCAGGCTGCCCACTCATTGTGGAACCCAACATGGGGCTCGAACCCAGGACCCTGAAATCATGCCTTGAGCCAAAATCAGGAGTCAGATGCTTAACTGACTGAGCCACCCAGGTGCCCCTCTAAGTGGTTTTCATACGTTATCTCATTTATGTTTACAATAACCCTATGTAATAAGCCCTATTGTTGTTGCTATTATTATTATTATCATTCCCGCCTTATAGGTGAGGCCACAGAGAGGTTCAGCAGCTTCTAAGGTCCAAAGAACTAAGCCAAGAACCAAACCCAGGAGATGTAGCCTCAAAGTTCACCAGCTGGAACATAGTCCACTGGCTCTGTTGAATTAGAGAAGCCTGGTGCCTCAGAAAAATAACTTAACTATTCTTTTTTTTCTGAAGATTTTATTTATTTACTTGACAGAGAGAGAGAGAGCACAAGTAGGCAGAGTGAGCGCAGACAGAGGAAGAGGGAGAAGCAGGCTCTCTGCTGAGCAGGAAGCCTGATGCGGGGCTCCATTCTAGGACCCTGGGATCATGACCTGAGCCGAAGGCAGACACTCAACTGACTGAGGCACCCAGGCACCCCATAACTAACTCTTCTTGGATGAGACACGTGGCTTAGTGCAGAGATCCTGGGTTCTAGAATTAAATAGTAGTCATTTCAGGCCCACCATAATAATTACCTTATGTTGGTATTTACCCCTGCCACGCATGCAGGTAAACCCACTTAACTCTGGCACCAACCTTAGGGAAGTTCTGTCTCCACGTTTTATAGATGAAGGTGCCGAGAACCCCCAGAGACAGTAGTAAGTGGACTGCCAGGTTCACACTAAGTTGTGTGACACTCCCCCCAAACTAGGGCCACCCTGCCCCATCCCCCCACCCTGCCCCTTGCTGCCACCCAGCCATGTGGGGTCAATCCCCAGATTGTGCAACAGTGAGTACCCTACATGCCACACCTAGCAGGTCCATGAGGCTGTCTGCTGTCCTTATTGATCTTGTTCAGATTTCCAGTTTGGGTCTAACACCACAAGAAATTCTAAAGCAAAGACCTAATAAAGGCAAGTGTGTTTAAAATCTTTAAAAATGGGGGACGCCTGGGTGGCTCAGTTGGTTAAGCAGCTGCCTTCGGCTCAGGTCATGGTCCCGGCGTCCTGGGATCGAGTCCCACATCGGGCTCCTTGCTCCGCAGGGAGCCTGCTTCTCCCTCTGTCACTCTGTCTGCCTGTGCTCGCTCTCTCTCTCTCTGACAAATAAATAAATAAAATCTTTAAAAAAAAAAAAAAAAAAAAAAAATCTTTAAAAATGGTTGGTGAGAGCCTAACCTTTCCAGTATATAGGGATGGCATTCTGTGCCTGAGTCCCATCCTCGAGGTGTCCCTGCAAGTTACCCCTGAGCCAGGTTTGTCCCTTAGCCCCAGCTTCCCGTGTGAATCTTAGTGTCATTACTCTCTCTCTCTGTGCAGATCATGATGCTACCCAATTCCTAAAAGTAGTAATGTTTGGGCTCAGTAGGTGAAAGCAGGAGATACCTTAACCTGTGAAGTAGTATCTAAATTTCCTATTGGTATGGGCTTACAGAGATGTCCGAAAGAATGTGCGCATCAAGAGATAATTTATATTCCATATAAACATAGTATGGGCTCATTGGAGAACATTTGAACACTGAAGGTACATGCTTTAGGGGCTGCTGTTGAGGGACAAAGACACAAGCTAAGAACAAATGCCTTTACATTTTGTGCCATATTCTTTTGTTTAAAGTGGGCTCGTTATGATGTCTCTGGGAGGATACACAAGAAACTTTGCTTCTAAGGAGGGGGAATGCCCAAAAGGGAAACAGGGGAGGGAGGCAACTATTTTCAGTATGGCATTTTTGTGCCATCTCTGTTCTGTCTTATGTGTGTGCACTACCTATTCGAAAGAAATAGTTAAAATTTTCCCCAAAAGAAAGAAAGTATGAAACCCACATGCCCATGAATTTTTTGGTTCGGCTCAGAGGCCCAAGTAAGACATGTCTTCTCCCTTAGGTGCCAAATTCCCCATTAAGTGGACAGCTCCAGAAGCCATCAACTTTGGATGTTTCACGATTAAGTCTGATGTGTGGTCCTTCGGAATTCTCCTGTATGAAATCGTCACCTATGGGAAAATTCCCTACCCAGGTACTGTTTTATTACCTATTTCCATTCAAGAGGTCTGCAGGAGAAAAAAAGGAAAGTGGCAGGAGGCTTAAAGACATAAACCCATATCCAAAAGCTAAGAGTAATAAGCCCTTTGTTCCAAAAGACTGTCTTGAGTGGAAAGTGTTCTAAAAATGCTTAGACATTTTTCTGCCTTCTTATTTGATTGAGTGCATCTTCTTTTTCCTCCCCTAACAAATTCCACCTCTTAGTGCCCAGAAGGTGCCTGGCACTGTCATAGGTGTTGCATATACGAGGTGGGATTTCAAGGTTAGACCCGGGTGCTTCTCCAAAGCAGGGCACCTGATGAGGGAGGAAACAGACATAGAAATGAGGATTCCCAGTGCTTTTGGATTAGTTTTGAAACTGAGTTTTATACAAAGTACTTTGGAGCCTCTGCCTCTTTGGGAAATAACCACCTCTGTTAATCAGTGAAAGGTCTTTCCCATCTGTTACTTAACCAATGTGAGGATGTCCATTCAGTGTCTCTAGATTGCGAACACCGAAAGCCCTTGGAGCCAGATTGTACCAGCCCTCCCTTTCACCAGGATCTGTGCCTGAATTTGCAAAAAGGAGGATTTCTCCCAAAGTCTTCTTGTTAATGTTAGGCTTTTTACTAAATTGATGGACATGATGAATTTAAAATGAAATCTTTAATGGCCAACTCATTCTCTCTTTTGAAAAATATCTGAGGTTGCCGGGCACCTCCAAGGGGTCCCGGTGCCGCAGTCCCAGCTGCTGCCTTTGAGAGCTGATATTCTAAAGAGTAGGAGGAGACTGATAACAGTCAGGCGACAGGCTGTGAGATGGCACAGTGCCCTATCCAGTGGGTTAAAGATTAGCAAGGAGGAGGAGGGGGGTTGCTGTTTTTCTGCTGTGATCCTGGCAGCAGCAGGTTTGAGGAGAGAGCCACAGGGCTGTCTGGGGGGCTGAGTATCCCACAGAGGAAACAGCCACTGTATGGGATCCTGAGGCCCCGTGGTTTGGGTCTCGATGAGAATTTGCTGGATGAATGAATGACGTGGTTAAGCCATTTAACATCTAGATAGATACCATGCTATGGATGACAAAAACTAGTGGACAGAGCCTCAGTGTAGCCTTCATGCCCCTGGTCACCCTCAGTGCTGTTTGGGGAGGAGCCATAGGGAAGTCGGGGACCAGGGGCCAGCGGGGAGGGGAGAGCCTTTGGGTGGCACCTACACAGTGAGTCAACTGTGCCTTGAAATCCCCCTTGTGCCAACACTTCATTATCTGACTGCCACTCTGCTCTTGATGCTGAAATGAATGGAAACATTACTGGAAAATAGGGAAAATCGGGAAAAAGAAATACTTTCTTGATCAGTCCTAATGAATCTGACATTATATATCTATATCTATAATCTCTATCTGTAAAATAGGGAAAATATTTCTTGATCAGTCCTGATATCTGATATTATGCATCTGTGTCTATGACCTATATCTATCTACAATGATTTTCTGTTCAAATTACATATATAATCTGATATTGGATCAGATAAGCATTTAACTTCATCAGATGATCTGTAATATTTCTGACATGCTCCAGAACGACACACAAACGATACCCATGAGGCTCAGAGAAGGAGACTCTTGCCCAGAACTGAAAACCACTAGCTCCTGGCAGAGCTGCTTCTGAACCCCAGGCCCTTGTGCCTCCCAAAAACCTTGTTCTCATCCACTGTGCTCGATGTCCAGGATTTTAAAATGTTTAGGGTAAAAAATTGTTTAAAAAAAGAAAAAAGCAGTAGAAAAATGGTAAAAAATAAAATAAAATAAAATGGGTAAAGAAGATGTGGTCCATATATACAATGGAATATTATTCAGCCATCAGAAAGGATGAATACCCAACTTTGCATCAACATGGATGGGACTGGAGGAGATTATGCTGACTGAAATAAGTCAAGTGGAGAAAGTCAGTTATCATATGGTTTCACGCCCTTGTGGAACATAAGGAATAACGTGGAGGACAATTAGGAGAAGGAAGGGAAAAGCGAAGGGAGGGAAATCGGAGGGGGAGATGAAGCATGAGAGACTATGGACTCTGAGAAACAAACTGAGGGTTTTGGGGGGTGGGCGGGTGAGTGACCCTAGTGATGGGTATTAAGGAGGGCACGTATTGCGTGGAGCACTGGGCGTTATAAGTAAACAATGAATCATGGTACACTACATCAAGAACTAATGATGGGGGGCACCTGGGTGGCTCAGTGGGTTAAGCCTCTGCCTTCGGCTCAGGTCATGATCTCAGGGTCCTGGGATCGAGCCCCACATTGGGCTCTCTGCTCAGGGGGAAGCCTGCTTCCCCCCCTCTCTCTGCCTGCCTCTCTGCCTACTTGTGATCTCTCTCTCTGTCAAATAAATAAATAAAATCTTAAAGAAAAAAAACCTAATGATGTACTGTATGGTGACTAACATAACATAATAAGTAATAATAAAATAAGTAAAATAAAATAAAAACAGTAGGGCAACTAGAAAGCACTGACCAATCTACTAACTACCCTGGTGGCTTGTCCTTTAAGATACCATCGGGAGCTCTAGATTGGTGATGTAGTCTGGTCATGAGAAAAGTCTCTAGCATTAGGAGATGCAGACAGAACTGAACAATCCTAGTTACATAAATATCAGAGGATTTGATTCACAGGTACCACAGAAATTGGTGAATGATGTCAACACAGGCCATTTCCATCAGTTATAAAGCTGCAAGTGGGAGAGACCCCACTGATAACTGAGTTATCCGGGCATATTTTCTTTAAACAGAAGAGTGCTGGATATGTTAAGTTTGGTTTTTGATTTTTTTAAAGTGGTTTAGAAACCATATGCCTAGCTTTGCAAAATAATGGGAATAAGAGAGAGGAGGGGACAAAACAAAGAGGAAATAAGGAAAGCAAATATAAAGTGAACATGTATTTTTTAAAGGAAATAAAAGACCAAAAGATGAAATATACCAAGATGTTACTATCCTTGGGCAATAAAATGATAGGTTTTATTAATTTTCTTTTTGATAAGCTTCTGAAGTTTCCAGTTTTAATTTTTTTCTAATTTTTAAAAAATTATGTCTTTATTAAATATTTCAGTTCATCTGTAAGTAATAAACATGCTTCAAAAAAATCAGGTAGTACAAAATGACTTTTAATGAAAAATTGCCTCCCTGGCTTCATGCTCCTCAAAGGCATTTACTTGCAGGAATTTTAGTTATTTGTTTTAATATTTGTTGCTCAGAATTCAAAGCATTATACTATTATCTCTTAAGTAAAAAATTTTCCCATTTTACGTATCATTAAGAGTATGATCCCATGGTTCTAATTCAAGAGATACAAAGAAGTATATGGTGGAAGTGGTGTGCCTTTTATTCCTCATCTCCAGTCACCCCTCCTCCCTTTGCCCCCATTGGAACCATTATTATCAGTTTATGGCGAGTTGAACAAAAACATTCTAGAAATATCCATGGAGGCACAATTAGAGGTATACCAAATACACATATTGGCAGGTTGCCAAAACTGATATCTCCAATGGAGAGCAAACTTCTGGGAATAAGAGAGTAAAATACACAATTTTGTCCGTGAAAGTTACCTGTCAAATTCTAGTAGTCAAATACTAAATATGGGGCAGTAGAGGGTAGGAGTGTCATTTCCCATTTGCAGTCCTCTGTGTTGAAATAGATTAGTCAAACAGGTACATCTAATATCCTGAGCTTCTGTGCACACCAAATGTATTTCAGGAGAAGTCTTTTTCTTAACACATTTTTTAGAAAGAGACCTGTACCAATCAATCATAATTTGGGCAAATGCCCCAAACCCTTTGTTTTCAACTACTGTTAGTCCATTTCAATAATTTTCTGTTGAGTTTTAAAATCTTTAGTTCCCCCTCACCCAGGCTCAAAGCTATGAGGAATCCTATTCTTTTTTTTTTTTTTTTAAATATTTTATTTATTTATTTGACAGACAGAGATCACAAGTAGGCAGAGAGGCAGGCAGAGAGAGAGGAGGAAGCAGGCTCCCTGCTGAGCAGAGAGCCTGATGCGGGGCTCGATCCCAGGACCCTGGGATCATGACCTGAGCCGAAGGCAGAGGCTTAACCCACTGAGCCACCCAGGCGCCCCGAGGAATCCTATTCTTAAGGCTTCTCTTGTTCTCATTGATAAGTGAGCACGGAATGAGTAAAGACAGTTCATCATGGTTGCTGCTGTACATGACTTCAGAGTTGGTCCTCATGAAAATTTGAGGCATCAGAGTTAGCATTCTGCTTCTAATCCATACTTAGGACTTGGCCCAAATAGGACTTTTTCTTGAGAGACTCATGACCTAGATAAAATTAAATTGCTAAGTAGGTACCATTATCAATTTTGCTTATGTTGTGAATACTAGTACACCGACCTTTCGCCTAGAAGGTTAAACAAATTCCTGCCCTGGATCTGGCTTCTTGTGCAGCCGAGCCAAAGCGGACGGCTTCTGAATCCCATCCTGTGTCTTGGATCCTGTTTCTTCTATGGAAGAACTCAGCATCTCTCTTGATGCCTGAAATTTCACTGGTCATTGTTATGTTAGGCTGGGTACTTGTTTTGTCCCTTCTATTTGGAAACCTGTAGCCATGAATTCTGGGAAGTTTGAAAATATCCTCTTCTCCATTTTCTGTTCTCTGAGTCCCACGCTGGAAGGTGGAAGCCGCTCTGAGTCTCCTGTCTGCTCTTCTGTTTCTCTCACTCTGCCCTTAGTACTGCTCAAAGGCTTATCTCCTCACCCTTCCTTTGATGAGATGTTTTATGGGAATGAGGGTCTGTGGTGGTCCCTGGCATCCTTGTTAGCACCCTCCTGGGTCAGAGTCTTCCAGGACCTGCCTGTGGGGGACGAGCCTGGCTGTCAGCATTCTGGAGGTGCACTCGGGAGGGGGCATCGGTGTCTTTCATTGTTGTCATTGTATTTTTTTATTGTAAAATATACACAGAATAAAATTTATCATCATTCAAGTGTATGATTCAGTAGCAGTAAACACACTCACATTGGCACACAACCATCCTCACCCTTAGTCTCCCCAACTTTCTCATCATCACAACCTTAAACTATAACCATAAATCAATTACTCCCCATTCCTCTACCCTCCAGCCCCTGGTAACTTCTATTTTATTTTTTGTGTCTGTGAATTTCACTCTAGGCAGCTCCTCTGAGTGGAATCATACAGTATTTGTCCTTTTGTGTCTGACTTCTGTCCCTGAAGTTGGTGTCCTCAAGGTTCATTCAGGTTGTGGCATGTGGTAGAAGGGTCTCGTTTTTCCCATGTTCAGCCTTTCTCCTCCCTCCTAATCTTCCATCCCACACTTGACCCCACCTCCACTGGCGTTCCTGAGTGGGGGGTTCGTCTTCTGCAGGTTCCCCAGCGTTAACCTGGGTCGCCTGCCCGGTGGGTTCTGGGTACAGTCTGTCTGCAGCCACCAACCTCTCCCTTCACTCCATGGTGTGGCTCCATGGGGCCCCTTCCCAGGGCGAGGTGAAGCATCCTGCTGTTGCTGGGGTTCCTCTCTTGATGGCACTTCAGTTTCATGTTCCTCTTCTTGGTTCAACCCGCTTCTACCTCTGAATGACACCAAAGATGGAGTTTAAGTTTTTGGTTTTTGTTCTCGTTGTTTTAGGATGAATTAAAGGGGGAAAAGGAGGGGAGGCCCAAGATCCTTATCTCACTAGGTTAAAAGCAAACTGTGATAATGTTCATATATGAATTTTCTGAGGAAAATAGAGGGGATCTTTGTGGTTGGGGGTTTGTTTTGCTTTGCTCTTACAGAGAAAAAGGAGGCTTGAAAGTGACAAAATTTTCTGAAGCTTCATGTCTTCTCTGGCTGTTTCTTCCCAGACATGTCCAGCATCTTAGTAACACGTGTAAATTGGAATCAGGGAACTCTTCTTCTGTAAATGCTTACTTTGATCACAGGCAGTGCTCAAAACAACATTGAAAAAATTGCCTTTTTGGAAGTACTGCCGGGTGGGAGACTATGTCTCATGGCAACCCCTACTTCTTGCTCTCACACACAAAAAGGCCCCTTGTCTCTAAAGACTTTCTTTCTGGAGCTGCTGGATTCCCATCCAGAGGAGAGTTGCTCACTCTCTATTTCTTTTCTCTTCTCTGCCGTACTGCACTTTTCTCCTCCCTGTGCTCTGTCCCCAACTTCTAGTCTCTGCTAATTCCTACCCACTCCAGATTTCACTTCCTGCTCCCCACCCACCTCCCTCTTCTGGGGTATCTCCCCCACTGGGCTGTGAGCCATTTGTGGACAACGCTCAGTCTTAATAGTCTATGTATCTGTCAGAGCTTAGTGTTAGCCCGTGTCCCATAGTAAGCGCTCAGGAAATGCTTGTGGGGATAATGGGGGCTGGAATATGAAACTGCTTGCTTTTCCCATCACCGGCCAGTGGGTGTTTGCTTTCTTTAATCTAGCAACAGAGCAATGACCAAGTATCAGGTTTAATCTTAGGGTTTGGTTGAGGTCTCCCTCCCCTTCTCTTTCTTTCTTCCATAAGACTTGTCACTTAATAGCCTTATTTACTCGGGCATTCAGATTTCTTTCTTTCTAGTCCTCTTACCAAGTCAGATTCCCCCAGACAGGATGGAACACACCTGGCTTTTATCTGCACCATGGAGAGTCCTGCAGAGTTAGGAAAACATATGAGAATGAGGAAGGAGAAATCTGCAGTGGGACAAGGCTGGGGTGGGGCTGAAAAAATCATCTCAGCTAGGGGTTCTCCAGGCAGAAAGTGAAAGAGATATTCCAGAAGTTGGCCATCAGGCTGCCATTTTCTGTCATCCTGAATGTTAGTCCTCCTCCCAGGATCCCAGAGCTTCACCCAGTGCCAAGGTAGAAGCAAATAGAGGGATTTCACCTGACATTTATCCAAGTGAGCAGGGTTAGTGACAAGAGCCAGAGCTATGCTGAAACCACATACTTTCTGGAGACTGGAACCCCAAATGAAGAAAGGGCTGCAAATCAGTCTCTTGGCTTCAAGCAATGAGAATAAATTGAAGTCTTTCCGTTAGAACATTCCAGTTACACAAATATCTGAAGATTGTGGTTCAGAAGACTTCAGCAAAATTAATTCACCATGTAAACAACTTTCAAGAGATCTCCACATTTATCAAGTTTGCTTGGAACCTTCCATGTCAAAAAAGAAGGACTCTTCCAAGACAGAAGTAATCAGGTCTTATTTCAAGGGTTTAAATCTAGGCAGGGCCTTCAGTCAGTGTTCTCAGAAAAAGAAAGTTTAGTTAAGGGCAGAGGAGTTCAAAGGTCACTGATCATGACCCATGGTTAAAAAATAAACAGAAACCCCACTCCACAAATAGAATAAAAGTTTCACAAAATCTCACTAACTCTCACTATGTGCGGTGCATTCTGGTCTTTGCTATTTCATTTTGTTTTGATTTATTTTTAAAAATACTGGTAGCTGCCTAAAAAATCAATTTGTTGATCTCAAATGGGTAGTGACCCACAATTTGAGAAACACAGATTAGAGGATAAATTCAAAAGAAGGCTCTGTTTCAAATCTAGTAAAATAGCTATCTTTTAGAATCTTCCCAGTGACCACTAGTGGTGAAAAATCTATGGCTGTGGAAAGGAAATTGGTCGTGATAAATGGAATTCTCCATGTGCCAGGCATCAGACATATTCTGCCTAAAAATATGCTGCATGTAATACCCTTTTCCCTATAGAATGAGGTATCCACAAAACACACAAAACATGCAGATGTGGATAGGTCCTGCTAAACCACTAAATGAGCATATTCCCCATTTTAATCATGGAGGAAAATGATCTTTTTTTCCCTTAAACATGTTCTTGGTATCAAAGTTGGACATTTCAGCTTCTGAACTACCCTGAGTCATTTGACCATATTAAAAGCTGCCTTTCAGCGACGCCTGGGTGGCTCAGTTGGTTGGGCGGCTGCCTTCCCAGCGTCCTGGGATCGAGTCCCACATCGGGCTCCTTGCTCCGCGGGGAGCCTGCTTCTCCCTCTGCCACTCTGTCTGCCTGTGCTCGCTCTCGCTCTCTCTCTCTCTCTCTCTGACAAATGAATGAATAAAATCTTTAAAAAAGAAAAAAAAAAGCTGCCTTTCATTACCAGTCCTCTATGTAGAGCTCAGTAAGAATAATGAACACCCCACTTCCCTCACTGGGTGTTAAGAACACACATATCCAGAATCAGTGTGAGCTCTGACTCTGGCCTGTATTGAAGACTTTGTAGGGGACAATTTAATGATTGGGACATAATCCATTGGACTAGCTGATTTAAGGATTTGGCTTCTTCTAGTAAACTTACAGGGAGAAGCTGATTTTAAAAATATATATATTGGTATGAGATAACGTTATGTGAAGATGATTTTTTGGTATATGTATTGCAGGTAGAAGCTGGAAACAATACTACAAAAGAAATTGAGATTGAGGGTTAGGATTGGGTTTGAGTAGTTCATTTAAGAGTCAGTCAAGTCCATTACGCTTCTGCCATTACGAACTTGCTCTGTGTTCTACTTCCCATTTGGCCTGTTCTCACTCAGACAAACAATACTGTCTTGATCCCCTTCATACTAAAATTTACATTATTTAGTTGCTCACAGATGTCTCCTTAGCCTCCCTATCCATTTGTGAGGGCTGTCATAACAAAATACCACAGACTGAAAAGTTCAAATTAATTTTCTCACAGTTTTGGAGGCCAGACATCTGAGACAAGGTGTTAGCAAGTTTGGCTTTTCCTGAGGCTCCTTGTTGGCCTGTAGATGGCCACCTTCTGTCTGTGTCTTCACGTGGGCATTTCCTTGGTGCCCACACAATGCCCACACATCCCAGGTCTCTGTGTCCTAATCTCTTCTTCTATGGACATCAGTCAGATTGGGTTAGGGTCCACCCTCAAGGCCTCGTTTTAACTTGATTACCTCTTATAAACCCTATCTCTACAGGCAGTCGTGCTCCAAGGCTGAGGACTGAGGAGTTCAGCAGTTCCGAGGACTCCCAACCTATGAGTTTATGGGGGGAGGGGCCACAATTCAGTCCATAACCACCTCTAAAGCTGGCTTCAAGAATGGATGCCAGATGGGGTGCCTGGGTGGCTCAGTTGGTTAAGCGTCTGCTGTCAACTTGGGCCCTGATCTCAGGGTCCTGGGATTGAGTCCCTCATCAGGGAGTCTGCTTCTCCTTCTGTGCTCACTCTCACTCTCTCTCAAATAAGTAAAATTAAAAAAAAAAAAAAAATGAATGCGGGATGTGGGGATCAGAAAGCCCACTGCAACGCTCGACCCTGGGTCAGATTTCTCAATGGTACATTTCTTTTGCTTTAGGGAGAACTAACGCCGACGTGATGACCGCCCTGTCCCAGGGCTACAGGATGCCCCGCATGGAGAACTGCCCAGATGAGCTCTATGACATCATGAAAATGTGCTGGAAGGAAAAGGCAGAAGAGAGGCCGACCTTCGATTACTTGCAGAGCGTCCTGGATGATTTCTACACCGCCACGGAAGGGCAGTATCAGCAGCAGCCTTAAAGGACAGGAAGACTCACGGCCATTCACTGGGACGGGGGTCTCCTGCGAAAAGAAACCTGGACAATCCCTGGTTGCGCTAGGATCTCGCGCACTGGGCCCATCCACGTCCCTGCTTCCTGAAAGTGAGGCTAGGTTACTCAGGAAGGACTCTTGACATGGAAGAAAAGTATTCTCGTTCTCATTGGCTGATGCCCACTGGTTGCCACTTGGACCCATCCCAGCTGGCAATCTTGCTTTGCTCGACCAACATCTGCGGACAGCCTTCTGAGAAGAAAACACTTGTTCTGTCCAAAATGCACCCACTCTGGCCTCTTGTTTACAGCTCAGTGTGTGACTCCGAGGTTCAGAGGCCATTGCAGTGAATCTCAAATAGTAACAGACTTAAACTCATTTATAAAAGTAAAATAACCAGATGCCAATCATGACCCTTCTTTGCATTTTCTCTATGCTTTGGCTTATCTGTTAAAACAAATTACTAATCCAATCTGTTACATTTTGCAGGTGAAGTCCGAACCTTAAAATGGTCTCTCCCAGATTTCGGTGAGGTCCCCTCCCCCTGAAATCTGAGACTGTTAAACCTTTTCCTTCCGTGGAGGCTGCTCAGGACCCCCACACATGAAGCAGAACAGCCACGATGCTCTTTCTGGTCTGTCCTTGTAGAAATGTCCCTTGTGAGCATGCAGAGCTGCTGTGTGTCCCAGCGTGGACCCCGCGGCCCCGCCAACTGCCAGGGCTGGCCCAGATCTCTCAGGACAAGGACCAGGGCCTCGGGAACAGCTCTGCCCTAAGAAGGAATATCTTTAACAGTCCACCTTTTCAATTCCACAATTTCTTATATAGACACTTTCTTGACAGTTTACTTTGGGAGAGTAATAAGATTCTAATCTCTGCAGGGCCTCTTAGGTCCTTAAAAATGTAAGAATTTTCTTTATTGCTTCCAATGATTTGAAAGTTATTTTAATGATGAAATGTTAATTTTAGTTGTACTGGAGAAAAGTAAAAATGCGATCTTTGGGTCTATTTTTGTGATTCAGCAATCTTTTCTAAATTGTGTAAGGCATGTGTGAGATTATTTATACAAAGATATGAAAGCAGAATAAGTGACTAATGAAGCTGGAAAGAGCCCCCATAACACAGGATACGAGAGGTTCTGTTTACTAAAGTTTTCTACTGTAAGTTTTGAATAGGAAATGCTGTGTCACCTCATGTTTCACTTATGCTCTTGTGTATATGCCTAATATTTCTATTTTTCGATTTTATTTTAATACACCTGGCCCAATAACATCTTGAGCTTTTTCCTTGTGTTCAACATTTTCAGTTATCATCATCATAAAAATGAATATCATTTGGGGGGAAATGGGAGGGGATTCCATATAGTTACACTGTGTAAAGAACTTGTACAAGTTCTACCTCCATCCTTTGATCACAAAAAAGAAAAAAAGAAAAAAAGTGAAAACCGGGAGTTGACAGCCTGAATATCCCTTAATAGGGTCAAATAGGATTTGTTTTCAAATAGGCTTAGCAGGCGTCATTAGGATTTCATTTTATGTGTGTTGCCTAGGTGTGGATACCTAGAGGAAGAGATAAAATATTCTACTGTTCCCTAAATTTTCACCCATTCTCCTGTGCATTTTTTAAAATGCCCTTCCTTAAAATATTCTAAAGTTCTTGATTCACAAGTGCCACGCTCATGAAGATGGAATATTATCACCATATGATGTCTGCACAGCTGCTAACTTGATTCACAACGGTCAGTCTTCTGCACACACCCACCTGCTCACATTTCATTTCAGAATCATGCATATGACCCAGCATGTTATGTGGAGAGAGAGTGTAAAGAATCCCTAAGGCAAAAAGAAGTCTCTAGAAAATTAGTAAGTTTATCTTCACCTTGTTTTTCTTCTCCCAATTCTGCTTTCTTTTGCCATTTTAATTCAGCTTTTCCTCTAAAGTCTGTGAGCCTTTCCTCCGTCACCTTGGGCCTCATCACTCCCAGGATGTGCTCCAGCCACGTTATACCCAAGGGACAGCAAGCTCAGTCTCTTTCCTTGTCAGGAGGATTCTAGCTTCCTCATGACTGCTGGGCAGAATGAGAGGCTGGGTAGGTGTTTGTGTCACAATAGGGTCTCCGGTGGAGTGCAGAATGCTTGATATCGTCACATCCCTGATCGTTATGGAGGAGTTGAAAGGTAGAATAGCTGCTCCTCTACCCTCTCAGACCCTGCCTTTGTGGTTCTGCTATGAGGTGTTTGTGTCACTACTCGAAAAGCTTTCCCATGGATATACTGTGTGCCCAGGCTTGAGAGTCACTCCCTCGCTTTGACCCAACATTGCAAAGTTAACTGCTCAAGGGAACTCCAGTCCTCTCTTTCCTCAGATGGTTTGGTTGCCACTGGAAGATAGAAGAGTTCAGGAGGAAGGAAAAGGGGAAAAGTTGCCTTTTTCCTTTCTTACAACCATGAAGCTCACTAAATCTGAGGTAAAACTCATAGACTTGACAAAGGTGTCCTCAGTAGGAGGGACATTCCACAGCCCCTCTATGCAGACCTCCCTGGGTTCTGTCAGAATCACACCGGGAAAGTCCAGGCCTTCTCCTATGGAAGATATTATACTGCAGAAACCTCAATTCCTGTCCCCAAGGCGTAAAAGAGGTCAATAGTAGAAGGGACCGTATTTATTTACTTACACAATGGGACAGATTAAGGACACTGAAATCTAAGTATAAAGTCCTTTCCAATGTTGCCTGTGATGATGGCTCTCCTTTTATCTTTCCCTTTGCTGGAACTGCCTCATTGGGGAAGTAGCCGCTGGAAAAACAGTCAGCCCTGAAACACCAGCATCTGGTACTCTGGATGGCAGTAAAGCGGATGCTGCTCCCCTCGCCAAGCTCAGGCAACCTTCACCATTATAATGGCAACCCTCCATGGCCAGTTAGCTTCCTGCATTCTCAGAGGTGATCACCCCACCCACCTCTCTTCTCCGTGTCTTTGTTTTCTACTTCTGCCTGGTTGAATGGAAGGTTCTGGTTCTCTATTAACTACCTTTTGACTACCTGAAGTTACAGGGTTAAGTTACCTGAAGTTACTAGGTTAAATTATGAGGTCGTGACCTCAGGACCCTGAGATCACGACCTTCGGCTCAGGTCATGATCTCAGGGTCCTGGGGTCGAGCCCCACATCTGGCTCTCTGCTCAGCAGGGAGCCTGCTTCCCCCTCCCTCTCTGCCTACTTGTGATCTCTCTCTCTGTCAAATAACAACAACAACAAAAAAAGTCTTAAAAAAACTGAACCTGCAATGCACACCACAACCCTTGAAGGTATGGACAGTGCTACGACTATTTCATGCCTAAAAAATCAGATATAATTTTAATTTTGGAAGAAAAGTCATGCAAGAATTCAACTCACCACTCATACGTTTTAAAAAGACAATGTATAGGACCACCTGGGTGGCTTAGTCGGTTAAGCGTCTGCTTTCAGCTCAGGTCATGATCCCAGGGTCCTGGGATCAAGCCCCACCTTGGGCTCCCTGCTCAGTGGTGAGTCTGCTTCTCCCTCTCTCTCTGCCCCGCTTGTGTGCTCTTGCACTCTCTCTCTCCCTCTCTCTTTCTCTGTCAAATAATTTAAAAATTTAAAAAAAGACAATTTATAGAGACTATACCTTTTTCCTCTTTTCTTTTCTTTTTTTTTAATTTAAGTAATCTCTGTGCCCAATGTGGAGCTCAAACTCATGATCCTGAGATCAAGTTTGCATGCTACAGCAACTGAACCAGCCAGGCCCCCTGAGACTACACTTTAGAATAAAAAGGCTTTGATATCATTTATGCTTCATTTTATAACATGAAGTTGTATTAAACGGGTAAAATTTTATTCCAGAAAGTTCTAATGTGACAGATGTATAAGAGGAAAGCCTTCCAATTTAATTTCCTGTGTTTTTATGAATCTAAATACTTTCGGTGGAAGTGAGTGCCAGAAGTGTCACCAGGTTCCCAAGATGGCCACGGCGTGATCTTGGGGATTTCACTTACATGTGGAAATAATAGGGGCACTCTTGGTGGCCTCCGTCGCTAGGTCATTGGAAAGATTAGTCAGAAATAATCGGGATTGGCAGTGTTCAATGTTAACACAAGACTTCTCCAATCAAAGGTGGCTTTATTTACAGCACTCAAAGTAGATACCATGTCACAAAACAGAAAAACAATACCCAAATTGTTTTTTTTCACACTTACGTAGGGCTTGGACAAAAGTCTTTAATCCCTCATCTGCAACCCTTAAGGTCAAATGTGTTTCTGATTTCAGATTTGATTTTGTTTTTTATTTAAAAGGTTAATGCAATGGGGCACCTGGGTGGCTCAGTCGGTTAAGCATCTGCCTTCAGCACAGATCATGAACCAGGAGTCCTGGGATTGAGTACCACATTGGGCTCCCTGCTCAGTGGGGAGTCTGCTTCTCCCTCTACCCCTTCCCCTTGCTCGAGATATCTCTCTCTCATGCTCTCTCTCTCAAATAAATAAAATCTTTTTTAAAAAGTTCACTGCAATAAACAGATTGAATATTTGGCAGTAAACCTTCAATGAACACTGGAGAAAAAAACTTTAATCAAATAAAACATTTCTGCAGAAAAATGCCTGAACTCACACTAGGTGGGAAGAATATATCCCGTAAATAGCTTCAGGTCAAGTTATGCCATCAAATGATTTCTTAAGAAAAGAAAATCAAACAACAAAAACAAAAAGAACCAACTTGGTTTTCAGAGTTTTTTGGACTTTGGAATTGTAGGTAGGTCCTTACTCCAAGATCTTGAAGAATGTACAAGACCACAGGACCTTTGAGTATCAGTGGTGTGTCCCATTTGGATGGAGGACTTTGGGACTGTGGGTACTCAGAGCCCATTTCCTGCAGCCATGTTCCAAGATGCAGCATAGTTTTGAGTCTCTTTGAAACAACACAGTCATGAAAATAATCTCTGCTCTAATTCACCTCAGGGAGGTCTGACACTTAGCAGTTCCAGTGAGAAAAAATACCTAGTGGTTTTAGTTGACCACAAGAGCTACCAAAGGTGGTGTGGTGGCTAAACTAGTTAAGGAGTGCAGGAGTGAGTTCTGTTAGGAGCTCAAAAAGGGCTCCAAACAACAACAACAAAAGAAAGATGTTCTTTCTTCATCACACACAACTGAGACCATGTGGAAGCATTACATTCAATTCTGAACGCCTGATGGCAAATTCTCAAATCCTCACTGCTCTGGAAAAGTCACTTTGATGTGGGCAGTGGGGTATGCGTGAAAGAACTGGGAGCATGTCAAGCGTGGAAGTCTTTGGGCAGTGGGGGGAGGGGAAGCCACAGCACAGATGTTTTGATGGGAGGGAGAAATGGAATCATTTTAAAACTTTTGCTCTGTCCAAGAATTATATTTTGAATCCCACTTTGTAAGACATTCTGAAAGGGGCTCATCACTCCTCATCTCTTTTTTGTCAACGTACTTCACCTTAAGTAAGGTGTTCTGTGGGTTAATAGTAGTCATTCAATACAGCGCTTTACTGAACATTTCCCTGAGGACAGAGGAGATGGTAGACGTGCGAGGGACACGGACTGTTAGTCTCAGATTGACTGTTTTAAGGGGGCAAGTACAGGGATGATACAGGGAGTGCAAGAAAACTATCATAAGGGGGGAAAATAGGCTCAGAATAGGAAGAGGATCATTCTGAGGAGCGATGGCAAAGCTGGTTACAGGAACAGGCATGGAGGTAAAGAAAAGAAGCCTTCGTTCGTTAAATAAGCAACCTCCGAGAGGGTCTTCGTGGAGGGCGCTGCAGGGTGCTGGCAGGTGGAAAAGAGTCTGCAGCGAGAAGTTTCAGAGAGAGGGTGCAGCAAGGTGAGAGCAGTGTGGGAAGCAGCGAAGGACAGAGCCCCCCAGACTGGTAACAGTAGGGAGCTGATACTCAAACTGAGATTGCATCCGAATCACCTGGAAGGTTCCCCGTAACAGATCACTGCCCTCCGCCCTGAGTTTCTGATTCTGGGGTCTAGGTAGGTCTGGGGAGGGACCCAAGAACAGCAGTCGATCTACCTGGGTCTGGACCACTCTTTGAGACCCACTGGAAAGGCAGGTTCTCAGCTGCTGGGGAACCCAGTGAATCAGGACGAGGCCACAATGTGGAGAACATATGGAGTCCCAGGTGAGAAGTATGGCTTTTATTTGAGCATGCTCGTGGCTGCCCTACACATTTGGGGGAGCCTCACGGGAGGCAGAGCAGCACGGAGCCAGTGGCCCAGAGACTGCGGAGCCACATTGCCTGGCTTCCTAGCCCGGCTTTGTTTATTGTGTAGGGTTGTTATGGGGAATAAATGATGTAATATTTCTTTATGAGTGAGGCACCGAGTCAAGCAGATATGTTTGTGAAAATACAACATGAAATCAAGATGGTTGGTGATCAGGATGTTAAATAAAGGGGCGCCTGGGTGGCTCAGTCAGTTAAGCATCTGCCTTTAGCTCAGGTCATGATCCCTGAGTCCTGGGATCAAGTCCCACATCTTCATCAGGCTCCCTGCTCTGCAGGGAGTCTGCTTGTCCCTCTTCCTTTACCCCTCTCCCGCACTCCTGTTCTCTCTTGCTCGCTCTGCTCTCTCTCTCTCAAATAAATAATAATTTTTTAAAAAAGATGTTAAATAAAATGCAATGTCAGAAAAGTAGAGCATGAAATCTAGTGGGGGACTGGTGGATGGGAAACCAATGAGGAGGCTGGTATGGCTGTCCCAGTGAGGGGAAATAAAGCTCGCTGGCTATGACTAGTGTGCTTTGGAAGACAATGCAGATGCAGACCCTCTGAGGGCCTTGCCTGGCACCCTGAGACTGGGTTTCTTCTGATGTGGAATGGGGTGCAGAGATCTGTTCATGTGGCTCTTGTTTTTTAACAACCTCCCTCACCTATGAGATCTGATTTCAGTATTCAAATTATAACCTTGGATCAACTCAAGTATAGGGAATTGGATTTTGGAGGTGGTAACTGTTACGGGTCAAATTGTGTCCTTCCAAACTGGTATGTCGAAGTCCTAACTTCCAGTACCTCAGAACCAGACCTGGTTCAAAAATAGGGTTGTTACAGATGTAGTTAGTCAAGCCAAGAGGGCTTTATCGGTAGGTCCCTGAATCAATAGAATAGCCATCCTTATAAAAAGAATATCCAGGGAAGAAATAGATCACACATAGAGGGAGGATTATGTCAGCAGCCTGGGGGAGAAGACCATCCAGAAGCCCAGGAGAGAGGCCTGGAACAGCTTCTTCCCTCACACTGTCTGAAGGAACCCACCTGCCAACACCTTAATCTCAGAATTCTGACCTCCAGCACTGGGAGGTGATACATTTCTCTTGTCGAAACCCAGTCTGTGGCCCCTGGTTATCACAACCCTAGCAAATTAATGTATCAGTCTTGTGAAATTATAAGAGTGGCTGATAAGAGGGAAAACTGTGGAAAACACAAATGGGGAGAATCTGCAGTCACGGAGAGGAGAGCTAGGAAAGCAAATCAGACAAAGAAGTGTCTGCTAAGGCAGGAAGTAGGAGAGCTAACCTGGTATGTCATCCAGAGTCCAGAAACCCAGCAGCAGTGTGGTTCAAAATGTAGGTTTTGTACTTAGTGTACTCCAGTGTAGTGAGGCCAACAGATGAGGAGACAATTGCCATTGAAAAAATAGTTAGGGTGGGGGGCTCAGTCAGTTAAGCGTTGACTCTGGGTTTCTGCTCAGGGATGTGAGATCGAGCCCCGTGTCGGGCTCCACATTCAGTGCAGAATCTGCTTGAGATTCTTCCCCTCTTCCCCTCTCCCAGCTCACACATTCTCACGCTCTCGCTCTCTCTCTCAAATAAATAAATATATATATATTTTTTAAAAATGGAGGAAGATAAAAAAACAGTGCAGAGCAGGTAGGTGTTTTGTCTCAACAGGAGCAGAAGCTCCCTGCGTGCAAGACTCGTGCCCCACTGGTACCCCATCCCAAGTGCCCAGAAGAGAACTTTTAAACTCCAGCTGCATCTGGAAAGTGGTGGGGGAGAAAGGATTGCAAAGAGTTAAAGAGAAGGGGGTGAAAGGATGTGCCCCCATGAGCTAACAGGGAAGGAGACAGAGGGCGAAGTGGCTGGGGCATGTGGTGAGGGCCCAGCTCATGGCTTGGTTAATCCAGCCGAAGAGGCAGCAGTGCAATGTCCTGGCTAATGCAAGTGAGCGGTGAAGACAGTAAGCAGGGTTCAGAAGAGCTGAGGTGAGTGCAAAGAAGGAGAGCGCCGAGAGGATGTCCTGCCCTACAGAGCTGCCATGCATCCTGGCTCACCCAGGAGAAAGCCCCGCAGCGCTCTGAGCCACCTGCCCCTCGGAGCTTGGCTGCTGTGCTCTGCTCCACCTCCAAGACAGAGCTCCTGCTCCAGTCCAAGGGATGCTTCTGGTCTAAAGAAGGCAAAGCAACCGAGGACTGTTGTTAAAGCTGTATGCATGAGTCTGCGAGAGCTGCCATGACAAAGCACCACGACTGGGGGCTTGAGCAACAGAAATTTATGGCTCAGCATTCTGGAGGCTAAACATCCAAGATCAAGGTGTTGGTAGGCCTGGTTCCTTCTGAGGCCCCTCTCCTTGGCTTGCAGATGCCCGCCTTCTCCCTGTGTCCTCACGAGGTCTTCCCTCTGCATGTGTCTGTGACCTAATCTCCTTTTTTTATAAAGATACTAGTTATATTGGAATAGGGCCCACCTCATGAGCTCATCATACCTTAATTACTTCGGTAAAGACCTTCTCTCCAATAACACTCCAGTTTTGAGTTACTGGAGGTTACAGTCAATGTACTTTGAGGGGGACACAATTCAACTGCAACACTCAGTCTCTTTGTGGAGAATATGAAGTAAGGAGGTAACCAGATGACATCAAGCTGCATCCAGGGCAGATAGCAGTTACGATGTCCCTGTTCCCTCATAGAAAGCATCAAAGCCCACACACTGCTTCCGACCCCTTCCTGCAGCCTCAGGGCTCCAGACAGGGCCCCACTCCCTGGCCCAGGCCTTGACTTGCCCCACCCTAAGACCCTTTGAACCTCCCCAGCCTTAGTTTGCTCAAGCCTCCTGTGCCGGGTGCGCAGGGTGGTTAAGTCATCAGGGAAGAAAACTATTTGGAAGTACCTCCCCATCTGCAGCAGATGACCCGGGCTGGGAGGTGGGGAAGGCTGACTTGTGCAGAAACAGACCTCGTGCTAGGAGCCGAGTTTACTGAGACAGGAGGTGCAGGGTGTGGTTTCCAACCGGCTGCTGGGTGGTGCTTAAAAGAAGGACAATGGGAGCCAGAGAGAAAAAGGAGAGGTGAGAATTGGAGCATCAGTAGTGAAAAGCCGCTGTGCTTCAATGACTTGTCAGGGCTGCAAAGGAGCACCCACCAGGCACACAGAGCCATGGCCTTGCTGACCCTGCCCCTAGGACCAACTCCCTACCCTCAACTCCCCACCCCAAGCTTCTGAAGGCTGTACCAGAGGGGGAATTGCCCTGGCTGGAGAGCTCTGGAGCAGCAGCAGGCCAGAATAAGCTCTGATTCTTAGGATGGGAAAACGTGTTGCGCGGTATGATTGCAGCCACACGCACACGTGCACAGGTGGTAATTAATCATCATCAGTGGCGATCATCTTCCACCGTCTTTATTCCAAGGGACATGTACGTGTGCCAAGCTTTGATTTTTTTAAACATAAAATTATTTCAGAGACAGAATGCTTTCCTATTATTACTTGCCAGAATCTTCAACGGTTGTGGTATTTTGTTATCAATGTCATTTTAAATGACGTTTATCCCTAAAGAAACCAGAACTTGTGGATAAGAAATAGGAGTTGATCTCAACTATGGGAAATGTGTAACAATAAGATACCAGCTGTTCACCCATGTATTCCAACCACTAATATTATCGATCACGGGCCGTGCTAGCTGCTGGACTAGCTAGAGTGTAGTTCATATTAAAGAACACCTAGACACGCACCTCACCCCCACCGCACACACACACACACACACACACACACCCCAGAGTGATTCTGTTATCACTTATCTCTCTCAACAGCAGCTTCCCATCTGTCAACAGCTTTAAAAATAGCCAAACCATATTGCAGAGAGCTGCTCAGGCTGTGGGAGGAGATGAAGAAAAGGAGAGAATGAAAAACTTAAGAATCAGCTTAAAACTTTGAACTCCAAAGAGTCAGATAAAAAAGAAAGACTTGGGGTGCCTGGATGACTCAGTGGGTTAAAGCCTCTGCCTTCGGCTCAGGTCATGATTCCAGGATCCTGGGATCAAGCCCCACATCGGGCTCTCTGGTCAGCGGGAAGCCTGCTTCCTCCTCTCTCTCTGCCTACTTGTGATCTCTGTCAAATGGATAAATAAAATTAAAAAAAAAAAAAGAAAGAAAGACTTTCCGTCTTTATTAATAATGTAATAAAGAATCCCTTTAAGGAGAGAATTCCCCCATGCACAAGCCTCCGGGAGGCGTGCTGTGGATTAGAAAATAACGTTCTCTGTCCAGAAGACTAAACTCGTGGCAAAGGAAGATGTGAGAGCACCTCAGGCTCCTCACAGAGCAGAACTTGAAAAGGGTAAATCTGCACCAGACACATATCCCCAAACCAACATTCAACAATAGGCATGAGGTTTAAAATCTGAGTGTGCAGGGGCATCCGGGTGACTCAGTCAGTGAAGTGTCCGACTCTGGTTTTCAGCTTGAAGGGTCCAACTCTGGTTTTCAGCTCAGGTCATGATCTCAGGCTTCTGGAATTAAACCCTACATTGGGCTCCATGCTCGGTGGAGAGTCAGCTTGTCCCTCTCCCTCTGCTCCTCTCTAGTCTCTCTCTCTCTCTCTCTCTCTCTCAAATAAATAAATAAGATCTTTAAAAAAAATCTGAATGTGCAACCCCACAAAGAAACTCCCATGTTATTGCACCCAGTGATGCAAAACAAGGGACTGAACTCTGTCCTGTGGGAATAAAAATAATAATTGTAAAACTTTTTTAAAAGGACAGAAGGAAATCTCATTTCATTCTTTTAATGGATCAAATGTAAGAGTCTGGCTGCTGGTATTTTCTGGGGTTTTCGGGCTACTGTGTTAACTTCTTAATGAACACTGTGGGTAGCACTGTTGTGTAATGAAGCAGAGACCTTAAGGAGAAATACAAATTCTCGGTGTTCTGCCCACTTACGAGGGTGCTGAGAGGTTACGTGGCCAGTGCTGTCCAGGATATGGATTCCTCTCCTACTGCCTTGTGTTGAAAGTTGAAAAAAACTGATTACACAACTTCCCTGAGTTTCAGCATAGCAATGAGAATATGTGTAGAAAAGGGCAGCTCCCGGACTCTGAATTAGACATCATAGACATGATAAGTCTTCTGTCTCATTAGTCAGCCCATTATGTTGAGATTCTCAGCCAGTGACCCCTTGCTTATTGGGATAGTCTTGACAATATTTTTCCCTTTCTTTCAATGATTAGCCTCATGCAATTTGCCCAATTTGCAAAATCTAATCATGAATTAAGAGCTTCAAAAATATTGATGCTATGATTGGACTAAGCTCCACTTCTAGAAATCTTAAATATATAAAAGTACTTAAGTAACTCGTAGACTCAAACACACTCCTTTCAGCACTATTTATAATTCAAAAGTATCGAAACTCTCTAAAGAGCTAATTTATTCAGTCCCCATGTATTAAAGACCTGCTATGTTTCCAGAATTATGCAATACACTGAGGATATTTATGGGCCTATTTTGATCAATTAAAAGGAAAGGTTAATTGATCTATGTAGAACACTTTAAGTGATATATATTAATGAGGCAGGAAAATGTTCATAATGTATTGCCAAATAGAAATAACCCAAGGATGAATTATTTACAAAGAACGATTAGACCTATTTTTAATAAAAGAAATGGTGAAAGGTATGTAAAGTAAGAAAGAAGGAAAAGAAGGCTCTTCAGGAGAACACACTCAAGTAATAAAGAGTGAATTGTGCTTTGTTGTTTCTTTTACCTCTCAATTTTCATTATCATCTATTATTTTAATAATGGGAGAGAGAAATGCTCAAAGAATAATGGAGCTAAATACTATTTGTAGACCAAACAAAATCTGTTAAAAAGCAAACAGATTGCTTAAAAAAACAAAACAAAACCCACAGGAATGGGGACATGTTAAAGGGACACAGGAGCCAACTGAAAGAGCTCCCAGGGATCGAAGCTGGAACAATTTGAATAACCAAATCAAGAAATATTGGATTATAAACCAGATGGTAAAATAAAACTTCATGAGTCTACACTGGGATAACTAAACAATTCAACAAATAAGTGGCGAAGAGAAAATTTTCCCATGCAGAAGAATTCCGAATAATTTATGTAAATATTTCACCTCCAAAGAGGTGAGGCATTACACCCCACTCCTTAAGTGGCCACTGTACAAAACAACTTCCTTCCAAGGAGGACAGTATGGAAAGAGAGGGAAAAGGTAATTTGAGAGTGAAGAAACCTGACAAAGACTGCCTCAGTGAGGTGATAAAGTCAACATTAGCAACAGTGATTAGTCTCTTTGATAGTATGTATCCTTGATAGGATAAAATGGCACTTAACGTCTGTGGTCTTCCTCCCCCAAATATCACTCCAAACTAATCTTTAGGAAACATCGGGCACATTCCAATGCAGGGGCATCTTATAAGATACCCAACCAGTAACACTTAAAAATTTCATGGTCATCAAAAATGAAGACAGCCTGAGAAACTGTCACAGCCAAGGAGCCTACGGAGACAGGAGGTCTAAATCTAACATGGTATCCTGGATGGGATCCTGGAGCGGAAAAAGAACATTACGTAAAAACTAAGGAAATCTGAATAAAGTGCGAACTCGGCTTAATAATAATGTGTCAATATCAATTCATTCGTTGTAACTAATGTACCATAGTAGGGGAAACTGGATGCAAGGAATATGGGAACCCATTGTACTAGCTACGAAATTTTTCTGTAAATCCAAAACTGTTCTACAAATGAAGTTTGTGGGGTGTCTGGGTGGCTCAGTCAGTTAAGCATCTGCCGTGGTCTCAGGTCATGATTCAAAGGGTCCTGGAATAGAGCTCCACGTCTGGCTCCCCGCTCAGAGGGGAGTCTGCTTTTCCCTCTGCCCCTCACCCCGCTCATGCTCTCTCTCAAATAAATAAAATTTTAAATTTTTTAGAATAAAGTTTGTTAATAACAGCAACAGAAAGATAAGTTCCTTGAGTGTGTTGTTGGTCCCGTGAAGCTGTAAGAGTTACCATCCTGTCATTTATCTATACCTAATATCTTACTTAGAGTTCCATTGCTCAAGAAGTCCATGTTTGTTTCAAGTGTAAATGCTTATTCATAAAGTTAAAGCTTCATTAAGAACAAAGAGGAAAGGGAATGTTTTTATCGACTTCTGGAAAACAAAATAACAAACCAACCCCTAATGGTTGACTTTTAAAAAATTACTATTCCAGTTAATTCCTTCGGAGGACAGCGCCATCTAGTGTTTAGTTATATAAATGAACCGATGGTGGTTCTGGTACTTTCTCTGTGGGAGGCTATACATGAACCTTAAGTCCCATTTCAAAGCTGAAAGGAACAATGAACTGGAAATATATTTCTATCCCACACCCCCAGAGAGTGCTCATAAGCTCAAATGACCTGAGTAATCCAATGGAAATAACCTGGTTACATTTACAACTTCAGCCTTGAATCTTTCGGTTTATAAAATGTGTACAGCTATTTCCAGACAGCCCAAAAATAATGTGTATGAAAGAGATTTTATCAGACGTACAAACTAAGGAAAGTGTCTAATAATGTAGTCACTGTTTAAAAGTTATAAAATGACTTAATCTTATAAAACAACAGATCTCCTTTCCAGCTGTTAGTTCTAAAAACTGCAAAGCTGTGACAAATTCCTATTGTGTTAACTTTAATCCAACCCTTACATCAAGTCCCCTTGCTTAATAAGTCCATGCCTATCTTAATTTGACTGTTTTTCATAAGGTTATGTCTTTATTAAGAATAAGCAGTAAGAAAGGATAAATGGGATCAATTAAGGTCTTAAATGTCTCAAGTGAAAAGACTCAAATGATTAGTTAGTATATATTGTTTTTGAACCTGAATGATTTTTCAAAATGTGTCACAAACAGAAAGGAACACAGCTGAAATAACTGGCACCTTCCAATTGCAAATAACCTAAGAGGTAGTTTGTCTATTATATAAATGGCAAAAATTTACTTTCCACCCCTAATTTCCTCTGTGCTTGGCATATACAATAGGTGGGGGGCAATCCCACTCAAGTTATTAATTGGAATGATGCTTCTTATTCTCTTCTAGCCATGGAAACATATTAAGATAGGCCCCAAAAGCAATTATCTCCAACATCCCTTGAATTAAGAGGTGTGTCCTTGTAAGAAGAAGTTACCTCTCAGGTAAGATTGGTTTTGGGTTTTGTTTTTCAGACTTCATAGTTAGTAGAGAGCTTAAAGCACTGATAATAACTTAGCTAGGTGAGAATTTTTTTCTAGTGCTTTGGTTTACTTTTTCACATAAGAACTTCTCTTAGGTTTGGGCCTTCAAAGTTTTCCTGAAAGCAAGCAAATTATTATCCAATTTCAATGATGATATCTGAGTTACGATGTGACTACAGAGGATTTACCCCATTTTATTGGTTGATGTCTTTGCTCTGGAAATACCAAAACTGCCCAGCTATAGAACAAAGCAGTGACAGCTAGAAAACAGAAAATGTCTGAAATGCAAAACACAAAACAGAGAGGTGTAGAGTATTTTCTCCTACAAGGGTTAGCCTCAAGAGAACTATGTGGTAATAAACCACAGCATAAGAATTTGGAAAATATTGACTCTGACAACAAGCATTGTGGTAACCAGAAATGGTTACCCCTTCTTCCCTGGAGCAGGTGACTCCCTCCCCACATTCACCACCACACCTGCCCTGTGCAGCTCTAACCTGGAATCGTGGCTGCAAAGAGGCGTAAGCCAGGTGCCTTTCCATCATCAAGCAGTCCTGGCTCAGCCATGCTTTTCGTTCCCAGGTCACCTCTTACTAATAGTGACGCTCAGGAGATAAAACAGAATTGGTTTGCCCCGGTAAGCAAGAAAAAACCAAGTACTTTTTCTGGTGATAAAAACAAACAGAAATCATCTAAGAAAACGATGACACTGGAACAGAAAATAAGAGTTTGGGACAGAGTCAACAGTCATCCGACAGTGGCTCTCATCTGTGCTACGAATCTTCGGGAATAAGAAACAGTAGTTCATAAGCCTTTGCCCTCAAGGCTCTAAACAGAGGCTCTAAACAATGGGGAAACTTCTGTAGAAGATGTGCACAAGAAGCAGATGACCTACAACAGAGCGGTCAGGCAGAAGGTTGGAGAGGTCCTCAGGACAACTGGCTAGGGTCTTCCTCCTGCCAACATATACTGGGCACAATTATGTCAGATACTCTGGGAATATTTTCCCTTTCACAACATGAGCTTACCAGGATAATTATCATGTCGCTTTCCTTCCTGAGCTGAAGCAGAGCAAGGACCAACTAGAGCAAATGTTCAGCAAGACAGAAACTAGCCTATGTTTCAAGAGATCACTTACGTGACCCTCTGTGCTCTGGAAGAAGAAAAGCCTGCATTTTACGATGACCAAAGACAGACAGATTTTTATTTTATGGCAGTGAAGGTTTTATGATTCTGCAAATGTTGCTTTTTTTCCTCTCAAAATCCAGGACATGACAAAGAATGGAATTATTGTTATCAGTCTAAAAAGCTTGGGGGGCGCCTGGGTGGCTCAGTGGGTTAAGCCGCTGCCTTCGGCTCAGGTCATGGTCTCAGGGTCCTGGGATCGAGTCCCGCATCGGGCTCTCTGCTCAGCAGGGAGCCCGCTTCCTTCTCTCTCTCTCTGCCTGCCTCTCTGTCTACTGTGATCTCTCTCTGTCAAATAAATAATAAAAAAAAATCTTAAAAAAAAAAAAAAAATAAAAAATAAAAAATAAAAAGCTTGGGACATGGTGCATTTCTTTACAAGTCTGTATCATAAATGTTCTGTACTGTCATAGCTTGCACAGATTTAGAGCTTTATCTTCAGATCTCTTAGCACAATGTATTGGTACTTGGAGAGGAGAACAGGCAACTAGCCTCCAAGGCATGTGAGGGAGAGGCAGTTTTATCAGAGCCAAGCACCGTGAGGAGAAGTGATATGCCACCACTAACTCCAACAAAAATAGAAAACAAAACAAATCATTAGCCAGAACCTTATGAGGAGGGGTTGGAATCTAGTGGTGCTGGGAAGGAATAGCTTTCTTCTGTGCTGATATGTTCTCATGAACATTAGTCTTGGCTGAGGAAGACAGAAGTCATCCCCTAGACAGCAGAGGAGCACCCACAAAGAGCCAGGAGAGCTGCCCCATCAGGATGAGTCATGGGCACAAGCCCCTGGTGGAAGAGGGCTCAGCTGCAGTGACCTGCAGGCTCTGTGGACTCTCCCCCTGCTGTCAATGGAAGGCAAAATGACAGTTGTTGCTACTGGACTTCATTAGTCAAACACCATCTGTAAACTGAGGGTAACGCCATCTGCTTCACGAGGCTATATTTAGGAATCAATGAGCTGATATGCATGAAGATGTTTACCACAGTGTCTGACACAGAATGAGCACTCAATAATGATTTTATTTTTCATATCTCAAAAATAACATTAAGAATACTTGCAAGTGAGAAATGCTGGGCATTCGGGGCACCTGGGTGGCTCAGTGGGTTAAGCCTCTGCCTTCAACTCAGGTCATGATCTCAGGGTCCTGGGATCAAGCCCCCCATTGGGCTCTCTGCTCAGCAGGGAACCTACTTCCCCCCCACCCCCCGCCTTCCTCTCTGCCTACTTGTGATCTCTCTCTGTCTCTGTCAAATAAATAAAATCTTTTAAAAAAAAGAGAGAAAAGAAATACTGAGTATTCGATAGGCATATTCCAGGTATTGGGTGGGGCTACCACCAAGTGACATATGACTTCCCCCACTCCCCCATGGGACAACCAGGAGCCCTCAGGCCATGGCATGGGGGTCACTTTTTACTCCTGTTACCTTAGAGGCAAGCCAGCTCCCATACACTCCTTTCTTTCTTTGCTGAGGGTCCCAAGGATGCTTTCCTCTCAATGGCGGCCACCGCTGGGCCTATCTGTTGGGATTTTTGTCTCCAAAACAGGATTCTCTTCAGTTCTCGCTTTCTTGCTGTCTTCAAAGATGAATATAAGCCCCTTCCACTTTAAGAATTTTTCAGAGAGAAACAGACATTATGAGATGAGAAGTCACAAAATCCAACCATAGTGGCACCTGGTCCTCTAGCATCCAAAACCTGACTCAACAAATAGAAGCCCCAGTGGGCTCCTGCTCTCCCTTCAGTTTCTCCTGAGGGAGTGAGGTTTCGGTGAATAACCGTGCCCACCCTCAATATCAAAAGAGATGCTGGAATTGGTAGGATTTTCTTTGAGAAATGTCTTTTCATAATGGTTATGAATTTATTTAAAAAGAAATAAAAGTTATAGGCAATAAATGCATTTCCTTGTTGGTTGAAGGAAATAGGATTTCAGTTTCAATGCACCTCTTCACCATTTTGATGTTTGTTGGATAGCGACTTCAGAATTGTTCACCTACTTCACAAAATTGTATACATAACTGTAATTACAAAGATATCCCTTGGGCTTGAGTGGATTTAAAATATTTTAATGACTTTCAGTGAGAGGTCACAGAGATTTATAATTGAGTGAAGTCTGGAGTATATGTCACTGCAGGTGTGAACACATTCCCCACAAACTACCCAGGCAGATTAATGACCAAGGGGTTATTTCATTAAATTTTCAAGTAAAAGTTAAAATAAATGTCCCTCAGGAATCTCTTCAAAGTTGCAATTAAATTGTGCAATGATTTAAATTTTCTCTTATAAATTTCAGCCTAATCCTGAGTCCCTGGGATTAATAAAACCATGTAGAGATATATTATGCTGTGAGTCCTGGAACTTCCTGAAGAACTGAAGAGACATTCTTAAAGAAAAGAGCTAGGCATTAGAGGCTGAAGAGGGTCCTTAGGGCTGGTCTAATGGTACCACTTTCTACAAAGGATCAGGCAGTATCAGAGGAAACGCCATATTCTCCAGTCCCAGCATAACAGCAAAGAAGGAATGCTATAGCACCTCTGTTGAGATGGACATGAAGAAATAGAAGCTGGGGATTTAGGCATGATTACCCTGGGTTCTCAAGAAGGTCCAATTAGGAGGGGAAGAGATTTGAACATGACTCCAGATTTATTTCATTATCACCATGTACTGCCATCATCCATCACAGCACCCTTGGAACCTCAAGGAGAATGAGAAAGAGAAAATTAGTAAGGTAACCTGTACCACTTGGTGGGGCTCCTTCTCTACAGGACAATAATCAGGACATCCAGACCATGGATCTCCAATGGAGGAGGTCCCCTGGGAGATATGGGGAAGAAAGGAATGGAGGGGACTGGTTTAGCTTGTACCTTTGGCCTTCTCACCCGTTTTAAATGAGGGTATCTTACAATATTTTTTTTGATTAGCTCCTTATTGCAGTGTAATTTCAAAGGTACACTTCAATGAGCTTTGACATGTCATCTAACTACCACCACAATCAATATGTAGAACATGTCTATCATCTCAGAAAGTTCCCTCATGTTCCTTTGCACATCAGCGCCTACCCTGTCCCAGTCAACTGTCAATGTACCTTCTGTCACCATAGGTTCACCCTTTCTACCATCTCATATAAATGGAATCATGTGACATAAAGACTTTTTGCTTTGCTTTCAGAAGATGAATTACCTTGTGGGCTAACCTGTCCCTCCCTGGTTCCCTTTTGCCCTCAGTAGTCACTGGGTTTCTGGCAACTCCACCTATGTGGCTGCAAAAGCCTTCTGGTCAGGTTGACAGCTGACCATCTTGCAAGGTCAATAATGGACCCTTACTGTGCACCAGAAAGTAGACGGGGGTCTTGCATATTTGTCAGAAGGAAGCAACTAGAAGAGTTTCTAGGACTATCATAGCATAACTTGGACATTTCTTTTTTTTTTTTTAAGATTTTATTTATTTATTTATTTGACAGGCGGAGATCACAATTAGGCAGAGAAGCAGGCAGAGAGAGAGGAGGAAGCAGGCTCCCGCTGAGCAGAGAGCCCGATGTGGGGCTCGATCCCAGGACTCTGAGATCATCACCTGAGCTGAAGGCAGAGGCTTTAACCCACTGAGCCACCCAGGCACCCCAGCTTGGACATTTCTCCATCATGCCTTTTAAAGGTCTCCCTTTCCAACCAAGCATGAGGAGGGAGAGTCCTGACACAAGAGTCTCCCACTGGTGGGAAGAGACACTGAAAGCCATGATAAGGTTTAGATTGTGGTGTGTGTGTGGTAGGGGAGAGAATAAAATTCCACCACACAAATTGGGTTTATTTGTTTGTTTTCTCCCAAATCCCATGTCAGCTTGGATTTTCTTCAAATAATACACTTTTTCAAAGACTTGTTCTCGACCAAAAGAGTGGAAGGAAAATTCTTCCTTAGGACTAAGTCTGTGAGGGGCTACTGGGGGAGAGGAGAAGAGTGATGTCATCTGAACAAGAGTATTTCTTCAGACTCAGCCAGCATAGGCCCCATACTCAGCACCACTGGTTGGGTCCTCAGAAAAGAACAAAACATCCCTGGGCTGAGATGGGTTCAACCTGGGGGCTGGAGGTAAGGAACTACATGAAGGCCTAAAAAAAAGGAGAGAGAAGGTTCCCTTGATAAAATCAGATCATTCTGAATCCTACAGATGCACCTTCTTCCAAAAAGGTGTCAATAAAGAAAGCCAGAAAGCTAGAGGCTGTTGTTTGAATCTTTCCTAGGGAAGGACATGAAAGTCAGTGTTTCTTGTCCATCCATTCAGTGTCGGGTACCATGTTAAGTGCTTTAGATCCATGTTCTCATGAAAAAGAAAGAACAAATTATAAACTTTTTTCCAGTCTTTTTTGAAAAGGGAGAAGCTGACATGGGAATGAAAAGAAAAGGGATCTTTTAAAGAAAAGTAACAGTAGAAGAGTAAGAAGAGAATGAAAAATGCTAAGTGTTTATACATGTACAAAGTTTACAGATTATCAGAGCAAGTATGTGCTGATGCTCTTCTATGTGTTGGCCAAATTAATTCAGTAGGATCCACTGATGAATGATAGAATTTTTAGATCCAATTCAAGGAAGGATGAGTTTTTTTCAGGGTAATTATAGAAAAAAAAATAGAAACAGTGTCGAAGAGTAGCCGAGCTAGTCCTTGTCACTCAAAGCGAGAGGCAGAGAAAGCCAAACAAGTCAAGAAAAGAGAGATCTGAGAAGGCTGAGGGTCTTCACATGCAAGGGAAAAGGAGATAGGAGTCAAGACATTGGTTAATACTCATTTTTTCATGGGAATAATAATTAATTGCAACAGCTGGTGTCCTTGTACATAACATACATAATCTTCTTTTTGACAACCCACTATATAAAATGTTTAGTTTCTTATTCTCACTGGAATGGATCACAAATGGCATGGTTATTTGTGGACCGGTCCAGAGGATACAGACCTTCTATAATTTTTTTTGAAGATTTATATTTTATTTGATACAGAGAGAGAGAGAGAGACAGTGAGAAAGGGAATACAAGCAGGGAGAGTGGGAGAGGGAGAAGCAGGCTCCCTGCTCAGCAGGAAGCCTGATGGGGGTCTCGATCCCAGCACCCTGGGAGCATGACCTGAGCTAAAGGCAGATGCCTAATGATGGAGCCACCCAGGTGCACCAAGATACAGATCTTCTATAAAGGATTCAGAACTCCTGGGTTCTAAGTCATAAAACTTTCCTCTATATGTAGCTTCCACCAGAAGAGAATATTTCTTCTTTGACATCCTCTTAACCTGGCTCAGATTCCTGCCTGATGTCAAATAGCATTTCAGGACAGTAAAACAGCACAGAAATGATGGTGCTGCTCCCCATCCTGTTTCTATATCTATATCATTGTTCGTGGAAGTGGTGAGGTGGGGATTGCTTTTACCAGCTATTTCCACATGGAAGTAAGTGTGTTCCCATCCAGCCCAGCAGGCCATCCATTTGTTGGGTGCCCACCTTTCTCCAGCCATTGTTCTTTCTCATCATTAGTCCTCCAGAGCCCATTAGTCTCTGAGCAAGTGCACAAAACGTCATGTCAGCTGTCATCTTTTTTTCTTTAATTTTTTAAAAGATTCTATTTATTTATTGGACACACAGAGAGAGAGAACACAAGCAGGGGAAGCTGCAGAGGGACAGGGAGAAGCAAACTCCCTGCTGAGCAGGGACCCTGAATTGGGGCCCAATCCCAGGACCCTGGGATCATGACCTGAGCCAAAGGCAGATGCTTAACTGACTGAGCCACACAGGTGTCCCTCAGCTGTCATTCTTATCTTTATTCTTCCAGAGGCAAAACGTTTATCCTTACTATGATGTCTTCCAGTCTTCTCTTTGTTTTTGGTTTTCTGCAGTTTGAATATGATAATGTCTTCCTGTAGATTTCTTGGTATTTAACTGACACGGTGTCTCCTGAAATTATTGGATTTGTGGTTTGGTGTCTGTCAATAATTTTGGAAAATTATCAGACATTCCCTCAAATATCTCTTCTACTCCACTCTTTAATTTTATCTCTGATATTCCAATTATGCATATTACTTACACATTTTATAAGTTCCCCATGGTTCTTGGATGTTCTGCTCTATTTTTTTCTTTCTTTCTTTCTTTTTTTTTTTTTCTCTTTGAATTTTAGCTTAAGAACTATTCATTGACCTACATGCAAGGTCACTGATTCTTCCCTCAGCTGTATCTAGTCCACTTATGAGCCCAGCAAAGACATTCTTTATTTATGTTTCTGTGCTTTTGACTTCTGGCACCTCCTTTTGATTTTTCATTAGAGTTTCCATCTCTCTGTTTACATTACCCATCCATTCATACATGTTATCTACTTTTTCTATTGAGCATTTCACATATTCATCATAATTATTTTTATTTACCCTTATGAAAATTGGTCCTATCTGAGTCTGATTCTGATGCTTGCTTTGTCTCTATACCTGTTTTTCTTGTCTTTTGGCACACCTTCAAAAATTTTTTTTGAAAGTTAGGTATGTTTTGTCTGGTAATAAGAACTGAGGTAAAGGCTATTTTGGTAAGGATCTATGTTACTCTGGCTAGGATTTGGACTGGGTTTAGTGTTTGTTTCAACTATAAACACTAGAGGCTTCACATTCTGCTAGTGGGTTTGTCTTTTTCTCCCTTCTTGCTTTTGGGGGTTTCTTTTGACCTGCTGTGTCCTGAAGCTCTCTCAGCTCCTATCCATTATGACTACAGTTACTATTGCTGTTAACATCATAAGAGGCTGTGGGTGAGAGGGCATTCTCTAATTTTGTAATTAAGTCTCCATGTTTTAGTTGTCTCATCTCAGGAGCAACTCAGAAGTGTTTCTTTCCCTTCTCCCAAGCAGAGCTCCCCCCCTTCTTTGCCCCCTGTTCTTTTCTTGACTTCAGCATCTCCAGGTACTTTCCATGAAATCCTCTCCCCTGTTGATTATGGGTTTTTGTGCCTGTTTTTCCTTAGGTGAGATGGGAAGGCTGCAGTAGGTGGGAGTGGCTCGTTTCCTTCTTCAGTGAGGATAAGGTTTCAGAATTGTCTTTTCAGTCCTTCTCTTGGAGGTCAGTCTTTTGTCAAGGAGAAGAACCTGAGAGGGTTTCATTGTGGCAACTCTTTCTCTACTCCTAATAATTCATTTGGGGAGCTTTTTGGAATCCTGTTTGTGAGAACAACCTGGTGGGGTCCTTGGAGGAGAGGCCTGTGAGTGTGTGGGCCCCACTCCATGACTGTAGCCCCAGGAGTTTTTTCACTGCCTTGCTAGTCTATTCTCAGCCTCCAGTAAATTTGCCAAAATTATTATTTAAATATTCTGACCAGCTTGGCATCTGGCAGCTCCTGCTCCAGGTATCTTTCTGGCTGATATTGACTTTCCAGATTTAGGGGAGGTGGTTTGCCCTGTGACCTCGGTTCTCTGATGGGTACAAGAAAATTCTTTGATTTTCAGTTTGCCCAGCTTTTTCTTGTCATAAGACAAGGAGCAATGACTTCTGAGCTCTTTGTATGTCAGAGAGAAATCATTCTAACATCAGCAATTTAAATCACTGTGACAAATGTGGCTCTTCATAATGCCGCAGTGAGGAAATGAATAAGAAAGGGGAAAACCAACTCTTCTGGCTGCAATCAGTTTTCATAAGGCCCATCTGAAGAAACATTTGAGAACCAGATGAAGAATATCTTTGAAGTGGTTTTAGGAATTAAGCAAAGCAGAAACGAATCTACTAACAATAGGGTGACCTTATAACTTAGCATCCAAACTAGGACTTTTTTGAGAGTAAAAGGGAGAAATACCCTGAATTACATAAGAACAAAAACATAAACCAGGACTGTCCCAGACAAACTATGATATATGGGTAACCTTACTAATAGCCATAGTCATATCATAAAAGACAATAGAGGGCAGGAGATCAGTTTAAAATAATCCCTTTTTCTCTTCACACTGACTCCTTATTATGTTTACAGTTTTACATGTCTCCTTGGATTTGCAGTGCTGCATGCATTTATTTAAAAATGAAAAATGAGTTAGCAGTTATTATTTTGTAGCACTCCTTTCAAACAAAAAACTTTGTGTTATGGAATGTTACTAGAGTCTTTTTTTAAAAAAAGACTTTTAAGTCTTTTTTAAAGTGGAGGCCACTTTAAAATAAAAATCCTCATACTTCTCTAAACTTGTCATGCCAATATTCTCAGATCTCTAGTCTGAATTAAAACAACAGGAAGGGGCTCCTGGGTGGCTCAGTGGGTTAAGCCTCTACCCTTGGTTCAGGTCATGATCTCAGGGTCCTGGGATTGAGCCCCACATCTGGCTCTCTGCTCAGCAGTGAGCCTGCTTCCCCCACTCTCTCTGCCTGCCTCTCTGCCTACTTATGATCTCTCTGTCAAATAAATAAATAAAATCTTAAAAAAAATTAAACAACAGAAAGTCCTCTAGTGATTGTGGAGTGTAACATCATTCCTACTAGTTGTGGTTTATAGCCATAGCTGAAAGTTAGCATCACATCCATGTAGAATCATGGGAAAATGATTTCTTTTTAATATAATCCCCAAATTCTAGAATTTCAAAGCTGAAGGGGACTTCTAAGCTCATTTTAATCTAAACCTTTATACAGAAGGTATCTGAGTTCCAGAGAGGTCAGATTACTTGCTCAAGGTCAAGAAAGAGGGACAAACAGGAATTGGAATCCACATCTTCTGACATTGAGTCCAGTACCCTTTTCAACTGTACACTGTGTGTATGTGTACATGTGTGTATAATTTGAATGCTGCTGTGAGATTATCAGCCATACTTTGACTTTCTTTCATTCTGCCAGAATGTAATTATCCGAATCTACCTTTGTTTCACACTTTCCCTTTCATTCATGGATTTCATAATGTAGCACTTGGTAATTTCTTTTAATTATAGGGAAAGCACTTAATATGAGATCAACCTTCTTAACAGATTTTAAAGCGCACAACACAGTATTGTTATTGATAGACACAATATTGTACAACAGATATCTAGAACTTACTTACTTTGTGTAACTGAACTTTTATACCCATTGATTAGCAATTCTCTACTTCCCCATCCACCCATCCCTAGCTACCAAAATTCTTTGCTCCCATGACCTTGACTATTTTAACTCTTTTTTATAATCCTCTTATTTTACTTAATATCAGCACTGGAATTTAAATAGGTTATGTTCTGTCTCTGATGTAATTATTTAGTTTTGTTTCTTGTTTGCTATGTTTTATGTTTTGCTTCTTGTTCCTATTTCAAGGACTTTGAAGATATTGGAGACTGGGGAAAATAGTTTCCAGGGAAGATTTTGATAATGGCTTTTCAAATTTAGGCAGGGATGTAGTTGGGGGTTGAGGCTACTCAGTACCCCTGTAAATGGTCAAAATCTATTGTTTCTCTTGCTGGGAGAGTAAGGTGAATGTAGGTGTCCCAGGCCTGATCCACTGAGGATGACAGAAGGATGTGGACTGGAGATGAACAAGACTTTCTGCTTCTTCTTTTAAATTGAAATTCATTTGGATGGGAAAAAAATGTCTGTATGCCAGGAGTGTATGAATTACTTCTCTGGATCTAGACAGAGTAAGATATCTTCTTAGGCAAAGTGCAATCAATTGGTGATGGGAGCTGTGGGAGATATACAGATAACTAAGTGCCAGACTAAATTTGCCATTTACCTAAAAGTGTTAGCAGGTGTTGATAAAAGTTTGTTTCAGGGGTGTCTGGGTGGCTCAGTCAGTTGGGCATCTGCCTTCAGCTCAGGTTGTAATCCCGGGGTCCTGCGATCGAGTCCTGCCGCAGGCTCCCTGCCAAGCTGCTCTCTCTCTCTTTTTCTCTCTCTCTCTCTGACAAATAAATAAATAAAATCTTTAAAAAAGAAAAAAAAAGGTGCGTTTCAGTTCTGATGCATCAGTTACCAGATCATTATACATAACGTCTGTTGCAGTGTCTGTCTCCTTTTCTAGACACAACCTCCTCAAGGTCATTCCTATCCAATCTTGCCTGGCACAGAGGGGATGCTTTATAAATCCTCATTGCTAGAGGAGAGGTGTGAGCAATGTGCTGCGGGTGAGAACAGAGCAATGCTGGCAGTCAGGAAGAGCTCCATGGAGAAGGTGCTCTTTGAGACAAACCTTGAAGAAGTGGCAGGATCATAATGCACCCAGATGGGGAAGAGGCAGAGACTTAAGGGTAGGATACTTGGAGCCTGGCAAAGAGGCTGTTTAATCAGAGCTCAAGGTGGAGAGGTGGGCTGCAACCAAATTACCAGGGAGACGGGGAGCTGTTTGTACTTAATCTGATCATGTGGTGACATGGCGACACTGATTTGTCAGGAAGACAATCTGGTGAAGGTGCATTTGGTGGGTTAGAAATGGGGGAGGTAGGCAGACCAGTTGGACACTACTGCAATAGTCCAAATGACGGCTCAAGAAGTCTTGAGCAGTGACATGGAGAAAGAAATAGAAGGGATGGCGTCTGAAGTTCTTATAATCCATAGATCCCTAGAATATACCAGCCCAGGAAAAAAAAAAAGGGTGAAAACAACAATAACAAAATAATAGATATGTTTTTGTCCTCCCCATCAACTGTTCTACAACCTGCAGTGCTTTCAAATTCTTCCCTCCTCTGGTGCCGCCAGGTGAGTAAGCAGATGCTGCAGTACTTGGCACAGGTGCTGAGCAACAGCCAAGGCTGCTGCTGCCAATCAGAGGCGGCAACATGGGCAGGACTCGCTTGCCACTAAGGCAGCTGTATCCTCAAGTGGGGAGCACTCCTCACCCCCAATGGTTATATGATTTAGGAAACAAGGCTTCCCTTTGTTCTCAATGTCCTACTGAGATTTCTCTTCTGCTTTTTATAGCCATCTCCCTTTTCACTGCAATCCAGGTGGTTGAGGAAGCTGGGCAGTTGAGAAACTTAGCAACAAATTCTGTGCTGTACTTAAAAATCATTTTTCTCTGGCACCAGCTCCTGGCTTTGGATGGGGTTCTCCTTTCCCCCCTAGTGGTACATCTTAGCAGTGGATGAACATAATCTACTGGAGGGACCGCCCCCTCTATCCTAGTTGAATCCTAGCTGAGACCTCACTTGCCACAGAGAAGCAGCATATATGTTTGTATGTGTGGCTATTGAGACAGATCGGGTGGGAGGTGGTGAGGGACTGGTGTTTGGAAAGAAGAGCAGGTTAGGGTTTCAGGGGAGGAAGAAGGGTCAGAGAGCTCCTTTCTTGCTCAGCAGAGTGAATAGTGTTTCCATTCTTAAATTTTATTTATTTATTTATTTGTTTGTTTATTTGTTTATTTAAGAGAGCACAAGCAGGGGGAGCTGCAAAAGGAGAGGGCAAGGGAGAAGGAGGCTCCTCACTGAGCAGGGTCCCTGCTTAAGGTAAGTGAAGAGCGATGTGGAGTCTCCAGCATCAGAGAGCTGATAGAGCATTTACAAAGAATACTAGAGAAGGCTTGGAGGGCTGAACTGACAGTTTATGTGGTTTTGATTTGCATTTCCCTTTTAAAAATTTTTTTAAGTTTTTATTTTAATTCCAATATAGTTAACATATGGTGGGGGTGCCTGGGTGGCTCAGTGGGTTAAAGCCTCTGCCTTTGGCTCAGGTCATGATCTCAGGGTCCTGGGATTGAGCCCCACATCGGGCTCTCTGCTCGGCAGGGAGCCTGCTTCCCTTCCTCTCTCTGTCTGCCTCTCTGTCTACTTGTGGTCTCTCTGTCAAATAAATAAATAAATAAAATTTTTAAAGAACAAATAAACAAAAAAATATGGTGTTATATTAGTTTCACATGTACAATATAGTGATTCACCACTTCCAGACATCACCAGTGCTCATCACAAGCACCCTCTTTAATCCCCATCACATATTCACCCCATCCCCCCGCCTCCTCCCCTCTGGTAACCATGAGTTTGTTCTCCAATAGTTAAGAGTCTGTTTCTTGGTTTGTCTTTCTCTCTCTTTATTTTCCTTTGCTGATTTGTTTTGTTTCTTAAATTCCACAGAGTTAAATCATATGTTGTCTTTCTCTGACTTATTTCACTTAGCATTATACTGTCTAACTCCATCCATGTCCTTGTAAATGGCAAGATTTTATGCTTTTTATGGCTAAATAATATTCCATTATTTATATACTGCATCTTCTTTATCCATTTGTTAATGGGCTGCTTCCATAACTTGCCTATTATAAATAATGCTGCTTTAAACAAAGGGGTGCAGGTATCCTTTTGAATTAGCGTTCCTTTAGTTTTCTTAGGTAAATACCCAGTAGCGTGAGTGCTGGATCATAAGGTGATTCCTTTTTTTGACTTTTTGAGGAAACTCCATACTGTTTTTCACAGTGATTGCACCAGTTTGTATTCCCACCAACAGTGCACAAGGGTTCCTTTTTCTCCACATCCTTGTAAACACTTGTTTGTTCCTTATGTTTTTGATTTTTGCCATTCTGACAGGTGTGAGGTGATAGCTCATTGTAGTTTTGACTTACATTTCCCTGATGATTAATGAACTTGAACACTTTTTCATGTATCTGTTAACAAGTTTGACTGTGTAGGATAAGTGAAATCATACAGTATTTATCCTTCTGTGACTGGCTTACTTCACTTGGCACAGCGTCCTCAAGATTCATCTATGTTGTCACATATCCCAGGATTTCCTTCTTTTTTAAGGCTGAATAATATTCCATTGTGTATACATATACTGCATTTTAAAAAATCCATTCACTCATCATCAAGAAAATTTAGGATGTTTCCTCATCTTGGCTACTACAAGCAGTGCTACAATGAACATGTAAGTACCAAAATCTCTTTGAGATCCTGATTTCAATTCTTTTAGATAAATATCAAGAAGTGGGATTGCTGGATCATATGGTAATCCTATTTTTAATTTTTTGAGATGCTTCCATACTGTTTTTCATAGTGGCTTTCCCTGTTTGCATTCCCACCAATAGTGCATGAAGGTATCAATTCTCCACACTCTCACCAACACTGGTGTCTTTGATATTTTTGATCATTAGCCATCCTAACAGATATGAGATAATATCTTATTGTGGTTTTAACTTACATTTCCCAGATGATTAAGGATGTTGAGTATCTTTTCATATACCTGCTGATCATTTATATGTATTCTTTGGAGAAATGTCTATTTAAGTTCTTGGCTTATTTTTTAATGGAATTTTTGGGGGTGTTTTTACTATTGGTAATATTCTTGATAATATTCTCCAGTCTCTTGTCATATCTCCCACCATTGTTGTGTTCTGCAAAACCCTAATCCTGGATCAACACAACCATTTGCTTTCCCCATTTCTAAATCTTGAGGATACAACTACAGAAAAAGTAATAAAATGGCTTGAATTGGTGCCATTACAAAATCAGTCTTACCATGTCCAAAGTCTTCTGTTTTCTAATAGGCTCTCTCTCTCTCCTGGTCTCCTTCAAGCTTTCTCATATTTTCCTCACTCTCTTCAAGTCTTAGATTCCACAGTTTCCTTCTTATGTGCTCATGATTCTTTCTGTTATTCCCAGAGTCACTAGGAATTGACATATGAGCAATTACTGAACTTCAGGTACTGAACAAATGCCCTTAGCAGCCAATAGGTCTTGTCCTTACCTCTTTCTTTCTACTTACAATAGAAAAGGGTAAGGTGCCCCTCCTCTTCTTCAAGCTAATCCCTCTACCTGTCTCTGGATTCCATCCCTCCCACCTTCTCACGAACCCCACCATTGCCTTCTCCCATGATGATGTCATCCTTTACTGCTTTCTCCTTCACTTGCCACCCCTTTCTCTCATGTGTTCAACTCTTGTCTCTCTTCCCATTGGCCTTTAAACACACCTTAAGTTCACCTGAAGAACACAAAGCCTGCTCAACCACATGCTGCTGGCCTCTAGACCTTTATCTCCATTACATTCAGACTTTCCAGAACTATTTGTTTGTGCTCACTGCCACCATTGTCTCACCCTCCTCTCACTTCTCATCCTCCACCTCCAACCTCCCTCCCATTTCCACTAGCTTTTTGAAGCTATTGTTGTGTAAGTTTCTGCTAAATCTAATGGACTCATTTTATTTGACTTGTGTCTTATTTGACCCAGTTGGTATCTCCCTCATTCTTACAATGTTTCCTTGGCTTCCCTTATTCCACAGTCCCTTGGTTTTCTTGATCAGGATTTGCCATCTCCAGGGTTCCATCCAGCCCATTTTATCTCACTTGACAAATGCCCTGGGCTATCTTATCTGTTTCCATGACTGCAGTTATCTTTGTGTTGATGCTCCCATGTCTGATCTCCACTCCAGATTTCTCTGTTAATCTTCCAATCCACTTTATGTAGCTGTCTACCAAGTATCTGCACATGGATGTCACGTGGCCACCTCAAACCTGTCAGTTCAGCCCTCCAAGCCTTCTCTAGTATTCTTTGTAAATGCTCTATCAGCCCTCTGATGCTGGAGACTCCACATCGCTCTTCACTTACCTTCTTCCTCCTATTCACCCTATTTACAAATATGGTAGATTCTACCTTCTGAAAACTTCTCACAGTGATAGAACTCTCTCCATTCCAATTTCCACTATTTTAGTTAAAGTTACAATCATGTCTCATCTGGGCTCTTGAAATGGTCTTCCAGTCTTTGGGCTTCTCCCTCCCCTCCAATCCATTTTTATACTGTATCTCATCATCTTACTTCTCTGACCAGAACCCTCTTATGCTCTCTTCTTTCTCTGAAGATAGTCCATAGTCCTTAGCATAGAATAAAGCCCCTGCATGACCTGACCTGTCTTACCTCTCCAGCCCTATCTCTCTTCTCACATGAATCCCTGGCTAGATATTTCATCTACTCTCAACTTCTCTCAGACCCTTTCACATGCCAGGCTCTTTCTCACCTATGAGCTTGTCCTTCTGCCTAGAACACTCCTTTACCTGTTTAATTCCTCTTCCTTGGCACCTCCTTGGCCCCACCTCCAGGCCCTCAATGTAATCTATTCCTACTTATATTTTACATTGGTAATGGGTCCTTGGCAAACTCCAAGTGAGTTAGGTGAAATATCTAGCTTAGAGCTGTGCAGATAATAAAACAAATACTCCTTGAATTGAAACCATGATTTTATCAAAACCATATTGAAACTCACAGAAAAACATGATCTACTGAGCACTGCCTTCATCACAGAGCTGGACTGTCTTCTGCATATGGAACCACATTCTTAATATACTCTCAAAGAATCATGTAAAATATTAAAAGAAATAGTACAACTGCCAAAAACTTGCAGAAAGATTACTTCAAGAATAAAACTTCAAAGTTCACATTTAAAAATCACAACCTTTTCAAAGTTTTATAAGTTTTCAGTGTAGGACATAAAATTATTTTTCTATAGATAATGATCAAAGTGTACAAGAAAGCATTCTTTGCCTTAAAAAAAGAAAACAGAAATAGGCAATCGCTATGAACATTTCCTTAAGTAGTCTCATACTTAAGTTGAAGTCATGTTATAGAAATTTTTATCTCCTGGGGCTCCTGGGTGGCTCAGTTAGTTAAGCATCTGCCTTCGACTCAGGTCATGATCCCAGGGTCCTGGGATCGAGTCCCACATCGGGCTCCCTGCTGTATGGGGAGCATTATAACTCGAGTGTGAATTCTAGTAAAGCATTATAACTAGATCTGGATAGGCTTGCATACTCTCTTGAGTTTAGTGGGCATGTCGCTCCTCAGATATGTTCTCAAAGCCTTGAAAGGGCAGGTGAGTTCAATCATATGGGTATAAGATTGACCAGGGACCTAGATAGATTCCAGTCCACTCCATTCCTACTGGGTCTACTGGTAGCTTTCATCTGAGAGCTAAGGTAATTGGACATTTGCCTTGCTCTTTCCAAAGAGAAGGTTTTCCAGTAGGCTTTATGCCACTGGAAAGGACAGCCTTGAAGGACTTTCCAGAAGGAACAGAAGAACAGTTAGAGGAGCATCTCTTTAAGTGAACTCAAGGGCCTCTCCTGATGTGATGGCCCTTGAGAACATGATGGTCTTCTAGCACAATGTAACACCTGAGTTTCAGAGTGATCCTCTAGCCTAAAAAAAGACCGATAATGGTATGTATACGCTATTTAATAAAGCGGGGTAAAGTAGAGTACATTTTAGAAAGGTTTCATTGCAAATGGATAAAAGAAAAGCTTTAGAAATTTAAGAATTAGGGGCGCCTGGGTGGCTCAGTCGTTAAGCATCTGCCTTCGGCTCAGGTCATGATCCCGGGGTCCTGGGATCCAGCCCCCCATCGGGAAGGAAGAAAACCTGCTTCTTCCTCTCCCACTTCCCTTCCTTGTGTTCCCTCTCTGGCTGTCTCTCTCTGTCAAATAAATAAATAAAATCTTAAAAAATAACTCAAGCATTACATTTTAATTATCTGTAAAATTATTTTTCAGAATGTAATATTCCTTAAAGGAGATTTTTCTGAAACTGATAAATTACAAAGGATGAAAAATATTTGATTCTTCTTAGCAGCTGTGTCTTCCCCCAGATAAGCAAATGCTTGCATCTGGTCTCTCCCAGAAAATGTCTGTCTCTCTTTAGATAACTGGTTGCGTTAAGACCTCAGCAGCTTGATGAGTTCAATAAAAGCCATGAACTTGAGGTTTTTTCTTTGTTATTGTTGTAAGATTGGGAGTGGCACTTCTTCTAGTTCTGTACATTCTGAGCAGAAACTAGATGTCTCTGTTGGAGAAATTTAAACAGAAAAAAGTGGCATGACCTGATTTAAATATTTGAAAGATAATTTTAAAACTTATGGAAAAAAAAAATAGAATGAGCCTGGGGTAAAGGGAAAGCAGGGAGGCTCTTGCAATAGCCTAGGTAAGCAGTGATGATAGACCACACAATCCAGCAAACCCACTTCTGGAAATTTACCCCAAAGAATTGAAAGTAGGGTTTTGAACATGCGTGTTCATAGCCAAGAGGTAGAAACAACCTAAATGTCCATTAATAGATAAACAGATAAAGAAAATGTGGTATGTATGCAGTGGAATATTACCCAATCTTAACAAGAAAGAAAATCCTGTCAAATACTACAACATAGGTGGACCTTGGGGACATTCTGTTAAGTGACATAAGCTAGTCACAAAATGACAAATAGTATTATGATTCCACTACTGCGAGGTATCTGACATCATTATACTCTGAGAAACAGAAAGTAGCATGGTGATCAAGAGGTTAGGGGCAGGGGAAAGGGGAGTTGTTTAAGGAGTGTAGAATTTCAGTTTTGCAAAATGACAGTTCTGGAGATCTGCTTCACCATAATGTGCATATATTTGACACTACTGAGCTGCACACTTAAAAGTAGTTAAGCTGTTAAATTTTATGTTATAGGTGCAAGAGGAAAAAAAGAAGTGATGGTGGCATGGACTAGCAGTTTCCTGTAGGAAAGAGGGCTTCCAGTAGGACCATTCAGGTTGCCATTTGTAATGGTTAATTTTGATCTCACAACCCTGAGACTGGGACTGAACTGAAATCAAGAGTCAGACTGAAACAACCAGGTGTCCCTGTGGTGGCTAATTTCATATGTCAACTTGACTAGACCATGAGGGGCCCAGATATTTGGCTTAATATTATTCTGGGTGCTTCTACAAGGCTGTTTTTTCTTTTTGTTTGTTTTCTTTTTTTTAAGATTTTATTTATTTATTTATTTATTTGACAGAGAGATCACAAGTAGACAGAGGGGCAGGCAGAGAGAGAGGGGGAAGCAGGGTCCCCGCTGAGCAGAAAGCCTGATGCGGGGCTCCATCCCAGGACCCTGAGATCATGACCTGAGCCAAAGGCAGAGGCTTTAACCCACTGAGCCACCCAGGCGCCCCTACAAGGCTGTTTTTGAATGAGATTAACATTTAAATCAGTACACTGAGTAAAACAGATTGTCCCTCACCCCCATATATGTGGGCCTCATCCAAACAGTGGAATGCCCAAATAGAACAAAAATACTGACCTTCCTGGGAGTAAGAAGGACCTCCTCCCTCCTGACTGCTTTTGAGCAGGGACATTGTCTTCTTCCTGCCTTCAGACTTGAGCTTCTTCCTGGCCTATCTTTGAACCTGTTGGCCTACAGACTGGAACTAATACCATAGAATCTCCTGGTTCTCAGGCCTTTGGACTGAGACTGGAACTAAACCATTGGCTCTCCTGGGTCTGTGCTTGCTGACTCACACAGCAGATCTTGGGACTTCTCGGCATTCATAGTAACATGAGCCAATTCCTTACAGTAAATCTCGTATATTTCAATAAATTTCACATATATATGTTATTGGTTCTGTTTCTCTAGAGAACACTAACATGTCATTATAAAACAAGAACCCAAATTTTATATCATACTAATTTAAATGTTTTATGTAATAATTTTTATTGACTTCATATTTTAGTTTGAGAAAAGTAGATTGAATATCATTTTTGTGTATACACATAAAATGTTTAAGGCTGAGTGAATTCTCTGTGCATGTTAATTGTAGTCAAATGTAACCATCCATTTTAATATCCCAAAATAATCCTTTGGGATTCTTGATACAAACTAAAAGATTTTTGTTTAAAATTTGTGATTTCTGCTTAGTAAAATGACTTCAGCTCATCAACTGGTTCAGATTTTTGTCTGCTACAATTCATATTTAGACAGATACTAAAACACGTTTCTTAACACTGTCTAAAGCTGTCCTCTTCTTTTTCCCATTATCCCTCTCTCCCTGAGCAATTCAGCCTTTGTGTGAGACCACCCACCCAGGGGGTTGGGAGCTGCAACGCTTCCATTGCAGGGTATCAGTGCCTGAGCAGGGTGAGGTAGGTATCTGTGGTGGGACATCCAAGTGCAGGGTACTAGTGCCTCAGAAGAGTGAGAGGGGTGCCTGCATGGGTGGGGGGCCCAGTGCTAGGATGTTGAAGCCTAAGCAGGATGAGGTGATGTCACTGTAGTGGCAGTGGCAACAGTGACACAACTTAGGGCATCCAGCCCAAGTGGGAGGTCCTCAGTAGAGTAAGCTCTGCATGTGGTGCTGCATCCTGAGTTGGGTAAGAAAAGTATCCAAATTTCAGTGCCTATAACTTTCAGAAACGTCAAGGTCATGAAGGTCAAGGGAACACCAAGGAACTGTCGTGGTCTAAATGAGACTAACAAGACCTGTTAACTCAATCAGGGGTGCCTGATTCTCTTCTGGATCCTTGTGCTCTAAACGGTAAAACTAGGACAACTGACAAAATTTGAATGAGTTATGAGGATTAGATGGAACTAATGTGTCAGTGTGAATATCCTAATTTTGATGGGTGTATTATGATTGTGTTGGAGAATGTGTTTTTGTGTGGGAAATAATACATTGAAGTGTTTGGGGGTGATGGAGTGTCCTGTTGACTTTTACCCAAATGGTTGACAAAATGGTCTTTGTACTGTTCTTGTAGCTTTTATGTAAGTTTGAGATTATTTCAAAAGAAAAACAAAAAGAGGAATCATATGTCCACCTCATTTTCTGGCATTATGGCAGCTATTGACTGAATTGTGACAAATCAGGCTTACGGGTTTTAGTGTACTGGTTTATTTCTTTCTCAGTTTTAAGAGATTAAAATACTATCTGCTCTTGTGGGCCTTCCCTCATTTTCTTTAAAGCAAATTTTAATGGGATTTGCCTTTGGAAAACACAAGCTCACAGTGTTGACTCTTGAAGAAATGAAAACACTTGAGACTTGATAATGTACAATGTGCTAAATTGTAAGTGAACAAATAATGAATATTATATGATTAAAAATACCTGTCAAAATGCTTATAGGAAAACAATGTCAAAAGTTCTTTCTAAAAAATACTGCAGTTTTGTAGAACTATATTTTTCACTATTTATCATGGTCTTTTGGTTGGGCTTTAACTAGGTAGATTTCTTACTCTCCTCAAGCTTTGCTGTGAGAATGCAATAATTAATAAAAATAAAAGGAAACAAATGTTTGGAATCTGTTTCTTTGAGTGTTTCTTTTGCCAGGTTGTTCCTCTTGCCTCTGACACAAGAGTTGGACTTTCTATGAATTTATTTCACTTGTGACTATGATGCCTGTGTATCTTGTCAGGCATACACACAGTCATTTAAACTTACATATTTGCTTTTTATTAACTACCTACTTAACTGTGAAAGTGGTCACCACTGAATTATAGTAGATTCCTAAGCAGAAAAAAAATTTTTTTAAATGCAATTGTATTCAGGGTACTCTGCAGCAGATATGAGTGAGACAAATTCAAGGGGCCACATTTTCAGATACCTTTCATTTTCTGAAATTCAAATTTGTTAATTTCCAAATATTGAAATAGCTATGCCAAGCACTGACCTAAGCACATTAAAAATATTGACTCATTTCACCTTTCAATAACTCTGTGAGGCATTTATTATTTTTATTCTCATTTGACTGATGAGAAAATTAAGATACAAGAGTGTAAGTAACATACTCAAAATCTCAGCTAGAAAAGAGCACAGCCAAATTTGGAACCCAGATGATCTGGTTCAGGAGCCCCTACCAGTGCTATTCTTTCTTCTTAATGAGAACTATCCTAGATGGGTTATCTATATAAAATAGATGCTCAAGAAACTTTAATAATCAGTTAACTCTCAGCCAGGATTGCAGAATGAGCAAAGAGAGTTGCTTCAACTCTGCCTAGAGACCTCACTAAAATTATCATAGAGGAAAACCAAGGAATAAATAAATAACAAAATAGAAAATGGAAACAGACTTGAGTTCAACAACTTTCTGGAACTCAGAAAAACCAATTTGGCCAAATTCTTTGGTCAAGGAATTCACAGGGGAAATTAGAAACTATTGTGAGACAAAGGAGAATGGAAAAACAGTAAGCCAAAAGTTATGAGATGAAGTGAACGCAGTACCATAGGGAATATTATAGGTGTAAATGCTTACATTAAGAAATAAGAAAGTCTCATATCAGTATCCTAATTTTATATCAACTAGAGAAAGAAGAAGAAACTCAAAGTTAGCATGAGGAAAATAATACCAAAGATCAGAGCATAAACAAAATAGAGAACAGAAAAAAAAAAAAAACCAATAGGGCTATCAATAAAACTAAGAGTTGGATGGTTGAAATGATCAACAAAATTGAAAAACCCTGAGCTAGATCACTTGAATAAAAAAGAGACTACTTCAATAACTAAAATTAGAATTGAAATATGGGACACTACAACTAATCCCACAGAAATGAAAAGGATTATAAGAGAATACTACAAACACTTATATGCCAACAAATTGAATACAATATAAGAAATGGATCAATTCCTAGAAATATACAACCTGCTAAGACTGAATCATGAAGAAATAAAAAATTTGAACAGACTAGTAAGGAGATTGAATCTGTAATCAAAAGTCTGCCAACAAACAAGACCCCAGGATCAGACAGCTTCACTGGGGAATGCTACCAAACATTTAAAGAATTAACACCAACCCTTCTTAAACTCCTCTAAAAAACTGGAGAAGTGAACACTTCCAGACTCCTTCTGTGAGGACAGAATCATCCCAATACCAAAACCAAAAACACCATAAGAAAACTACAGGCTCTATACAAAATTGAATCATTACCTGGTACACCTGAAACACATTTAATAAGTTAAAGGTCAATTATACCTCAATAAAAAAAGAAAACTATAGACCAATATCCTTGATAAATATTGGTGCAAAAATCCTCAGCAAAATACTAGCCAACCAAGTTCATCAGCACATGAAAAAGAATTATACACTATGACAAAGTGGGATTTTTTCCTAGAATGCAAAGATGCCTCAACCCTCACATATTGGGTCAAATGGTTTTCAATTAGGGTGCCAAGACCCTTCAGTGGGGGAAAGGAGAGCCTCCTTAACAAACGGTGGTGGAAAAACTGGATATCAAATGCAAAAGAATGAAGCCATATACAAAAATTTCTTTATATCTTTTTACAAAAACTAACTCAAAATTGATCAGACTTAAACTAATGCCTAAACAACAAAAATCCCAGAAGAAAACACCAATGAAAAGCTTCATGGCATGGGATTTGGCAATGATTTCTTGGATATGACACCAAAAGCATAGGAAACAAAAGCAAAAATAGACAAATGGGACTATATCAAACTTAAAAAAGCCTGCGCATCAAAGGAAACAATCAACAGTGAAAAGGCAACCTACAGAATGGGAGAAAATATTTGCAAATTACATATCTAATAATGAGTTAAATATTCAGAATATAGAAAGAACTCCTACTACCCAACAAGAACAAAATAACCTGACGAAAATACGGACAAAGAACTCATACAGACATTTCTCCAAAAAAGATACAGAAATGGCTAACAAGTCTAAGAAAAGATGCTCAACTTCGCTAATCATTAGAGAAATGCAAATCAAAACATAATGTAATACTGCCTCACATCCATTAGGATGTCTACTATCAAAAAAAAACCAAACAAAAAACCCAGTAAATGTATTGTTGAGGAGGTGGAAACATTGGAATCCTTGTGGGAATGTAAAATGGTGCTGCCACTATGGAAAAGTTAGAAAATTAAAAATACAGTTATACCATATGATCCAGCAATCCCACTTCTGGGTGTTTACCTAAAAGAATTTGAAAGCTGGGTCTTGAGAGATAGTAGTACTCCTGTGGTTTACTGCAGTATTGTTCACAATAGTCAAGAGGTAGAAGCCACTCAAATGTTCATGGAGGGATAAATGAATAAAGAATGAATAAATGTGGTATATACATGCAACATCATTCAGACTTTAAAAAGAAAGTCTTATATGGCTTATATATGTAAATTATTTTTTATCATTAATTATGTATCTGGGAGATATTTTTATATTTGCACATATATGTGCAAATATATGGCACGAGGATGAAGTGTAAGGACATTGTGCTAAATGAAATAAGCCAGTCAGTCACAAAAAGAAATACTCTATGACTCCACTTATATGAGGTACCTAAAGTTGTCAAAGTTTAGGAACAAATTAGAATGGTGGTTGCCAAGGGCTAGGGGGAGGGGAAAATGAGGCGTTGTTCAATGGATATAGAGTTTGTTATGCAAGATGGAAAATTTCTGGAGATCTGTTGCACAGCAATGTGAACATACTTAACACTACTAAACTGAAAAAAAAATAGAGTCCTATCTTTTCAATTTAGACACTGAAAAATTTGTGTATGAAATATTATGATATCTGGGATTAACTTCAAAATAATCTGAAGGTTGCTTGGGGGAGAGGGTGAAAGTTGGGTCAACTGGCATCAGTTGACAATTCTTAAAGTTGAGTGGGTTCATTATACCATCCCTTCTACAACTATGTATGTTTGAAATTTTCCGGAATGGAGTTAAAATAGAAAAGGATATTGAATGAAAAATTAAATCAACAAAAGTGCTAGATGAGAAATTCAAGGAAATATCCCACATTATATAATGAAAAAAGACTAAAAGAGCATGTGAAAGAAAGCTAAGAGACATACAGGACCTCCAGGTCATCCAATCAATAGGAGCACCAGAAAGAGAAAATAAACAAATGGAGGGCAGGGATAAAATATTTCTTATCAGATGGATGTTACTGTACTTTCACTACTGGTAGGAATATAAATGGGCAGTATCATGTAAGGCATCAATTTTAGTATCTTAAAATTGAAAATTGATATTCTATGACTGAAACCTCTTCTATCTGCCCTAGAATAAGAGCTGCATATAGTAAATGTTCTTAAATAAATGACTAATTCTTGAAATTAACTAATTATTAAATAAATTCTGGTTTTTTAAATTCAGGTCATATAATATAAAATTCACTGAAAGAAATGAAGTATGTGCAAATATAAAAATATCTCCCAGATACATAATTAATGATAAAAATAATTTAGAGAATGTTGAATATTCTCAATTATATTTAAAAAGATACAAATTTTATATAGCTAAAGGAAGACTATAATTACTTTTATGTATATGAAGTTTCAAATAATACAATATTAACTATTTCTTAGGTTGGGTTCTGTGTAAAGAAAAAGTTTACAGAACAAAATATATGGAAGGATTCACTTCTCTCAGAGTTTAACTTGCTATAAAAGTTAAATATACTATTCCTAGGATGAAGGAAATAATTCATCTTTCAAAAGATAAAACTTTGCCTTTGCCAGGTTCTCCAGCATAGTTAGACCTACATGGTCACTTTTTGGGTGAAGGACACGGAAAGGCCATGCCCCCAAGGATTCATGTATACTTCTGCAAATGTCATTTGGCCTAATACCACCAGCCAGCAGTGTACCCTACCCTGTAGGAATTGAGGTCCTGGTGTGAGAAACCTATGACCTTAGCAAGCCAGTCTTGGTTTGGTAGGAATATGTCCCAGAGACAGACAAAGGAACACGCATATGTACTCAGATACTTTTAAGTATTTTACACAGGAGAACTGAGGCCCAAAGTAGTATTCTGTCAAGCTCACACACCCAAATAACCTTTTGAGCAGATCTTACGGCATGGCCATGAATTTTTACCTCTCTTGCCTGTTTGCTCTATATCTAGCGCTTGCACATTTGCACTTAGGAATCCCTGTCAGGTGAGGAAATGGGATCCAGCAAATGGCACAGCCATGGGGAGGACTGGAGACCTCCCACTTCCAATATTTCTTTACATCTCTAATCCATACAAGCTGGCCTCTAACTCTCTGAATCATTGGCACCATTAGCACTATTTAACCTACCCTTAGTTGGTTTCTATGTATCCCAAGATCCTGCAGGGCTTTTGTTTCCAAGTAGTTTTTAAATGTTTGAAGAATCAAAGATAATACTAGTCTTAATATTTTAAGTGTTATATTTTGGGTTTATTACAAGCTCTAAATACTACCTATAGTTTAAATACAACTCCAACAATCTGAATGGGAAAATTACAATTGCTGATATATTAGTTACTTTGGCACATATCAGCTAAAATTCACAAGTGTTAAGGCCACAAAACTGTTCAACATCTTCTGATTTACTGAGGCACCCCTTTCCCTATTCTTTAGTCCTAAGTGGCCATGTTTTCACAGGACTGGCATTTTCTCAACCAATTCTCTGGGTACTGAGTGTATTCCAGATTTCTGTGTTGCAATACATTTGGATCATCAGAACAAGCTTGTAAGTACTTCTATGTGGGGGCCACATACCAGGTACTTGTTTTAAAATAATTTTAACACTACCAGACACTAACACTTTTTCAGCCTAGAAAACTGGAAAACAGGCTAGTAGCTCACTACCTGGCTTCCGATTAATAATTTTCATGTGTAAACCAAGAACACTAGCTTCTGAGAATGGATCACTGCTTACCTCATACAGCTTATCTATATGCCTACCTTAACTAGACTCATATTGTGGAATTTTTCAAGTACTATGCTTATGGCAGTGTTTATTGAACAGTTACAGTGAAATCTTTGTTTCCCAAGCTAATTGGTTCATTAAATTATAATTAATTACTTAAAAAATACCTGGGATTTTGAGTTTATCAACTTGGCATAGTTCTTTCCAGATTCAGTCCCACTTAAATCCCTGATGTCTGAATTATTTTTCGAAGTCTAAAACAAGTAGAATCAAGGACTTGGATACTGGAAGAGACAGATGTGGAATCAATGTCTGAGTGACCCACACGGCTGTGTGGTGGACCATGGATTGAGAAAAAACACACGTTTGCAGGAGGGAAGAGGATTTTCATCTTAGACATGTCAGGTTTGAGCTACATGAGGTTCAAGCTGTCTAGTACACAAGTGGATGTACAGAACAATCTCAGCTGGTTTGAACACACATGTAACTAAGGACAGTGGACAACGTAGTACAGAGAAGTGAAGATCTAAGTCCAAACCCAGGAAAAAGGCATGTTTCATGACTGTAATCCTAATCACAATGACTTTTTCTGGTCAACTTTGTAATTTGCAAAAATTTTTTTGTTAAGTATTTTTACAAAATTTTCTCTAGTAGAGAATTAGCCTATTGAGGATATCCAAAGGATTATACAACCTAAAAAGCAAACATTTCAATACTTCTGTGGGACATCAAGAGGATGTTCATTCCACGAGCCCATTTAAATCTCATCTATGCTACTAATAATGCTCCAGCCATCAGGCAAGCCAAACCTCACAGCCAGTTTCCAGATTTGTACAAGAACAGCATTTAAGAAAATAAAGCATAAACAGTGGACTGCCTGGGTGACTCAGGTGATTAATGTCTGACTCTTGATTTTCCTCAGGTCAAGATCTTGGGGTTGTGAGATTAAGCCCTGTCAGACTCCACATTCAGTGGGGTCTGCTTGGGATTCTCCCACTACCCTGCCCCCCAAGCAGTCTTGCTCTCTAAATTTTTAAAAATTTGCTCTACTAATGACATGCTTTTCTCTTAACATACACCTGTTACATGTTTATATATAAATTACACATTAGTAGAACTCCACATTAAAAGAAACTCCCAAGGTCTGTATATACAGTTCTATAAATATAACCTAAATACTGGGTCTTTTTTTGACCCGTTAATCTAAAATTGAAACACTTCTCTGCAAAACTGCTTAATATAAAGGTCAATATTTCCAAAATATTTAACAATTTGCTAAGTTTACTCTAGCGTAATGTCAAGAGAAAGGATGTATTAATTGGCAGAACTTAGTATTTCCCATGTTAGTTACCTGCCCACAAAAGCACCCTGTATCTACTTAAAATCAGAACTTTGGGGATTAAAACCCAAATGTCTTTTGGAAAAGCTCTAATATGCAGCCAGTTATGAACCACATTGCATGCATTCATCAATGCTAAGGTCTCCATGTATTTAGTTAATACAACTCAGTTTTCAGGTGATGTCAAGTATCAACTGCTTTAGTGGCCTCTTAAAGAGATACAATGAGAACAGGATAGACCACCCATCCCTAGGATATTAACCTAATTTTGACTACTCAAAAGGTGGACAAGGATTTTGTAGTACAACTCTGTACTCCTAAAATACGTAGGTATTTAGAAAAAAAGTCAACAACCCTTAACAACGGATTATCAATTTATTAAAAAGGTTGATTTAAGCATCTGCAATGGTGACTTCAACCTCAACTCCTGGCTCAATACTGATGGAAGTAATCTGCTTAACAATCTCAGAAGGACTGTGCAAATCAATGAGCCGTTTGTGGATCCTCATCTGAAAACGATCCCAAGTCTTAGAGCCTTCACCACAAGGAGTTTTTCTTGTAGTGATTCTCAGAGTCTGCAACAAAAGACAAAAGAAACCAAGCATTTATGATTTTATGCTTATCCCTAGGACACCTACAAAACCACTACTTCCTTATTTCATTTGTAAATACTTCCCAAAGCATCATTCCTTTTTACCGAAATCACCATCAATTTATGACCACGTTAGTTTTTTTTTTTCTGAGCCAAGACAGTGCCCTTGTAAAAGCACCATATCCCTCCCACAAGAAAAAGAGCAGCGAAGACTTCAACAGTTAGCTGTGAAAATCAGGCACCGGACATGAACCAAATTCTACCAACAATTTTTCTTTTAGTTTGTGTTTTCCCCCCCACCCCTCTGATTTACTTCACCTTGGTAGGCATCCGAACTGGTCCTTTCACTTTGAGATTCTTTTCCTTTGCGCCTCTGATCAAATCAGCACATACTACAGAAAAATAAAAGCATCTTTTCAGTTCTTTCAAAACAGTCAAAGCGTTAGTAATTTTAACTGATGCTGGCTCAGAATAGCGTATAAAACTATCATCATCGTTCAACACAGTAATTGTCTCCTCATCGCCAACAAGGATTTAAGAAACACATTAACAGTTAAGCACTGATCCTCCTTCTTTGCCTTTTCTAAGTTAAGCAACTTATCACTTGACTCCTGAGTCAATCCTGTACAGCAACAAAAACAAACTCATTCTATTTTTCCCCAAAGGCCTCACCCTGAAAATATCGTACTGACCCTTTTCCAGTGATTTTACGTTGCGGCTGGTGAGAGTAATTCTAATTCGGTGAATCGCCACCTCCGGTTCCACGGGTGTCTTCCCGGTGTCTTTAAAAGCCTATTATTACACAAACGGAAACAGAGTTCTTAAAAGCCTGTAAACGACCTTAAGGGACTTTCCAGGCTCCTCTACCATCTCACGACCTCCTCCACAGAGTGAGGCTCGTATTCCCGCCGCTTCCTCCCATCCCGGAATCCGTCCCCAGAAGGGACCGTGTCCCTCGGTGTCTCCAACCACGCGGCGCCGGCCCCCGCCTCACCATGGCTGCGGCGCGGCTTCCTGACCGACTTGTTCCTCGGTGAGAGCGAACAGCGGTGAGTCAGGAGCAGAAACAGGGCGCCCAAAGCACCGCTGAACTCGCAACCGCGTCTTCCTCAAAGAGAAAGCCGTGAGGCCTGCGTGGCGCTTATATAGCTGCGCTCCTGTCTGCATCCGGGTCCCGCACGCGCCTCCGCGCTGCCCCGGAAGAGGAATTGCCCTGAGGGCTCCCGAGGCGGCTGCGCGAGCCGGGGCTGGAGCACTCGTGGAGTTGGCGGGAAAGGCGTGGCTGTGGGTGCCCCCTTTCGGCCGGGAGGACTTAGAGCCCCGGGAGGCGGCGTCCCCGCCCCTGCAGTTACCATGGTCCTCTGGCCACCTGGAAGAGAGGACAGGGAGACTATGACCTAAAATCCGAGAAACTCCTCTTCCTGGTGCACCTACCCCTGGCCTCTGCAAAGACTCCTGTAGTTTTTACACTGCAAATGTTGCTTCCTATACAAACCGAAGCACTCTTTCTATGAGCAGGTGGGTAACTTACTCTGAGTTTAACTCACGTAGATATTGGGGAAAATGACTGACCACCTGGTCGTGTTGTTTCAAACCTTCTTCATAACCTGAAACACATTTTCGGGATATTTCACCTTCTGGCTTCCCAGAGCGGCAGATCCATGTAATCCGTTTCTAGAAAGCACTGAACTTGGGTTCTTTCCCTCGGAGGAAATTGAGGGCAAAAATTCCTGGCTGCCGGGATCATCCTGTGCATCCGGAGGCCCACCCTGGAGACCTAGGTCGTCTCCCGAACTCTAAAACATGCTATCGCCTCTCTGTTCGGATAAGGTAATATCAGATAAGACCCTTCAAGATCTCCGTTATACTGAGTGTATGGGACAAAGTACAGTGGAAAAACCAAGAGCGGTTAACTATCTTGGGTGGCAAGGAGAGAGCGTAAGGAGGACAGATGTACTTAAGGATGACAGAGTGGTTAAGTGGAACGAAATAGGTAAGACTGGTTTTGGGCAGAAGGAAGAATAAATAACCTCTTTATTTTACATGTGAACTGCTGAATGCAGAAGAGTTCATTTGCTCAGACACACAGAACTGATGAAGGACAGACCTCTAACCCCTCCCATTAGGGCTCCTTCTTGAGCCTTTCCCTTCTGTTCCGTGGTGAGAAATCATACTTCCAGCTTTTATCAAATAATAGCATGAATTTATTTGTTTGGTGATAGTTGGGCATAGCTAATAGCTGGCTTTCTTTGGCTCATAAAAATATGTATATAGATTTTTCTGCCATTTACCAATTAATTTAAATATTAAAGTTTGTGTATTTCTAGTTCTGTTATTCTAAAGTATCATCTGGCTGTAAAAACCATTATTAGAATTTGCAGCCAAAAATCTGAAAATCTGTGTTCTTAGTTTACTAGCTGTAACCTAAATGAGACTTCATAACTCAGGGCTTTAACGTACTGCTATGGCTACCAGTAGGAATGCTTGAGAACTGTGTTTGTGATTTTTTTTTTAAAGGAACAAATCTGGTACATTTATTCTTAGGTTTCCCTTCCCCTTCAAGTACTTGAGAAAATGGTGAACAAATTAACTTCCTTGACCTTAGAAAAGAATTTCAGTATAGAAAAAGGCTAATTGTGGCCCAGCATGTAAGGGAAGAATTGTAGATGAGACTAGAACTCAGGAAACAGCTGGTTGAGATAACAGAAAAATGTAATGAAAGCCTATTTTTCAAATTTGTGTTTAGTTGAGACATTTTGTTTTTTATTTTTCTCTTGAAAGTTAACTGCTCCTGTAGGCCCCACGTTTTCATTAAAAAGGTAATGTTCTAACATAATGCAAGATATTGGACAAAAAGTAAAAATTGACAATTTATCCAAAAGAAGAAAATACAGGTTGCCATCCTTAATGCCTTAGATCAGTTATGCATATTATAAGATTATAAGTACTTTGGTATTAACCAAGTTGGTCTTTGGGAACGTTATACCCAAATAGGTATTTCCTCTAGTAGTTTAATGAAGATTTTACTGTGAAAAGGTGGAATTAAATATCCATTTCATTTTAAAATTTAAAAAAAAATTCTTAAGACCATTGCAAACTTTGTGTTTTCAACATATCTATCCATAGTCTTCCTTTACTGATTTTTGTGGCTCTTTCAAAATGATCTTGTAAAGACTCTTACTATAGGCGTTTGTTCCTTTCTGTGGACAGCCATCTACTGGTCTCTTGCTGCAATGACAGTGTCATCATACTACTTACAAAAGGAAATTAACAGAAGTTAAAAGCTACCTAATTCATGGTACACACTATTGGTAAAACAGTATAGAAAATTTTCAAATGAATGTGTTACGTGTCTGTTTAGACACAGTTTTATTTGCAGAATTTTTGATCTAAATAATTGTGTTCAAATTTAAGAATAAAGTCTGAAATTTAAGGATAAAAACCAGAAAGTTTAAAACTTACTGTCGTGGTTACTCATGTTGTATTGGTAGGAAAGTGAAATGTGGAGGCAATTCCTGGTGGTTTACAAGGATTACATACGAGGACTTAGAACAGTACTGGGTACATGACAGTAGCCAGCACTGTACTAATATCAATTTGTTTGATCCTCACATCAACCCTGGAATGTAGGTGCTGTTATTCATATTTTGTGCATGGGAAGACTGAGGTTAGGTGGCCTGCCCAATGTCACAGGAAAAGCTGGTGTTTGAAGCTCTGCAGTCTAACTGCAGAGTTTGCACTCTTACTCTCTATCCTATGGTGTCTCTCACTATATATTTGGTCTTACCATTATCATTAGTAGCTGTACTTACCTGCAATATATAAAATCCTATTCTGTGAAATAACATAGCATAGCAGGGCACTCTGTATTTTACTTTAGTTGAGGTTAGAAATTTTATTGAGCTACTAATATGTGTCCATTATAAAATGGAATCCTTATTTTTTAACTCTTTCCTTTTTTTGGTTTGAAGCTCTGTAGATACTCAAGGCCAGTTAACTCTATTTGCTCATTAAAATCGTTAAACTAAAGTGAGCAATGGAACAGAACTGGGGACACAGATCTTTTCATTGAGAATGATTCCTATAGAACTTGCCTTGAATTGGTAATTTTCAATCATGTTTAACTGCGGAGCTCACAGAATTCTCTATAGGGGTAGAGAATGAATGTCTTATCCACTAGACCTCATAGTACTTCTTTCCCCCCTTCCTTCTCCTGTTCTCAGGCCTGCAGGCCTAGAGATTCTAACATTTCTTGAAATGCAATCTGACAAATTAGTCTACTTCTGTCACATAGTGCCTTTTCCTAGTTTTAGCAGAGGACTCCCATCGTCACACATTTGTGATCCTGATATCATGTAGGGGAGCCAGGGATAGATTTACCCGCCAATCATTTTTTTCCCTGAGGTTGTGCTTTTCATGTTATATAGAATTGGTATTACTTTTTAGAAAATACCATTTGCCTCCCTTTATGGAAGCTATGGCTTTCACCACACACTAATTCTGCTGCATTGCTTGTGTAGTGGACAGCCTCAAATATGGCCCACAGTGATCTCCACTACCTGTTATTCATGCTCCTGTGGGATCTTCTCTTGAATGTGGAAATGTGCGACTTGCTGTAAATGCTAGAATTTGGCAAATGTGTTGGAATTCACTTCCATGAATAGATTAAATAGGATTCTATAGCAGACTCTCTCCTTTGCTAGTTTTTTTTTTTAAGATTTTATTCATTTATTTGACAGAGAGAGAGAGAGAGAGAGAGAAAGAGCACAAGCAGGGGGAGTGGCCAGGGAAAGGGAGAGAGAGAAGCAGGCTCCTTGCAGAGCAGGGAAAGCCCAATATGGGACTCGATCCCAGGACTCTAGGATCATGACCTGAGCTGAAGGTAGTGGCTTAACCAACGAACTGAGCCACCCAGGCACCCCTCCCCCTTGCTAGTTTTGATAAAGCAAGCTGCCATATTGGGAGCTGCTATAGGGAGAGGACCAAGGAAATGAGGGTAACCTGTGGCCAACACCCAGCGTGAATTGAGGCTTTCAGTCCAACAGCCCCCAAAGAACTGAAATTCTACCAACAACCATGTGACTTTGGAAGCAGATGTCTACTTGGTCGAATTTTCAGACGATACCTCAGCACTGGCACTCCTTAAATATTACACCCGAGGTGAGTACCTCCCAAGGCCTTGCAACCTGTTCCTGGCTCTGATGAGCACATGTAGGAGAGGCAGCTGTAGTGCAGCAAAGAGGACACTGATGGGGGTTGTGAGGACATGCTTAAGTCCACTGCTAGGTTGGCCACCCAACCCATCCCATCTACATGAGCATTGGTTTTCTAATTGTAAAAAGAGGGTGCTGGACTATGTGATCTTCCCACTTTGAAAGAATAAACAGATAAAAAAATAAAACAAATCCAAGAATATCTCTTCACCACCAACATATTGCGAGACATTCAAGATGGTTTCTGCCTCCTTTGTCTCTCCTTTCTGCTCCCCAACACCAAAGAAGCTATAGAATCTACAGGGGAGGAGGCTTGAAATAGCAGAGGAGACTCCCCTCTCCCCATTTCAAGTACTTTGATCTCAGGTGGCCATTCGTCTGATTTAGCCATGATAGCCTCAGTACATAACCAAGATGTTATTATTACTAGTACTAACTTTCACTCAAGAGTGCTCCAGTTTGGATTATAAATGTTATAGTTTCTTTACTCAAGCACAAGTCTACCTGATGATAGGGAGGACAAAGCTTTGAATTGGATCAATTTAGGATTTCAAACTGAGTTAGACTGAGTTTTAATAACCTGAAGTTACCAGAAAGTCATTGACTCTTTCCTAGATTTTAATTAAGGGGTGGGAAAAGATGAATGACACAATGTAGTTGAAACCAATAATTAGAAGAAAAAACTTTTCCATGTTTATATCCCACTGGATGGGGCTCATCAAGAAGTTAACTGAATGCTAAAAAGGACCCACCATGTTCTGAGATTATTTTTCTAAATTATCCTATGGTTTCTTTTAGTAATTTTCGGAATTCATTTTGGAATGAATTTAGAATTTTATCAAATGCCTTTGCAGTAGTAACTAAGTAGGTGTTCATATGATTTTTAAAATCTATTAATATGGTGAATAAATTTCTTAATATTGAGCCTTTTTTATATTTCTGGAAAAAATCTCTTGATAAATATATTACAAATGACTTTTTAAAAACATATTTTTTAAAGATTTTATTTATATGAGAGAGGACAGGCAGAGGGGGAGGGACAGAGGGAGAGGGAGAAGCAGACTCCCTGCTGAGCAGAGAGCCTAACGTGGGTCTCAAGCCTAGGACCCTGGGATCATGACCTGAGCCACAGGCAGATGCTTAACCAACTGAGCCACCCAGGTGCCCCACAATTAGATTGTTTTAAAGATGTGTGTGTTTATGTTTGTGTCTCTGTGTGTGTATAAATGGGCTTGCATCAAAAAAACAAATTTGGAAGCTTTCCTTCATGCTGTGAAAAGTTTATACAGTAGAGTGGTTATGTGTGTCTTAGACTTAGTAGAATGCGTGTTTTATTGAGAGGTAACTATAAACTATAATTTCTTCAATGGTAATTAATTTGCCTTGATATCTCTGTTCTGGGATCAATTTTAGCAATTTATAATTCTTTAGAACAGTGATTCTCAAACTTCATTCTTAGTGACTCTTTACATGCTTAAAAGTGTTTGAAGAACCCAAAGAGCTTTTGTTTGTGTGACCCTGTGTCTATTGGTATTTGCTATATTAGAGGCTAAAAATGAGAAGTTTGAAAACATTTGTTAATATTTAAAAATAATAACAAACTTATTCATTGTTAACATATATTGTTAAAAATAGCTATTTTTATTACCTTTATATGTTCACAAATCTCTTTAATGTCTGACTTAATAGAAGAAAGTTCAATTTTCATATCTGCTTCTGGACTCAATCTGTCACAATATGTTGTTGTCATTGAAGTATGTGTAGACATTCTGTGTGAGCACAGATAAGTTGGCAAAGGGAGAGGATTTTAATAACCTGTTCAGATATTTGTGGATATTCTTCTTTGATACACTTACAATGGCTAAGTAGGAGTTTCTTAAGATTAGGTAAAATGAGACACTGAAACCATATAAGTGGCCTTTTTGTACACTCTTATAATAAAATCTATGTGTCTTTCTTGTCCTTTAATGGATCTTTTACCCCTACTCATACATGATTTTATAACATCATGCATTCATCACTTGGGAAATATTGGTTCACAGACTTATGCAGACCTTCTAAAGTTGACATATTCTACTATATAATATTTTAAAAATTATATTTATCATCACTACTCAGTTTGTCAGAAAAGTCCTTTAAGTATTAGGAAGGTTTGAAGTCCAAAAATCCTAATTTTTGCTCGAAATCTCAAATTTTATCATTGGCAATTGGCTGTTAATGGTTCTCCTTCAAGTGACAGGCTCACTTTGTTCATCTCTCCGGAGATGCCTAACAAATACACATGTCTGCATAACCACAGTTTGTTTTTCAAGTTGTTTTTTTTTTCCAGTAAAAATGATGTTTGATGAAAAAAGAGGCTGGCTGAGATTCAGTCTCGCAAGCTTTTCCTCAAAACAGACATCATGCCTCAGTGGGTATAAAAACCACTTTCTGTCAACTTCCAATTTGATCACACAGAATATTAAAAGGAAAGGATCGAGATTTAGTAAGATTTATTGGTATTACCTGCTTTTTTAGCATTCATCTAAAATTGTGTTTTTTTTTTGTTTGTTTGTTTTTTTGCTTTGGGTGAATTAAGCCTAATTCATATATTTTAGAGCCATTTAGAGTATTTTATTTTCTGTGAATAGTCTGTTCATTTCCTGTACTCACATTTTCTATTAGGGTATTGATTTTTATTCAGAGATTTGGTCTGAGTTCTTCTATGCAAATTAGCTCTTCATCTGTGATCTGAGTTGTAGATATTATGTTTCAGCTTGTCAGTTGTCTTCTAATTTTGCTAATAATGGTTTTTACCATGTAGACATTTTATTTTTTGTTGTCAAATTAATTACACTTTTATTCCTTTGGATTTGGGGTCATATTTATCTCTCACAACTTCCTTTTTAAAAATCCCCATGCCTTTTTAATGATGGTTTGAGGTTTCATTGTTTATTTTATTTCTTTGATCCTTCTGAGATTTTTCTGATCTAAGATATTAGGTGAATTTATTATTTTTCCAGATGTACTTAGTTGTTGCACGTAAATAAACTTAGTATTTCTTGATCTCTATTGTAGACATCTTGTATGGAAAATAATTTGTTAACACTCATTTGCTGAACTGTGAATGGTATATAGCAGTGTGCCATGTGCTATGTACTTTTATCTCTATCTTACCAATGTTGAGACTTAGATAGTGGAAATAAAGCCCACTGATGTGCATTTTTTTTTTCATTTTAACAGCTTTGTTAAGGTAAAATTAACATACAACAAACTGCATATGTTTACTGATTTTTTCTTAATTTCAAGAATACTCATTTCCTGGCAATGACAATCCAATAACCATGAACACAACTAATGCCTGTGTTGTGATGTTTAAATACCATTCCCCACTACAATAATCCCTGGCTCATTGGAGGAATGCCTGATTCTGGACATGGCAGGAATTTATAAGATGAACTTGGGACAACAACAAGATTAATGGATTATGTTAAAAGAACAAGGACCAATATGGAGAGGCTTCCATTAAGTCAGATATGTGACCATTTGAGCATCAGAATAATAATGACTAGAGTTGATAGACATGAAATATATAAAGAAAAATAGATGTACAGTGATACCAAAAGAGAGAGAACAAGAAAGTGTGTGTGTGTGTGTGTGTGTGTGTGTGTGTGAGAAAGAGAGAGAGAGAGAGATACAGAGAGAAAGAACAAGACCATATGGGCAGAAAAGAGAAAAATAACTTTAAGAACTCACTGGATGCCTAGTAAGTAACAAAGGTGCTAATGCCTTGTGAAAATTGGAAATTAGGAACAAAAATTAAGCATTTATTTTGACTTTCTTATATATACTGTATTTCCACCAAATAGTTTTCTTTTCTTTTTTTTGAATATAACTTTTTTTTTTTAAATTTATTTGACAGAGAAAGAGAGATCACAAGTAGGCAGAGAGGCAGGCAGAGAGAGGGGGGAAGCAGGCTCCCTGCTGAGCAGAGAGCCTGATGCGGGGCTCGATCCCAGGACCCTGAGATCATGACCCAAGCTTAAGGCAGAGGCTTAACCCACTGAGCCACTCAGGCACCCCCCAAAAGTTCTATTTTCAAACAGAACTTTCAAGTAATAAGTAGGATAGAAATGATAAAAAATTATTTTAATAATTAATAAATCAGGGGCGCCTGGGTGGCTCAGTGGGTTAAAGCCTCTGCCTTCAGCTCAGGTCATGATCCCAGGGTCCTGGGATTGAGCCCCGCATCGGGCTCTCTGCTCCGTGGAGAGCCTGCTTTCTCCTCTCTCTCTGCCTGCCTCTCTACCTACTTGTGATCTCTGTCAAATAAATAAATAAAATCTTTTAAAAAAATAAAAAAATTAACAAATCATTTTACATTAATAATCAACAATTAATAATTATTTAATAGTAATAATTAATTGACAGTTAATTAATCATTAATAAAATCATTTTACAATTCCTAATTTAATAATTGAATCAGGCAGCATATAATGGATGGAACTATTACAGGAGAGAAAGGTCAAGGGGAACTTCACAATGAAGAGATTTACTGAACCTACTTATTCGTCTTAGAATCCCTAAAGGTAGAAAAAGTAATGTACTTCTCCTGGGGTAAGGTACACAGCACCAGAGAGGAAGAATTCCTCCTCAAGAATTTGCACCTGAATTTAGGCAAGGCTCTAAAACTAAACTCCACTTACAAACAATATGAAGGACAGCAGAAAGAGACACCACAAGGAAGCCACAAGGCAAATCTGGTATGTGAGACATTCTATTGAAAAACTGACCTGTTTCTGAAAATACACAAACAAGGAGGATGGGCTCTCTAGATTAAAGAATACCTAAATGCAATTTGTACACCTTATTTAATTCCTGATTCAAATAAAACAATCATAAGACATATTTTTAAGGCAATTAGGAAAACTTGATTATTGACAGATTATTAGATATTAGTAAGGAGTTATTAATTAAAGGTGATAATGGCAACATGGCTATGTAAGAAACATTCATATATTTAGAGGTTCTACTGAAGGATGTAGGCATGGAATGACATGACTTTTGTGTTTGCTTTAAGATACTTCAGCAAAGAAAATGTAGGAAAAAATAACTAAGTGAAGCATATTCAGCAAAGCTGTGGTAATTGTTAAGTCTGAAGATTGATTATATTGGTCCCTCTACTTTTGTATATGTTTGAAAATGTTCATTAAAAAACATTTTGAGATTATTTTAGAAGTTAAAGCAAGTAATGATGAGGACCAAACTAAGATAAAGATAGTGGGACAGCTTTGTGTTCCCAACTCCTAGCAAAATGCCAGGTTTTGAACATAATAGAATTCAGAACTACTTTTAATAAGTAAATACACATTTCTTTGTCTAAACTGCAAGTTATTTTCGGAAAGGTGCTCTGTCTTTATGGTTTTTGTATCTTTCACATATCCTATTCATTTCTTCAACAAATATTAATTGATCACCTACTGTGTGTCAGATACTGTATGAGGGCAGATATTATTGAGGCCACATTTTCTCTCCTGGAGCTTACATTCATTAGATTACATAGTGAAGGAGGATGGATTATTTTTTGAAAGGTAAGCAAATAAAAAGAATGGTTTCATAGAATAATTATTTTTCCTAAAGAAAATAAAAGTTAAATGGTATAGAGTAGGAAGTGACTGGGGAGTAAGCTGTGACTGTTTCTCCTTAAGATAGAACATTCAAGGGTGCCTGGGTGGCTCGGTTGGTTAAGCGACTGTGTTCAGCTCAGGTCATGTTCCCGGAGTCCCAGGATTAAATCCTGCTTCAGGGGGAGGAGTCAAGATGGCGGAGAAGTAGGAGGCTGAGACGACATCGGGTAGCAGGAGATCAGCTAGATAGCTTATCTAACCATTGTGAACACCTACAAATCCAACGGGAAATCGAAGAGAAGAAGAGCAACAATTCTAGAAACAGAAAATTCATCACTTTCTGAAAGGTAGGACCTGCGGAGAAGTGAATCCAAAGCGACGGGAAGACAGACTGTGGGGGGAGGGGCCGGCTCCCGGCAAGCAGCGGAGCAACGGAGCACAAAATCGGGACTTTTAAAAGTCTGCTCCACGGAGGGACATCGCTCCAGAGGCTAAACCGGGGGAAAGCCCAGGTGGGGTCAGCGTAACCCCAGGTCCCGTGGGGTCACAGAAGGACAGGGGGTGTCTGAGTGCCACAGAGCTTGCAGGTATTAGAGCGGGGAAGCCGGCTACAGTGACAAAGCCGAGGAGTGAACTCTCAGCCCAGGGTTACCTTGTGCCGGTTGCAGGCTGGGTAGGCTCAGAGCGCGGCCAGAGGCCACGGAGACGGAAGCAACTGGGCGCTTTTCTCCAAGTGCCAGCAATTGACTGCTTTCCTCCAGGCGCAACTGCAGGCCAGGGAGGCGGGGCGGTTGGGCGCTTTTCTCTGAGGGCGCACTGAGGAGCGGGACCCCAAGCTCTCGGCTCCTCCGGGCTGGAGATTGGGCGGCCGCCATCTTCATTCCTGTCCTCCGGAACTCTACGGAAAGCACTCAGGGAACAAAAGCTCCCGAAAGCAAACCCCAGCGGATTACTTAGCCCGGCCCCTGGCAAGGACGGTGCAATTCCGCCTGCGGCAAAGACACTTGAGAATCACTACAACAGACCCCTCCCCCAGATGATCAACAAGAAACCCAGCCAAGACCAACTTCACTCACCAAGAACAGTGGAATTCTAGAGGAGGAGAAAGCAAATCATATCTGGACAAAATGACAAGGCAGAAAAACTCACCACAAAAAAAAGAGCAAGAGGCAGTACCGAAGGCTGGGGACCTAATCAATACGGACATTGGTAATATGACAGATCTAGAGTTCAGAATGACGATTCTCAAGTTTCTAGCCGGGCTCGAAAAAGGCATAGAAGATATTAGAGAAACCCTCTCTGGAGAGATAAAAGCCCTTTCTGAAGAAATAAAAGAACTAAAATCTAACCAAGTTGAAATCAAAAGAGCTATTAACGAGGTGCAATAAAAAATGGAAGCTCTTACGGTTAGGATAAATGAGGCAGAAGAAAGAATTAGTGACATAGAAGACCAATGACAGAGAATAAAGAAGCTGAGCAAAAGAGAGACAAACAAATACTGGACCATGAGGAGAGAATTCGAGAGATAAGCGACACCATAAGATGACACAACATTAGAATAATTGGGATTCCAGAAGAAGAAGAGAGAGAGAGGGGAGCAGAAGGTATATTGGAGACAATTATTGGAGAGAATTTTCCTAATATGGCAAAGGGAACAAACATCAAAATCCAGGAGATGCTAAGAACGCCCCTCAAAATCAATAAAAATAGGTCCACACCTCGTCACCTGATAGTAAAATTTACAAGTCTTAGCGACAAAGAGAAAATCCTGAAAGGAGCCCGGGAAAAGAAGTCTGTAACATACAAGGGTAAAAACATTAGACTGGCAGTGGACCTATCCACAGAGACCTGGCAGGCCAGAAAGAACTGGCATGATATATTCAGAGCACTAAACGAGAAAAACATGCAGCCAAGGATACTATATCCGGCTAGGCTATCATTAAAAATAGAAGGAGAGATAAAGAGCTTCCAGGACAAACAAAAGCTGAAAGAATTTGCAAACACCAAACCAGCTCTATAGGAAATATGGAAAGGGGTCCTCTAAGCAAAGAGAGACCCTAAAAGTAGTAGATCAGAAAGAAACAGAGACAATATACAGTAACAGTCACCTTACAGGCAATACAATGGCAATAAATTCATATCTCTCAATAGTTACCCTGAATGTTAATAGGCTAAATGCCCCAATCAAAAGACACAGGGTATCAGAATGGATAAAAAAACAAAACCCATCAATATGCTGCCTACAAGAAACTCATTTTAGAGCCAAAGACACCTCCAGATTTAAAGTGAGGGGGTGGAAAACAATGTACCATGCTAATGGACATCAGAAGAAAGCTGAGGTGGCAATCCTTATATCAGATCAATTAGATTTTAAGCCAAAGACTATAATACGAGATGAGGAAGGACACTATATCATACTCAAAGGGTCTGTCCAACAAGAAGACCTAACAATCTTAAATATCTATGCCCCTAACATGGGAGCAGACAACTATATAAACCAATTAATAACAAAATAAAAGAAATACATCGACAGTAATACAGTAATAGCAGGGGACTTTAACACTCCCCTCACTGAAATGGACAGATCATCTAAGCAAAAGATCAACAAGGAAATAAAGGCCTTAAATGACACACTGGACCAGATGGACATCACAGATATATTCAGAACATTCCATCCCAAAGCAACAGAATATACATTCTTCTCTAGTGCACATGGAACATTCTCCAGAAGAGACCACATTGTGGGTCATAAATCAGGTCTCAACCGGTATCAAAAGATTGGGATCATTCCCTGCATATTTTCAGACCACAATGCTCTGAAGCTAGAACTCAATCACAAGAGGAAATTTGGAAAGAACCAAAATACATGGAGACTACACAGCATCCTTCTAAAAAATGAATGGGTCAACCAGGAAATTAAAGAATAATTGAAAAAATTCATGGAAACAAAAGATAATGAATACACAACAGTTCAAAATCTGTGGGACACAACAAAGGCAGTCCTGAGAGGAAAATATATAGCGGTACAAGCCTTTCTCAAGAAATAAGAAAGGTTTCAAATACACAACCTAACCCTACACCTAAAGGAGCTGGAGAAAGAACAACAAAGCCTAAACCCAGCAGGAGAAGAGATATCATAAAGATCAGAGCAGAAATCAATGAAATAGAAACTAAAAAAACAATAGAACAAATCAACGAAACTAGGAGCTGGTTCTTTGAAAGAATTAATAAGATTGACAAACCCCTGGCCAGACTTATCAAAAAGAAAAGAGAAAGGACGCAAATAAATAAAATCATGAATGAAAGAGGAGAGATCACAACCAACACCAAAGAAATACAAACAATTATAAGAACATACTACGAGCGACTCTATGCCAACAAATTTGACAATCTGGAAGAAATAGATACATTTCTAGAGATGTATAAACTACCACAACTGAACCAGGAAGAAATAGAAAACCTGAACAGACCCATAACCAGTAAGGAGATTGAAACAGTCATCAAAAATCTCCAAACAAACAAAAGTCCAGGACCAGACGGCTTCCCAGGGGAATTCTACCAAACATTTAAAGAAGAATTAATTCCTGTTCTCCTGAAACTGTTCCAAAAAATAGAAATGAAAGGAAAACTTCCAAACTCATTTTATGAGGCCAGCATCACCTTGATCCCCAAACCAGACAAGGATCCCATCAAAAAAGAGAATTACAGACCAATATCCTTGAACACAGATGCGAAAATTCTCACCAAAATACTGGCCAATAGGATCCAACAGTACATTAAAAGGATTATTCACCACGACCAAGTGGGATTTATTCCAGGGCTGCAAGGTTGGTTCAACATCCACAAATCAATCAATGTGATACAATACATTAATAAAAGAAAGAGTAGGACCCATATGATACTCTCAATAGATGCTGAAAAAGCATTTGACAAAGTGCAGCATCCCTTCCTGATTAAAACTCTTCAAAGTGTAGGGATAGAGGGCACATACCTCAATATTATCAAAGCCATCTATGAAAAACCCACTGCAAATATCATTCTCAATGGAGAAAAACTGAAGGCTTTTCCGCTAAGGTCAGGAACATGGCAAGGATGTCCGTTATCACCACTGCTGTTCAACATAGTACTAGAAGTCCTAGCCTCAGCAATCAGACAACAAAAAGAAATTAAAGGCATCCAAATCGGCAAAGAAGAAGTCAAACTATCACTCTTTGCAGATGATATGATACTATATGTGGAAAACCCAAAAGTCTCCACTCCAAAACTGCTAGAACTTGTACAGGAATTCAGTAAAGTGTCAGGATATAAAGTCAATGCACAGAAATCAGTTGCATTTCTTTACACTAACAACAAGACAGAAGAAACAGAAATTGAGGAGTCAGTCCCATTTACAATCGCACCCAAAACCATAAGATACCTAGGAATAAATCTAACCAAAGAGGGAAAGAATCTGTACTCAGAAAACTATAAAGTACTCATGAAAGAAATTGAGGAAGACACAAAGAAATGGAAAAATATTCCATGCTCATGGATTGGAAGAACAAATATTGTGAAAATGTTTATTCTACCTAAAGCAATCTACAAATTTAATGCAATCCCTATCAAAATCCCATCCACTTTTTTAAAAGAAATAGAACAAATAATCCTAAAATTTATATGGAACCAGAAAAGACCTCGAATAGCCAAAGGAATATTGAAAAAGAAAGCCAAAGTCGGTGGCATCACAATTCCAGACTTCAAGCTCTATTACAAAGCTGTCATCATCAAGACAGTATGGTACTGGCACAAAAACAGACATATAGACCAAAGGAACAGAATAGAGAGCCCAGAAATAGACCCTCAACTCTATGGTCAACTAATCTTCGACAAAGTGGGAAGGAATGTCCAATGGAAAAAAGACAGCCTCTTCAACAAATGGTGCTGGGAAAATTGGACAGCCACATGCAGAAAAATGAAATTGGACTATTTCCTTACACCACACATGAAAATAGACTCCAAATGGATGAAGGACCTCAATGTGAGAAAGGAATCCATCAAAATCCTTGAGGAGAATGCAGGCAGCAACCTCTTTGACCTCAACCGCAGCAACTTCTTCCTAGGAACATCGCCAAAGGCAACAGAAGCAAGGGCAAAAATGAACTATTGGGATTTCATCAAGGTCAAAAGCTTTTGCTCAGCAAAGGAAACAGTTAACAAAACCAAATGACAACTGACAGAATGGGAGAAGATATTTGCAAACGACGTATCAGATAAAGGGCTAGTGTCCAAAATCTATAAAGAGCTTAGCAAACTCAACACCAAAAGAACAAATAATCCAATCAAGAAATGGGCAGAGTACATGAACAGACATTTCTGCAAAGAAGACATCCAGATGGCCAACAGACACATGAAAAAATGCTCCACATCACTAGGCATCAGGGAAATACAATCAAAACCACAATGTGATACCACCTCACACCAGTCAGAATGGCTAAAATTAACAAGTCAAGAAATGACAGATGCTGGCGAGGATGCGGAGAGAGGGGAACCCTCCTACACTGTTGGTGGGAATGCAAGCTGGTGCAACCACTCTGGAAAACAGTGTGGAGGTTCCTCAAAAAACTGAAAATAGAGCTACCCTATGACCCAGCAATTGCACTACTGGGTATATATCCTAACGATACAAACGTGGTGCTCCGAAGGGGAACTTGCACCTGAATGTTTATAGCAGTAATGTCCACAATAGCCAAACTATGGAAAGAACCTAGATGTCCATCAACAGATGAATGGATAAAGAAGAGGTGGTATATATACATAATGGAATACTATGCAGCCATCAAAAGAAATGAAATCTTGCCATTTGCGACGACGTGGATGGAACTAGAGGGTATCATGCTTAGCGAAATAAGTCAGTCGGAGAAAGACAACTATCATATGGTCTCTTTGACATGAGGAAGTGGAGATGCAATGTAGGGGGTTTGGGGGAAGGTTGGAAAAGAAAAAATGAAAAGATGGGATTGGGAGGGAGACAAACCATAAAAGACTCAATCTCAAAAAATAGACTGAGGGTTGCTGGGGGGAGGGGGGATGGGAGAGGGTGGTGGGGATATGGACATTGGGGAGGGTATGTGCTATGATGAGTGCTGTGAAATGTGTAAACCTGGCGATTCACAGACCTGTACCCCTGAGGATAAAAATACATCATATGTTTATTAAAATAAATTAATTAATTAAAAAAAATCCTGCTTCAGGCTCCCAGCTCCATTGGGAGGCTGCTTCTCCCTCTGACCTTCTAACCTCTCATGCTGTCTCTCATTCTCTCTCTAAAATAAATAAATAAAATTAAAAAAGGATAGAATAATCAAGGTAAGAAGGGGGTTGAGGGAAATTGGAAGGGGAGGTGAACCATGAGAGACTATGGACTCTGAAAAACAACTTGAGGGTTTTGAAGAGGCGGGAGGTGGAAGGTTGGGGGAACCAGGTGGTGGGTATTAGGGAGGGCACGGATTGCATGGAGCACTGGGTGTGGTGCAAAAACAATGAATACTGTTACGCTGAAAAGAAATAAAAAAAAAAAAAGAAAGAAATCAGGCAAAAAAAAATATTCAAGGTAGAAAACTTTTAACCTGAATTCTGAATGATGACAAAGAACTAGCCATTCCTTGAGGCAGGAAGACACTTAGTATATTACAGGACAGAATGAAAGATGGTGTGTCTAGGCATGGTAAATGTGGGAGAAGGGTGAAAAGTGAAGTCCGAGATGTAGTCAAGGCCCAGATCATGTTGGATCTCATAGGCTATGGCAACGGGTTTAGGTTTCATTATGAAGGAATGGGAAGGCAATGCAAATTTTTAAGTAAGGACGTGGTATGATATGATTTAGGTTTTTAAAACCTAAACAAGGCTGCTGCATAGAGAATTGACAATAGGAATGCAAGATATTAGGAAGCTTATATAATTGTCCAGAGAGGAGATATTAGTGGTTTGGACTGGGCCTTAGCAATATAGATGATGAGAAGTCATTGAATTTGAGACATATTTTGAAGTAGACATGACTAGATTGGGTTTGGAAGATGGAGGAAAATAGAATTAGACAACTTCTAGTTCTTGGCTAGCAAATAGGTGCATTTTGGAAACCTTAACTGAGCTAAAGGAGACTTGGAAAGCAGTGGAAAATAATCACTTTGTTTTAATCAAGTTAAGTTTGCATTGTTAATAGAAAATGAAGACATGAAGGAGGCAGTAGGACCTTGCTCTGAACTCAGAAAAGAGATCAAGGCTGGAAATATAAATTGGGGGCCATAAGCTTGGAGATGATCATGGTTCTGGATAAAATCATGTAAGGAGGGTGCAAACAGAAGAGAAGAGGGCTCAGGACAAAGCCCTGGACACTCAGCATTTAGAATTGGACGGAGAAAAAGGAATCTGTGAAGTAGGAGAAAAATAGAATAATGAAGTCAAGAGAAATTAGAGTATTTCAAAAAGCAGTGCTCAAACTGTGTTAATGTTGCTTGGAGATCAAGTAGGAATGGAGAGAGAATCCAAAAATCAATCAATGTATTTATTACATTATATCACTAGAATAAAGGACAAAAACCACATGATCATTTCAACGGGAATGGAAGAAAAATATGACAATGTTCAACATACCTTTTTTTTTTTTCAAAGATTTTATTTATTTATTTGACAGAGACACAGTGAGAGAGGGAACACAAGGAGTGGAAGCAGGAGAGGGAGAAGCAGGCTTCCTGCTGAGCAGGGAGTGCGATGCTGGGACTATGTTCCCAGGACCCTGGGAACATAACCTAAGCCATGGGCAGAGGCTTAAGGACTGAGGCGCCCAGGCACCCAAAGTTCAACATACCTTAATGATAAAAACACTCAACAAACTAGGACTAGAATGTAACTTACTCAACATAATAAAGGACCTCTATGGAAAACCCACAACCAACATCCAACCTAATGGTGAAAGACAAACAGGATTGCAGGATACAAAATTAATATAAGAAAATCAACTGTATTTCTAAAGTGAAGCAATAAATAATCCAAAAATTAAAGTTAAAAAAGATTCCATTTCTAATCGTATGAAAAAGGATAAAATACTTCGGAATAAATTTAACAAAAGAAGTCAGAAACTTATAATCTGAAAATTATAAAACATTGTTGAAGGATACTAAGGAAGGCCTAAGTAAGTGTAAATACATCCAGTGTTCATGAGTATCAGGACATCAATACTTCTCAAATCAGTATATAAAATCAATGTAATTCCTATTAAAATTCCAGTTGGCTTCTTTGCAGAAATTGTCAGGGTGATCCTGCCACTCCCATGAAAATTTGAAAACAATCTTCAAAAAGCAAAACAAAGTTGGGGGACTCGCACTTCTTGATTTAAAAACTTGCTACAAAGCTATAGTAATCAAGACTGGCATAAGGACTGACATATAACCCAGTGGAATAGAATTGAGGATCTGGGAATAAGCTCTCACTTTATAGAAAGTTGATTTTTGAAACAGAAATTAGAATATGATTAATAAGGGCTGGGAAAGGAGGAAAAGAGGACTTTCAATTCAATGGGGAGAAGGAATAGTCTTTTCACAAATGGTGTGGGGACAGCTGGGTACTCATACACAAAAGAATGAAATTGGATCCCTACTCATACCATGTACAAAAATTAATTCAAAATGTATCTAAGGCCAAAATGTAAGAGATTAAACTTTAAAACTCTTAGAAGAAAACATAAATGTTTGTGACCCTGGATTTGACAATGGTTTCAGAGATATGACAGCAAAAGCACATTCAACGAGAGAAAAAAAGATGAATTACACTTCATCAAAATTAAACACTCTTGCACATCAGAGGACACTATGAGAAAGTGAAAAGATAACCTAATGTAATGTGAGAAAATATTTGCAAATCATAAATCTAATAAGGGAGGTATATGTAGAATGTATAAAGAAATCTTATAATTCAATAATACAAGACAAATAACCCAATTGAAATATGAATAGAAACTTCTTAAAGATATACAAATGGCCAATAAAAATATAAAAAGATGCTCAACATAATTAGCCATCAATGAAATGACATAAGAATTAAGAAGACAATTGGTAACAAGTATTAGTGAAGATGTGGAGAAATCGGGAGCCCTCTTACACTGCTGGTGGGAATGTGAAATGGCTCAGCTACTTTGGAGGACAGTGTGTTAGTTCCTCAAAAGGTTATTTACTATCCGACTTAGCAATTACACTCCTAGATCTATGCCCTAAATAAATGAAAACATATCCATGCAAAAACTTGCATGTGAATGTCCATAGCAGGATTATTCATAAGAGCCAATTAGTGGAAACAACTGATGAACAGATACATAAAATGGTGTGTGTGTCTATAATGTTATTTTAATATAATATAGAATAGTATATGTATAATATATATAATGTTATTTGGCAATGAAATGAAATTAAGTACTGTTACATATTACAAAAGAATTTACCTTGAAAACATGAGGCCAAGTGAAAGAACCCAGTCAAAAAGACCACATTGTATATGATTCCACTTACATGAAATGTTAAGACTAAGCAAGTTTGTAGAGATAGAAAGTAGATTAGTGTTCCTCTGAGGGCTGAGAGGGGAAGAAAAGTGGAGTGACTGCTAATGGGTATGGGGATGTTGAAAATACTCTCGCATCGTTTATGATGATGTTTGTGAATATACTCAAAACCATTTAATTATGTACTTTAAATAGGTGAATTGTATATGTGAATTATATCTTTTTTTAAAAAAGATTTTATTTATTTATTTGACAGAGAGAGAGAGAGATCACAATTAGGCAGAGAGGTAGGCAGAGAGAGAGGGGGAAGCAGGCTCCCCACTGAGCAGAGAGCCCAATGCGGGGTTCGATCCCAGGATCCTGAGATCATGACCTGAGCCGAAGGCAAAGGCTTAACCCACTGAGCCACCCAGGTGCCCCTATGTGAATTATATCTTAACAAGGCTGGTTTTAAAAAACAAGATAGAAAATGGACCATTGATTTCTCAAAGTGGAAGCAGTGGCATGACCTTGATAACAAGATATTTCAAGACAGTATTACTGAGGTTTGAAGTGGGGACAGCTCTTTGAAAAACTTTTACTTTAAATGGAAGCATGTGGGTACATAAACCATTTATTTCATTTTATTACATTTTTTGACTTCTTAATCTTTTGTGATAAAAACATAAAATTTACCATTTAAAGCATTAAGTGTACAGTTCAGTAGTGTTACATGTATTCACATTGTTAGGAAAGGATCTCCAGAACTTTTTCATCTTGAAAATTTGAAATTCTGTAATTATTAACAAGTCCTTTTAAGTTTGATGTAGTCTCATTTGTCCATTTTTACTCTTGTTGCCTGTGCCTTGGTGTCATATCCAAGAAACCATTGCCAAGTCCAATGTCATGAAGCTTTTCTCCTCCTTGTTTTATAGTTCTAGGTCTTATGTTTATGTCCTTAATCCATTTTGAGTTAATATTTGCGTAAGAGTAAGGTAAGAGTCTAATTTCATTCTTTTGCATATCCAGTTTGCTCAGAACCATTTGTTGAAGAGATTGTTCTTGTCTCATTGAGTGGTCTTGGCACTCTTGTCAAAGATCATTTGACCATATATGTGAGGGTTAATTTCTGGGCTATTTTATTCTATTGGTCTATTTGTCGATCTATGCCATTAGCACGATGTGGATTACTGTGGCTTTGTAAGACATTTTGAATCAGAAAGTTGTGAGGCCCTCAACTTTGTTCTGCTTTAATCAAAATTGTTTGGGTTATTTGGGGTCCCTTGAAATTCGATATGAATGTTAGAATGAATTTTTCTCTTTCTGAAAATTGTCATTGGGATTTTGATAGGGATTGTGTTGAATCTGTAGATTGCTTTGGGTAGTATGGACAGTCTTAAAAATATTAAAGTCTTCCAATTAATGAACATAAGATGTCTTTCCATTTATTTATTCCTTAACTTCTTTCAGCACTATTTTGTCATTTTCAGTGTACAAACCTTTCACCTCCTTGGTTAGATTTATTCCTATTTTCTTTTTGATACCATTGTAAATTGGAATTGTTTTCTTAATTTCCTTTCCATATTGTTCATTGTTAATATATACACATGCAAGTGATTTTGGTGGCCATTTATTTTTAAGTAAGTATTTCATTATAAAGAATTTTGAAATTGGAAAATAAGAAAAGCTTTTAAAAAATAAAAAAAGAGACAGCCACAGTTCCCCAGACATCCAGTCCCAAACAAAAACTTCATTCTTTTTCTACATGTTTTGATAATGATTTGTTTATTTAAAAAGTGATAAAAAACTGATAATTTTGTATCCCGTGCCATTCACTTACAGTGTAGTATAGCAATTTTTATGTTGCTATAATCACTGTAACATTTTTAAATCAACTATTGTATTGTAATTTATTTAACCATTTTGGACATTTACCTTGTTTCAAATTTTGCTCAAAATAAATGGCTCTTAGTGAACATTTTATTAATTAAAATACTTATTTTGTAGCATTTCGTATGATGGAGTTCCAGAAGCATTATTAGTGAGTCAGCGAATGGCAAGGGCTTGCCAAAAAATTTCAGTGATCTCTACTGTCACCAGCAACGTATAGAAGATTCTGTTTTATTGCAACTTCATTAGCATTAAAAATATCATGCATTGTCTATTTTTAATACACCCTATTTCCCCTTTGCATTTCTTTAAGGACTTGTGAGATTAACATTTTCCTATATTTCGTATTTGTCTCCTAAATGTAAATCGACTTTTCAAGATTTGTACATTTCTCTATTAGAACATGGTGATATTTCATTTTTATTTTTATGTGTTTGTTATAGAAAAAGTATTAACCGTTGTCAGTCACATTTTGACCAAATATTTTTTTCAGCTCATTGTTTGCATTTTATTTATTTTATTTTACTATCCAGAAGTTATCATTTTTATGTAATTAAATGTGGCAATCTCTCTAGTTTTTACACTTGCTTGTAGAAAAGTTTAGAGATTGTTTCCTCCTTCGAATATATATTAACAATTCAGTTCTGTCTTCCTCCAGTCTTACAGATGCTCTCCAATCCATCTGGAAGTGATTTTGGTGTGTGGTATGTAAAGTATTTATTTAAAAAAATATATATTTTTAGGGGCGCCTGGGTGGCTCAGTTGGTTAAGCAACTGCCTTCGACTTGGGTGATGATCCCAAAGTCCAGGGATCAAGTCCTGCGTCAGGCACCCAGCTCCACGGGGCGTCAGCTTCTCCCTCTGACCTTCCGCCCTCTCATGTTCTCTCTGTGTCTCTCTCTCAAATAAATAAATAAAATCTTTAAAATATCTCTATCTATATACATATATACATATATATATGTGTGTGTGTGTATATATGTGTGTGTGTGTGTGTGTGTGTGTATATATATATATATATATATATATATATATATATATACACATATACTTTTAATAAAGCTATTGGCGGTAGGCTAAAAGCTCCTTGAAAACAGAAAGCATGATTTACTCACTCTTTGGTTTCCTCCACTTTGCGAGAGAGAAGACTCACTAAACACAGCCTCTTTCCTCTGGCTGCAGCAGTCACGCTACAGTCAGGAAAGATGGGTTCCCTCCTCCTTCCCTCTGCCCAGAGACGCCAACTGCTTGTCTCCTTGGCTGGTGTCATGACAGCTCCCCAGGGGCTGCTGCCTCTGTCCTCTTTTGCAAACGTCTACCTTCGCAGAATCAGGGAAAAGGTTACCCCAGCTGTTAGCCAGCAGCGCCCCCTAGCGCCTATTTTTATTTTAATTGTTCTGATTTCAATTGTTCATAGAACCGTCCACCCTCCCCACTGGTAATTTTTCCTGAAGACACCTCAAAAGATCTTCTTCTCGATCCCTAAGGTAGCCTAACCTACTTGTCCTGATATTGTTTGCAGAATAGATTTCTTTTCCATTTGGACAAACTCCTCCTCAGCTAAGGAGATACCATTATTTCCTGGTTGTCTTTTTATCTTTTTGATAGGGTGAGGTGGAGGGATTGTGGGTGGGGACCAGTTACCGGCCCTAACTTCTTAGAGATCTCTTCAATGAAGACTTTGAGGCTTTGTACCAACAAAATCCCAGTCTGGCCCTTCCCTTGCCTTCACCGATGCCTGCAGTTGTGAGTTCCAACTACAGATCTGACTCTGGGATCCCATTAAAGAGTTAAAAAAAAAAAAAAAAAAACCCAAAACCAACTCTTTAAAATTGAATTTTTGTTGCCTAAGGAGGAATCCGTAAAATAAGGAGGTGGTGAGGATACAAATAAATGAAATCTACAAGTAGTCCTCAAATCTAATTAAAGCCAATGCTGGATAACAGACCTGTTAGGAAAAAACAAAACAAAACAAAACATAGAATGTATTTCCATCATTTTCTCTCTTACACCCTAGTCAGGGTGCTAAGGAATGACAGAATGGCCAAAATACAGACAGCAAGAAATCCAGAAGACAGATCCTGAACATCCACGAATTACACACTCAAGCCTGAATTCATCAGTCGACTCTATCACAGAAACATAATTGCCCTTGTGATGGGTAATTCTCGCTCAAATTAATAGCAGGAATTTCTGAAATAATTACGGAACAATAAATTCAGTAGACAATTAATGAGTTATCTGATCTACTTATAGTAGACTGGCATGATCCTGTCATGAGATTCATTTGAGAAATAGGAGAGAAAACAGGTTATTTTCTTGTCTTTTTTTCCCCAGTGGTTTATTCTTCAGATTGTGGCAGCATCACAATTTCTTAAGGACTTCAGTAAAGATTACTCAATGTTTGACAAATGTTTGGTCAGACTGACTGTACAGTGTGTTCTAATATGATTCACTATTCCTGAAAGGGGGGAAATCTACTTCCAGTTCTGAAGCCAGGGAAATTCTGTAACTTGACTCCGCTGTAAGGGGACTTGCTTCTGGCATTGGCTGCCATTATACTGTCAAGTTTTTCTCTCCTTTCCCTTTAAATTTCTTCTGGCTGTACTCTATTATTCCATAGACCTTTAGGTTTTCCCTCTTTGTAATTTGATGCCCTATTCAGCAGTGTTCAGGAAGCTGTCTTGCTTTACTTTAGTCTGCTGCTTCTGCTTTCCTTAGCTGAATGGGTGGCTTGTTCCTTCTTTTAGGTTTTTTCCCTTTTGAGGGAGCCTGTACTATTTCATCATGCTATTATAAGGAAAGTATGGATTTCACATAGTAAGTTGACTCACGTGTATCAAAGTAATCAAGGAGAGTATTTAGCTTACTTTTTGTTTCTTAAAATTCAGTTTATAGGAAAAGCATGGTAAAATATTTCCCTATCATCCACCTTTTCCTGAGACACACTCACAGACTTATTTTCTTTTTCTTTCTCAAATTCAGTTTTACTTTTCATCAGTTATACATGAACATCAGTTAAAGAGTCAAACAGTTGCACTAGAATTACTGCGAAAATTTTTTTAAAAGGCCTCTAGGATGCCACACCAACTCTTGGAGTCTTGCAACCATTTTCGACTCCCTTTTGCTGTTGATTTTGGTATCTGTGTCTGTGCCTGGAAGTAGTGTAATTATGTGGACATTTCTTGATTTTTTTTTCCCCTTAGTTTAAGGAAATACCTATTGACTTCTGTCTTCAGAAGATCAGGATTTAATGTTTTCCCCAATTCCCCTCCACTGGCCCTTCCTTTATTGTCTTAACTTTGGTTAGATCAACATACAGTGTTGCATTATTATAGCTACATAAGGCTATTCTGAATCGAACCATTTGTTATGCTGTATTTGCTTTTCTTGTATTGCCCAACTACCTGTGTTGGTTAATAAATTTTTTATTTCATTTGCTTTGTTTTCTCCATACTCATCTGTTACCCCCAAACTCTCCTCAAACTGTGGAACTGTTCTCTCAGATATTCATTAGCTTCATCTTCTTGAGTCTTCGGATCTGCTCTAATCTGCATCACTGCATCACAAGACAGCTTGTGATCTGCAGTCACCACCATCTTTGGAGATTCCCTTTGTCTATTGGACTGTAACTATTTCTTGGATCCCATGTTTTCTTTTTTGGTTTATACTTGTGCTTTGGTGGAATACCTCCTTGAGTAGTTTCCTGAGAAAGGGTACACAGGAGTAAATTTTTGAGGTCTTGCTTGCCTGGGAAGGATTTCAGTCGGATGCACAGTCACTCGATATTTTGGCTGGGTATAGATTTCCAAGTTGGAAATGGTTTTCCATCAGAAGTTTGGAGGTGGCAGCCTCTGTTATCTTTTAGGATCCTTATCTTTTGTATGTGATTTTTGTGGGGGGGAGGAACTTTTAGGACTTTCTCATTGCCCTTACTGTTCTAAAATTCTATGGTAATATGCCTTTGTGTAGTTTGTTTTCACTTGTATTGGCAGTCAATCCTGCATCTTTTCAGTCTGGAAACTTTTGTTTCCTAAATTGTGTGTTGATAATCTTCTCCTGTTTTCCATATTTTCTCTTCTTGGGATGTCTATTATTTGGATGTTGGACTTTCCAGGCTGACCCTCCATTGTCTTGTCTTCTATTTTCAATCTGTTTTTCTGTATTTTCTGAAAGATTTACTTATCTTTGTGTACCAGTTTTTCTAGTGAATTTTTCATTTATGTTAACATAGCTTTAACTTCCAAGAGCTCTTTACTATTTTCCAGGTTTGTTTTTTTTTAATAAAACCCTATTTTTAAAAAATGTTGCTAATAGCTACTTTTATATATATATTTTTGAGGATAGGTAAGGTTTTTTGATCTTACTCTTTTATATTCAAGACTCTCTTTAAAAATAAGCTGAGCTTAAAAAAAAAAAAAAAGCTGAACTATCTGCTCCTATTTAATAGTAGGGCACCAAAAAGCTGCCTGGTAACTCTGTACATGTGGATGGACCATTAAGAATGAAAGCCTCACCATAGGTTATTCTGGCTGTCTTACTGGGGAACCACCACTGTTGGATTATTCGTATTTCCTAGACTACTCATATTTCTTTGCCTACGGAGTATTAGCTCAGTTGCCAGATTCTGTGAACTTAAACAACCAGTGCTAAGACCTTTGGGCGTTCTATGCTACAACTCAGGTTGTATCTCAGTTTCCTCTACTATTGGCTCAGGATTAAGCTTTCTGGGGGTATACTGAACTTTCCAGCTTCCAAGATTTTGTTTCTGTAATTTGTTCTCTCATTCTCTTTGCCCTTATGAATTCATTCTTTAAAAAATTCATCGGCTGTCAATACGTTGCTCTAGGAAGGAGAAGAGAGAGATAAATGAGTATGTTTTGCCCTTTATCATTCATTGGAAGTTCCAAAATTTCCAGGATGGTCAGGCAGTTTTAAATTTTGGAAATGTGTTTAATATACCAATAATGAAGTCAGTATCCACAAAAATCTTAATTTAAATATAGTATTGCATGACCTCTTCAGCTGGAACATAATATCAAATCCTGGGTCTGTCTTTGTGCCTGGGTTTTCTCATGCAGTGCCTGCCAGGGTATTTTGGATGGTGAAATATAGCCTTGCTGAATATGTGAATACATGGGTAAGAATGATTTTTATGAGCAGACTTATGTGAAGGAAAGGAATAAGTACAGACTATAACCATTTTCTTTTCTTTTTTTCAACCTTGGGCACCATATACTTCTAGATGTCTTTTCTGTTTCCTTTTAAAAATTATCCTCAAGTGCACTGTTCTACTATTTGTACAAAGTAATGCCTTAAAAAGTAATTTTCTTGGTTGATTTCTGTGAATTAGATAAAACAAATTGTTGAAACATTTGAGATAATGACACGAAGAGTAGGGTATTTCCTGCCCCTACCGCCATCCCAGGTGCTGGAGTGAAATGGTTAAGGACATGGGTTCTGGCCCTGTCTTTTAGCTGTATGACCCTAGATAAGTTCTTAATCTCTCTGTGTCTGTCTCCTCAATATTTAACAAGAAAACAGCAGTAAATATAGGAAATAATAATAGTAAATATGTTAAGAGTAGTTGTGAGGATTTAATTTGATATCTATGTCAAGCACTTTACAGTTCCTGATACATAATGCTCTCAATAGAGTTTAGCTCTGATGTTGTAAAGTAAAGATAGTAATTATAAGAGTGGTGGGTGCTGTGGAGATGCAGAGTGTGATGGAAATGTTTATCAGAGGATGTAACTTCACCTGGGTGAGCTTTAGTCTTTTTCCTTCAGAGGCCGTGGCCCTGGAAGCTGCTCTCCGCTTTGAATCTGAGAAAGGTCAGAAAGAAATGAATTTCTTGGCACACTTAAAAGCATGTTTACCATGATTTCATTGGCTCAAGGGAAGCTAGATGAAGGGAGCAATTAGGTGAGAGGATTCAAGGTGGTTTAAGGCAAACTTGTACAGATTGACGTTTGACTTTATTTTTAAACATTGTTACTATTAAGTGGTACTATTTTTGAATAGGCGATGCGTTCATATGGTTCAAATATTAAATGAATAGAATGGATATGCAGCAAAAACTCTCATTACCATTCTTGCTCCATCCATCTCTTTTCCTACCACAGAGAATAACTTTTATTTTGTTTTTCCTTCTAGAGTTCTTATATAATTACAAAGAAATATGAATATGTATTCTTATTTTCCTTCTTTCTTTCACAAAAGGAAGCATAGCATGTCATATTGCCTTTGTTACTGACTTACACCTTGCTTTGAATTGAAAAATACACTATGCAGATTTCTCAGTAACAGTAAAAGGTTTATTCTTTTTGTTCACAAGCAGAGTGTTTTAGTATATGGATGTATCATAATCTAACCAGTTCTTATTGAAAGGTGCTTGACTTGCTTCTAATCTTTTGCTATTATAAAAATCCTATAATGAATAAGCTTGTTCATATATCTATGAGTATATCAATAGGACACATTTCCAGGAGTAGGATTCCTGGATCATAGGGAAATGATTTTGTAATTTTAATAGATGTAACCAAATTACTTTCCATAGTTTATTGCAGTTTGTACTTCCACTAGCAATAGCTAAGAGGACCTAGTTCCCTATGCCTCACCAACGATATTTGCCAATTTTTTACATTATAGTGATCTATTTTCAATTTCTGTAATGGAAAAATGCTATCTCAGGGTAGCTTTAATTAGGAATTCTCATATGTTTAAGGACTATTCATGTTTCTATTTCTGTGAACTGATTGTTCATCGTTTGTTTTTGTTTTTTTTTTTCCTTATCAAATTCTAAGCACTCCTTTTATGTTAGGGAGATTAGCTCTTTGCTGTGATTTGAAGTACAAATACTTTCCCCCCAGTTTGTTATTTCTCTTTTGACCTTATCTATATTGTTGATTTTTTCCCATGTAGATATGTTCCTTCTTTTTGTAGTTGAGAATACCATCTATTCCTTTCATGATTTTGGAAAGACTTTCTCATTCTAATGTTATAAAGGAATTTACTCACCCCGTCCCCACCACCCCGTAGTTCTCATTAGTTCATTTTTCACTCTTAAATCTTTGACTCATTGAAAATATATCTGTTTGTTGTGAGATCTAGTCCTAATTTTGGTTTCAGTTGGCCACATAGGTGTCCCAACATAATTTCATTGAAAAGTCCATCTTTTCTCCACAGATTTAAGAAACCATCTTTATCGTGTACCAAATTCCCATAGGTGTTTGGACATTCTTTCTGTTTGAATGATCTGTGTATTCATATATTATACCACAATATTTTTATTACTTAGATTTTATACTAGATATTAATGTTTAGTGGGGTTAGTTCTTCCTTATTGCTTATCTATTTCTGAATTTTTCTGGCTCTTTTTTTAATTTTTTATATAAATTTTACAGTCAGCTTATCTGATTTTCAGTTGGAGATAAACACACACATATATTGAAATTTGGAATCATTTTAATATTATAAGTTAATTTAGGAAGAATAGCCACCTTCATAGTAAGTCTTCATTTTGTTGGATGTCTCTTATGTTAAGTGTTTTAAAGTCTTCCCCATAAAGATTTTGCACATTTTTATTAAACTTATACCTACATTTCCCCCTTTATTTTAATTGTTTTATTTTGAAATAATTCTAACTTATAGAAAAATTGCAAGAATGACACAAAAGCCTCCCAAATTCTCTTCAACCAACACTCCCCCAATTGTTAAATTTGATCACATTTACCTTATCATTCTCTTTATTCTGAACCAATTGTTTTTTATTCTGAACCAATTGAGAGTAAGTTACAGACATGGACACCTCATTACCTTTTAGTATTTCAGCAAGTGTTTCCTAAAAACAAGGACACACTCTAACATAACTACAGTATAACCATGGAAATCAAGAAATTGGTATAACACGAGCATCTAATCTAGATTCCATTCAAATTTTGCCAGTTGTCCTAATAATGTCCTTTATGGGACCATGATCCAATTCAAGATTATGTGTTATATTGGATTGTCATGTCCTTCTCAGTCTTTCCTTGATAGTTTTGAACTACACTGGCCAATTTGGGTTTGTATGTTGTTCCTTGATTTGAATCAGGTTATGTATCTTTCTCAGGAATATCACAGAAATGGTGCTATGCTTTTTTCTGTGCACATAATGCACAGAAAGGAGGCACATAATGTCAATTTATCTCATTGCTGGTGATATTGATTAAAGTAGCTTATATCTAGTTATATCACTTGTAAAATAGTGTCAGCAGGTCTTCTCCACTGTAAGGGTAATAATAAGTATTTTATACTAATTAGCAATTCTGTTGAAAGGTAGGACTTTACTTTCTCCCTTATTTAGTTAATTATTCATATTAGTATGAATTCCTATTTCATTCACTATGATTATTTGTTCCTGTTTTCCTTGCTATTGTTTTTTTAATGCTCACATAGCCTTAGGTTTGGCCAGTGGAGACCTGTCCTGTGTCCTTTTGACATGTACCTCTCATTCCTGGAGCACTTTTTTATTGGGGCATAAGATATTCTAGGTCCATTTTGTGTTTTCCTGCTCTAGAATCAGTCATTTTTCTAAGAAGCCCTGGATTCCTTCTATTGTGAATAATTAAGAAGTTAGAAACTAAAACTCAGAACTCACAAAATAAGATCTGGTGCTAAAGTCTGCTTCAAAAAATCATTATTTTAGATTCTCTCAAAGGACAGAGCTAGGAAATACATGTATGTGCATATAACACATACACACATTTGTCTATTTCTGTATCTATCTGTATCTCTCTAGCCATCTATCTATATTAACAAGTGAGTTCACACTGATACCTCTTATTTCAATCCAATATAATACAATTTATTACAGACTTCTTCCTTTCTGTACCTATAGCCTCCTTCTCCAACAGTTGTGAAGCATGATTCCCATTATCTTCAATATGTTTACTTCTTCAGCCCCCAGGTATACAACTAATATCCCTCCCATACTGGCCAAATAGCCCATCTTCTGGCCCTAGTATCCCCTAGTATCAGCAGGCCATGGATGTGTCAGAAAGGTTATTTTCTCTTTTTCATTGCTATTGAAAAAGGAATCCTATAAATTCTGGTATTTTTTTGAACTGTTTACGTATTTGAAGTCTGTTGACTCTTGTTAATTGTTTTATTATTGAAATACAGTTGACATACTTCATGGTAATTTTATATAGTGCTACTATACACAGTATTTTCATTGCTCATTAGTTTTTCTGTTAATTCTTTTTATTTCCAGTTACATATCCTGAAAATAGAATCTGTAAACAGAATTAGTTTTCCTTCTGTCTTTACAATTATTAAACCCTAAATTTCCTGCATTTTCCTAATTTCATTGACAAATAGAATGTTAAATAGTAGGATAATAGTATACATAATATAAGTTATTTTTGACTTCTTTTTAAAAAGATTTTATTTATTTATTTGACAGAGAAAGAGGCCGCGCGAGAGAGGGAACAGAAGCGGAGTAGTGGGAGAAGGAGAAGCTGGCTTCCCACTGAGCAGGGGGCCGATTTGAGGCTCAGGCTCAGGACCCCGAGATCATGACCTGCTTAACCAACTGAGCCACCCAGGTACCCCTATTCTTGACTTTAGTGGGAATGCCTCCACCTTAAGACAATGTTGGACTGAAGTGTGTGTGTGTGTTTTATGATTTTTAACTTTTTCTTTTGAAATAAGTTTAGAAATATAGAAAAGTTTCAAGGATAGTACAGACAATTCTTGTATGCCTTTCACCCAGCCTCCCTTAATGTTAACATGTTACATAACCATGATACATTTATAAACACTAAGAAATTGACATTGGTATGTGGAGTGTTTTTAAAAATATTAAGGATTCCTCTTTTTAAAAATTGGAAATGATTATCTAATTTTGTCAAATGTCTTCTCAGTATACTTATTTTTTTCTTTTGACCAATGAATATAATGAATTAATAGATTTTTCAATATTGAGCCATCCTTGCATCTTGGAATAAATCCATGTTTATTTATCATGTATGTTTATCATGTGTATGTGCATGATTTTTAAAATTAACTGTTGTTGGGGTGCCTGGCTCAGTTGGTTAAGAATCTGCCTCTGGATTTCAGCTCAGGTCATGATCTCAGGATTGTGCGCATCAGGCTCTGCCCTGGGCATGGAGCCTGATTAAAATTTTTTTCTCTCCTTTTCCCTCTGCCCCCTCCTCCCAAATAAATAAATAAAAATAAAATTAACTGTTGGATTCTATTTGCTAATGTTTTATTTAGAACCCTTACACTGATAGTTATAAATGAGGTTGGTCTGTAGTTTCTTTTTAAAGCAATCTTTATCAGGCTTCAATGTGTTATTCTCAAAAAGAATTTTGAAGTTTTTCTTCTAATTTAAGTTGCATCAAGATTACCTGGTTTTTAAGGTTTTCTAGAAGTCAGTGGACTTTGGGTCTTATGCCTTGTGGAGTGGGGAGGGGAATGATTGGACAACCTTCTCTATTCTGTAGAAATTGACCTGTTTAGATTTTCTATCTTCACTGGTGTCAGATTTGGTAAATTGTAGTTTTCTAAAATATTGTATATTCTTCTGGGCATTATAATATAACAACTTGAGACTACAAATTTTCTTTGACTTTATTGTTTTCCTTTGGTTCTAATATATGTGTTTTCATTATTGTTGCTCTCTGGAGTTCCTGCAATTTTGACTAGCATTTCTTTGAGATACACAGTTACTTAATAGTATTAAAAATTTCTAGAAAAAGGAGCCTTTTAAATTTTGTTAAAATTTCAATTTTAAGGGCACCTGGGTGGCTCAGTTGGTTAAGTGACTGCCTTCATCTCAGGTAATAATCCCAGAGTCCTGGGATCGAGTCCTGCATTGGGTTCCCTGCTCAGCTGGGGTCTGCTTCTCCCTCTAACCCTCTCATATCCCCTCTCATGCTCTCTCTCTCACTCACTCTCTCTCTCAAAAAAAATTCAATTTTATTTGCCTTTACTATTTTTAGGTTTTGGAATTTGTACTAAATGGTATAGATTAGTTTTCTACAGGTACTTTAAAAGAGCTATCTCTATTTTTTTACGGTCTTGAATGTCAGTGTTACAACAAAATGTATTCTATTAATTCTCAATGTCATCTACATCATACCTTATTTTGTGCCCATCTAATCTGTTAGTCTCCTATGGATAATGTTTCAATTTGTTCTTATACTGCTTGTTATTTCTGGTCTGTGAAAACAAATATTTGGTTCATAGTTATTTGTAACTTTTGTTTCTTTAGTGTGAATTATATTCTTTGACATCGTTCAATATCTTTCTTTGGCTTCAATTCCATTTTCTCTTGTAAAATTGTGGCTCCTATTTTTGGCTTGCATTTAGTTGCTTATTTTTGTCCGTACTTTAAAAAAAGAACTATATCTTACAGGACAAAGATTTTCTTTAATAGGTGAATAAAGCCACTCATATTTATTGGTAATGACAGATGAGTTTGATCTTAACTCTCACATTTTATGTTATTTTGTTTCTATAGTGTATGTTGTTGTCTTGCATTCTGTGCTTGGTTCTTTTGCCTTTTTATTTTGTTTCAGTAGTTCTGATTTTGAGGAAGGGTGTCTTTGAATCTTTGTACAATTATTTAACTGTATATAATTTCCTTAATCCTAAATGATATCTATGAATTTACTTCTATGAATAATAATAACAGCTTATATCCCTTTTCATCTCTCCTCCTCTGCCCCAATTTAAGTCCATAGTATATCTTTAATACTTATCTTTGTACTGTTAAATATGCCTTTACCTCTGACTTGATTTTTCTACTTTAAAAAATTGCCTTTGACTGTTAACTATTACAGGTGAAGCAGCCCACATGGTTACTCTACCTCCCATCAGAGCAGTCTTCCCACAGCTCAAAGACTTCCTTTCTCTGTGACCCCAAAGACCATATTTGTTTCCTTCAAGCATGGCATTTCTGTGGGTTTCTTCAGGCAACCACACCTTTTTCTCTCTCTTAGGCAGCTTCTGTGCCTGTCTTACATTGCCTGGCCCCATCCCCAGACTGACTGTCTCCTGTGTGGAAGGAGCTTTTTTTCTTTTCTTTTCTTTTCTTTCTTTCTTTCTTTTTAATTTTATTTGTTTCTTTGAGACAGAGTAACAGAGGTAGCAAGAGAGAGCACCAGTGGGGAGGAGAGGGAGAAACAGGCTCCTCGGTGAGCAGGGAGCCCGATGTAGAGCTCCATCCCAGGACCCTGTGATCATGATCAGAGCCGAAGGCAGACGCTTAAGGACTGAGCCACCCAGGAGCTCCCAGAAGGGGCTATTTGCTTCCACTTTCTGAGCTCTGTCCTGGCTAGACCCTCCTCAACACTCTCTGTTCCTTCTTTCTGTATCAACTCCTGTAAGCTCTGCTCAGTTTGACCTCAACCTGGTCCTCAAGAGGTTTTTCCTCACCGTTGGCACTTCAGTGTCTATCTGTTCATCAGGACATCTATGTTTGCTAAGACTTTCTGAGATCTGCCACGGACAGGTCCTCCCTCCCCTGAGCTATCCCTCACTGCTCTGTGCACTCTTTTCCTACAGGCTCTGTCCAGTCATCTGGCATCACTGCATACATGTCAGAGTCTGTACACTTTCTCTGTCTTCTCATGTCACCGATTATGGAGTTTACAAGACACCTCCCACTTTGGTATTCAGGAGAAGGGAAGATATTTGAATCTAAGCTGTGGCCACGTTCATTCTGGAAGTGAATCCTGGACCTTAACGCTTTCCGTAGAGGATCCTCATGTAGCTCACTGACAGTCTGTTTATGAGGTAGCATAATTAGAATCTCATTTCAGCACACTTGGTGGAACAAACAGATTTGTTGTAATTTTGTTTGTGAGCCATTGTATCTTAAACTTTCCAACACGAACTACTGTTTTTACAATGAACAGAGGAGGAAATTAGTCATTGGTATATGGGTGGTTTTTTCCCTAAGCTGCACGGACAGAGCTAGCATCACTGAACCAGTATTTTATGTAGTCATGGACAGCTCCCTTTTGCTTCCCTCAAGAACAGTTCCAAACCATGATTTCCATGTAGACCTCCTACTCTCAATCACTCTTAACAGAAAAAATAGAAGTCCACAGATGTGAACCTCCCCAGTGTCTCTTTTTCTTATGTAAAAACTTATCTTCCATGGCAGTTGTCCCATCTTCCAATGCTCACATCTAGGGAGAGAGGCTCTTTCCTTGTGAAGCTATAGCCTCTTTTCCTGGGTATTACTTTTCATTTCTTTTATAACTTTTTAAATTTTATCAGTTATCTTTGTCTCTTCTTGCTTCATTCACAAATAAACTCATTTCCTTCATCCCAAGACAACTAAACCAAACCCCAAATCCAAGAACATGTGTATCTTATTCCTTTTAAAAGTTTCTGCTCCCCCCTTTTTCCTCAACAGCAAGTCCTTGCTGTAACTGTCTGGTCCATTGCAATGGCCTTGGCCTCCACCACTCACAGAAACTACTATTGCTAAATGGAAGTCATAGTGGTCCTAAGAGCAAAATCCAGTCACCTCATTCTTTTAAATCTTAGGTACTGGCAGCCATTGTCTTGCTTTCTAGAATGGGCAGTCTGGTTTTACTTGTCTGATCTCCATCCAAATGTTAAATTTTACTGTTCCTCAGGGTTGTCATTTTTTCCTCACATATCATAAATCTTTGCTTTGTCATCTACTTCTGAGTCCAAATAAGAAAAAGAGACCCAGTTTAGAAGCATATTAGCACAATTTTTCTATTCATGGCATGTACAAGTTCAAAATATCACAAGAAATCATTTAAGATATTATTCCTTTAAAGATAAATGTACCTCGGTTGGTAAATTTTACGTCTGAGGGTCATTACAAACAAGTTTTGGGTGGAGGGGCAGAAAAAAATTAATATTTTCCAAAAAATTTTTACTTGTTTGGTTTGGGAGTAAGTAAACTGTTAATAGTTTACATTTAGGTGGTGGGTTTGGAGCCTATTATTTGAGTTTATAGAACATCTTGGCATTTTACAATTCAGTTCTGTCTTGGACAAGCTGGGTTCATCAATAACAAATCAGAACAAGTGTGATACTAGAGAACTGTTGAAGTAAGCACACTTGCAACGAAAGCAAAGCCTATAACTCTGTGAGGGCATAAGTTTAGTTACTAACAATATTAAGCTGTCTACTAGATTTGTAGCTGTGCTATTTGTCTTAGAAAAAGCATTTAGACCAAAAGGAGTTTTTAATAACTTTATTTTCTAAAAATCCATCCTGCAAATGTTTTTTTTCTACACAGTCACTAATTTAAAAATGAATAGAAATAAAGACAAAGCTTATGTCGATGCAGATTAATAATCAGTCAAATTCAGCCCTTAAAGAGTTAAGGTCAACCAGGAGGAGTTCTGCACTTGGCCGCTGCAAAGCACTGGCCCTCCAGCAGCATTGGATGATCTTCTCGAGTCTCTTCCCAGAGATGGAGTCAGTGAAGACAGCTGCTGACAGAGACGGCCGGAGATTATAGGCCACCACGGCGTAGAGCACGTAGTGCCTCTCCCCTGAGTAAGGGGCTTCCTTGGTCACCATTTGCCAGAGAGTGATGGCAAAGGAATAGATGTCAGCTTTAGGCGTTAGGGTCTCTCCTTTCAGGAGCTCTGGGGCTCGGTGGGTGTAGGTGCCCCCTAGGGGGTAAGGAGGAGTCTGGAAGCACAGTAGATCTTCCAGCTTTTCTGAGCAACCAAAGTCACCAATTTTGCAGACATCCTGCTCACTGATCAGAATGTTAGCCGGCTTCAGGTCCAAGTGTACAATGTTTTGCGAGTGAAGGAAGAACAGACCATTCACAATATCTAGGGAATACTTGAGACACTTTTCTAGATTTAATTGCTCTCCGGCACAGCAGTGAGGCTGCACATCCTCCTCCTCAGGGCAGCTGGCCACACCGTATATGGCTTGGTGTAAGGTGACATTGCCACCAAACTCCATGATTATGGTGCCTAGGCTGTTAAAGCCTGCTGGTGTGTGTGTGCTGGCAGCCACCACCTGCACGATGTTATCATGGTGAAGTCCTGCGACGTTGAGCTCAGCCCAGAAACTGCGTTGGGATGCCAGTCGGTTCTTGGTGCACTTCTTCACTTGCTTTATGGCCACCAGAACACCGTGGTAAGTCGCCTTGTACACGGAGCCAAACCCGCCAGCTCCCAGCCTCTGCAGGAGGCACACCTGTTCCCAGTCGATGGAGCACCAGGCCAGCCGGCGTGGTAGCCGTGGGGCCCTGGGGGGAGTGCCCAGGAAGAGCTTCCCTGCCTTACCTGGGAGCTTCGAAGGGCTGCTGCAGGGCCGCGAGTCCACCGAGGGAGAAAACTCGCTGGGGAGGTAACTGCGCCAGGGAAGAGGGGAGGGCATCGCGCCTTCAAAGTGGACCCCAGAGTGGCTCAGGTAAGTGAAAAAAGAAAAGAAAAGAAAAGGGCCCGCAGAAAAGGGAAGCGTCGCTGACTACTCCTTTGCTCCACCCAGCGTTTTTCTCCTCTTCCTTCATTTTCCTCCATATATGCCACATCTGTGCTGTTACTCAGCAAGGTTTTTATCAGATGAGGGGAAATAATCTGAATGAAGCACAACCCTCCTGTTTAGATGAAAATATTTCCCTTCAACACTTAAAGCGACTTATAAAAACAAACCCTCCACGGAGAAGAGTTTGCCAGATAAACAACACTGAGCTGCCCATAGACTCACCCCCCTTTTCCATTATTTCCTTAATTATAATAAAACTGGCTCCCCCCAGCAAGTGTCATTCCCTGAACATGATCAGTCCTCACACTAAAGAGACCACAGTAGTGCAATGAAATTATTTCGCACTTTGCAGGCTATAATGATTGTCAGTGTTATTCTCCAGCTGCATTAAATCACTTCCAGCAGTTATTGGCAGAAAGAGTTGAAATGCGAACAGCTGACATTTGTTTAACTGATTACAGGGATAATTAGGTGCAACATTTATATATTGATAAAAAATTGTAATCTTAAAGTAATTGATCCAAATACAATCACTGATACAGGTCAAAACATACACCTCCTAAGTTCATCAGGGGAAAGGAAAATTCTCTGACACTCCATTCAGCTTACATAGCAAATTAGCAAGACTTCTTAGCAACCTATCGACTTCCTAACAATCCTGGTCCACGGCAGTTTGGCTCATCCACTAAGCTCACTCGCAAGAGAGAGTCTAGATTGCACAGCAAATGAATTACAGAAGTTTTGAAACGGAGTTGGGGGAGAAAAAAAAAAACAGATTCAGAGCTACACTCTGAGTTACAGATAATAGCAAAGATGAGAGCATCCTAGGAGAGGAAAAATCTGAATCAAAATGGCACAGAATCACCACTGCCTATATATAATGTGGAAAACCAGATGTTCAAATTAAATCAGGGTCTTGCTGTCCAGCATTAAGTTTCCCCTTTCTGATTTTTATAACAACAAACTCCCCAACCTCCCACTCATTTTCATTCCGTATCTTTGGGGGAAAGACCAATAACATTAACCTGTTGATTAAAAAAACATAGAAAGTGTTAGGATCTATGTCTTTAAAAAAATCAAATGGTAAAGTTCTGTTCTGAATTGTACTTAGAGTACATAAGTGATGTTTAACCACATTTTTATGATGATAGGTCTATGCTTCTGAGATATATTAGTTCTAAGAAGATATGTGAATAAACACAAGCCATTTACATAAACCATTAGAAGTCTGTTGAGCCCTAGCATAGGATTTCTAGTCTATACTACCCATCTGCCTTAGTATGTGATATTGTGTATAATATTTAACCTGTTTGAGCATCAGTTTTTTCACTTAAGAAATTAGGATAATAATTATTAAGCTTTTTAAATTTTGGAATAGAAGTTGGGGAGCCCTATATAAATGAATAACTAAAGTCTAAAAAATGTACACTATAAAAATTTTAGTAGAAGGCAGTTGAATCATACTCAAAATATAAAAGGATAGCAGCAAAGAGTAAAATAAGAAATAAGATTATATTCTACAGTAAGTCTATACTGCAAAATTTATTTAGTAGTCATCACATGGCAGTATAATTTAGGTTTCTGAAGCTGTTTTATGGTATTAGGAATGCTGTGAATGAGCATTAGTCAAATAATAGAGTGCCATAACCTTCTTGGCAAAATGATGTGACTTGTTATTATATCATCTTTATTTTTAAGATAAGAGCATAGATCATTCATTTTCCAAAGGCTGATTTTATTCCTTACATAGACTATAAGGTATTAATGAAAATGTGGTACTTTACGTTCACAAGCCCCAAGTTCATTATATCCATCATCTCCAATCCGCTCAAGAGAGTATTTCATTGAATATCCATTTTAAAACAGCTGCTGGGGCCAGAAGGCCTGGGTTTCTTCCTGTCCCTCAGTTTTCTCATCTGCAAGTTGAGGGAAATCTGACTACCTCAGGACTGCTGTCAGGACTGACAGAATTCCAGATACTTAGATCAGGACCTGATAAGTAATACCTAATTATGAATTATTATTTATGATACTCATTTTTAAAAAGTATATATGGGTTCATGCCAGTAAGAAACAGATTTGTTAGTATTGGTTTAAAATGTACCCTGCCAGGGCTGAAGTAACTCATTATAAGCTAAACCAATCTAAAGTTTGACTGTTATTGCAACTTAAATTTTATTTGAGGTTGAAGATATGAGAGCATATTGCCTTACTGTTATATACTAAAAATGCAGAGGGTTAACATTAATTTATCAAATGCAATAATCTTGCCATCCCAAATGAAGGCAAAGAATAACATTTGTTGATAACACGGTAGACACTATCTACCTTAGAAGTGCAAACGAAACAAAGGAGAGAAAGACACTGGGTGCACCCACTGAGGAGCAAAAGGCTCTCAAATTTTTAGAGTAAAGGCTTTACATTTTCTGCTCCGATTGGCAGCATTTCTGTTTCGAGCTGCTTTGGTATCAGGCAAACATCAGCGTACTTATCACCAGCTGTGACAACCGACAGCAGAATTGAAGGCACCCTGAATTCGATTTCAGTCGGAGAGACTGAGGAGCCCCGACTGCGAGACAGATTCTCGCGGCTCGCGTAAGGTTTCCCTTCCTAAAGGGCGTCAGCGCCGGTGGCCAGGCCGGGCGCTCTGGCTCCCGGGCAGCGCCGGCGTCCCGCAGCGCCTCCCCTCCCAGGCCCCGGGCTCGGGAGGGCGCTCTCCCCGCGCGGCTCGCGTGCAGGCCGCGGGGACGACGACGTCAGCGCCTCCCCTGCACGACGTACGGTCCCGAGGCCTCCCTGGCCCTGAAGTCAGTGCGCAGCCCCTCAGGCACGGCAGCGCGGCTGCGTCGGCCACGGCGCTTCCTGGGGTGCCCAGAAGCACGTGGACCAGGCCGTCACGCCCGAGGCGGCTCGCTGCCCGGGGTCAAGTGCGCGCCCCACGGCTGTGTTTCCCTGCCCCTCTGCGTACACCGAATTTCATTTTCATTTCAATTCAGAATCATCACGTAATCTTCTGGAAGGTATTTTTAAAAGGCTGTTAAACTCAAGGTCGTACCGACTACGCACACAGCCCCACTGATGACGACCACGTCGGAACGGCCACGGCCATATCTGCGCATGCGCGCCGAGTGACCACGGCTTCCCAGCGATCTCAGGTTACAATCCAATTTCAGAATACTAAAATGGGAAGGAATAGGCGTTTTGGAGTGGTTGAAGTGTATTGGGATTTACAAGCATGAATTAAGGTCGAAAATTCACTTTTGCTTTTTTTAGAACTAAAAAACTAGTAAGCAAAGACATGCTTTGCAAAAAATAAAGATTATAGAGTCAGACCTGAAAAACTTTTTTTTTAAACTTAAGTGGGATTATACTATTGATATTCCGAAGTTTGAATTTTATGCTTAGCAGTATATTATCATGGACTTGTTTCCGTGTCATTACAGAAGCATAGAGAGCTACCTTGGTTTTTCTAAAATAATATGGTCAGGGGCAGATCCAGGTTTTGTGGGGCTTACAGCTTACAGAAATAGAGGGACCCCTTTTAAGAAAAAGATTTAAAAATTAGATATGGAAGTGAATATTTCTTAGATGAGTAGTTGCAACAAATTACACATTTTGGAAAGCTAACAACATGAGTCATCACAAAATTCAGAGAAATAACAGTTTTATTAATGAATAATATCCAGCACATATATATACTGCATTCCCCTGCATTTGGGGGTGATACCCTTTTTTAAAAAAATTACTTCTTCAGGGGCACCTGGGTGGCTCAGTGGGTTAAGCCTCTGCCTTCGGCTCGGGTCGTGGTCCCGGGGTCCTGGGATCGAGCCCCGCATTGGGCTCTCTGCTCGGCGGGGAGCCTGCTTCCCCTCCTTCTCTCTCTGCCTGCCTCTCTGCCTACTTGTGATCTCTGTCTGCCAAATAAATAAATAAAAATATTTAAAAAAAAAAAAAAAAAAAAAAAAAATTACTTCTTCATATGAAGGAATCTGTCAAAAATTGATTTGAGGTAGAACTTCAATTAATATCAGCACAAGCAATTTTTTTAAGTATTATGGATTTATTTTATGGAAAATTAAATCAATCCAAAATTTGTAAGACTGTAGAGCACTAGGGAGAGGTTGCTTATATTTAATTCTATTCAATATCAGTCAAACAGCACATCCCATAGAATAAGATGAGGTATTTAGTTCTGGTGATGAAGGCAAGTCAAACCAACTGCCACTTCTCTAAAATATTTGGCCGTTATCTTATTTTTGCTGAAATATGTGGGTCTGTACATCATTCCTCTGAAAATTTGGTGTGACCTCCAGATTTTTACTGTTAGTATTTAGTTTTTTGTTAACACAAAGATTAAAGGACTTTCATTTGCACTGGTTCATTGCTTGGTTAGTACCATACTGCGTCTTGGCCAAACTTATATGTGGAGAGAGTTAGTTAATTTTATATTTATGTATATTTCCACTCATATACAAACTTGGGTCAGTAGTAGTATTTATCACCTTATATATTTTTTGTTTGTAAAATTGCTTTCTTAAAACAGTATGAGAATACAAATGAAAATAAAGGAACATATAGGGTTATTTGACTATGATAGCCTTTCATAATTTGGGTCAGTAATAAAAGTTCATGGGCTTTATTAAGTATATGCTAAGCTGTCACTAATTTCTCCCTAATCTATCCTGAGTATTAAATACTTATAAATTTAGTAAACTAAACAATGAATGGGGTGAATCTCAAGTTTTTTAAAAAAATATTATCTATTTATTTATCTGAGAGAGCATGAGCAGTGTGAGGGGCAGAGGGAGAAGCAGACTCCCTGCTGAGCGGGGAGCTGGATGAGGGGCTTGATCACAGGACTCTGAGATCAGGACCCTGAGATCATGACCTGAGTCGAAGGCAGATGCTTAACCATCTGAGCACCCAGGTACCCCCTCAAGTTTTTTTTTTTTTTTCTAATAGTAGTTTGATTACTGTACATGGCCATATCTTAATTTAAAATCACCTATCTAAACAAGTTATTGAATTACACATTTTAAACTGGAGATACAAGCCAGCACTCCAATAGGTCAAATTCTCTTACATGTTACAAGTGTATAAAATCTGAAATACGCACAGGTTCCTGCTTGTCAGACAGTAATGCTATGGATCGCATGGACCAGGTCCTTGGGTGGAAATCTGTACACACTACCTGCTTCTGTCCATTCACAGAGGTTGGTGGCTTTTATCTGGGCCGAGTACTTGGATTTTGTATTTTGACTCTTAAGATACATAAATATATTTTACTTCTGTAATGCTTAACTTCTAACTTCTCTACCTTTTAACTTAATAGGATTTTAAGACCCTTGCAAATGCCTTTCAAACTGGTTTGAAAGATCATTGAGTTTAATGGTATCTTGCAATTTTTCCATATTCTTAAGACCATAAAACACTTATGGATATTTGAAATGGTACCTGATTGAGACTTGGTGAACTTGAATGTCTTTGTCCAACTTACAGTCACAACTTATGGGATCATTCAATTGGCATCCTCCCTTAAGCCAGAAAACACTTTTTAATGTATTTAATATTTAATTTACTGTATTTAATATTTATTAAATTCTATATTTTTCATTGCTAAAGTAAACAAATCAAAATAACATCGTATTTGAATAAAGGATTCAAAAGTAATACAGGCTATTCCTTTCACCACCTTTATTCAGCTTTATGCTAATTTTTCTCCTGTATATCATTATGGATTCATGACTTTTTAGAGATTCAGTGTGATTTAACCAACTGCAACAGTCATTGTCTTTAATTGTTCAAATTGAGGCACCCCTGGGAATTACAACACTTGTGTTCTTTTGACACAATCCCATTGATCTGCATTATTTCTTGTCTGTTAGTACAACAAATTGCCCCAGGCTTATACCCTACCCTACCCCAGACATGGATTCAGCCATTTCTCCAGGGTATCCTAGAAAGATGGGAATAGAAATCATAATAGTGAAGTTAACACATTAGCTTCATTCTCTTGGGCCTTTCTTCCCAGCTCATTTTAGCTGACAGAGTTGGGAAACATTTTTTTTTTTTTTGAAGCCTGGGTTCATATTGATGTTTCTAATTCAGTTCTAACATTAGAGTTCCTAATTAAAACATTTGATTTTATAATATCCTTCCCCTTTCTCTTATACTTAAAATCTTGATTCCAAACAAAATTAATATAATTACTAATGTCTGACAAAACTTTTAAATAAAGTTTAAATTTTTTTTTTTGCAGTTTTTGATATTTCTAATTCAGTTCTAACATTATAGTTCCTAATTAAAACATTTAGATATTAGGGGCACCTAGGTGGCTTAGTTGGTTAAGCGTCTGCCTTTGGCTCAGGTTATGGGGTCCTAGGGTCCTAGTAATCAAGTCCCATGTCAGGTTTTCTGCTTAGCTGGGAGTCTGCTTCTCCCTCTCCCCCTGCTCGTGTACTCGTTCTCTCTTTTTCTCTCTCAAATAAATAAATAAAAAGTCCTTAAAAAAGTAAAACATTTTGGGCGCCTGGGTGGCTCAGTGGGTTAAGCCTCTGCCTTTGGCTCAGGTCATGATCTCAGGGTCCTGGGATCAGGCCCCGCATCGGGCTCTCTGCACAGCAGGGAGTCCGCTTCCCCCTCTCTCTCTGCCTGCCTCTCTGCCTACTTGTGATCTCTCTCTCTGTTACATGAAGAAATAAAAAAATCTTTAAAAAAAAAGTAGAACATTTTGATAATTTCCTTACCCTTTCCCTTATATTTAAAATCTTGATTCTAAACAAAATTAATATATTTACTAATGTTGTCTTACAAAAATATTAAGTAAAGTTTAAGATTTTTTTTTGCAGTTATTTTTATCCTTATACTTAATGCCACTAAGGATGTGCAGCCCAATTATTTTCTGGTAGTCATTCATAATAATTCATTCTGAGCCTTTATAATTGCATGTATCATATATAATATATATCATATATATAACATATATATATGAATAATATATGATTATTATGATTTAATTTGCTTTCAGTTCTGGAAGTTTATCAGCAATTTTCTTTGAAGGTGGTAGTTTTTGGCCAAGACGTTTTCTTCTCCTGTGATATTCAAACCCTGGAGGATGGTAGAAACCTTACGAGATGAGGAGTAAAGGGTGAATCAAGCAAATGAATTTCCCAAATTCTGTATGAAAGTTCCATTTAGCTACTGGCTAAATATTACCAAATGTAATATTATATGCATCCAATTCATATGCACAAGTTCTGGTTGGGCAACTTAATTCTGTCTTCTGTTCACTTTCTGGCAATATTAGAACCTACATGTTTTCATATATCCCATTAATATTTAATTTAGTAAATATGAGATGATATTAAAACCTTTACAATTCATTATTCTTTCTTAGCTTCCTTATAGAAAAGGTAACATTTTTCTACCAATTTATCAAAAGGTAACAATTTTCTACCATTTTTCAACTCAATATCACATTATACATGAACTTTCAATGTATAGAATCCAAATGATTCTCTAATTTAGTTTTATCACAAGCCAGTACCAAAATCTTTGGTCCAGGAAGATTTTAATCTTCTTTTAAAATCTTTCCTTCAGGAAGATTTTAATGGGTACATAGTTTCTTAAAATTCTATATTATTAAGAAATTAGAAAGAACTAAAAAATTCTTTCTTAGAATTTTTAGATTAGAATAATTGGAAATAATTTTAGATTAGAATAATAAGAAATAATATTTCTAATTAGAATATTTAGAAAAATTAGAAATTATTAAGAAATCTATTCAGAGGAACAGATAGCGAGACAGGATTAGCTGTGCAAGAGACTTCTTAGGGGGAACATCTCTGAGGAGAAATGAGGAGGGACCTGGGGGCAGCTGGAGAGCTGTCAGCCCATGATGTGAAGGACAGAAGGGAGAAAAGGAAGGCGGGGTGGGAGAGTTTTAGCCCACAGTGTAGTCCCTGTAGTATAGTCCAAAGAAGGTTCATTGTGATGGATGAGTCCTCAAGTCAAAGTTGTCCATTAGAGGAATCCCGTGTCTCCTGGGAATGGATTGGCTTTTGTGTCCCTGCTGCACAGAGTTACTGGCTGGGAGCAGTGCTGGGAAACATGACTTCATTGAGTACAGACATCATAGTGTATTCTGGAAAAAACACAGCTTAATCTGGGCCCACTGGCCAGTCAGACCTTCTGCATTCAGGGATCTGAGAGACACATTTTCATGGCCACCATAGATAAAATATAAGTTTTAAAGATTTTGTCTGAGAGCCTCTCTATTTGGGTCAAAATTCTGATGTCACATTGTACATAATAGTTATTATTATCCTATTTTTAAATTATAGTATAGAATTCCAGTTTTTAAAAAGCCTTTGGATAAGTTATATTTCTTTTTGAGGTTAAGGCTATGCTTTAAAAAATAGCTGTATTTGCTTAAAACCCATTCTTATTTTAGCTTTATACAAATACATATATACTTATACATGCTCAACCAAAGGAGTAAACACAAAGTTGTATATATAATCAAAGCAACAGAACCCTTAGAAGTTTTCAAGCAGACCACTTGACAATTACAGCACCCCAAGTGCTTTTTGGAAGTGAGGCATTTTTTTTAAATTGGTATAAAAAGAATTGTTTTATGCGTGTGTCTGGATAGATAGGTTGTATATAAAACTATAAGTAGCTCTCTTTTTATTGATTAAAAAATTGCCTTACTTGACTTGTAAAATTTAAGACTTAAACCTATGTCTAGGGGCGCCTGGATGGCTCAGTGGGTTAAAGCCTCTGCCTTTGGCTCAGGTCATGATCCCAGTGTCCTGGGATCGAGCCCCACATCGGGCTCTCTGCTCAGCGGGGACCCTGCTTCCCCCTCTCTGCCTGCCTCTCTGCCTACTTGTGATCTATGTCTGTCAAATAAACAAAAGGAAAATCTTAAAAAAATAAACAACCTATGTCTATATAGTGTATCTTCTTAATGCCTCTAGTTAGACTGAGTTTAAATTTGAAATACAAACAATTCATTTCTCACCTGGCCTTTGGCAGTCTGAACTTAATCTGAGGAGAGATTTATGTCATTTTCGTCTCTTCTCAAGTACTCAAATGTTCTACCTTTAATGGACAAAAAAATATTCTAATTATTTCTAGAGTGTGTCTCCTTGCCAGCTGAGGATTTCATTGCTAATACTTTAAGGCTTAATCTTGCATGAAATTAAAAAGCATTTTATAGTGAAGTTCCTGGCATCCCTGGCTCACATCTTTGGAAACGGAACATCAGGATACTTGTTGGAACTCCACACAGATTTTGGATGATTATGGAGGAAGAGGAACTCATTATTAGAAGGTTTTTAGCTGTCGTTGAGAAGGGAGGCTGGGGTATAGTCTCAGTGGCTTATACTTGGGCAGGCAATGGAAAGAGAACCTTCTGGTGGGGTTCCCCTCAGTTTTTCTCTCAACATCTTTAAAGATGTTTTGGCTGCTTTCTTGGCAACTTGTGTCAGATCCTCATCTCCTCTTCCATACACAACATGAATCAATCTGGTTGGCATGGTGATTACCCTGGTTTTCCTTCAGATGTTTCAAGATATCATAGTCCCAGGATCCATAAAGAAGAAATTGAAATTTGGGGTCATCTCTACTACACCTATTGCAGTTTACAGACCATGTACTGTATGGTCTAGTACTAACTGAGGAAAGCTGGACATGCCTTCCTGACATTTAGACATGGTAGTAGCCATGCTTTGTCATTCTAGCCTAGAGAAGAAAGCAGGACATTAAATCCTTGTATTTGCTGTTACAGTAAAGATACAAAGAGAGAGAGAGAGAGAGTGAATGAGAGAAAGAGAGACAGAGAAAGAGAGAGAGAGAGTATGTGTGTGTGTTTGAGAAACAGAGGCTTGGCAAAAAGATTTAATTTTTGATTCCTACCTGAAACTAGAGGTTGCTGAAACAGAGTTGAGTACTGGAGTCCAAACACGGCAACCCAGGATAACAAAGGACAAGTGAAGAGGGGAAAACAAGGGGCTTATAAACATCAAGTGAATGATTCTGCAGCTTCCTTTGCTGAGCTGAGGTTCCCTGTTGCAACAGATTCTGCAGACCATGACAAATTCTTACAGAGATAAAAGTCATGGTCTCAAACTTTAAAATATATTTTTAAAGATTTTATTTATTGGGATGCCTGAGTGGCTCAGTTGGTTAAGCAGCTGCCTTCGGCTCAGGTCATGATCCCAGCATCTTGGGATCGAGTCCCACATCGGGCTCCTTGCTTGGCAGGGAACCTGCTTCTCCCTCTGCCTCTGCCTGCCACTCTGCCTGTGCGCGCGCACTCTCTCTCTCTCTCTGACAAATAAATAAAAAAAAGATTTTATTTATTTATTTGACAGACAGAGATCACAAGTAGACAGAGCAGCAGGCAGAGAGAGAGGGAGAAGCAGACTCCCTGCTGAGCAGAGAGCCCGGATGCAGGGCTGGATCCCAGGACCCTGGGATCATGACCTGAGCTGAAGGCAGAGGCTTTAACCCACTGAGCCACCCAGGCGCCCCTCAAACTTTAAATTGACTCTGTCATTTAAAACTAATCTGTACACAGAAGGAATAGAAAAGCATACACATATCCATGGTTTAACCTTCTGGTTGTCTTTGAATCTTTAAGTTTTATTTGCTCTTTTAATCATTTTTTATGGAACACATTTAGCAACATCAGCAACCCATTTACCTAGGCAACTTGAGAACATCTCAGAATCTGTGTGTGTGTGCACGCGTACACACACAAGGGTCTCCTGTGAAACAGTGAGGCATGTGGGAAAGGATCCCTATGTCATATGGGAGCTGCAGGTGCTTCTGGGAGGGATGAGTAGAATCTTTGATCCCATGGAGCATGAACTAGGAGACCAATGGACACTTGTGAAATATATATCCCCTTATTCACAGAAACATTTGATTTAGGCTTTGTACTTATTAAATTACTACTGCATAATTTTTAACTATATCTGTAGGCCTGTCAACTGGAGGTTGATTTGGGGTGCATAGATCCCAATTATTATTGACACATTTGAAAAATGTTTAATTTACTAATTACCAGAAAAGAACAGCTTAACAGCTTAGTCTCTTCCACAATTGAGTGTAATCCCTAATGACCCAGCTCTCCTACAGACAATGTTTAATTATGTAACCAGATGTTATTAATAATTTGAGTCCGTATAGGTCCCTGCATGCAGCTGAACCCAAGGAAGGGGGGTGGCTACACAATAATTTGTCCCAGATGACCCCATGGAAGCCATTCTGTATGTGTCATTTTTCCACTGAAAGGAATAGTGTTGAGTTAGCACATTAGTAAGCGCTTTAGTCCAGGTGAAGCAGAATCATGGTTCCAACTTCGAACAACAACAATTACAGTCAGAAAGCAGGGTCAGGAAAGCATATTAGAAGATATGAGATAACTATAAATTTTCATTTCGAATGGCTTTGTGTTTCCAGTGCTCTCAACTTACACTTCTGTACTGTTTGGTTTGTGTTTTGCATTATTAACCTATGGGTTGTCTTCCATGTTTGCATCCTCCCCCCACCCTAATCAATGTATTATCAATGCAATGGGTGATTATAAATTCTTGAATCTAGTTTAGGCCAAAAGTTTAAATCCCATAGCATTGCATTATGGCACAAACTGGGGAGTGTATAAATCAAATTTTTGCTTGTAGGTGTTATAAGGAGGCAGAAGACTACACTAGCTTGATTCATAAAAGCTTATAAAAATTAGGGGGCTTTAAGATGATCTTTCAATATAGAAACAAAATTAGGGATAGCATTGACACAGCAGGAACAGCCTCATTAAGTTTATTGGTAATCCATAGTTAACCATTATGTTAGGGTTCTTAGGTTCCCCCCCCAAATGGTAGAAACCAACTAAAGCAACCTTAAACAAAGAAATTTATTGGAAATATTTTATAGGCTCACAGACTCAGTGGGAGTTTGAAGAACCTCAGAAGTGCATAAGAACCAAGACATTTGTTCAGAACTGGGAAGCATGAACCACTGTAACAGGCTGGATAGAAAAGTATGACCAGGACACAACCACTGGACTGAATGTCCCCCAGCCATTTCTTTAGCCTTATGATGGAGTAGGACAAAGGTCAGTCTGGTTCACTTTTATGTCCTCCTGGTTGTACCAGCATGGGGAAAGAGAGAACATGACCCTTTGGCTTCATTTGTGGGAAGCAAGCAGATGCCTGGACATACTATTTCAACAAGACCATGAAACACTGGGGGAGAAGCAATTTTTCAAAAGGAAGCCAAAGTGTGTTGAGAAGGACTGGATATTTTGTAGCCAAAAGGTGACAAATACACTCTATATTCACCAGGGGATGGATCTCTGGCAAAAACCAAGGTATTAAGGGGGATGTGGAGGTGTGAACTACCAGAGTGCCTCTAATTCCTGCATTCAGCTGTGATGATTTTTCATCCTCAAGAACCCTCATGCTATTTCAGGTTTATAGTTTGAGTGGTGGTAGAGGATTCCAAAGACTCCTGCTTTGCATGTCCTCATAACAGCCCCTTTCAAACGTGCTCTCCACACATTCAAACTTTTCAAGGATAGTTTCCTTCTCTTAGGACCATAATAAATCAATTCTTATGCTACTCTTTTTTTTTTTCTGTGTGTGTGTTTTCATATTTTTCTTTCTCTTTTTTTTCATTTTATTTTATTTTTTCAGTGTTCCAAGATTCATTGTTTATGCAGCACACCCAGTGCTCCATGCAATACGTGCCTTCCTTAATACCCACCACCAGGCTCACCTATCCCTCAACCATCCTCCATTCCAAAACTCTCAGTTTGTTTCTCAGAATCCACAGTCTTTCATGCTTCATCTCCCCCTCTGATTTCCCCCAATTCACTTTTCCTTTCCTTCTCCTAATGCCCTCCATGTTATTCCTTATGCCCCACAAGTAAGTGAAACCATATGATAATTGACTCTCTTCTTGACTTATTTCACTCAGCATATCTCCTTTAGTCCCATCCATGTTGATACAAAAGTTGAGTATTCATCCTTTCTGATGGCTAATATTCCATTGTATATATGGACCATATCTTCTTTATCCATTTGTCTGTTGGAGGGCATCGTGGCTCTTTCCATCTTTCCACAGTTTGGCAATTATGGCCATTGCTACTATGAACATTGGGGTACATACGGCCCTTCTTTTCACTACATCTGTATCTTTGGGTAAATACCCAGTAGTACAATTGCAGTATCATAGGGTAGCTCTATTTTTAAATTTTTAAGGAATCTTAAAAAACTGGAAAACACTGTTTTCCAAAGTGGCTGCACCAACTTGCATTCCCACCAACAGTGTAAAAGGGTTCCTCTTTCTTGCATCCTCTCCAACATTTGTTTACTGTCCTGTTAATTTTGGCCATTCTAACTGATGTAAGGTGGTATCTCAATGTGGTTTTAATTTGAATCTCCCTGATGGCTAATGATGGTAAACATTTTTTAATGTGTCTGTTAGCCATTTGTATGTCTTCACTGGAGAAGTGTCTGTTCATGTCTTCTGCTCATTTTTTGACGTGATTATCTGTTTTTTTGAATGTTGAGTTTGAGGAGTTCTTTATAGATCTTGGATATCAGCCCTTTGTCTGTAGTGTCATTTGCAAATATCTTCTCCCATTCCATGGGTTGCCTCTTTGTTTTGTTGACTGTTTCCTTTGCTGTGCAGAAGCTATTGATTTTGATGAAGTCCCAAAAGTTCATTTTTGCTTTTGTTTCCTTTATCTTTGGAGACATGTCTTGAAAGAAGTTGCTGTGCCCAATGTCAAAGAGGTTACTGTTTCTGTTCTCTAGGATTCTGATGGATTCCTGCCTCACATTGAGTCTTTTATCCATTTCGAGTTTATCTTTGTGTATGGTGTGAGAGAATGGTCAAGTTTCATTCTTCTACACATATCTGTCCAATTTTTCCAGCACCATTTATTGAAGAGACTGTCTGTTTTCCACTGTATATTTTTTCCTGCTTTGTTGAAGATTATTTGACCATAGAGTTGAGGGTCCATATCTGGGCTCTCTATTCTGTTCCACTGGTCTATGTGTCTGTTTTTGTGCCAGTACCATGCCGTCTTGGTGATCACAACTTTGTAGTAAAGCTTGAAATCAGGCAACCTGATGCCCCCAGTTTTGTTTTTCTTTTTCAACATTTCCTTAGCAATTCGGGGTCTTTTCTGATTCCACACAAATTTTAAGATTGTTTGTTCCAGTACTTTGAAAAATGCCGATGGAATTTTGATTGGGATGGCATTAAAAGTATAGATGGATGTAGGTAGTATAGACATTTTAACAATGTTTATTCTTCCAATCCCTGAGCATGGAATGCTTTTCCATCTTTTTCTGTCTTCTTCAGTTTCTTTCATGAGTGTTCTGTAGTTTCTCAGTACAGATCCTTTACCTCTTTGGTTAGGTTTATTCCTAGGTATCTTATGGTTCTTGGTGCTATAGTAAATGGAGTCAATTCTCTAATTTCCCTTTCTGTATTTTCATTGTTAGTGTATAAGAAAGCAACTGATTTCTGTACATTGATTTTGTATCCTACCACATTACTGAATTGCTGTATGAGTTCTAGTAGTTTAGGGGGTGGAGACTTTTGGGTTTTCCATATAGTGTCATGTCATCTGTGAAGAGAGAGAGTTTGACTTCTTCTCTGCCAATTTGAATACCTTTTATTTCTTTTTGTTGTCTGATTGCTGTTGCTAGGACTTCTAGTACTATGTTGAACAATAGTAGCAAGAGTGGGCATCCTTGTCATGTTCCTGATCTCAAAGAGAAGCCTGTCAGCTTTTCCCCATTGAGAATGGTATTTGCTGTGGGTTTTTCATAGATAGATTTTATGAAGTTGAAGAATGTTCCCTCTTTCAATATACTTTAAAGAGTTTTAATCAGGAGTGGATGCTGTATTTTGTCAAAAGCTTTTTATGTATCAATTGAGAGGACCATTTGAGTCTTCTCTCTTCTCTTATTGATTTGTTCTATCACATTGATTTGTGAATGTTGAACCACCCTTGCATCCCAGGGATAAATCCCACCTGGTGATGGTGGGTAATCTTTTTAATGTACTGTTGGATCCTATTAGCTATGATCTTGTTGAGAATCTTGGCATCCATATAGTACTCTTGAAAAGGAAAAAACTAACACAATATCACCAGGCCTGTCTGGCCCACTAGAAATGTTTGCACAACTAAGTCATTTTGGACTCTCACTTCTCCATAAGTTCCAGTGGTGAAAGGGGGCTTTACACTTATTAGGAACTTTGGGCCTAACTAATCATATCATATCCTCTTTCTCTTGGCCAAAGTGACTGGTTCAATGAATCACAGTTCCAGGAATTTTCTAGACCAATGAAGAACTAGTACCTTTAGCATAAGTTTCTACCTGAGAGAGAAGTGAATGCAGAATAAAGCAGAGCAAAGATGTAGTTAAACAGAGATGCAGATGTAGTAACAGTGTTTGAATTCTTAGAACTAATTCTGCATGAAGCAAGATGCTATGGACACATCAAATTACATGATACAGTAAATAAGCTACCTTTGGGGAAATGGTGGATGTGAGGAATTTTCCCTGCTGACTGAGATAGAATTTCCCTACAGGTTGGTGAGATTCGAGCCATGCTCACTAGTCTCCCTTTCTTACCTGTTACCCAGGCACAACCCCTTCCAACTTTGCAAGCTGTGTATCTGGGTATTTACCTATTCTTGCACACACTTCTGCCGCTTTCCTATTTCCAAGTGGGCGGTTGTTCTATTCTATTACTAGCTACCCGTTCTGGGTTGGCCCTTTATTTCTACTCTTGGCAAAGAGAATTCTCTGCCTCTCTCTTGGTTTAGATCCACTTTTTCTTGCATTCCCCACGTTCCTCTTGTCTGGTTTATTTTCTTGTTTTGGTGGAACACATCTCACTTCCTGAGAAAGGGTACACAAGAGATCCATTTTCTTCAGTCCCTACATTTCTGATAATATATTTTATCCTGACCTGTGATTAATGATTTGGCTGGCCCAAATTGTATATTGAAATAGATTTTCGGGGCACCTGGGTGGCTCAGTCATTAAGCATCTGCCTTTGGCTCAGGTCATGATTCTAGGCTCCTGGGATTGAGCCCTGTATCAGGCTCCCTGCTCAGCAGGGGAGTCTGCTTCTCTCTGTTCCACTCCCCCTGCTTTTGTTCCTTCTCTCACTGTATCTCTCTTCATCAAATAAGTAAATAAAATCTTTTTTTGTTAAATAGATTTTCCCAGTTTTGAAAGCAGCTGATGAGCTGTCCAGTGCTTTTTTTCTGGGTGCTTTGCATGTAACTAATTTTTCATTTGTGTAAGTTTTTAGAATAGCCTCTGAATTAGATATCTTTTGTTGTATAACACATTGCCTCAGGACTTAGTGGGGTTTGTACCTCACATGTATTATTTCAGTTTTTGTGTGGTCAGGAATCTAAGTGCAGTTAAGCTGGGCTCTCTAGTTTTGAGGCTCCCAGACCATTGCAATCAAGGTTTCAGCTGGGGCCACGGTAAGGTCTGTTACTATGTTCTCCTGCTTCCACGGACTTCTTATCAGAAACTATCCAATCTAGAAGATAATGGAACAGCCTTTAACTTTGAAAGGAAAAAAAAAACCCAACTAGGCATCCGTCTATTAATCTTTACCAAAACTATCAGTCAAAAATGAATATGTAGTAGACTTCTTTGGGCAAACAAAAACAGAGGAATTTGTTCTCTGTAGACCTGCATTATCACAAGTGCTAGAGGAAGTACATTAAGCAAAAGGAAGATGATAGTAGATGGAAACATCAACATATATGAAGGAATAAAGGCTATCAGAAATTGTAAATGTGTAGCTAAATATTCTTCTTATTTAAAAAAGTGTCTTTAGTGCAATCGAGTACTTAAAATAATAGAAATAATACATTGTTGGGTTTAAAGCATGTGTAGAACTAGAAGGCATGACATCAGTAGCACAAAGGGAGGAAGGGGAATGGAAACCTGTTGTTGTAAGGTTTACATTATAACTGAAGTGATATATTATATGAAGATAGACCAGAATGCGAATGTATATTGAAACCTTAGAGAAACCATTGACACAATAAGACAAAGAAACATAGCTAATAAGCCATTAGAGGAGGATTAGAGGAGATTTTTAACATGTCTTAAACTTACTCAACCCAAAGTAAGGCAGGAAAACTGGAACAAATTATAGATATGAAATAGCAAATGTAAAATGACAAAATTAAACTTAATTCTATCAGTGGTTTCATTAAAAGCAAGTGTTCCAATTAAAAGGCACAGATTGTCAGAATGGATAAAGTAGTAAGAACGAACTATATGTTATCTATAAGTAACCTATTTTAACTATCAAGATACATATAATATAAGAGTAAAAAGATGGAAAATGAAATACTGTGTAAGGACTAATGAAAAGAATACCAGAATGGCTATATTAATCATAGGAAAAAGTAGACTTTAGATTAAAGAATTATTAACAGGAATTGCAAAGTACACTTCATTAATGGCAAAGGAATCAAGAGAACATAATAATCCTAAATGAGTATGATAGAGCTTCAAAATTAACAAAGCGAAAAAGACAACTGAAAGAAGTAGACTATCCATAATTGTAGTTGAAGAGATCAACACTCTTTTCTCAATGATTAATAAAACAAGTAGATTAAAAAAATAATCAGGAATACAGAAGAAGTGAACAACAGTTCTCCAGAGAATCAGAATCAATAAGATGTCTGTCTGTCTATCTATCACCTATCTATCTATCTAGAGATTTATTTTAATGAACTCTGTCATGCAATTATAGAGGCTTTGGCAAGTCCAGAATCTGCAGAGTAGGTTGGCTGATTGAAGACTCAGGTAAGTTTTGCAGTTCTAATCCAAAGGGAATGTGTTGGAAGAATCCTAACTGCTTCCTTTGGAAGAATCCAAAGGAGGTCAGTCTTTGTTCTATTAGAACTTTGATTGGATGAGGTCTGCCCACATTATGGAGAGTAATCTGATTTATTCAAAGTCCATCAGTTTAAATATTAACCTCATTCAAGAAACACCACAAAAACATCCAGAATAATGATTGGCCAAACATCTGGGCAGAGTGGTCCAGCCAAGTTAACACATAAAATTAACCATCACAATTCTCAACTGAGTTGACCCCAAACTGCCAAAATACACATGATTTTCAAGTACACTTGGAAAAACATTCACCAAGTCATGAAATGTGTCTCAGTAAATCTGAAAGGATTAATAGCAAATAGAATACATTCTCATATCACAGTGAAGTTAAATTAAAAATCAATAAAAGAAAGATTTGGAAAAATCCCTAAATATCTGGAAATTAAACAATATACTTCTAAATATCTATGGACCCCAAAAGAAATCCCACAGAAATTATAAATTAATTTTAATTGAATGAAAATGAAAACTCAGCATATCCCCTTTTTTGATACGCAGCTAAGGCAGTGTTTAGAGGCAATGTTACTGTTTTAAAATGTTTATATTAGAAAAAAAGAAAGTCTAAAATTATTGATTTACTTCCATTGTAAAAAAAGCAAGAAATAGTGAAGAGAAGATTGTAAGTCAGTATAACAGAAAACAGCAGGAAAAAAAAAATCATAATCTTAGGCTAGGCAAAGATTTTTTTAGGTGGGATGCAGAAATTATGAATCAATTCAAATGATACCATTAAGAAAATAAAAAAGCAAGCCATAGCATGGAAAAAAATATTTTTTTCAAATAACTATATTTGATATCCTTCTGGCTCTAGAAGGTAAGTGTCTTTTTTATGCCACCAAGGAAGCCCTCTGCCCTCCACAGTTAATTCATATGCTGATTGATCACTCACAGAATTTCTTCAGCTTTTGTCACAGAGCCCACTGCATGTAGCAATTGCGGCCTAATCCTGCTATTTTTTTTTTTTGAGATTTTTATTTTTTATTTATTTTTTCATTTTTAAAAAATCTTTAAATAAATATATAATGTATTTTTAGCCCCAGGGGTACAGGTCTATGAATCGCCAGGTTTACACACTTCACAGCACTCACCACAGCACACACAACCCCCAATGTCCATAACCCCACCACCCTCTCCCGAACCCCTCCCCCCCAGCAACTCTCAGTTTGTTCTGCGAGATTTAGAGTCTCTTATGGTTTGTCTCCCTCCTGATCCCATCTTGTTTCATTTATTCTTTTCCTACCCCCTAACCCCCCCATGTTGCATCTCCACTTCCTCATATCAGGGAGATCATATGATAGTTGTCTTTCTCCGATTGACTTATTTCGCTAAGCATAATACCCTCTAGTTCCATCCACGTCGTCACAAATGGCAAGATTTCATTTCTTTTGATAGCTGCATAGTATTCCATTATATATATATACCACATCTTCTTTATCCATTCATCTGTTGATGGACACCTAGGTTTTTTCCATAGTTTGGCTACTGTGGACATTGCTGCTATAAACATTCAGGTGCACGTGCCCCTTCATGATCCTGCTATTTTTACAGCTACTGTTCACCCTATATTTTGACAGGATGACTAGCAGGTACACAGCACCATCCCATCCCACTTCATCACAGCTCAAGTTGTAACACTTGCTCTGCTGCTTTGTACCAGAACCCACCTGTCTCTATCTCATGCCAAGAGCCCTAACTATCAACAAATAGGGGTGGTTCAGTGCCCCTGACCACTTGACCACTACTGATTCAACTGTAGCAGATTGGCTTCCCTGGGGAAAAAAAAAACAACAGTGTGACATGGAGATTGTTGTGCACAGTGTTCATTACAGAGTGGTTTGGGGACCAATGGAATCAGGGCTGTGCAGAGATACATAGTATGGGCTCTGAGGCCGTTGTGTGGTTGCTCCAGAACTGGGATGGCCATTCAGAAGTGTCCCAAATGAGGACGGGGGGGGGGGGTGGGGTGGGGCATTTGTACACCAACTCTGATCAGTTATTGAATGCAGACTGCCCCTGGGGAAAGGGTGTCTGACTGTAGCCAAGGTGGTGCTCTTCCACTGAGGCCATTCTGAAAGAAGGGTGACAATGAAGGGCTCTCTTGGGAGCACTCCAAAACCTGGAAAAAGTCTTGAGTCCTGAAGAAGGCTATGAGCACTCCCTCACAGTGTCCCCTGGACACCTTGCATAGCAGATTTCCTCCTCAGAAGATGCATGTTTTTCATCCTGGTTGTCACATCATTCCATCAAGTCCTCTGGAAGTGGAAGGATTTTTCAGCACTACTTCTTGGCTTCCGTGTTATCTGAATTCTGTTCATTCATTCAAAGCAACATGGGGTCCCTAGAATCTACAACTAGGCAATGTCTTGAAGACCATTTCACCAATGATTTCTTAGATCTCTTAGACCTTTTGATATACATATATATATATATATATATATATATATATATTTTCATCCTAATTTTGACATGTTAGTTCTCTAACTCTGGAATATGAAATCTTGGTTAGGATACTTCAAATTCTAACAGTCCCTATAGAGAAAATTGGTGTTCCTCTGTCTCTGTGTCTACCCTGTATCTATCTCTAGTTATGGAAAACAGCATTTGCATTAGTAGTGAATTCCCCCACCATAATGTGACAGCAGATCTATAGGCCTTTGGGAAATAGAGTGGGGGAGACTCCTCCATGGGGCCTTTGCCCCAGCAAGAGCTGATTACACAGAATTCTCATGGAGCTCCACCTGAACCTGTAAAGTCAGGCCCACAGGAACAGGTGGGAGAATGGCCCAAGTGTGCAAGAGCCAAGTTTTCTCATGGAGTTGACATAGTAGGCTTAGCTGGGTTGCTCAGGCTGGTATCCATTCATGGTGGCTGCTAGGGCTCTTGCTGGAGGTGACTGGGAAAACAGGAAGTTTGAAGCTCAGTGGTTATAGAGGGTGTTCTTAAGAGAACATTCATTTTATAAGAAGCATCTCAGCACCTCTCATTATAAAGATTGGGAATGTTGGGTCTCAGGGGCTTACCTGCTGGATTATGTGATTAGATTGGAATTTCCCAAAGGGATAACAATCAGTGAGGAGATAATACCAAAATTTCTCATCCAGCTGGGGGGCATTTGAACAGTGCCGGCACCAATTGGAACAATTCTCAACCTTTTTCATAGTGGTAGTTCAATAATGCGGCCAGCAGTCAGGTGCCAAATATCTGGCAATCCAGACTCTTCCTGTTCTGAAAGCAAATACCTATGGGATGTTAGGGGCTGAGCAGAAGCCCAAATCCAAGAGCTTCAATTTTAGAAAATCTTCTGTTTCTGAGGAGTAGCTGGAGACTGTAAATGAAATTCTTAAGCTGGGAGCATTGTCTTCTCCCTTGTGAATAGAATGCATGTTTTCTCCATGTTGCTCAACAGTCATTTGAATAGAATTTCAAACGACTTTTGAAAGGGTCTAGGCAAGCATATTCAGTCCAAGACTCATGGACTCTTATTAAAGGGTGCACCATTAATGATAAGACATGTAAAATTTAGAAACTTTTATCCATCTTCTTCACCCTGTACTGTAATGATGGGGAAGAAATCAGGAAAATGAAAAATGTGTGTAGATCCTTGCACGAACAACAGAATTAATCTATTGTCTATATCCATTAGTTCTCAGAACTGGACTTGATAAGTAGGTATTAACGTATAGGCAGGACTAGGGAAGGCAGAATGGGAGCTGCCTTCATGTGTCCTCTGTGGTTTAAAATTTTGAGTGAACATCTCAAGATATTTCTGGGGCACCTGCCAAATTCCAGCAGTTAATAGAAAAGGAATTGGGGTTATTCATCATTTAGAATTGTTGGTTTGGCTTGATCCCTGGAAGTGGGTGGAGTAGGTATACAGTTGTCCCTAGGTATATAGTTGTCCGTAGACAAACACCTATTCTGTCAGACATCTAAAGAATGCCTGGGTGTTAGAGCTACTCCATGGACTGACTTGAAAAGTGCTGCCATGGTCCTTTCGTTCTATTCATTACAGGGAATTTATGATTTAATAACAATTATAAGAGGTTTAAGAAGGCTCACTCCCCAATTTTTAAACTGCTCAGAAATTCACTCAGAGTCATCACATGAGGGCTGTGCAGCAGCAGACCTTCCCAAGGGCCTCCTCTGCTCCACACCATGGCCTCCAGGATAGATGAGATTTGCATTTTTATCAAGTTTCTTTTGGTAGTTAGTGGAAAATGGACACAAGCAAGCCTGGAGGAAGGGACCCAACTGGGAGGGCAGTCTAGTAACCCCAAGCTTTGAATTAGAGGACATCACCCCACCCCCACTGGCCCTTGCCCAGGGCTACTGGGCTCATGAGGCACTCGTAGAGATTTAGGATCATTTTAGAACTTTGTTGTTTTAGGTCCAGCTGGAAAAGACTGGGGTTGAAGGAGAGATGTGGACCTTGATCACAGAGGCAGGCTTCCCATCCACTAAGCCCACCAGCCCATGGGACAACACAGAGGGCCAAGAATAAAGTGCAAGCTATGCCCTGGGAATGCCTGAGAGGCCGATTTGATTTGGGTAAGGAGGTTGGGGAGACCCCACCAGCCAGAAGGCCAGATGGCGGTTTGCAGTTTGGACACAGTTGGACTCACAGTTGGGTTTCTTTCACTCTTTTTTTTTTTTTAAGATTTATTTATTTGAGAGAGAGAGAGAGAGAGAGAGAGCATGCAGAGGGGGCAGAGGCAGAGAGAGAGGGAGAGAGAGAAGCCCACAGAGCCCAACAGGACTAGATCCCAGGACCTTGAGATCATGACTTGAGCCAAAATCAGGAGTCAGAGTATTTAACTGACTGAGCCACCCAGGCTCCCCAGGACCAGGGATTTCTTGACTACTCTGTAGCAGATGGGGCAAGAAAAAGAAAATTTCCTGGGAGGATAGGAGGAGAAGGGAGGATGCAGATTCAAAAGGAAGAGCTGAAATTATGTCTATGTTCATTGCAGGGTTTAGGGGTTGCAAAGCTTGTTATAATAGTGGTCCCTCATAACCACCTAGTTGATATTTTATTTACTATTTTGTTGTTGATATTGATGCAGCTGTGTACCTAGTCCACTGTGGTTTTTTAAAAGACATCATCCTGAGGGGTAAGAGTTTTCTCATCCTCATGGGAATAGAATTCTTTCACTTTTGCTATGGGAGATTATGACAGACTCTGGCTCTGGAACCATCTCCGGGTTCACAGGGGATTTGTGTAAGTGAGATCAGAGGTTCTCAAATTCTTTGGGCTCAGAATCTATCTACTATAATCGCCTCCCCCAACAATATAAGAGTTTTTTAAAATTTAATTTAATAGGTAAGTATCAAATGATACACAGTGAAAAGTCTGTCTCCCTTCCTGCTTGTGTCTGTCCATTTCTTCCTGTCTGCCATGGAAACCACTGTTACTAGAGTCTACACATCTTTTCAGAGTTGATAGATATCTAAGTCCACACTGATACAGAACCTTATTAGTGTTATTTTTCCTCTTATTATTTTCTCTATTTTTTACACCAAAGGTGGCATACTATGCACTTTGTTATGAATGTTATTTTTTACTTACATTATAACTTGGAGAAATTTCCATGTCAGTGCACAGATAGCTACTGATTGGTTTTTATCAACATATTACCCATTATATTGATATGTTATAACTTACTTAAACTCTTTTCTTTTTCCAGTATGTACTCCCCCTGCCATTTTATTGAGATACAGTTGGCATACAGCACTATATAAGTGTAAGGAGTACAATGTAACGATTCAACTTAAATATATTGTGATTACCAAAATAGTTTAGTTAACATCAATCATCTCATATAGATACAAAAAAAAGGAAAAAAAGTATTTTTCATTTTCCAAGATTTATTTGAATGACTCACATACCATATAGCAGTGGTAACTATAGTCAGCATGTTGTATGTTACACCCCCATGCTTAATTTTTATCTTATAACTGGAAGTTTGTAGCTTTGACTACCTTCCTCCAGTTCTTTCCCCATCCTCTACCTCCTGCCTCTGGTAACCACAAATCTCATTTTCTAAGACTTTTTTTTTTTTTTTTTTTTTTTTTGCCTTTGGATTCCACAAATAAGTGAGATCATACAGTATTTGTCTTTCTCTGACTTATTTCACTTAGCATAATGCCCTCAGGGTCCATCCAATGATCTCTAAGATGGCAGGCAGGATTACTTCCATCCATCCATCCATTTATTTATTTAGATTACTTCTCTTTATTTTTTTTTTAGAGATATTTATTCGAGAGAGAGTGAGAGCGAGCGAGTAAGTGAGAGAGAGCATGAGTGGGGTGAAAGGCAGAGGGAGAAGCAGACTCAGCAGGGAGCACGATGCAGGGATCCTGGGACTCCGGGATCATAACCTGAGCCAAAGGCAGATGCTTAACTGACTGAACCACCTGGGCACCCCAGGATTACTTCCCTTTAATGGCTTAATTATCTATACCTGTAACTATATCTATATATCACATCTTTACTCTTTCATTTGTTGATGGATGTTTAAGTTGTTTCAGGTCCTGACTATTATAAATAATGCTGCATTGTCTGTTCTTTCCAGCAAAATGGGGTTCCATGAAAAAAAAGGCTGGTTCAGCTTACAACTTTAACAACTGTACACGTGCTTTTCTCCAGGACAGTTATATGTTGGTGTACAGACTTAAGCATGCATCCTATTTAACCACACAGAGTAGTAACATCATATGTATTGAAGGTTTAAGAGTTCATAAAATGAAACTTTTTAGTACTGTGTTGGAGATATTCATAAGTGAAACTACCTCTTTTTTTTTTTTTCATTCTAGTGTGAATGTTAGGCAATGAAGGAAAAAATACCTACTAGGTGGTTTAGTGCTATTACCTTGACTCATGCGAAGGTACCAGCACTTTTGCCCATCTTTACTTTTGTATCATAAACACAAACACCAATGGAGGGGGACATGCAAATTAAGTTCTCCTTTCATGGAGTTCCTGAGGGGGACTCTCAGAGGCCACAGGGGTCCATGTCAGCATACCTCATAAGCTGCTGGTGAAGACAAAAATGAGAAGAGCATTAAGCTGTGAGGTTATTTCAAACTTCAGAGGTTGGGCTGAGGAGGATGATCCGCCAGAGGACAGTGAGGAGTGGCCAATGAGGTGAAAAGACATCCAGGAGGATTAAGGTATCAGTATCAGAATGAGGAAGCCAATAATAGTAGGAAGCAAGCCTGGTTGAGTGTGTTTTCTTTATGCTGATACTTTGAAATCTGGGACCTTACTGATCTTGGATGATCTGCCCCTCTCAGGGTTACCAGTTCCTAGAGATGCTAAACAACCTGCTCCTGAGCACACTTTTCAAATACAGACCAACCGGTCCAGAACCCCTACCCCAGCTTTCACATTCTGGACCACTGTACCCTGCTCTGATCACCCAGGGCCAAGTACCAGACAACCAGGGATACCCTGTGCCCCAGAGGCCACTGGAATGATTCAAAGTAGTCAATCCTAAACCTGCTTTCCCTGCCTTGCCTGTGCCTTCCTGTGGAAGCCACTGTAAAGCTTTTGTCCATGGTGGCTCCCTCTCCCTCTGCCAATGGTGTGGCATTCCTCTGCCTTAAGGAACAATGAGTAACAAAATAACTTTTCAATGGTACTCATTTTCTGATCTGTTGGCCCTACCATACCTCACATTTTCTATGAATATAATATATTTTAAAACAATAGTGATGGTGAATATGGATAACTCCTTTAGGGCATTTTGGTGTAAAGAATAGAAAAATGGGAGGTAAGCTGAAGGGGAATATGGGAAAAGATATGGCAACACGTTTGCATGCCACACTGCTGATGGTAATGATCTTAGACAAAGGGGGAAAGTCATGATTTTTCCTTTAGTGAGGGGTGGAGGGGGCGGTGGGATCCAGTGCAGAAATGGAGTAGCTGGTCTTAGGTGTGTGGACAGGTCATTTATTTTAACAGGAGGGAGGGCAAAGTGCAGATGGTTAGATTCAGTGGTCAAAATGTGGAAATTCTCTTCTGTTTGTTTCTATTTTCTTGGTCAAATATGAGGCAAGACTACCAGCTGGGACTGGGCTGGGGAGCAGTATGGAAGAGATGTGAGGATCAAGGAAATGTGACTTAGAGAAAGGCAGTCAGATTTGTTCAGGATGAGATAGTAAGACTGCCAGGCAACACCAAGCACCCAGTTGAGGTTTGGGGTCACAAAATTTAGGTGAGATGAGTTAGCCTGAATGTGTGGCTTTTTTAAGGAAAGGATGTGGAGTAAACAGAGTTTAAAATTTTATTTAATTTTAGACTTGTAACTTTAGAACAGTTTTACATATACAGAAAAATTGTAAGATACTACAGAGTTCCCGTTTAACCCACACTTAGTTTCCACTGTTACTAACAGTTGACTCTGGGATGGTACATTTAATGGCCAGTACGGATACATTATTACCAATAGTCCATACTTTATTCAGATGACATTATTATTATTATTGTCATCATCATTATCATTTTACCTGATGTATGTTTTCTGTTCCAAGACCCCATCTAGACTACATCACATTTAGTTGTCATGTCTATGTAGCAAGTCCTCTTGCTTATGGGATTTTCTTAGACTTTCCTTGTCTTTGATGACCTTGACAGTTTTAAGGAGTCTTGATCAAATATTTTGTAGAATGTCCTCCATTTGGGATTTGTCTGATGTTTTCCCCATGATTAGACTAGGGTTATGGGTTTTTGGAAGGAAGACTACAGAAGTAAAATGACATTTTCATCATATATCAAGGGTGTAAAATATTAATATGACTTATTTCTATTGATGTTGACCTTGATCACCTGGCTGCAGTAGTGTTTGTCATGTTTCTCTACTGTGAAGTCCCTGCTTTTAACCACCCCCCTTTCCAAACTGTACTCATTGGAAAGAAGTCACTATGTGCGACCCTTACTTAAGAGGCAGGGAGTTATGTGGTTGCATATATACTAAGTTATTTGGATTCTTCTGCACAACAGATGTGTCTATTCTCCTCCATATCCAATCATTTATTTACATCAGTATGCAGTCATGAATATTTACTTTATACATTGGGTTATAATCCAATATTACTTTATCTTACTGCTCAAATCATTCTAACTTTGACCACTGGGAACCCTTTCAATTAATTACTGTGTCTCTTTGACATACCCCTATCATTATGGGTTCTTTGTTTCTATTTTGAGCACTTCCTTACTTTCTGACACTTAAAGATGTTTAAGGGTCGTTTTACATTATTTCCTGTTCCATCCTAGAAACAGCTATTTATCCAGAGCTATTGTTTTACATTTATTTATATATTTTTAGCTTTAAAATATTCAAGAAATAAATGTACAGCTCACCAAGTTATTACAAGGAACACAGCCTCCCAGTGCTGTGTCGGAGCTGGCTCACACAGTCCCCTCAGAGCTGTTTGTGCAATTTCTTCCCAGCTCCACAGACAATGACATCATGTTGGTAGCTTGAAAATTGGCCATGGTGGTAGTGTTTACATGATGGAAATCAGGAAATGCTACAAGTCCAGGCTTTCTTTTCCCCCTGGAGAGCCAGTTGTTAAATACCAGCACACCACTGCTTGCAACTACCACCCAAGTCAAGAAGTAAAACCACAAGCTAATAAATAAAATGTTGCCAGCAACCCCAGTAACCCCTCTGTATGTCCCATCATAACCCTCTTTATCCAAAAGTAACCACTACCCTGACTTTTATAGTAATCACTTCCGTGTGTGTGTGTGTGTGTGTGTGTGTGTGTGTGTGTGTGTGTTTAATGGTTTTTATCACCCAGTGTCCATCCCTAGACACTATGGTTAATATTACAACTTATTTTTACTGTGCTGTGTATTTTAAGGTCTTTAATCTGCAGATTTCCTCTCTATCCCATTTTTTTTTTTCTTTACAAATTATCTGTTGAAGCCTGTGACCCATTTTATCTGTAGACTTTCCCTGGTCTGGATTTTGCTGATTACATACTGATGGTACAGTTCAACATATTTTTTTGTGCTCCAATTATTTCAAATTGACATTGATAGAATATTCCACTTAACAACAACAGCACACACATTCTCTTCAAGTGTCTGTGGAATATATCAAGGAGACCAAATCCAGAAAACAAACTTCAACAAATGTAAAAAAAATTGAAACCAAAGAGAGTATGTTCTCTGATCATAATATAATTAAACTGGAAAAGAACAACAAAAAGATAACAGTAAAACCTCCAAGCACTTGGCAACCAAATTACACACTTGAAAATAATCCCTGTTTCAAAGGCAAAAGTCTCAAAGGAAATTTAAAAAAAAATTGAACTGATATGCATACAGCATATTCAAAATTTGTGAGACACAGCTAACACAGTGCTAAGAAGGAATTTGTAACACTAAATGCTCACATTATAAAATAAGAAAAACCTCAGATCGATTGTCTACATCTTCCCCTCAAGAACTTAGAAAAAGAGCAAAATAAACCCAAAAGAAGCTTAAGAAAGAAATAAAAGAGACAGAAAACAATGAAATTATAAGCAAAAAGTAAGATAGAAAATCAACAGAACAAAATCAAGCTCTCTGAGATCAAAAAGATTGACAAACTACAAGAAAGACTGACATATAAAAAAGAAGATACAACTTATCAATATCAAGATTGAAACAAGGAATACTACTACAGATCCTACAAACATGAAAAACATAATAAGACATACTACAAACAATCATGTATATATAAATTTGGCAAATTAAATGAATAGACCAATTCCTCAAAAAACAAATTACCATAATTTCACCCAATATGAAATGTATAATTTGAATTGCTCTGTAAGTGTTAAGGAAATTGAATTCTTAATTTAAGGACTTTCCCCCCAAAAATCTTGAGTCACAGATGGCTTCTTTGGAGAATTCTCGTAAAGGTTTAATGAAGAATTAGCACCAAAATCTGCATAATCTATACCAGAAAATACAAGAGGAGGGAACACTTTCCAATTCATTTATGAAGTCACTATTACATTGATACCAAAATCAAAGACAGTACAAGAAGAGCAAACTATAGACCAATATTCCTCATGGACATTGATGCAAAAATCCTTAACAAAATATTAAAAAATAGAATTCAGCAACATATAAAATAATTGTACACCATAACCAAGTGATGTTTATTCAAGGAATGCAAGGCTAGTTCAATATTTGAAAGTCAAGCAATGTCATCCATCATATCAACAGGCTGAATAAGAAGTCAAATAAGCACATTAATTGATGCAGAAAAAAATGGAAATATTCAAGATTTATTCATAATAAAACTCCTTACAAATTAGGAATAGAAGGTAACTTCCTCAACTTAATAAAGTGCATTTATAAAAATCTACACTTAACAGTATAGTTAATGGTGAAAGGCTGAATGTATTTCTCTTAAGATTGAGAACAAGGCAAGGATGTCTGTTCTTCCACTCTTATTCAAAAAATGCTGAAAGTTCTAGCCAGTATAATAAGGCAAGAAAAGAAAAGGAAAAGTCATAGAGATTAGAAAGGAAGAAATAAAATTGTTCCTATTTGCTGATATCATGTTTATTATCTATGCAGGAAAATCTCCAAAACTATAAAAACCTCCTAGAATTAGTGAGTTCAGCAAGTTTATAGGATACAAGATAAACATATAAAAATCAATTGTATTCCTATATACTAGCAATGAACACATGCACACCAAAATTAAAAATACAATCCCATTTACAGTCATTCAAAAAAAAAAGAGCAATATTTACATGTAAATCTAAAAGAACATGTACAGGATTTGTTTGTTGGAAACTATAAAACATTGACAAAAGAAATCAAGGTAATGCCAAGTGACAAGTATTTTTCCAGTACAACCTAAACCTTGACTCAGAGGTTTTGATACGACACATTCTCCTTTTCTGGACCTTTTTAGGGTAGGTTGCAAATTCAGTTTGGATTTCTTCATTAGTTGAAAGAATACTTAGGACGATATTTCTTAGTTTTCAAGTAGTTATATGTTTTCTAAAGTCGTAATTTTATTATTTATTTCTAACTTTATTAGAGTCTGTGGTCCTAACATTAATATTTTTTAAAAATGTGTTTATTTTTTTCTTTTTGAAAAAATGCATGAAAGATTTTGTGATACCTGGTCATACATACATGTGTGTATGTGTTCCTTTTTCAAATGATAAAGTTTCATTTAATATACACATCAAGTTCGATTATATTATTTGATGACCTTTCTTATTTTTGTCTTTTATATCTTATTCTGAGAGAATTATTACTCTCATTATTTAAAAAGATTTTCATTTATTTATTTAACAGAGAGAGTACAAGCAGGGGGAGCAGCAAGCAGAGGGAGAGGGAGAAACAGACTCCCCGCTGAGCAGGGACCTCCCCCAATGCAGGACTGAATCCCAGACCCTTGAGATCATGACCTGAGCCGAAGGTAGCCGCTTAACCAACTGAGACACCCAGGCACCCTATTATTCTCATTGTAATATAATTTTTAGAATGAAGCTCTTGCATTTCTAATTGCCATTTATATATTTAGCCACCATTTTTTTTTGGAGCAACACCTTTATAACTACTATATCTTGTTCTTAAAATTATGTATTATTACTGTATGTCCTTGTTTTTCCTTTTTGAAGATTTTAATCTTAAATCTATGTGTTCTGATAACAATGATGCCACTTGTGATGACTTTTTTGTTTGTACTTAATATCTAGTTCTCATCTCATTTTTTCTTTTTCCTAAGAGTTACAGCTCTAATCTGTAAAATGAAGATGATAAAACATGCCCTACTTTTGTGAGAATGAAGGAAGGTAATGTTGTGGGAGTGTTTATAAACCATAAAGACCACCACATATACTGGGTATCATTTCCCCTACTGGTGGGCCTAATTGAATCCCCTACTGAATCCACCTAATTGTTGTTGTCTGACTTTGAAAGTACATTACTGGGAGGATCGGATCCTCTTTTTCATTCATCATCTATCTATTTCTATACTTACCCGCTTGTCTTTTTATCTGCCCATCCTGATTATCTTCCTAACCAATTTAATTATTAAGCAGTGGGCTGGTTGTTCCAACATATATAGATAACTATACCACTCAATTGCCAATTTTCATTCCAGACACCAGGAAGAATATTTATATCCTCATTATTATTATGGAACCCATGAATAAAAAATACATTGACTTAATTTTTATTTTCCTACTATTAATATCTAAAAACAGGTACAGAGTTTAAAAAAAAAAAAAAACAGCCACTGTGAAACACCAAATAAAGAATACTCAGGTAGAGGATTAAATGTGGGAAGTTACAATAAATTTACAAGAAGTCACATGATAAAACACTTTTGAGCACAACTTCCATTGGCACCCCCTGCCTTTGAAAATGAGTAAAATTACAGACTCAAAATTTGTCCTTTCTTTCTTGCTGTGTTTCTATCTTGTCAAGAGCCACTTCTTGCTTCATCATCATCCTAGGTCCTTCTTAGTTTCCAATATCCTTCTGGATATTAATAAAGGAAAATTCTGGGGTGCCTGGATGGCACAGTTATTTAAGCATCCGACTCTTGATTTCAGCTCAGGTCATGATCTCCGGATCATGGGATTGAGCCCATGTTAAGCTCCACACTCAGCAGGGAATCTGCCTGAGATTTTTTTCTCCACTCCCTCTGCTTCTCCCCCACTCCCTGTTCTCTCCCTCCCTCTCTGTGTAAAATAAATCAGTCTTTAAAAAAAAAAAAAAGGAAAATCCATTTATTTCTAATCCTGCTTTATCCCTTGGTTTTAAATGTGTGTGTTTGTTTCGTTCTTTCTTAAGATTTTGTTTATTTATTTGACAGAGAGAGAGGGAACACAAGCAGGGGGAGTGGACAAGGGAGAAGCAGGCTTCCTGCAGAGCGGGGAGCCTGCAGCGTGGGGCTCAATTCCAGGAACCTAACTCATGACCCGAGCTGAAGGCAGACGTTTAACAACTGCACCACCCAGGCTCCCCTTAAGTGTGTTTCTTGTAAACAAGATATATGTTTTAAAAGTTCCCTTGTGACAGTGTATGTATTCCTCATTTTTATAGGTTTTATGAACTTAAGATTAATTTCCTTCTTTTTCACTTATTAATTTGTTTCATTTCCATTAACTAGTTCCATTTAACAAGTCCTTTCCTAACACTCAGAATCAAACTCCCATTTCACCACCGTTCTACGACAAGAAACTTTAGCTGTTCCTCTTCGGTTTTAATAGAAAATATATTCTTTTTAAAAATGTCTTTTGTTTAGTAATTCATACAATTCACATTTAATGTCATAACTGGATAATGCAATTTTTCTAACTTATTTTAATATCGGCTATTTATCTCCCTTTTCTTTTTTCCCTTCCTTACTCTTATGTACTTTGTCAAGTTTCTCCCTCACTAATTTCAAAAGCTATTTTCCTTTCCAGTGCTCCTAACAATTACCACCCTGATCTTGAAATCACAATCAAAATATTTTCTCATTATGACAATAGAGCAAAATAATATATGTTACCCTAAGATACTTTCCTAACCTCCTCCCACCAACAAAACCTGTAGATGCCTTTCCAGTGCCTTCTCTCTGTCTAACTTCTGGCCATGCTAAAACAGTTTAAAATATCTAGGCACAGGCTAAAATTATTCTTCCTTTTCAAGAATACTTACCTAACTTATATTATGAACTCTGAGTGACATTCTCATCATCTATAATAGTATTTATTGCTCACCATGTTTTTCTCTGCTCCTCATCTCATGCTCTGGTTTGAATTTAGAGTTAGAGGACTTTTTCAAGTGTCTTCCTCAGATAGGTTACATGGCTCTTGTATTTTCTGAATCTTTGCACGGTGGAACAAGGCTAGACAATGTGTCAAGCTAGTGAGGGAAGTGCCGGCATCTTCAGAAAGTGCCTTCCTGGCTGTTCCTTCTAAGCCAGAAATTCTAGTACAAGATGCTGCAGTTGAAATGGGCTCCCCAATGTCAATAATGGTAAGTTATCAAGGTCACAGCTTGTTATTTCCAATAACTTATGGCAGGGTAGAGTGAGTAATCAGAAGTATTTGTCTCACAGATACATTGGGCTGTGTTAATTATTTATGTAGTTCTTAAGTATTAACTAGATGAGCCAAGTAAGGCCTTTGTTTAATTTCTTTAACAACTAGGGTCTTCATGTGATGAACAAGTTCCTGACTTGAACCACCCAATGGTAAATGATCCAATTCCCAGACCCAGCTCTCCTTGAAGGAACAGGAAGGGAACCACCAGTCCCTCTGGGGCAATGATGTCATAGTTTGATGCACTCCATCTGCAACAAACACATAATGGTGATGGATGACACTATAGGAGAATAGACATGGCCTGGCTCAAAGACAAAATAAAGGTCTCTAGAAACCATACACAGTAAAGAAACGCAAAGCAGTGAGTGGCGCTGAAACCACGTGTTGTCTGGGTCTTGGATTCAGAGTTTAGCAGTGTCTGTAAGCCATTTGAATCCTAGGTAAATTGGGGACGAATCTGAAAATTTAATACTTAGATTGGGGGATAAAAGCCAGGATCCTGCTTGAAGTCAGGAGCTAGAGGGGAGATAACTCCTCCTCCATAAAGGCTGCTACCATGTAGGGCTATGGGTTTATGGAACTGGGGATCCTAGAGGGATGGGCAAGCACAACCATCTTTGGGACCAGGAACCAAATCATGTTCAAGAGATGAACCTCTGATGTTGCCAATTAAGCATCATGTGACAGTAGCTCAATAAGACTATATAAGAACTATTGTGGACAGGGGTCAGATGGAAGGGAACTTAGATGGAAACAACTGGGGGCGCCTGGGTGGCTCAGTGGGTTAAAGCTTCTGCCTTCGGCTCAGGTCATGGTCCCAGGATCCTGGGATGGAGCTCCGCATCGGGCTTTCTGCTCGGCGGGGAGCCTGCTTCCTCCTCTCTCTCTCTCTGCCTGCCTCTCTGCCTACTTGTGATCTCTGTCATATAAAATAAAATAAAAAAAAATAAAATAAAATCTTAGATGGAAACAACTGTAAAACTAGCAATGGGGGTTAAAAAAGGGGGGTAAGTAGAGAAAAATGAACAAACCTCAAATATCTCACTCAAAATGAGACTGTTAGTCAAATCACAAAACACATGAAGAAATCGAATATGGAGAAAGAAAGAAAATTATTTTTATGGAACAATCTAGCAAAAACTTTAAATGTATTGGATGATCAGTAGTCAACATTTCTGGTTATTTCTTGCATCCTTAAATGTAGTGGCTGAAAACAGCAGCAGCAACGATGTATCTGTTTTCTTCATGAGTCTGCAACTGGGCCAGCTTGTGGTTGGAAAACTGAGGAATGGTCCCATCTAGAGGTCCACTCACTTTCATGTCAGGTATCTGGGTTGGGAACAAACAACTGGGACTGGAACATCTGGGAGCTCTTTGTGCTCCAGTGTCTTCATGTGGTTTTTATGCAGGGCAACTTCTAGGCAGCTGGACTTCTACAAGCCAGCTCAGGACACCCAAGGTGTGTGTCCTAAGGGGGACTGAGCCAAGGGAATGCTATATTTTTATGCCCTAGCCTTATAGATCTCCCAGCAACATTTATGCTGCGTTCTTAGGGACTCACTAATTGGCTTAGTGAGTCACTAAGATCATTACGGTTCAAGTGAAGGGGAATTAGATCTCATGTTTTTACAGAAGGAATGTCAAAGATTTTGTGGGCTTGTTTAAAATCTGCCACAGTCAACTCACTGGCCTCAATTTATGTACTTTTTTCCCATGTGCAAATTGCATATCATCTTCCCAAATTCCCTAAAAGTTTCATCTGTTATAGAAGAGACTCAGGTTTGAGGTCCAGAGTCTTGTTTTCTAAATCTAGCTCAGGTGTGGTGGAGGCTCCTTGGGGATGGTGGCTCCAATGCTGCTCCTGACTCAGCACCTCAAGTACAGCTTCTATCAGTCTGAGATCCGGGAACTAAACACCCCACATACAATGGTGGAACAGGTATAGAATAACTGCTTATGAGAGACTAATTCTCATTCATAACAAGGAACAGTAAGGAGCACACAGGACTCACTGGTCTATACAGTTCTGAAGCCCAGCTAGGCACATGTTGCCTTGACTAGACTCAGCCCACCATGTGGCATGATTCACCATAGCTCTGGGTCCTGGTTCAGCCTTCTGAGTTGGTCTTCCTTCTCCGTAAACAGAGCCATGTTGGTAGCCGAGGAATTTTGGCAGCCTGCTTCTTGCCCAAAGAGTCTTGAGAGTAAAAGGGTCTCTTAATTTTGTACTGCCTCTGTTCCTTTCAGTCCATGTTGATACAGTTCCTTTAAAAACTTTGTGGGTTTTTTTTTTTTTTAAATGAATCAACTTATAGAAATCCACCTCCAGAAATCTCATTGATGGGGCTTCAAATAAAGTTGTTGAGAGACAACAGACTCAAGATTCTTAGAAGTCCTACAGTTTAATGGAGAGGATCTGTGAGACACACACTTAAGATCCTTCTTCCTTTTGCACTACCCCCCTACCCTTTCATTCCATGCTGATACAATTCTTTTAAAAAACATTATGGATTTCCTGGGAATCAATTTACAAAACTCAGTCCATTAAAAATATTACATTCACAAGTGTCATTGAGTTGGCTTCCACTTGGGCTGCTGAGAGAAAACACTGAAGATTCTTAGAAACCCTATGGTTTAATGCAGCGGTTCTTTGGGGGCACACCCTCAAGATCCTTAGATGGCATTTTGTCTGGTTAAGTGTTTTTCAGAGGCACTGTTGTAGATCTTTCTGAGGTATTAACAAGGGACTTGGAGTCCTACTTTGGATTTGATCTTTCTATGCAGCCTTTTCTCAAATTTATTATCTTAGAAATCATGGAAATAAAAAGTTTTATTTTGAAGTCCTGGATCCGTGTATATCTTTCTTGAGCTTATCTCTATTTTCTCTCATTTTGTGGTAACTTGTTACAGCAGCCATAGAAAACTAATCCAGTTATCAAGTCTCTTTAGTTTTTCTTAATCTGAAACAGTTTCTCAGTCTTTCTTGGCTTTGACACTTTTGGGGGGTATTTTGTTGAGCATCCCTCAATTCAGGTTTGTCTGATATTTCCCCATGACTAAATTCAAGTTATAAAATTGTGGCAGGAATATCAGTGAAGGAAAATGCTCTTGTGTTCTTCTCAGTGTAGTCTATTGATTTGTCCCATTACTGATGAGCTTAAATTTGATCAATTACAGACTGTTGATTTGTTACATTACTGATGAGGTTAACTCTGATCAGTTGTTGAAATTGGTGTATACTTGATTCCTCTATTGTGAAGATATTCTTTTTTGTAATTAATAAGTATTTTGTGGGAAGATATTTTAATCCTGTATAAATAAGACGCTTCTCATCAATACTTAGCTTACTAGTTTATACCTGTTGATGTTTCTCTTGTGAAGTACTTATCACTATGGTAGTTGCCAGTTAATAGTTTTTGAATTTCATCATTCTTTTTCTCCAGTTATTAGGTGGAAACCCACTTCTCTACTTATTTATATTTATTCATTTAATTTTTACCATCATGACCTTTTATGTTCTCTTATTCCGTGGGTTCCAATCTGTTACTCTGTGTGTGTTTATTTATTTATTTTTGCTCCAATTTTCCCAAATTAAACCAGTGGGTGCCACTTCAGGGTGGCTCCTATGTCATTTTCATATGTTCCATATTATCCTTTGACCCTTTCCTTACTTTCTGGTACAAGATGTTCTAGGACTGTCTTGTACTTTCCTTGCTTCAAGTCCTAGAAACAGGCCAAAGAGCTTTGGATTGGTTAGTGGAGAATGGTACTTAGATATTGAGATCTGGTTATTAGTATGCTCACTGCTTCCAAACCTTCTCAGAGGCAGAGTTAGGAAATACATGCATACGTGTGTGTGTGTGTGTGTGTGTGTGTGTGTATTTATATGCACATATATGTCTTTATATTACTTATGTACATGCACACTGCTGTTTTATGTCTTTTAGGAACAATATATACCCCTGAGAATATTAATTAAGGGATTAAAAATTATTTTCTGTTCCTCATTGCCTTTGTTTCACCTGAGTTTTCTTTTTTCTTTCCTTCTTTTTTCTCTTTATTTTCTTTCTTTCGTTCTCTCTCTTTTTTTTCTTTCTTTTTTTTTTTTTTTTTTTTTGCCATTTTGGTCACTGTGTCTTCCATGTGGGGAGTTGCCTGAAATGTCCAATGGTCACTGACTGTCATGCCATATTTAAGAGTCATTCACAAGGGATTTCTTGTTTTCTATAATGATGAAATACTTCTTTCAGACCAACCTTTCTATGAAAACAACTATAGATATTGGAGAAAAGTATAAAAATATCTTCTTAGAAGCAACATAAATGGGAATACACATAGGTATAATTGTTTTGGAGAGGAATTTAAGAATCAACAAAACTACACATGCACTTACATTTGGCCCATCAATCCAAATTCTAGAATTTACTTTGACAGATATACCTCAACAACACAAAAATGTATATGAACAAGTCATTAACTTCATGAGCATTTGTAATTATAAAATATGGGAAACAATCTAAGTGCCCACATATAGGAGAGAGGTTAAATAAGCTACACCACATCCACACAAATACTATGTAGTAAAATAAATAATAAGGGTGATTTCTATCAACTGATAGGGAGTGATATCCCGGATATATTGTTCATTGAAAAAGCAAAATGAAGATCAGTATATATCTATATTATATCATTTATGTGAAGAAAGGGAGATAGGGAAATATACATGTGTCCGCTTATTCATGAAAAAAAAAAGAGAGAGAAAGAAAAGCAACTTAGGGATAATAGACCAGAGACTAATGAGACTGTTTTCTAAGGCTAATGGGTGGAAATTGGGTGGAAAGCATGAGGGCACTGGAATAGAAGTGATGACAAAGGGGCATTTCTTTGATTTACTTTTTAATATGTTCTGAATTTTAGAACTATGTTAATGTTTCATATACTTAAAGAAAATATTAACAAGGGTGGGAAGTAACAAAAAAAAAACAGAACACAGAAATAAATGAACTTAAATATATTCTAAATGGATAACATGACCACACTGAAAGGGCATGAGGGATAACTTTGAACACAGTATTTTGAATATATGCCCACAGGCTAAAGACCACAAGAACTGTAAACAAATATTGTGCTCTAGTTAGTAAGTGTGGGTGAGCAATTATGAAACTACTTTATATGTATTCCATAACTGGATAAGTAAATATATTGTGGATAATGAGAGCCTGGTTTCTCACTGTTGGAGAAAGCAGTTAATACATGAAAAATGCTAGACTGAATTCTGAGTTGTTGGGTTGAAATTTTTGGATGCATAACTGTAAGCTGATGGAAAATATCTATCTATCTACACACACACACACACACACACACACACACACACACACACTTTCTCATATATCCAGAGGAAAGAAAACTTTAGGCCAATATCTCTCATGAACACAGACACAGAAATCCCTAACAAAATATTAGCAAATCAAATCCAGCAATATATAAAAAAGGATACCACCTCACAATCAAGTATGGTTCATCCTAGGAATACTAGGCTGGTTTAACATTCAAGATCAATCACTATAACTCCCCATATTACTATACTAAATAAGTAAAAACATTATCTTATCAGTAAATGCAAAACAGGCATTCAACACAGCATCTATTCATGATTTAAAAAAAAATCATACAAACTAGAAATAGACGGAGCTTCCTTAATAACCTAATAAAAGGTCTTCATGAAAACCCTACAACTAACATTATATTTGATGATGACAGACTGAATGCTTTCTCCCTAAGATATAGAACAAGGCAAAGATGTTCTCAATTACTGCTTCTATTCAATATCATACTGGAAATCCTAGTTTGTACAAGAAAAAGAAAAGACATAGAGACTGGAAAGCAAGAAATAAAACTGTCTTTATTCACAGATGATTATAGAAAATCCCCCCAAATCTACACACACACACACACACACACACACACACACACACACACACACAAAATCCCCTGGGACTAATAAGTGAGTTTAGCAAGGTCACAGGAAAAAAAGTTAAAGTTTTGTGTATTCTTATACATCATCAATGACTAACTGGATTTTGAAATTTTTAAAAATACCATTTCTAATAATAGAAAAATAGTGACAAAAAATGTGCAGAATTTGCATGCAGAAAACTACAAAGTAGCAATAAAAAAAAAAACAACAACCAAAAGATGATCTGGGTGATTAGATCTATACCCTGGTTCATACATTATAAGACTCAGTATTTGAAAGATGTCTATTCTTGTTAATTTGATTTATATATTCCATATAATTATATATTCCATATATAATTCCATATATATTCCATATAATTTATATATTCTATATAATCAAAATCCAAACAAGCTCTTTAGTAGATATTAATAAGCCAATTCTAAAATGTACACAATCTACACAATGTATACAAAAACAAAAGGAATAGCCAAGATAACACTGAAAAGGAAAAATATACTTGGAAGACTCACATTTCCTGATTTTGAGACTTTTAAAGGAATTATAACACTGTGATGCTGGTAAAAAGAGAGCAGCGCAGGTCAACAGAACAGAACAGAGAGGCCAGAAATAACCAAGTAATGCTGGAATAATTGGATGTCCATATGCCAAACAAAATAAAAGAGAAGAAAAGGGTCTCAGGACATACCTCACATCTTACACAAAAATTAAATAGAAATGGACCATAGACCTCCATGTAAAACATAACAATACACAACTTTTAAAAGAAATCCAGGAGAAATCTGCATGATGCAACAATCCACAAAGGAACAAATACATAATCTGGATTTTATAGAAGTTGAAAACTTTCTCTCTTTCATAGACACACTTAAAATGATTAAAAGACAGTCACAGACTGCGAGAAAATATATGCAAAATACCTATCTGATAAAGGATTTCTACCCAAAATATATATAGAACACTTAGGATTCAATAATAAGAAAATAATGAGTCTAGTAAAAACCAAAAGGTCCGGTTTAAAAAATGGGCAAAGGCTCTGAACAGATATTTTATTAAAAATGATAGACGCCAATAAGCATATGGAAATGTTCCCAACATCATTATCATTGGGAAATGCAAATCAAAACAACCATAAGATTCCAGTTAAAATCCAAACATCCTATAATGCCAAAACACTGGGAAGATATGAGAAAACAGGACCTCTCATTTATTATTCAAGGAAATGAAAAATATGCTACAGCCATTTTGGAAGATGGTATAAAACTTTGTTACTATGTTAATCATATACTTATCATATGATCTAGTAATCCTATATAGAATATTTGCTATCCAGGCAGCTTACCCAGAAAAAAAAAAAAACAAAAACCCTTTATGTTGTAGGCAAAGGCCATACACAATAAACCAAGGAAACATACATAAAATCGAGGAAACTTTTCTAGGGTTTAACAGATTTCATAGCTTTTTCACATGCAGTATTATAAACCAAGGCAAATAAAATTCACTTTCCAAGTTTATTACATTCCCAAGGGCAACTAGAACTCTGCAGTCTTACTGACTTGATAAACCAGTCACAGAGTTTGAAGGGAAAACGGCATCTGGAAAGGTGAAAGGGGAGGATCCCAGAAAGAGTGGCATCGAGCAAAAGGCAAATTCTGTGTATAAACTGGTCAGGATTCCTAACCCTTGAAATAGCCATCTATTTACTGGGCAGACTCCAAACAGTCCCCATTTAAGCTAAAAGAACCTTTGTATCAGTTGCAGGCCACTGTAGAGGAGCCAAATCTCAAACAAACCCAATACTCTTCAGAGAAACATACCCAAATCACAAAATTACTAGAAATACAAAGAAAAAGAAACATGTGAGCCATACATAAGAAAAAAAATGATTCCCGGAGGCTGACCCTAAGAAGGAGTCATGACTAGAATTAGCAGGAAAGGCATTAAAATCTGTGTTCAAAGGAATAAGCATAAATATACACCTTAAACAAACAAATAAGAAATCTCCACAGAAAAAGAGAAATTAGAGAAAACCAAATGAAAATTATCGAACTTAAATATACACTATTGGAACGAACCATTTCATTAGATGGTCATATAGAGCTACAGAAAATAATAAATGCTAAACTATGTTGCAAAATACTAGGATATTATGCTGGGGGTTGTGTAGGTAGGGAAGTAAAAGGATCCTTTCTTGAGGGCTAGGATACAACAGGTGAGTAGGGAAGAATTAGTGCGTTGTGGGGTGTGTTTCAGGGAAGGAACATAGTTGGTATTTTTGTCTACAGATAAAAGGAGAGTTGTGTGTGACGGACTTATAAAGCAGGGAAAACAGGACACTAATGATTAATGGGATGAAAACATACCAAGGAAGATCAAAATTAACAAGAGGAAGAAGCAAAATATATAACAGCTCTATCAAACTCACAAAAATAAGGTAGAAGAAAAAGACAAATAGTCCTAAAATAATATAAATGATAACATAATATTATAATATTATACATTAAGATGTACAATGTTTGTGATGATATTACAATATTATATAATATTAAATATACTAAGTATAGAATAAGATAGAAGGGAATAAAATAAAACAGTCCAAAATATGAAGAACCAGACAAAGACTGAACCAGACAAAGACTGTTAGATTAAGTGAAAAATTAAGAGCCAACTATGAAGCTCTCACACACACACACAAAATTAAAGCAAACAAAAAAAGTTTGACATCCCAAATGAACTGTGATGGTTTTTGATGGGTCAGCTTGGTGGGGTAGAGGATGAAAGGGAGAATGGCAGACTTAAGGGACTTTCAGTGGAGATAAAAACATCATGAGAGAACCACAGCGAGTAAGCCCAAACCTGAAGGAAATGAGTGATTCTGTGGCAAGTCCAACTACCAGAACTCATCCAAGAATGCCTGGAGCATTTGAAGTGAGCAGTTGTCCCAGTGAAGACGAGAAGGTCAGTTGTAACTGATCAAGCAATGCTTAGAGTTCTCCAAAACTATCAGCAAATATTTTAAATTCCGAACACTAAAGCCATCGCAGGAGAAAGCAATGCCTGTCATTATTATTATTGAACATTTTCTCAGAGGTTTTGGTAAATATGATAAAACAAGAACATGAAATGACTGGCATGAACATAGAAAATATATAAAAGTATCTTTTCTGTTGATGGTATGAATGTATACTTTAGTAAGCCCAAGAGAACAGTGGAGGAAAAAAACCCCCAACCAGTTAGAATAATTGTGCAAATGTGGTTAAGTAGAGATGAAATAAATATTAAAATAAACCAACCACTTTTTAATGTTCTAGTTGTTAAAATCTAGATGTGAAATGGGAAGACAAATTTTAAATTACATAGGAAAAATTTTAACAAGAAAGACTGAGGGCCAACATTAAAAGCCTATTATATTAAAAGACATTAAACAAAATCTTAAAAAATGGAGACGTCTCCCATGTTCTGGATGTCTAATTTTCAATTAGAATCAACAGGTTGTGGTGCATAAACAATGAATTTTAGAACACTGAAAAAAATTAAATTTAATTTAAAAGATGTTAAAAAAAGAATCAACAGGTTTTTTTCTCATAATTGAAAAAATATTCTTAGACTTCTTATATTGAACAGGTGCCTATGAGGATAGCTAAGAGAACCAGGAAGGGCGCCTGGGTGGCTCAGTTGGTTAAGTGTCTGCCTTTGGCTCAGGTCATGATCCTGGGGATCGAGCCCTGGTTGGGGCTTCCTGTTCAGAGAGGAGCCTGCTTTTCCTTCTCTGTCTGTCTCTCTCACAGCTTGTTCTCTTTCTCTCTTTCTCTTAAAGAAACTTTTTTTTTTTAAGAAAAAAAGAATAATAGAGGGGAGATTTGCCATATTAGTTATCAGAACCTATGCTAAAGTCACCTTAAGCAAATAGTCTTGGTGTACTAATGGACAAATAAATCAGTGGAACGGAGAATCTACGCTTAGATCCCAATTTATACGAGAAGTCAATATATGACAAGTGTGGAAGTTCAGATGAGGACAGGCCAGTCAATGGTGATACCAGCACAGCCATCTCCTCTTCTGGGAGATAGTAAAATTCTACCAGCATCTTACCCATGATATAAAAACAAACAGATTGAAATGTAAATGTAAACATCAAATCAGTAAAAAATCTTATAAGAAAATCTGAGAAGTAAGGGTGATACAGATACTCTTCAATCCAATTATTCTATTCCTTGGAATCTATCTTGTATACCAAAGCCTGGAAATCTAAAGCCACAGAAGAAAATTTAGTCATGTCTGACAATATAAAAATGTAAAACTTTAAAAATGGTATCTATGACATCTTTTGGTACCAAAGGCATAAAAAAACAATATTGCTGGAAAAAGCTTATAATGCAGATGGAAAAATGATAATTTCTCTATCATACAAAGCAAACTTATGGATTGACCAACAACAAACATCTTGTGAAAATGAGCAAAGGGTGTATGGATCACAAGAGCAGAGGCGAAAACCCAAATGAATGAAAAGACGTTCACATTTACTAGTAAGCCAGGGAAATGTAAATTAAAGTAACAATTAAAACATCTCTTTACTCCCATCAACAGGAGAAACTGTAAGGAAACCTAACGCCTGTTACTTACTGGTTGGGAAAGTGAGCGATAGCGTTTTTAGGTATTGCTGTAGGAACACGAAGTGTTGTAGCAACTGAAAAATAAAGCGTTTTTGGAAAGCAATCTGGCAACATCCTTTAAAATTAAGATTTCATATACTCTTCAACCCCTTCTGAGTGTTTGTCCCATGGATCAATTAATAAGGAAATATGATCATGAATGCTTACTAAAGCATGGTTCATAAGTGTTCAAGACGAGGAAACAAAAAGATTGCCCATCATTCGTATTCTTATAAAACACCTAAGCAAATTCATTTAAATATATTTGTAAGCAATGCTTAATGTTAATGTATTAGATACAATTAATAAGTTTTGATGAGTTGCGTTAGTAATGTTTGTTTGGAAAATTTTGTTAATTATACTTACAAATTTTACACCTAGGTGAGAACTTGCACCAATGCACCAATACATTCCTTTTACGCCCCCAAATTCCTTGGGATATTCCCAGATCCTAATAATGAAGAAAGTGACATTATGGTAGTAACATCCATCTGGAAAAATAAGCACATATAAACAACAACTTAGAGAAGAATAAATACATATAAAAATGCTCACCTTCATCCAACAGTTAGAAAAAAGTAAACACACTTAAATTGGTGTTACTGTTTTGGAGAGCACTCTGGCAATATTTATCAGAATTTAAGAAGTTTGGGAGAACTCAAAATTCTGCAAGGCCTGTTGAAATATCCTACTATGGGAGGGGTGGGGATGCATTGTTTGTTTTCAGTGACTCAATACGTGATCAATTTTGAAGTCCCATAAAAGTTTCAAAAATACACATTTGACATTCACAGGTTCCTAATTCCCTGACGTGCATGCTGCCTCCTTCCTTGAGGGTACCTCTGCCACTGTCCCTCCACACACGCGGCCTTGTTTGCTCCTGACATTGACACCCTGGGCTTGCTGGCCATGCTGGCCGCATTAGTGGTCTCTCTCCAAGCTGCACTTGCACCCAAAAATTCAGGAGTTTGGAAGCTGGAACCTCATCAAGATCGTGTGCTTCAGGTTGGAAAGGCACCAGGGAGGGAGGGGTATGGAGAAGTGGGGTAGTCCAGGTCGTCCCCCAGTTTTCGTTCATCATGAGTGTTATCTCTTCTTCATAACCACAGTGTCTCCTTTTCAAACATTCAAAGTAGGTATGCATACTCTGAAGCAGCATTGGTAGGGTGTTGGGGGACACTGAAGTGTGCCTTGGTTGACACAACTGTCCACTTTTGAGACCCAGGACCGCATACTGGATGCAAACAAGGAGGTATAGTTTCTTAACAGGATCTGGAGTGTATTTGGGGAGCATTGTGACCAGAAGCAGGGAACCCTGGCTTTCACTCCTTGGGAACTAACTCCAATGAATGTGGGCTCCATGGGAATAGAACCTGGTCTTGTCCAATACTGTAGTCCCAGCACGTGGAGCCTGGTGCATAGTAGATGCTTAATCAACATTTGTAGAATGAATGGATTCTGTTCGTCAGGAATCAAACTTGGGCAGGAGGTGATGGCCATACTTAGAGCAAATCCAGTCCCCCCAAACTGAATCACTATATGGGGTTCCAACCCTGAGATTTATTGAATTTTGATGCCCGAGGGGTAGTCATCATTGGTCCTTCTTCTTCCTAATAGTGAGAATTTGGGGGTCTCTTTATGTTTCTTCAAAAAGTTGAGTTTCTCCAGTATTCTTTTTGTGCTAAATTGCTTCCGACTAAACCTCACTCCAAATGTCACTCCACATACCATATTATATGGTTTCATATGGAAGTCTCCAGAGTTTTCACGTGTGATCACACCTTGATATGTAAGCCCTAGCCACACACCCATGTGAGGACATCTGCATTACAGCTGAATTTCTCTCTTTCAAAAATGCTTACTCACTAGCAAATGATCATAACTTTAAATTTAACCAAATTATTATCATTATTGTTCACCCTTCAGCATCTTCTGCTTTCTTGAGATGTCCATATTGATTCCATTATTGCTTCTCTGGGTTATTTGCAGCTTTTTTTTTTTTTTAATAACAAGTGAATAATTTACTTTCTAAATGTTTATGTGCCAGAAGTTATATTTTGTTTGAACGTCTGTTTGACAACTCATTTAGCTTTGCTGGCTTCTATCACTATTTCGGGTAAGTATGATGTCAGTTCTGATTTTCTTTCAAATTGTAGGTTATCTGGGACCGATATTTTTTGTTTTTGTTTTTCATTTATTCTCATAATTCCCCATATTTTCTTAAGATTGTGGCTTGATCAAAGCCTCCTAGCATTTCTAAAATATTGTTCCATATATTTTGTTGTTAGTTTGGTGTGAAAATGCTCAGTCCAATTTTCTTGACTTGGTGGAACAGACCTTTTTTGGTAATCTTCTCCAGCACGTGTTGATCTCATGTGTTGGATCTTCTTTCAGCTTGGTGCCAGTGGGTGGGTGGGTGGGATTCTCATCATATTTTTGGAGTACTGACTCCCCAATGCTCAATCCTCACTTTTCCCTCTCCTGGATGCCTGGATATTGGCTCTCCTGAAACTATAGTGGTTAAGGGTGCAGGCCCTGGGGTCAAATAACCTGGTTTAAACCCCACCACTTCAGGTCACCAGCTCTCCGAGCCTCCGCTTCCTCATGTAAAATGAAGATAGTAAGAAGTACTGACAAGGGAAGCAGAGACACGTTTTTCATTATCTTCCCAGAATTTGAATTTTAAGGGCAAAGCATGAGACTTTAAAGAGATTTCTGCTTGTAGCCTTGCACGTGGTAGTGGCGTATCCCCCAGCCAGGGCTGGCTCAGCTGGGGGAAAGTCAGCCACCTGAAATGAAAGCAGAAGGAGCTCTGGGCTGGTGAGAAGACCCCAGGGCCCTGCCTGGTCTAGCTGCATGGCCCCAGGACTAGTCTGTAAAGGCAAGGGGAGAACTTCCAAGGTCCGCTTTAGTTTTGGAGTTTGGATTTTTTTTTTTTAAGGGTAAATTGATTTTCACTATGTAGAATAAGCAAACAAATGGGTTCCCCTTCAGTGGCTTCTTAGTCAGTGGTCTAATTGCGGAGGAGAAAGGGCAAATTAAAGTTTAGATAAGATTGAGAGAAATTTCAAAGGGAGAATTTCTGTTACAAGAACTTGATGAAATAAGATCTAAGAACCCTACCTACTGATGCCTGTTAACTAGTCACATTCCAGAAATTTTAAATAGAGCTAAAGACTCCATGGTCTGAGATTTTGAAGTCCAAATTGATAAGAATTAGGGTTCTCACAGGTTCTTAGTTTTGGTCCATCGTAGGGAAAGCATTTAGAGTGGTTTACTTCTGAAGAAATAATACGTTCTTGTGGAATTTGCTCATTTTGGTGCAAAAGGGCAGAATAAAATGGAAGTTTTGACACAATCTTTGGTGTATCAGATAAACTTTTCTATAGAACAAAGGTAATCCAAGTGATAAAATTATTACTTACAAAACTTTCTCAAGTCATATTTTGAAAGAGTATTTCTTTTAATGGTAAGATGGTTGATAGTTGATTACACTTCAGCCAACAAATATGTGTTATTTGCCAGGTGCAGGGAACTGTGTGACCAGGGTTTTGCCCTCAAGTACTTACAAGAGTTAAAAATATACACATCCTTGAGAAAATCTCAAATGCTGTAATAAATATTCAGAGGGAAAGTAAGTTACCTTTCAGTGGGTGAGATAAGAGAAGGTATGGAATGGAAGAGCCATCATTTAAAAAGGGGGCGGAAGATGGTGAGATTTTGCTATGTGGATTCATAAGCAGGACCGTAGAAAGGAAGCATTGCAGGGACCAAGTGTAGGCAAAGGGATAGATAAGCACAGGGAACAGTGAGTTAACGTCACATGAAAATCAGAGAAAGAGGAAGAGGAGGCAATGGGCAGACTGCTAAGAACAGATGAGAATTTTCAGGGCCCTTCAAATCATCGACTGGTACTGACTTCATGCTCTCTTTATCAAGGTTCAATTTAGAGGCAAATATGGAAATAGCATATGAAAGAATTTACAACAGAAGATACAATAGTAGGTAGCACTTTACTCCTGCAAAAGGTAATTGAATTTTGAAAATTGGATGAATTGAACTCATCTGTTCGAAGTCTTTAAACAATATGGTCTTTGAGACCTTTAAAAGGGTGTGTATCTGTGACAGCCACTGAACACCACTAATTCTGGGGTGGGAAAAACTGACATACCTTGAAATCTTAAATAGGGCATGGCTTAGGCTATTAACCTACTTACACAATGAATGTTCCCAGTGCATGAAAATCTGGTTACAGGAGCCTTCTTAGAAATGTCATCAGGGGTGTGTGAATGATAATAACATCAATTATGTATTTTTAGAAGCGGGACAGTTTACCAACATCATTCCAATAAGACTACCAAATGCACTAACAACACTTTGAAAGGTCTCCCCCACCCCCACCCCATAAAAAGATTAAAAATTACAAATAGAATAAACCAAAAGTTAAATCTTTGCAACAATTCTAATATCATAAAACACAAAATTCCACAGCTTATGTGAGGATCCATTATACTTCTGACTCTCATCCCCTCAGAACCCCAAACCTTATTATAAGTGGTATTATAAATCGACTATCTGCCTGTTTTCAAAAAAGATTCAGTTTACATTTCCACGTGTGCATGTATAATAAACACTGGTCTACATTTCAAGTATGCTTCTACTGAGTAAAGGAAGGTTAGTCTGTTCTCATTTTTTAAAAAATTTTTCTTATTTATTTGACAGAGATCACAAGTAGGCAGAGAGACAGGCAGAGAGAGAGGAAGGAAAGCAGGCTCCCGGCCAAGCAGAGAGCCCGATGTGGGGCTCAATCCTAGGACCCTGGGATCATGACCTGAGCCGAAGGAAGAGGCTTTAACCCACTGAGCCACCCAGGCGCCCCGTCTGTTCTCATTTTTACAAAAGATTTTATTTACTTATTTGACAGAGAGAGACAGAGCGAGAAAGGGAACACAGCACAGGTAGTGGGAAAGGGAGAAGCAGGCTTCCCGCTGAGCAAGGAGCCCAATGTAGGACTCAAACCCAGGACCCTCGGATCATGACCTGAGCCAAAGGCAGCCGCTTAGCAGCTGAGCCACCCAGGCACTCTCTGTTCTCATTTAAAAAAAAAAAAAACTTGTTCATTAGGAGAAAACCCTTCATCATCTGCAATAATAGGAGCCAAGATAACGGTACAGAAAAGGAGATTCTGAGGACTCCTTTATGGACACAATCTCCACTAAGCACTGAGCTCTTTTGTGTGTGTGTGTGTGTGTGTGTTTCTTTTCTAAAGCAGTCAGAACCTGGGAATTTACGTTCTCTGGCATAACAGCGTATCAGGGAAGAAAATATTTCTACTTCTCTCAAGGTAATACCAGCACAACTAAAGAATGACAGTTGAATCTAGTCATATGAAACAGGTTTCTCCAGAGAAAACAATCAGATGTGTGTATAAATATATAAATTAATGAATGTGTGTATATTACATACACACACACACACACACACACACACACACACACACACATATATATATATATATTTTTTTTTTTTTAAGAAATTAGCTAATGTAATCATGGAGGTTGACCAAGTCCAAAATCTGTAAGGCAGGCCGGTAGGCTGGAGATCCAGAGAAGAGTTGATTTTGCATTCTGAGTACAAAGACAGTCTGGGGGCAGACTTCCCTCTTGCTGGGGAATCTAAGTCTTTTCTTCTTAAGGCCTTCAACTGATTGGATGAGGCCCACCCGCACTATGAAGGGTAGTGTTTTGAAGATTTATTTATTTATTTGGGGGGTGGGTAGGGGCAGAGGGCAAGAATCTTCAAGCAGATTCCACACTGAGCCTGGAGCCCCACCCTGGGCTCAATCTCATGACCTGAGATCATGATATGAGCCGAAACCAAGAGTTGGACACTTATCTGACTGAGCCATCCAGGCACCCCATAAAGTCAACAGATTACAAATGTTAAGCATGTCTAAAAAAAACACCACCACAGCAACATTTTGTCTGGGTACCCCAGCCTAGCCAAGTTGACACACAAAATTAACCATCACACTAGCCAAGAGTCAAACATCTTCAGAGTAGAAAAATTTGTTATTGACTTCTGTGTAGAATAGAATGCAGGTGAAGTCAAGACATTCTGTGTTTTATCGTTTTGTTTTAGTTAGGCTGAATCTCCCAATATTTGACCATTTTTGATCTGCAAAAAAGGATAACTGGGTATGGCTCAATACGGTATTTAGGCTTTCCAGGAGTTGCAATGACACTGCAATCATCACGCACATGCCTGATCAGAAAACAACCTTTTTTATAAAGCTGATTTATTTGTAATACCCCTAGGACTTAGCACAAAGTGATGCGTTTTGCTGAAGAAATGCCTGATTAAGGAAGAGTGACAGCCAAACTCAAGCTATGTATAGTCAGACTTGAAATTCCATCTCCCCTCAATGGTAAACCATTGGTATGAACTTCTTAAGAGTGACACAAATGAAAAATGAGCAAACTGCTTTTCAAATTACTTTCCCATAAGGGAGATTATGCCTTAAGTGAATTAATCCCAAATGTACTTTTTACCTAAGAAAAGCATCATGTTTTGATAACTAGTCCTTGAAACATTTCAAATGCATGAATTTAAACAAAAATGTATTTAGTGTTAAGAATTAACAAAGCCATGCTCTTTGATTTTCCGGAAGCAAGCTGGTGAAAAGAGGGACTGCTGCCACTGCAAATTGCTCTTCAGTCTTTTCCTCTTTGAAAGTGGGAGAGCCTTAAAATAAGAAAGCCAAAGGTAAAGAGGGAATTCTCCTATCACCCTGAAAGAGGCTATCAGATACATAAAACGTGTTTTCTACAGCTGATTCCTGCTCAGATTATTAACTGAATCGTCAGATAATGTAGCTCTCTGCATTGCTGTTTCACTGATGAGCCATAGAAGTGGTGTGCGTGCTTTGGTCCAGAGGGCTGCCAAGGGAGGGTTTTCAGCAAAATTTTTGACAAAGAGCCCAAAGGAAACCTCTAAAAGGCTAACTCATAGTACCAGCAGATAGCAGGTGTTAAAGGAATGCTTAATGCCAATCTTTTCTCATACGAACAAGAGACGTTATTGATTTATACATTCTAATTGCCTTTTTTGGAGTTCTTTTTTGGATGCTCATCTGGATTACAGTTTTGATGCAGGATCTTTTGATTTTTTTTCTTTTTATTTACAGTTTCTATCCTTCCTTTAAAGGTACAGAAGTTTTAAAACAAAACAAAGGACACCCTGGAATTTTACATTTCGTTTCAACAACAAAGTATTGTCCTCGAGTCAGCTATTAGAATTGTATATTTACCCAATGAGAAGATATTTAAAATTCAAAGTGAAAAGAAAAAAGTTATACCAAATAGAAATGTATCACCTATTAAAATTTCAGGAAGATCTACATTATCTAAAGCCATTCTATAATTTTATTCATATATTTTGTGGAGTTCACATATCTTTTTCTTACAGCAAACATAACACTGTAGGCCACAAGAAGCTGCAGTACTATTGTTTCATTAGCAGCAAATTAATATTTTATATCTGGGCAACTGGACAATAAATAGCCTGCTTCTTTGGATGTGGATGTTGAAAATGTAGAATCACTGCAGCTTCATAATGTGATTGCTATTTTACAGAGCTTATACACACACAAAAAATACGATCTTTGTCTATATTTTATACAAATACAACAGTAGTTTGTGAATACATTTTAAGTACATGATATACATGATAAGCCACTTGATCTCCCAATATCACAGAAGAGCGATTTTAAATGCAATAAAAATATACAAAATTCAGCCTGGAATGCAGATTTTTCTTTTCTATTTTGACTCAAAACTTTATCATCCAAACGTTTTTTAGAGTACTAGTCCAAACACTTTTTCGTCAGCTAAAAATACAATTTCAGCAGTCCAGCTTATGTTCAGGCATGATGCAATCCATTTCCTAATGGATTCCCAGTTTTTGTTAAATTCAACGGGCTGTTAGTAACATATAGCATGTTCTTCACTCCACACCATATTACAAAGCCCACTTTTCATTCTGAGTTAGAGTCACCTTGTGGACAAAAGCTGGGTTTGTTCTGATAACATTTGCACGTCCAAGATTTCCATTTGCAAGTGCACGTGAATACATTGTGGTGGGTGGTGGTAAAAGTCTGTTAATGACAGATTAAGTCACAGTATAAAAATATATTGTACACCTTTACGCCTAATGGAGTCCTTTTTTTCCTATGGCTAAAAAAATATGACTGAACGAGACAGAGACGTTTGTAGCACCATGAAGAGTTGTATCCCAAGTTACATTAGCAGCATGATCCAACATAATATTGAAGGAGTGTTTCTGAGAAGATAAACATTCATTCTGGTTCATCTGTACCACTGAAGCTTATACAAGGAAGTGTTTCAAACATTAGCAATAGTTCTGTCATTTCTAGAGCAAGATAAACTTATCAAAAGACACTGCCTTTCCATCCTCAAAGGGTTGGTAACGGAGAAGGGCCTAAGGGTGATGATCTATGTGTGCCTTTACCAACACGGGTGGTATCAGTTTGTTTTATGTGATCCAAAAGGCACTCCGTATGGGTTTCTAGCACAAAACTACACAAGGCGACTTTCATGGATCTATGAAATCACTACAGACAGACTATCTGTGTTGTAGACACGGCTGCTGACACAGTGTGAGAACAAATAAGACAAGGTCAACTTAGGCACTATTTGGCAGAGATAACAGTCCACTATTGCTAATGAGGAATACTCGACATTTAAAAGAGCTCCTCCAATGTCACATGGATCTCAGTAGGCTAGAAGCAACTTGGGTGAACTGGTATTTTTTAATTTACATACTGGGAAGACAGTGTGTTTTGAAACACGTAAACCTTGTAAAAAAATAAACCATTGTAAAACCTTATGAAAAGACACACACTGATTCTGTGCAATATAGCAAATTGATAAGAAAACACTGTAAAAATGTACCTGTTTAAAATATCATCTACCATTTTTGAACACAAAGCATTATATATCAAAGGCCTACATATATATCATCTAATGGCACTTGAAACAAATTATAATAAGTCTTAAAATAAAAGGCATAACCTATAAGAAAGTTTCTGTAAAGGTTTAGATTCGTTTTGAAAGTGCTATATCTTGTAATATGTGTAGTATAGAGGTTGACCAAGCTCTATTTTTTAAAAAAATATTGGCCTATATATGTGTATTGCTTACTAGATGAATGATCCTGAAATATGTACTCTTTAACATTCATTATTAGCTTAATAAAGCAATCAGCTCTGGCTCATGTTTCAGTCAGTATATGGTTTTTAAAAACCGCTACTGTCCAAATTAACACAATATATCACTATATTCCACAAATGACTAAGAATAATAAAGCACAAGCAACAAATAGGCAAAAATACATAGCTTGGAAAAAACACTAAGTGAAATTAAAAAGTTGCACAAAGAGTGGTGTGTGATCAGCCAGGACAACTGAAGTTTCTGAAAACTGTACTTGGTAATAGGATTTTAAAATGTGAATTTTAACAGTGACCAGTAACTATAAAGGTGATATTTGCATACATCAGTGGATAATATTGCTTACAGTGCTGAGACCCTTCCACACTCATGCTTTTGTGTCTGGTGATTGAATTTGTACACATGTGTGGAAGTTCAAACTGAATGAGGTTCAATATCTTGTCTGAGGTCCAAATTCTAAACTGAAATATTTTTACTTAATGATAATCCCCCTTTTTTTTTTTTTTTTTAAACCAAGTGAAGGCACTATTAGAAATTTCAAGGATGATGATTCTGGCCACGGGGAGAATGAAAACAGCATTGGCAGTAATTATTTTTAATCACATCCAGTTGATGTAAAAACAAATGTCAATTTTTTTCTAGAAAAAAAAGAGCCAGTTCTGAGTTACATCCTTGTTAAACCACTGCACAATTAAAATAAATGAATCTGCCTCATGTTTAACAGAAATAACCTCAAAAAGGGTTTAGTGACCAGTAGTCAATTTGAAAAACACAAGCTGAATTCCCTCTTCCTCGCATGTATTTCAAGTCTATGAGGCGGCAACAGGCAAAGAGGTGTTCACATGAAAATTAAGACTCTACATGTTAGCCCTGGTGCTCTGAAAGACGTGCCTCCATGTATCTGAATTCCATGCAGGGCGAGAATTAGGCTAAAAATATACATACATATATGGCGCCATTCCCCATTTCCAAAATGTTTTACTGAATAAATCCTGGTACTCCCTTTTTTAGTTGTTTATTAGCAGTAAAATACAGCCTGCTAAGGCCAATGTCTCAGGTCATTAATTTGACTCCTCCTTAAGCAAATTTTAGACAAAGTAGTGCTTCCACACTTGTATTTGTGACTTCTGTGTAAAAATACATTTTCTATTTATTTGTGCTCTGTCACCAATTTTTTCCTTTTTTTTTAATGGTGATTAAAGCAATATTGAACACTAATCATTCAACTAATGATTTAAGTAAGCAATCTGTTTCATAGAAACTAAAGGAAGCAGTAATAAAGCAGAGCTAAAAGCCTACTTTCAGAGCAAATATTCTCCTAATCAAAAGCTTAGGAGCAGTTTGAAAAATTTTAAATGTATTTCCTTATTAAAACATATATAATTTTAATGCCTTTGGAACACACTTTTTTTTTAATAAAATGTATTTTTTATAATAAAATTTAAATACATAAGTATAAAAACTACTGCTCCTAGAATTTAAAAAAAAAAATAGGAGCATGATAAAATATCAGGAGCCAAAGCTCCCTTAAGAGAGCAACTCTGATTCTATGAAGTGCGATATATGTATGTGTGTGTGTGTGTGTGTGTGTGTGTATAATATATATAGTGAAACCCCCATTTACATTATTACAATTTACATTTCTCCACAAATTATACTACTCCCAAATGTTTTAAATAATGTATTATATTCAGTAATATGCACTCATTTTTAGAAATTCTTGGTAAACATCACAATCTGCAGTGATAATTGGCCCTATAAATGAAAAAAGAAACTTCTATATAGGGCTAATGAGTGCTCAAATATTTTTCTTTTTTTTTTTTTTAAGAGATATATACTCTTTTATAAACCTTCCCCTTCATACCCACCCCAAAAGACAGGGTCCCAAAATAAGGTGTTAACAAGTGCTTAATAGATATGTTTCATAGGCTGATGTCCCAACAAATATTTAGAAAAGTATAATTTGACCTTCAAAAAGGTTATGGTGGTTGTCTAATATGAGGAAAGCCCACAATAACTACTTCATTCAGTGAACACAATATTCTTGATTGTTACTTTCACATTACCTAAGACAGTGCTTGTTCTGCTTTAGTTTTCTCCCCCCTCTACAAATTCAATGGATTTGCAACTCTCCCCCAATTTCCCAGAGATGTGTAAAAGTGGGGTTTTACTGTATATATTTTTAGTTGCTTAAAACTTTGTGGTCATTCCTCAAATAGCTTTCTAATGCATTTAATTTTAAAGTCTCCATCTGAAAATAGCAAGGAAAGATAAATCAACACTGTATAAGAAAGATACCATGGGGGTAGGGCTGTTGTTTTGTTTTCTGCTTTTGGCTCTTATGGGAAAGAAAACTGTATTAAATTCAGTAAGAAGTGATATGAGCGATATGCTTTTCCTTTACTCCTCAAGAGTCTAGTTTCCAACCCTGGCAACAAGGGACAGGGTCCCTAGACAAGTTCCCAAGCTGAACCAAGTGCTTCACATCTATCTTCTTAGGAGACTATCACGCCACAGAAGAAGAGACAGTCCACTCTGGGATAAACACCCCTAACATCTGTGGTTCCACAATGGCTTTCGATTCTGGACTGTGGACTGACGACTAAAACAATTGCTGGCTGTACCTGACTCACCCTTTGGCCATGAAAGGTGGAAATGATTAAAGAGATCTAGCCATACACTGACTCTGAAGACTTGGATGCTGTAACACGATAAGCACTATTAAACTGGAAAGAGTGACTTTGCAATGTGGCAAAATATCCTGCATACAAGTTTAAGGCCAACTACAGAGTAACATGGAATGCGTGTCACCTCAACAGGAGTCTCTTTTTTGCTATCAACACTGGTGCTTTGTGTTTAGGTTTTGTTTTCCTTGTATGTGCATAATATAGACGGCAAATATTTGAGCCAGACAACAGCAAAGTCTTCAAAATATACTGACCTGAAATTATGGTATATCTAAGAAACGTCTATTATCTCCCCAAACTGGATTCTGAATTCATCTGAAAACATTTGCTTATGAATCCATTTAGAGAGTAGTAAAAATGTAAAAACTCTCAGATTATTCATATACATTTTAGAAAATGTACATTCTGTTGCAAACATCGTTAATGAGCCAAATGTCAAAAGCTAGAGCCACTGTTATTGGACAGAACTGAAAATTTTAAGATCTCAAAGCAATTTGAATGTGGGACTCGTTAAGACTTTACTGCTAATAATGGCTTTCCTAGAGGAAAAAGCATCTTAAAATATGACAATTGGCAGTGAGTGTGGACAAAATACCCAGGTAAACATAACTGAACGCAAATGGTTCCAAAGCTCTTTATAAAGCTTGTTTCTATTTCATACTGGCTTAATGAAAATTGGTACTGTACAAAAGCAGAAGTTTTTATGCGGTTTTAAAGTAGGCACTAAAATAAAAATGGTCCTCTAAGGCAGGGCTACACATAGGTTTCTGTGATCAGTCCACGTCTGGGACTCCTATTGAAAAGCTTGATGGAAACGTGGCAGTGTGGTGCTCGTGCTGAAACTACTGGTGAACGCTGCTGACAGGGAGTGCAGGGAGCCGAGACCTAGGGTGTTTGCAGGATCCTGAAGATCCTGTGTCTGCGGGGGCAGCTGAGACACAGAAGAATGTGCTTCCTCTTGGGAATAGCTCATTCCGAGGCTCCCCACTGAGATAGGATTATAGGGAGGGCCATTGAGGGGTATGAAATTAAACAACTGGGAAAAATCCAAGGCAGGCGTATTTAGGGGGTCACTGATAGAAATAGAGCTTTTTGACAGGGAGAGGTCCCCTGCACCATCATCCAGGGACCCCACCTGAGGATCCAACCCTAGTTTAGATGATGATGCTTGGGAATCCTGGGATGAGGAAGGCCCGCCACCTTGCAGCTCCATCAGATAACTCTCAATCTCCCCCTTTAGTGGCTGTTCTTTTTCAGGAATAGAAATGGCGTATGAGGTAGAACTGAATGGGTATTTGAAAGAAAGGTGGTGAGAAGGATGGACAGCGTCCATCTCTATTGGGCACGTCATTCCCAAAGGTAAAGTCGTGATCATTTGGTGGGCAGGTCCCGAGCTCTGCATGGACTGAAACGGAGTGTTATAGAGGTTTAACTGCAGAGTGTTTGTGAATGGCTTTGACAACAGTTCGCTGGAAGGTAAGGACATCACCGGAAGGAGCTCATCTTTTATAGGCACAGAAACGTTGCAGGTGAATGGATCCAGAAAGTCCACCGGTTCGGTTTTGACCTTCAGAAGTTCTTGATTGTGACTCTTCTTCATGTGTCGAGTCAGGTGATCCTTCCGCCCAAATCTCTGTGCACAATACTGACAGAGGAAGTCCTTCCTTCCCGTGTGCACCACCATGTGTCTCCGGACATCCTTCCGGGTGTAGAAGCGGCGATCGCAATGCTCGCACTGGTGCTTTTTCTCTTTCACCCCGCCGGACGACTTGCCAGCGTGTGATTTAAGGTGCTCCAGCAGCACTCCCGTGCTCTCGAAAGTCTGCAGGCAGACCTTGCAGGTGAGGTCGCCGCTTGTCGCGGCATGCAAGGCCAGGTGACGCTTGAAGCCGAGTTTGGTGTTGTAGTTCTTGCCACACTCTTCACACTTAAACGTCTCTTTATTGGGGTCATGCGTATGGAGGTGATTCTTCAGGTGATCTTTCCGGTGAAACATTTTCTCACAATAATTACACTTGTGGGTTTTCTCAGGAGAATGAGTAGCCATGTGCCTTGAAACACAGACATATTCTGTCAGTATCACGACACAAATGGCAGGGAGTCACTTTTCAAATGGAAGCTAAGCTGCTATGCTAAAACCGGCTGGCTCCCTGCTAACGGACACGCTTTAACTTAACATGCGCTACAAGGACAGTCAATACCCCTAAACACTGCAGAACTCGAGCCGCTGAAGTTGCCACTTCAGGATTCTCTGGTTCGTAGCTATTACTACAAAAGCCAATGAGTGAGGCTGAACATACTCACGTAAACGTCCATACCCTCTCCTTGTAATCTCTTTGCACAAACGGAAATTCTACTCTCATTAAGCATTTCATTAAAAAAAAAAATCCAAAGACACTAACACATCAAAGTATGTGACTTAGCATACTAAAGCTAGCCAACATCTAATCTACGATAACATTTCCTCTCTGCAAAGCAGCTCAAGAATGTGTATACAAATATATATACGTTTACAACGGCTTCACATGGCCAACATAATAGAAAATATAATCTGAAAAACAAATAGAGTTTAATACCTTTGTAATTTGTACTTAGAAACAAAGGCCTTGGTGCAGTCTTGTTGTATGCACTTGTAGGGCCTCTCTCCTGTGTGAGAGTAGGAGTGAACCTTTAATTTCTCAACACTGTTAAAGGCCTTGTCACACAGTTGGCAAGGAAAGTTTTTTCTTGGTTTGGTTTCACCACGCTTACGTTTCCCTGAAGGGACTTTCTGGGTATCTCTTACTTCTGACAAATCACCAGGAATGACAGTGGCCATCGCAGCCTAAAGCAGGCCTTCTTGTTGGACACTTGGGAACTGCCCAACTCCACTAAATGATTTAGCTTTAGGTGGCTTCTCAAGTTTCATGTGGTCGTAAAAGAAAGCAAAAAGGGACTGGAAAAAAAAATAAGAAACAACTAGTTTGTAACTAAATTTAATTTTTAAAATTTTTATTTGCTATGTGATGCTTTTGAATTCAAAAAGAAACCATAAAATGGATTCAGCTGGTCTAATGTAATATCTGTAGGTCTCTTTACATTTGCCAAAACACATATTAACGCATTGCTCAGAATGAACAGTTCACACGCCCCCAGAAATTCCACCTGACAAATGTTGTACTTAGGGAAAGGAGTAGTGATCGCAGGAACTCTCAGGAAGCGTCAAAACATGACACTCAGAGTGGCACTATGAAGCTTCAATTTCGACAAGGTGAGATTAGACAACAGAAATCTGACTAAAAACAGAAAAATGTTTCTGCAAATATTTTAAGGTTGAAAAAACATCTTAACTTGTGTAAGTAAACTCTGTGTTATAGAGAAATACTGAGAAGCGACTAGAAACTCTTTTAGGCACCCTGTGAACCATTCAGTCCAAGGAAGAAGTGTTTAATGCAGCCACAGGAGGCCTGAAAGAGTGGAAGGCACCACCCCGAGTGGAAATTTGCTCTTGATACCAGTATTAGCACACACAGAGGGATTTCTGAGTCAAGAGTGGAAATGAAAAAAAAAAAAAAAAAAAAAAAAAAAAAAAAAAAAAAAGAGTGGAAATGACTTCTTTTTGTAACAATGCACATTCTTGAAATGGTAACACCTTGTGAAGTTATTTGAGGTGAGGATCATGGCTCCTTATCATTTGGGGGAAAAGATTTGGTCAGGGTAAGTTTCTTCATCTTTCTGCACATCACAGAAAATGATTCTGTTCATTGGGCACACTGAGGTTAGTGCATGAGCCAGAGTCCTCAGACCTCCCCAAGAGCTGAGGGTATCAGTCTTGGGCACACCTGTAACCCATGTGAAGTACACCAGTGTGACTTTTGGCTTGGAGCCCAATACCTGTGTGAGGACACATCATTATGGAGGCGTTTCAAGTAAAAGGTGTATCAGAGTTTCAATTCACTATGGGTGCTCTGAGGAAGAAGGACATGTACGGATCATAAGGCAAAGAGTATGTCTACTTACACAAAAATGTTTAAATTGACGGGAACCTTTGGAAATTTATGGACAAGAGATAATAAATATCATTAACTGTATTTCTAAGAGTGAGAAACCACCTCCCCAAAGAGCCACATGATACAAAAGAGTTAAAGGGACTCAAGTTTCATGACTGCCAATCTGGAAAAGTACTTTTAAGAGACACAGAAATGAGGAGACCTACAGCCTCTCTTGAAAAAGATCTGCTTTTTGAAGTGAAAACTGCACGTGGCTAAATGATGATTAACCAACCACTACTCAACTGGACTTTTCCTCCTATTATTTACTTAGAAACAAACGAAAACCAGTCTCTTTAAAGCCCTTGTTTTGGCATCGGACTGACCCTAGTTTGCCTTATAAGAGCTAGATGTGTCCTGCTGAGTCCCGCCAATTCCAGTCACACTTTTGCAGGGGCTCTCTGTTTAACTTAACTTCTATAAGACTAAGTGTATATTACAGTGCATCCCTCTGTGTTTTAATGTAGAGGCTGTCACTAAACAGGCAAAACAGGGCTGTTATCCACTCACTTCATTGAAATGGAAGACTTGTGGGTTAAGTTAACCAGTGTCTGCTTTGTGTACCCTTTCTTTATCAGTAGGGAGACACAGACAAGGCCTTCCCTTCAAGCTGTGCGAATTGTCTAAATCTCCTCTGCAGTTTAAAAGTGACATTAACACAGTTAACACAACTGACATTACTAATGCTAACACAATATGCTCCCCCAGTTTTAGATTTCCTAACTCTCAGGGACTTGCTCTTTTCCTGTTACATTCTCATTCAAGAGACAGCTTCTCTAGCTCTCCCAGAACTATCCACACAGCCATTCTGCTGTGACCAGCAATGACACTGTAAATTGGAATTGGCAGAAAGCACTCTGCCAAGGCAGGAAAAAACCCAGTAATTCTGACTCTTTGATTTCCTAACATGATGCTTTTATGCACCTATTTAGAGCACTGCGGGAAATAAGCTGATAAACTTGTCAACTGTAAAATCAACACGGAATGCAAAGTATCTAAGTCCCTGTATATAATGAGTATTTGAACATATTTCAAAGACAGGTCATATTTGTCATTGTTGTATTATGAGTTCCAAGCATAAGGGGCAGAGAATTCCAGTTGGGGAAAAAAATGTAACTTCTAACTCAATGAAAAAAAAGTATTGAAAGTACACCATGAAACAATATACAAACATTTGATTATATTAAAGTTGGTGATAATACGGAGTAATAAGTAAATTCTGTTATCTTTGGATGTACATACTGAGCAATGAAGAACTGCAGATTTCAAATATTACACTTTTCTAAGACCAGCTGAAATTTTTTCATGGCTAATAATAGCTTTTTATCTCAATATATTACAGAACTCAAATTAGTTACAGGTGCATTTAAAACTACAGGATAATATAAGGTTGTGAACTCAACATTGAATAAAAGTCCACATTCATAATATGCATATCAAATACTTTAAAGAAACATGCAGAGAACTGTAGTGATTCTTGTTCAATGCATACCTGATGACAGATGGAAAAAGCCTCAGACCTTGATCTTAGCCAGTCCCATTGACTCTTCGTGGAAGAGAGCGGAATCCAGTCCTTCCCATTTTGGCCAATCTGTGAAACAAAGAATAAGAATGGACTACACTCTAAATGGAATCAGTATGTAAATGATGGAAAATAAAGGATAAAAGAATTGCAATTTCATGGCACATGCTTACATTCCATACTCTGCTGACAAGTCATGCATTAATTTTCACCAGTTGCAAATTTTTATTAGTTCTAAGCACACTTACATGACCAAATGAATGCAGAAACAAAAAGTAAAGTAGTATTACCTATATAAATGGCATTTTGTGATGCTGAATGACTCCCGCTTCTATCCCAAATTCAAATTTTAAGTTTTTAAAATCTAACTTGCCTACTGAGAGAAATGGATATTAGGGTTACTATCTCTAAATGAAACTGATCAAAATTTCATTAAGCTTAATAATATTATGGAAGAGACAAAGTCAGTGCATCTGGAACCTCATCAAAGAAGAGCAGACTCCTGAAAAAAGCACCTCATCTGCCCACGGGACACATACTTGTACAAGGAGGGCCTCTCTGAGCTGCACTTTTTGCTACCTGCAACACCTGCTGATCTATTTCTCAGAATGCTGCAAGGATTGCTAAAATGGAGCACTAACTCTGCACTCTTTAGATTTCAAAACCATGCAAGGGAAATTATATACGGGGTTGCTGCAGAGGTATCAGGAACAAAGCATCATTGGGTTTTAAAAGATCACTGTTGAAAAATCTTAAAATATCTGTAAAAAATGCATATTGGCATGATCTTCAGTTAACTAAGAACATGCACAGAGAAAAAAATCTGTTAATAATTCTTGATTGTGCAAGTAAACGTGAAAAGAATGGTCAAAAGGCAGAAAAAACAACGATAGTATTATCAATTGAAGAGACTACAGGGCACAAAGAAATTAATAAGCTCTGAATATTTTAAAGTTGAACATTCAGAAATCATGATTGTAAGAGCATGAGGGGGATAGTATAAATCAAATGGTTAAAGTACAATAATAAAAGGATTCACCAATGCCAAGCTAAATGGAAACAATTTTACATAATGTTCCAAACACAAATCTAATTAATTTCTCCTAATATCAAATTTTCACATACTTTTACGAATTTGATGTGTAAATAAAATATTTACTAGAGAACATTCAAGCATCATTACAAAAATAATAGAGGTATATTTGAAAGCAGCATTATTCTCATAGTTGAAAAAACAAGAAAAATAAAAATTCAGACTCATAAAAGATATTTAAAAAGTTAAAGCAAAAGCTCCATTCGTTTGTAAAGCACAGGACATGCATAAATGGAAGAACTGAATTCTGCACATCAAAATTGTAAAATAATAAAATTAACTTTGTAAATACTTACTTGCCCAGGGCACATACTGAGGTTTTGGTAGGGTAGTTAAGAACATGAAAGCCTGCTTTGTGTATTGTGTTATTTTAATAATATAAATACCTTGCAAGTATAGAGCGTTTTCATCTCTATAGCCTCCCTGGAAAATTCAATGGACCTGAGAGGTGGGTGCATTTATCATCACTGCCATTTTAATGTGAGAGGCTCATAGAAGCTGACTATCCTGACAGCATGTATGTGTTCAAGAAGGGGCATAGTCTTAAAAATTCCTTTTTCCGCTCTTACAGGGCTGCATTCTAGGAGACGGGTAGGTTGGCAAACCATTACACAAGTGGATAAATCCCATATTACATTTAAAAGACAAGAACAGGGAATAGTGCCTATTTTCTCTGTTGGAACTGCCAATATGATCCGCAAAAGGAAACAAATATAAGACTTTGCTTCTTTTAATAAAGACAGTTTGCAAAGTAAATTTTAAGTAATTTATGTAACAGTTAAAATAACTAGCATATCTATCTGAGTGGACAGTGATTTGGGCAGAAACAAATATAGAAGCTGACTAGTAAACAATACATTTGTGTATTTTTCCTGACCAAATAAATTTTATTGCACCTCAAATAATTCATAAAAATTTCAGTGATGCTTATTCTTCAACGGAACTTATAACAAAAACTTTAGAGTTGAAGCATTTCAATATAGTTTAAAATTTCTATCTTGATTTGAAATACTAGTATAGTCTACAAAATTACCCATTACTTATTTTAGCCTGAAATAAAACAATAAAGCCAAGATTTTCATTCATTTTATCACAGAACGTAATTCCAAAGTCACAGTTAATTTCCCTAACTTCAATCTAACTATTTTGAGTTCTTATGAGTGACCCAATAATTTCAAAGGGCTGCTAATTATGTCCCCAAACAAAGGAAACCAGGAGCCAGTTAGAGTTCATTATTATATGGCTTGATAAAATAAACACTGAAAAATATACCGTTTGCATTTATGTAATCCTGACTAAAATGTCAACTAAACTGATCTGTGTTCTTTTTTATAGAAGAAAGACTTTTAAAAAGTAACTACTATTTTCTGAAAAGTCTATATAACAAAATGTCTTCTCCCACCTTTCTTTTTTATGTGTCAAAGAGCAGTTATTAGCTTTTCAAACGATTCAAATTCTTTGCCTTGATCTAAGAATTGTGAAGCAATATAACCATATACCCATTTCAACTCGCCCTGAGAAAGTCACAACACTTCAGGACACCCCTCCAGTTTTTGCTGGTACAGGAACACACATTTATTTTCTAGGGCAACTTCGCATACATAAAAACAGGAAGTAAAGGGAACATTGTGTGTGCATGCACACACACATGTTCATCATCCTATGCTTTACATTCTAGAACAGTGACTCACACAGAAACATAACAAGCAAAAATGAATTATACATCAGAGGGTTTACTAAAACAAATTCCTATGAGGATGCTGGCATAAGAACAGCCCTGTACTGTTTCTATACTTGCAATTCCACAGCTTTGTCACTCATCTAACAGCTGTGAATTCTTAGGACACTTACCTGCATCAATAATTTGTTCGTATTTAGGTTAAAAGTCAAACATACACTTTGATGATTAAGGGCAAATGCCATCGATAATCAAAGCTTTATTTATGCTCCCATATGCTAATCATAAAACACCATGAGTAAACAATGCAGAAAATGTCAACATTTGCTTAAAACATGTTTTTCATATAAATAGGTAGCTTGCAAAAGGAAACTTACCAATAGTCAATACTTTAATTCACATGTACAAAACATAACAGAGCTTCAGATAAGAAGTGAAAGAAATTAACAAGATAACAGCAGACCAATACTGAAGTAAGGGCAATGGCACAGTCAGCACACTTTTTTGATCAGGAATGTTATGTGGAAATTTTTACAGCATTCCATTTCTGTAGGTGTGTAGAATCCCTTATTAATGGAAAATAAGAGGAGAAGTATATCTTGCAAGACTATTAAAAATAGACTGTAGGCGGCATTGGGGCAGGATCTCTGTCAGTTTTATTTATTCACTGCTCTTTCCCATAAAAGTAAAGTTTTACTTATTTATTTATTTTGAATGAATGAAAGTAATTAAAGCAGGGCATGTGCTTTCCAGCATCAAAATGAACTACAGGCTTGCTCAATCACCGTAACAGACACAGGACAGAATATACATATCTATGTTCAAGTAAAACATAGTAACAGTATGGATACAATTTGGTCCAACAAACTAAGCCACTAACAAGGTATTTTTGAAACTTACCAGCTATTTGTAAAGGCTTAGTTAAAACAGCAGCAATTGTTGTAAAGTCTAAAATATTTGTTTTGTTTCAGAAAACAAGCCTTCTCAGACTGATCCGTTGCTAAGCAATCAGTATAAGTAGGTAATATCGATCCAGTGCCCATTCCTAATAAAAACTGCTAAAGTGAAAATATGCCTGGTACCTGCACCCATGCCTGACACAGAGCAGGAAGGATAGCAGGTTGGGCAGATGGTGAGATGGGGCTGCTGATGCCTTAAGAGGACAGAAAGAAGCAGGAGACAGGGCAAAGAGCTGGGATTGTGCCTGACCCACCAAAGCTGTACATAGGTACCTGATTAACACATTTTATACCCCAAATACTGACAACTACAGTACTTGTTTTCCTATAGAAGTCATGGTTAACTAAAACTAGTAAAAATAACTCTGCCTGTTTTGAATGACTACTTGATGTCTTCAACTTCTGAGCAGTTCATTAAAACGTAGTTCTAGCACACCACTTTTGACACTTAGCATAAAATTTAGCCATACTCATATGTAGAAAGCCTTATGTTTAATGTCCAAATAATAAAACCCAACAGACAAGTGAAGGGAAAAAGCAGACCTGTTTGTTTTTAAGAACCAACAGGAAAAAGACAATGGATTCCAAAGTGGAACCCACAAATCCCAACATCAGTTCTCTCTCTGTACAATTAGGATATTCCTTGTGGGCCACCTTGAACCTGGGTATAGCTGTTTTATTACATTTTCTAGAGTACCCAGAGAGAAGGAAAAGACAATCAAATTTTGTTTTCCAATTCTGAAGTATTTTCATTGGTTATTTATTTTATAGAACAGAAATGTCATGTTAAGTAAAAATTTTTTTCCTTCTCTTTTAAAACCTCTCTTTTAATGATCCGTGACTTGAAGTCAGCATTTCCTTTAAAAAGTACATGGAGGATTCTTCCCCCTAAGATTATATAGTCTCGTCAAAATAAAAAGCTAAAAACATACACATGGGTGGCATATCAAGTATTTCCATTTTCATCACATAGGGTGATCTTCGTATTTGCAAACAGGAAGTGCAAGGGGAACTATTTACAAGGGAAGCAATGGTGCTTGGGAGAGAGCAAAGAAATCAATGATATGTGAATACCAAGTAAGATTGCTTTATCAAGACTTTAAAGGCTTTTAGAGCTTTTCTTGGCTTTGTTTTTTGGTATGAAACATTTCCAAAATACTGGTGCTCTGGCTAGGTATAAAGTAAGTGATTCACAGGTCAGCCCAATTTGAAAATTGCCTATTTCCCAAATTGTGAGGGGCTGTTTTTATGACCACTGACTTCTTATATTCCTGGGGTGACAACAAAAATGCCAGACATCAACTCTAAAAATGTTCACACGGATGGACCACAAACACCTGGAGGACATGCCTCCAATTCATTTAGGGTTAACTGACTGATACTACTAAAATGACGAACACAGCATCATCTAGGTTCCATGTTTGAACTCTCCAAGCACTCCTACTGTGTCTGTCTACAAATGCAAATGGGAAGGCAGAAACAGCACATGTTCAAACAAAAGTGATGAGGAGAGAAGGTTTTATGTAGTTACAAAAGCTCATGCAGAGAATTAGTTTTAAGCCATCTCAAAGTAAAGTGCACTTGAAATACAGGCTAGCACTGTGCTATACGAGGAGATATAAATGTGTGTGTGTGTGTGTGTGTGTGCATGTGTACACATGTACACATGCACACACACACAAAATCTTGAGCAGCAGTAAGCTGTATCATGAAAAAGAGCCCAGTCCAGGGAAGGCTCTATATTTGCCATTACTCTGTCCTTAAGTTATACCGGTGTAACCGTGCAGGTCACAACCACCTCTGGAAACCACCACCTCTATACGTATTCCTAAAGTTGAGTAAATAGGATTAACTCTAGGCAAAAAAGGTCAAGTCGGGGTGGCCACTCCCTCCTCCACCTCCAGAGGACATGTACACTGCCCAGGCGACCCCAGTCAGAAGAGATTTGGCAATTACATTCCTAGACTGATTTAACTTGAACGAGAAAGAACTTCCAAATGTTATGCCTCGGGGTGCCTTTTACCTCTAATATAGATGTGACACTCTCCTTTTGAGATGACCTGTCTCCCCCACCCCTGGGGATTCTAAATTCAGCTGCAGGGAGACTATTATTCATCTTTCCACCCCCCAGCACCTGGTCAGCATCCTGGCATGTAGCAAACACTTGATAAGTATTTGTTGACCATAACTATAGTCCTGACAGGGGATTTCAGAAATCAGAACAGCAGGTAAACATGTTTTGGTGTTTCTGCAATTTCACATCAGCGTAAAGCAGGCTCAGAAGACAAACCCTGTAGGAGGAGGCTGTTTGCTCGGACGGCAGAGGAGAAACGTGGGGAGCATCACAACCACCTGGGTGGGGGTCCCTCCAGTTTCTGTCAGTGGGTGCTGAAAGCTAGGAACATGTAGACACATACTAGCAGAGGCCTGCAGGCGGCCCGACAGGCAGGGAGACATAGCTGGGGTGCACTTCATCGGCCCAGATTTTCAGAACATATCTGCTTTCACATGTTCTGTCCCACAGCTCCTTGTGTGCATGCAGCCTGCATCCCTTCCGACTTATTGTTTGGAAATAGCCAATGAAGTTTTACAGGAAAGAAAAAGGAATATTCAAAATCTTGGAAGAGGATGTTCTTTATGGGAAATTAAAATGTGAGGATGATGTTGAAAATTTCAGAAAAAATTTCTGAGGGATGACTGATACAAGAAAAATCAAAAAGAAGAAAATCTACATAAATGTAGTTGGCTCCATAAAAGGATTGAAAAACTTTTTTCTTTTTTCGAGCTGCTAAAACAGTTTCATCAAAAAGTGGTTCAAAAATGACAATGAAGTAGAAAAGGAAAAAAAAAAAACCCCATAATCTGCACCACTGAAAAACCATTAACATCTTTAACATCTTTAAAAAATTGACTCTACGAATATGCAAATGACTAAAAATTTAAGCTAACTAGATTTTAATGCTTAATTTTCAGAGAATACTGTGATTAGGAATTTTAGCCAGATTAGTTTATGTACATTTTGTTTGACTGTAAAACTCTTCATACACAGTGGGGGACCCTGCCTGGCTCTCAGGCTGTGTCCTCCTTTCCCCAGGGCCTGCCCCCTGCCTGCCCTCAGTGGAGTTTATGACCTTGAGCCTATCCTCTGGCACTTGGCATAGCCATCTTTATTCACACCACTCTTACTTCCTTAGGGCTGAGGGTCCTGGCCTCTAAACCTTGATCCTGTGTGTGAGGTCCTGCTGACAGACTTACCTGGTCCCACATCCACGGGCGCCTGGACTTCCAAGTATCGCTATCAATTCTGTGCCTACAGGTTGCACCTACAGGCTGGGAAGCCCAGATGCTGGGGTGTGTCCCCTTCCCAACCAGGGAAACTGCAAACTGCTCTTGCCCTACAGAGTTCCTTACTCTAGAATCTGCCCCATCCCAGCAAGCAGAGCGAGCAGCCTTCCCCACCTGCCCGGAGTTCATCGGATCCAGGAAGAAGACATAGTGGTAACATGGGATAGTCTATCACTCTGAGCAAGAGGAGAAAGAGGAGCTTAAAAGTTCATCTGCGGGCTATTTGGGGAACATGAACAAATAAGCTTTTACGGCAGCTATGCATTTTGTGCACAAAGTAAGGAAGACTGCTCACTGCCAGTATTTCAATCCTTCCATTAGACTATAACTATTAATAAAGTCCTGCTGAACACAACCCATATTGATAGACCTTAAAATAGTAAGTGGCATGCTTATTATGTGGCATGCTTTTCAAAGCTTTTAATACGGTATCTTAAATTACTCTGAAACTGAAATAATGGATCACTTTGAAAGCCATGCCATATAATGATAAAAGCCACCTACCTGAGGCCCTGCTCCAAACTCTACAAGGTAACCTTATTAATAGACCATCACAGAATGAAGCATTCTGGGTGCCAAATACGGCCAATGCAGCACCAAGAGGCAACCTAAAAAGAAAAGAAGAGTTAGTTTGAAATTCCAAAAGTGCGAGCCAATCTGGTTAATGGCATATGAGCCAAACTGGTTTTTATTCATCATATTTTTATACTTTATCGGAAAATCTAGCTCAGTTCCTGTTAGAAACAAATGTGAAACCCATACAATATTTACAGTACACTGAAAAGTGAAAAGTAAATAAATCAATATTCCTAGATTTAAATATCTCCCCACTGAATCACAAGTTATCTAGATTGTTCATATTTTTATTCAAATATTACTCCCAGTTTACTGTCATTCCTCAAAATTGCTGCTTATTTCCCTCATTTACATTTGAAACACATCTCTAACAGTTTCTCTATAACAGTTTTTGGAAAAAACTTTTGAGGTGTAGATCTTGTTCTAAACAACAGCTTGGAGAAACCCTCTCAGATTCCCTCAGGTCATGTGTTCGCAGGCAAGGGTGCAAACCAGAAATGTCCCAGAGTAGAGGCAGAGTAAGGAGAAAGACAATTGCTCAGCTCCTGAGTGTGTCTTTACAATGAGACTACCATTCATTTTAAAGTGCATTCACAGGTGGCAAGACCATCTTCAGCAACACTCAAAGAAACACCAACATGAACCCCCAAAGTACTCAAGGTTTTGGATTATTCACAGCTTCGTTCTGTTGGTACAAGTAAGGAAGACCTAACACCAGGGGTAGTAGAGCAAGAGAGAAAAGGGATTGCTGGGAGGTCTCTGTAGAAGTCGTCTACTTCATTTCTCCAGACCAGAGTCAATGCTCCACTGTATGTGGCTCCTGCTCCATTAAGATAAGTAGCTGACACCGATGTAATAAATATTACCAACACCTATTATGTACGGCATCAATCTGAAATTACTGGGATGCAAACAGGCATGACCCCTGTTCTCTAGGAGTCTCCAAGACAGCTGTAGCCATGGCATAGACACCTTATACCAAGTGAAGCAATATGTCTGTTAATTAAAATAAAAGTTGCCCTTATAAGGCAGTATTAGAAGGACAGAGCAACAATAAAAAACAATATTATGGTATAAACAAGTACCTCAGAAGGTCAGAAAAGGAAAAGGATACAATGGAGTTTTGGTGATTTTTACCTTGAAGAAAGTACATTAAAGGAAAAGGGGACATGAGAGTGTGTGTGGGGCATGCCAGAAGAACTCAGAGACAAGTACCACAGATTATTACAGATTCTAAGATGATGCTCTGGCTGGAGTGCAGTGTGGTTTATAGATATTGTAAAGATTCAAATGAGAAAAGTGCACTGAATCCCACGTAGCCGGGATGTTATACACTCACATACTAATGACAAGAAGTGGGGCAATTCTGAAACACTGACAACAAGCACTTAGGGCAGTGGCAGGGGGTTGGGGGAGGGAAGAAGGTATAGGGTGTGCTTATTCAAATGAGATACAGAAGTTAGGTGCTGGAATATCTCAAGCAGAGAGCTGAAAAGCAGCACAAACGGGCACTTCCTAGAGGAAACCGGACAGGTCCTTAAGTGCCTGACCACAGTGACTAAGGAGATGCAAAGAAGGTAGACAGGGCTGTACAACTCACTCCTACACAGACAGACTCAAACCAAGTTAATGGTTAAGTCATGGTGGTGTCTAGTGATAGCCACTCTAATTTAAAGAGAGGATGGGCAGTGACAGAGCTTCAAAGAGAAGGAAGAAAAAGATGGCGAGCCCCACAAAAAGACAAAGCTATGATGAGTTCTAGAACCACCCTGAGATTCTTGCCTAGAGCTCACCACTTAGGCATGAAGATACCACACTTCAGCAAAAAAGACTACGGGGTGGGGTGGGAGGGAGGGCAAGAATGGGGAAGGAGGAGGGAGAAACACTCCCATGTGAATTGCCAGTTGAGCAAGAAGGAAATGACTTCCAACAAAAGGATGCTTTCTTCCAAAGAGCTTTGCACTGGAAGAGAAGAAAAAGACAGGCTGGTAGCTGAGGGGCAACTCAGGATGCCAGGTGGGGAAGACCTGGGACAGCTTCTGTGCTTAGTGAGGGTAAAGAGGAAGGGAAGAGAAATGGAGCATTCTGGGAGACTGGACACAATGGGAGCCTGAGAAAAGGGAGAACTTTTCATCTCAGATGCGAAGAAGAGGGGCTTCTTTACTGAGCTGGGAGAAATGAATATTCAACCCCATAAACGTTTTTCGTAAAAGAGGCAAGAGATGTGAGGAGTTTGCTTAACCCTGCCAGTGCCAAGTAGAAGGGTCATATGAGGAGAATGAGGGGGAGGAAGGCACTTGGCCAGAGTGAATGTTAGAAAGACGCTGTGGAGAACAAGAGAGGATGTCCCGGAGCATCTCTGATGCTTTCAAAGAAACAAACAAAATTTGTCATAAGAATTAAAATTTGTTAGTAGTTGGTGGGAGTGTAAATCATTAAAATGTTCTGGACTACATTGTGGAAATATGTAATCAAAGCCCTTTAAATTGTTCATGTATGCCGATAAGTTGACCTGGTAAATTTCTAAATGTAAGCAAAAAAAGAAAGAAAGAAAGAAAGAAAGGTGGGAAACAAAGATTTAAGTATAAGCATGTTCAAAGTATGTTTTAAGAATAAAAATTGGTAATGTCTAATAAAAGGGGTAAAGTATACGTCTAAGACAGAATGACTACATAGCCATTAAAAACCTTGCATTTAAAGAATATTAAATCACAGGAAAACACTGATAAAATGCTAAAATTTTAAAAAGCAAGACAGAATATACCATCACTCCAATTTTGTAAAATACACAATTAGAACTATGCCTACAATACCCTTAAATGTATCTAGGCAAATTATTTTTAAAGATTAGCATGATGTAGGCTTTATAGTTTTCTGTATTTTACAAATGTTCTAATTTTATATTGAAAAATATTTCACCAAAAAGAGTGGTTTCTCAAATAATGGTGATATAAAAGTTTGTTATCCATTAACAACAACAACAAAAAACTTGAATCCCTACCTCACAAAATAAATAATACTTAACTCCAAATGGATCAGAACACAAATCTGAAACTATAAAAATTCTAGAAGAAAACAGACAAAAATCTTGTGACATTCAGTTAGTCAAAAATTCCCTGGCTACAACACTAAAAGCACAACCCATAAAACAACAAACTGATAAAATGGACTTCACCAAAATCCAAAACCGCTCTATAAAGGACCACATTTAAAAAAATGAAAAGATAAGCCACTGGAAGGAAATCTTTGCAAAGCATAGATTTGATAAAGAACTTATACCTACAATATATTAAGACTTCCAAAACTCAACAGTAAGAAAACAATCCAACTGAAAAATGGGAAAATATCTGAACAGACATTTTGGCAATGAAGACAAACAGATGGCAAATAAGCACATTAAAAGATGCACAACATCACAGGTCATTACAGAAATGCAAATAAATACAACAGTGAGATACCGCCATCTACCTCCTAGAAAGACTAAAATGAAAAACACTGACCATCTGACTGGATCAAGTACTGGTGAGGATGTAAAGCAAATGGAACTCCTACCACTGGCAAGAAAGGTAACAATAATTACATCATTTTTTAGAAGTCGGGCAGTTTCTTAAAATGTTAAACATGTGTCTACCATATGACACAGCCATTTCACACCTATGTATTTACCCAGGAGATATGAACACACATATCTACACAAAGGCTTGTACATGAACATTCATGCCAGCTTCATTTGTAAGAGTAAAAAAACCAGACACAACCCAAATGCCAATCCATATGTGAATGGGTAAACAAGTTGTATAGTAGATTCATGTAATGGACTTTGCTAACTTGCAGTAAAAAGGAACGAACTACTCACACACACGGCAACATGGAGGGACCTTGAAATAATTACGCTGAAAGAAGTCAGACAGAAAAAGTAAATATTAAATGATTCCATTTATATAGAATTCTAGGAAATGCAAACTGATCTACAGTGACAGGAAGCAGCTCAGTGGTTATCTGGGAACAGGAGGGGGGATTGGGAAGGAAAGCTCACCAAAGGACATGAGTAAACTTCTGGGAATGATGGTTATGTTCAGTATGTTGGTTGTGGTGAAGGTTTTAGGGATGTGGACATATGTCACAACTTTGCAAATTATAACCTTTAATTGTGTGCAGCTTATGAAGTATCAATTGTACCTAAATAAGACTAGAAAAAAAGCCCACCTTTTCATATTGAGAAACAAAATTAATGATGACAAAAATATCTTCATATGAATTTACTGAAGTATGCCAAAAAACAAAAGACAAAAAATAAAAAAAACAAAACCAAAAACCCAAACCACTTTCTGTGAACTGATAAACTGAAATCCTTTATAAGGGCAATGACTCAAAATGACGAAAATCTTTCTTTCCCAATCTGGGGTGGAGAAAAAGGGGAATCTTGGCTTAATTGTAAGAGTCACATTCAGTCCTTACTAGAAAGACTACGTCTCGGCAGTGTTTAGAGTCACATTCTCAGCTGTTGCCCATGGAGGAAGCCAGTGCAGTTCACCTGTCGCTTTATAGACTGGCACATCGTACTAGATGATTTAAAGGCTCCAGGAATACACTCTAGCTGGAATTGAGACCCACAAATAATACATAGTACTGGGATAAGTTCCATTTATCAAATACCAAAGGAAGTACCCACTGAAGCAACTCAATGCAGCCTCTGTATAGATCTTTTAAATATGTTAATTAGCGGTAGCCTTAAAAAGAAAGAAGTGCCTTGCTAATTGGTAGGCCCGCTTTTGATTAATTAAAAAAAAATAAAATAAATGAAGTTACACTCCAGCCAAGATAACAAAGGAACAAGTACTAGCCAACCTTGGGCAGGTATTCAGGTAGAAGGAGTCAGAAACTCGAGTGGGTCTCGGTAACTTGAGGTGATTTGTTATTTTTGGAGCCAAAGCGAAAGACAGACTGGAGCTAAGAGACTCACGATGGGTGGAGGAGCCTTATATAAGTCCTTTTACCAAGGGCTACTGTACTGATAATTTACAAATTATCTTAAATGTAGGTACCTGTACAATTTGCTCCCTCCACTCCCATCCCCAGCCATGTTTTGAGATAATTCAGAAAACAACCAATCTTTGTGTGCTTTTGTTGCTTTCAGAATTAAGTGGGGATTCTTCCAGTTTTTATTTAGGGTAACATTTTTTTCAACGAAATCTGACCTGGAACTATAAACTCACTTAGGCCTTTGCAGTGTTTGCTGACAGGTAATTAACAAAAGGGGGTTTAAATCTGTCACTGTGAGGCTTCAGGGTCCTCATTCTTGAAGCTCAACCTGGACCTGGTGCAGCCCATTCTCCACTGCAGGACTCACCCCCGCTTGCTTCCCTGGCCCACTCTGAGACGGACATGTATTACAGAAAGGCTGCCCATCCATAATCCTAATGGGTACAGTTCTGGCAATTGTCTTTACACTGCTCCTTTGTGACTCAGACTTGGGAGAGGGCCTCACCCCACAAACACTTTCACCAAATCAGAGCCTCGAGCACTACAGGGAACAGTGTGTAGAGGCAACGGGCTTGCCTTTTGGGAATCAGAAAAGTGTCTGAATCCCGCCTGAGCCTTACTGTAAGCGCAACTTCGGACAATTTAATCTCTGTTCGGCATTTTCCCCTGCAAGACAGGAAAAGATACTTACCTTGTGGTGAAAAGTAAATGGGGGTCATGTATGTCCAGTCTCTGACATAGTTCTGAGGGTTCAAAATGCAAAGCTATTATACTTAGTATGTTCCTCAGAAGTAAGTGCCAGCCCCACATGGTCTGATGTGCACTTAAAAGGGGCTTGGATTTTTTTTTTTTCCTGGCACAGGCTCCTATAGAATCACAGCCAATAGAATCTTTGAAGGACAAACAATGGCAATACACCATGTAAGAAGACTGCACGCATGTGTGATGCTACATGAATATTAAGAGTGATGCTTGGTGAGTAGTGTACCTTTGATCTTCTCATCTCCGTGACACAGGTGGTATGTGTAACGTAAATTTTATGGTGGTCAGAGTGACAGATAATGCCAAATCACAGCTAAAACAAAACCCATCCATGTGGAGCCAACAGTCATTTTGCGTGTTGAACTGAACGATATTTGGTAATATGTGATTATGACCACCCAGGGATGGACTGACCTCTGCCTCTGGCTTAAGTGCGGGAAAAGATTATATTGCATCTCCAAAAATATTAAGATTACTGAAAATCAGAGAAAACAGCTATGTATTAGGGAAAAAACGTACTCCATCGAAGTACTCGACACATACACCTCAAATTCCACACTGACTTCTACAACATGGGAATGTCTCTTTCAAATACCATCTCAGATTAATCCCCTACACTCATCCTCCTGAAACTGAAGCAAGGGGTGTCAAGAGGAGTGTGAAAATGAATCCCATCTTGCAGATCCAGGCTGGTGGAGGGATTAGGTACAGAGGGAAGGCACAGGGAGAAGATGGAGAGCCAATACTGGGGAAAAAATCAGTGCTCAACTACAACACACCACAAAGGAGGTTGCTCTAGTAGATAGCACTTCTCAGTTTGTGATTTCTGAGATTTCCAAATGATCAACTTGTGTTACTTTCACACTCTTGCTTTCCCCTTGCAGAAGAAATGTTTCTACACACTAGATGCAATTTCAACTCAATAAATTTACACTGAGTCCACCTTGGCAAACTTTACCTTTGGCAACACAGTTTATGTCAAATTTGCCTATAGGTACCTGCCATGATATGGACACTTGCCTGTCTTCTTTTGTTTTGAAGAAACTGACTGGCATTGATCTTGATCATGAGGTAATGAGTGATACAAAGTATGTATTTTTCCACATATTTACCTATGCAATATGCATGTTTTGACCTTTCTGAGCCTCAGTATCTCTAATTGCAAAGACAACACAGTCAATTCTTGATTAACTGGGATACCTTAATAAGATAGAAGGCCACAGAAAATCATGGCTAAAACAAAATTGGTCATAATAATACACTGACTGGTGCTTCTTCTGCATTTTAAACTGAAACTCATTTGAATAACACAAAGCCACAGATCAATCTGTGCTGGGCATGAAGGGGAAAAGTGACCTCAGGAGTAACAAAAAAACCAAAAACCCAAAACCAAAAAAACAGCAGGGAAACTCCTGGGTCTGTCTCTAATACCGTCCACTAAATCTCAGCGAAGACTCTGGAATCAGTTCCATCACAGCAGAGATCTTGCTTTTTACTGTCCATTTCTGTGTCCCTAATATCTAGAACAGTGGATGCAGACAGAGGCCCTCAAATATTTTTTGAAGGAATAGGACGAGGAAGAGAAGAGAGGGAGGGAGGGAAGGTTTTCATTCTATTGGCCGAATGGATCTGGGGAAGAAAACAGCTGCCCAATCTACTTAACTATCTTTGTGAATGATTAGGAATTGACTAAATACTTTAAATTTGAAAATTCTCTTGGATTTCCCTTGAGTACCCGGCAGTCAAGAACACCTTGTTCTCTTTCTTCTCTTGGCCCAACCTCAACAGATACCAGGACACTGCAGTCACTGTGCCATCTTGTGGTCATGTCTAGCAAGTTCGTTTTCCTCAATATACCATTAGGGTCTCCCTACCTGCACAGAGGCTCTTGGAATGAATGGGCTCTAAGACTAAAGTTTTGGATGAATAGCTCTCCATTATTTAATTCAACTATCATGGAAAACAAAAAGATGAATCAGTCACCGGTCCCACCACCAAGAAGTGTGTAATTTAGAAGGGGAGATACAGCAAAAGAATATTTATAATTACTGGTAACAAAATAGAAGGTAGAAAATGCCCCAAAATAGTGTAAATTAAGAATAATGGGAATTCCTAGAGATAAAAGATTCATTCAAGCTTAGAGGGTGAAAGTTTGGGAGGGAAGAGCCAAGTGAATGGTGATTGGAGAGAGAGAAGCCATGGACCTGTGGCGGGGGGGCTGGGAATGATGTGTAGCCCCAGTTTGTGGAGCAGGGACGAGGGCAGGTGCAGTTATTTCTTCCTTGCCTGGAGCCGACGGTAGCTAGTGCTGAGTAAAGGCTGAGAGGGACCAGGAGGCTGAAGGAAGCTGAGCACCAAGGAGAAAAGCACTTTTGTGGGCAATGTCAGACTCACTTGTGCCTGTGGAGGCAATCTTGTGCGGGGGTTACGGGGGCCAAGCGGACTAGCTGTGATGCTGTGGATAAAAAATGATTTACCTTTTTGCAGACTGGGTTTCTTCAGCTCAAAAGGCAGCTCATTAAACCCTACGAGGGATAGATGGCATCTGCTATCACATGCAAAGCACAAGCCACAGCCAGTGGCACTCAAGAGTTTTACTAAATGCTCAGGAACCAGTAACACAAAGACCCTGGCAGTGTCTTTAACAGATAAGGGAGAACTGGCACAGGCTTTGAAGAGCAGGGGAAGGATGAGAGGGAACAGTGGCCATGACATAGGACCAAGACTACTCATGACACACAGGTGTTTAGGGAAAGGAGTATGGAGGGGGGCAAAAGGAGGAACCCTACCACTTGCAGAATGGACAGAACAGATGGGCCAGTGTAAGGGGAGAAGGCAGGCCATGGAACAGGGGGGGGGAAACCATGTTGCTGTACTGTCAGAAAAGCAAAAGGAAGAGAGAATTTCATGGAGACAGTGGTCACGGTAAGAACTAAATTCTACTCCCTTTTGTTTTGGAGACATGCAAAGCAAAATGTCTGAAGCAAAATGTCTGGAAAGCAAAAAATTGTAATCCTGGAAAGAACTATGTCAGGGGACAGAAGAACCAGCATGGAATGCTGAGGCTCTGGAAGGAGAGCCACGGGAGAAATCTGAGGCTCGAAGCTCTTCGGAGAAATGGTATCCACTGAAGGGGAAGGTATGGAAAAGAGTTTTCTGTCCCTGTGTTTGTTCTTAAGACGGCAGAGGCTTGGCATGTTTACATGCTGACAGGTCAGGTGGAGAAAAGATAATGGATTAGCAGGGACGAGACCCAGCACATAAGAGTAGGTACCGGAAGACAGGCTATGTGCGGATGCTGACCAAAGACCGTAAACACACAGGCAGAGGACAGAGAAGACAAAAATGAACATTGCCTCACACAGGAGGGGACACCCGAGCACAGTTTTCAAGGGTGAACTGGCACTGGTCAAGTGGGCAAAGGAGGTAAGAACATTCCACCAGAGGAAATGGCATAAGTCACGGCAGGCATATGAACCCCAGACTGATGAGCCTGAGGAACTTTAGGTTGGTGCTGTGGGGGTGTAAATGGGAAGGGAGCCAGAGGGTGTGACCTGGGACCAAATCACGACAGGCCGTGGACTCAAGCTGTCATTTCAGGACCACTTTACACATGTTGTTTCTTTCTTTCTTTCTTTTTGAAAACTTTATTTACTCATTTGAGAGAGAGAGAGAGAGAGAGCGAGAGAGCTCGAGAACACAAGCAGGGGGAGCACCAGAGGGAGAGGGAGAAGCAGACCCCTTGCTGAGCTGGAAGCCTGACATGGGGCTCGATCCCAGGACCTGGAGATGATGACCTAAGCCAAAGGCAGACATTTAATGATCTGAGCCACCCAGGCGCCCCTACACATGCTGTTTCTAAAGCATCTGGTGATATGGCTGTCCCAGGCACTTGGAAGCCCAAGCAAAGAAAAAGCAAGGATTCTTCCAGGGTTGGGAATAGTGAGGTGAGAAAGAGGGCAGTTGATGCAATGGAATATTTTGGAGCACTAGCAAGAGCAAGCTGGGGAGGCGGAGAGCACGTGAAGGCACGCCAAGGGAAAAGGAGAGGCTGAGAGTGTTAATAGCGTGAGACCACCAGGTCCAGCAGAGCATGGCAAAGTGGAGTGGAAGGACAAAAGCTGTGGCTGGCAGGGCTCTCTCTGGGGTTCAGACGCACAGAGGAGAGCAGGCTGAAGTGACGACAACACTCTGGAAAGCAGAATGCAAACATGAGGTACTTTTAGTTTGTATGACAGTGTCAGAGAATCTTGATTGTGAAAGTTGACCCTTCCTAATTTTTAGATTTCTCAACTGACATCCACCTGGTTAATACTCAAAGGTACCAAAAGAGGTGCCAATCTGAATCTTTTTTTTTTTTAAAGGAATTAGGCAATGTGAATAATTACTTCCTTAATTGATTTGCTTTGAAAATTCTGAGTAGTTCAGAACGTGGCAGGTGAGTGTTTTCCCGTCACCATAACATGAACTTGGGAGTGTGACTCTACAGCCATTTTTCACTTGTCCTGCAACATCAATGATCTGACACAGGGAGAAAAAAACAGAAAGGAGGAACAAGGGTCTGAACAGCTGAACCAGAGGTTATAAATCCACATACTTCATGCACTTTCTGACAGAGGCAGCACTGTGTGTGCTCCTTCATTTAGTGCCAATGTCTCAGGCAGAAGGAGGCCGAGAGTTCTGGCGCAGCGAAGATGAGCAGCCTCAGGTGTCAAGGGCAAACGTAATGATGGCAGCAGGAGGGGACAACTCAGAAGGGAAAACATGAAAGAGAAATATGTGCAGGAAAAATCAAAAAGCATAGATAGCAGCAAGGGTTCTTTAAGTGGTGGTGGCCCACATCGGGGAGGGTTAAGGAAATGGGCACGCCCATGTAAGCCTAGTGACTCAAGTCCTCCCAAGGGTCAAAGTGGCCACAAAACTACCAAGCCAGAGGGAAGCATTTATCATTTTCTCCACCCATTTCACACCTAAAAATTTATCTGCTGCAAAGAAGCCAAGATGTGCATAAAGATTATGCACCAGGCCATTCATCACTGCTTATGTAAAGACCAGAAATAAGCTACACAGCCAATGACGGGAGAAGGCTAAATACATTGTGGCACTCATTCACAAGCAGTCTAGCTTTTAAAGAATAAGTAGAAGTAACACAAAAGTAACATAAAAAGAAGTAACATAAAAGGGGAGGGGCGCCTGGGTGGCTCACTGTTAAGCGTCTACCTTCAGCTGAGGTCATGGTCCCAGGGTCTTGGGATCAAGCCCCACATGGTGCTCCCTGTTCAGCAGGAAGCCTGCTTTTCCCTCTCCCACTCCCCCTGCTTGTGTTCCCTCTCTCGCTGTCTCTCTCTCTGTCAAATAAATAAATAAAATCTTAAAAAAAAAAAAAAGTACATGGGAAACAACATTAACACAATGTTAGTTTTTCAATAAGTAGGACACAAAACAAAGATCTCAATTCGGTTTACAAAAGTATTACCTAAGTAGTTTATTTTTAAAAATTCAATTTTTAAATTCTATTAATATATAGTGTATTATTAGTTTCAGAGGTAGAGGTTAGTAATTCATCAGTTGCATATAATACCCAGTGCTCATTACTTCATGTACCCTCCATAATGCCCATCACCCAGCCCCCCACCTATCTCCCTCCAGCAACCCTATTTGTTCCCTACAGCTAAGAGTGTCTTATGATTTGTCTCTCTGATTTTGTCTAATTTTATTTTTCCCTCCCCTCCCCTAAGATCCTTTGTTTTATTTCTTAAATTCCACATACGAGTGAAATCATGTAACTGTCTTTTTCTGACTTATTTCACTTGGCATGATGGTATCTAGTTCCTTACCTGAGCACTTTAAAGAAAAAAAAATGCCTATTTGTATTTAACATAGTTTTGATTATATGAACTTTAATATTATAGCAGAAATATGATATCATATATCTATATTCACTACATGCATATCGATGTTACTCTTCTTGCTTATGGTACTTAACTCAGTATTTATTTTTCCAAAAATTCAATCTTTCCAACTTTTCTTTCCAGGAGACTCCAAAAAAGTTTGGAGGTAAGAGCAGAATGTGAATCTCGAGTCAAACGAGGGGCCACAGAAGCCTGTCAAACAATTTTACAGGATGCAACCAGCAAGAAACAGACTTGTGGGAAACTCTAAACCAAACCAAAAAGACACCACTTCTTGCTTAGCCGACTGAGCCACCCAGGTGCCCCAAAAGACCCCACTTCTTAAAAAAATTTTAAGGGAGAACAAAGAGAAGAGGTAACCAGTAGATCAGAAAAGATTTAAGAGATATTAACAACTACCTGTAGATACAGCCTTATGGGTCCCGCAAACTGTTAAAAACACCGAGACAATTGTAGATATTTGAACATTAACTAAATATTTGGTGATACTAAGACATTCTTGTTTTTGAGATGTGATGATCATATTTCATATTGTGATTATATCTCTAGAAAGGGTCTGTATGTTTTAGAAATACACACCAAAAATATGTAATGATAAGAAATAATCTTGCATCAAAATTGTCTGCAGAAAAGATGCACATGGGTAGGGGGACAGCCAAAATACGAATGGCTACTAAGGTGGTAACTACTGAAACTGGTTATAGGTATATGAAGATCCTTCTAGGACTCTCTGTGCTTTCATGTTTCTCTGAAATACTCTAAAATAAAAAGTTCTTTAAAAATCTCTCAAGGCAGAACTACACATAACCGCTATATGTGGCGTATTACAAACCATGGGTGCTCAATAAAAACTGGTGGACAGTGACAAAATCAGAAAATATTTACACGTAGTTTATGACACAACTTATGTGAACTAAGGAATGCACATGACCATTTCTGAAGCCCTAACCCTGCCACAAAGGTTACAGGCCAATCCACTGATGGATGCTACTCTACTGGAGCCAAGTAGTTCTCTGTACTTGCATGTGAAAGAAACAGGGAAACAACTATCTTTAGTAGTCACGGCCTTTCAATCATATAAATTATTTTTTTAGAAGTAAGTATTCTGGGAGAGGGTTTTTAACATTTAGGCTTTCAAGTACTCACTTATCATACAATGAGTGGGTAACTTTAACTCTCGCAAGGGTGGAGAATAGATTGGTCTAGCAGGATCAGAGAACTATGTCAGGCTGGGGGGGTGGATGAATATGGGGGCTCATGGAGGCAATGACACACCATTGGGGAAGGGTCATGGAGCAGACAGACCAGGCACCAGGGGAAGGCATCTGTTGGCCAGGGGTGTGTGTGCGTGCACGTGCACGGAAGCCAGGTTGGCAAGGTCTGGGAAAGGAGGCAAAGATGTGACGGTCTGAGGAAGAAAGAGGAAGTCCAGACACAGTGGTAGAGTCAAATGAGGGCTTCAAGCTGCTTTGGTCTGGACAGCCTTGAACATGCCTATTGGCTGAAGAAAAATAGTCAATGCAGCATACACATTTCCATATTCCATGGGACAAGAAAAGAGATAGTAAGCCTTGGGCAGGAGAGAAGAGCTTCCCTATAGCCAAGAAAAGAAAGGAATAGGTTTGTGGTAAAGGAACAGATAGTAGGTAGGGCATATCTGATAGACCCAATTTCCTCAGTGAACCTGAGGCACTTACCTAATGTCTACTACAGATTCTAATTAGAATCTCAGACTATTAACTATTAATAGATCAGTATTAATCATTAGAACATAAAATATTAGATATTTTTATTTTGTTAAATACTAGAATATAAAAGGAAAATATTAATTACTTAATAGATCTATATTAGTCTATTAATGATTATTAGATTATTAAGATCCTAGTTCTATAAGAACTATTATCATTGTCATCATTATTAGCTTGAAAGTCATAGAAGAGAGTGGACAAGGTTGCTTAGACAACAAAAGCCATTTGAGCACTTACATGAACCAGGTATTATGCTGAGAATTTTGTTCATGCATCATCTCATTTAATACTTACTTCACTTCTCTGAACTTCACTATCTTCCTCTGTGTATGAGGGATACGCACAGTACATATTTATGGAGTTGTTACGGGCATCAAAAAAGTCCCTAGGTACAAGTGTGCTGGCATCAAGCACAGAGTAAGCACTTCCTAGTGTCAGGGGTTACTATTGCTCCAAGTGAGCGACCTTCCCAATTTACCAGGTCTGTAGCAGGGCCGCCTGGCTGCCACTGCATTCCCCATGTAGCTAACCAGCCTGCCGGGGGACTCCTGCCATGAGGCCAGAGCAGTGCAGGGGTGAGCATGTACAGGGAGAGAGGTGACTGGGGGTGGGGGGTGGCTGGTAGTGGGGCGGTGGCACAGCCATCATGAGATCCGGCTTCAAAGTCTAGGGATGAGTGAAGGGAGTGACAGTCGCGAGGAGGCCCAGAGTCATTGCCAGCAGCCAGGGAAAGCAGATACAGGCTCCCTTGCCCCTAGCCCTCTCAGGCTGATTCTAAGGAAGTAAGCGGTCCTGAAGTTTGGAGTGCCTGACTTCCTATGGAGGGACAAGGAACAGTGTAAACAGGTCAGCGTGGAGGGTGGCAACCCCCAAGAGCTCTGGGTTAGGTGAGAACACGGGACCCAAGACTCCACTTCTAAACGTTACAACAGCTCAAGCCTCAAAAAACTTGCCAAGTGCTTGCTGTATGAAGCTTTCTGGAGAAGTAAGACCTAGCTTTATGAGTAGGGGAAGGATATCCCTGACTGGAAGTCAGAGCAAGCTGTGTGCTAGGGACTAGAACACAAGCACTAACACAGGACTCTGGGGGCACAGAAGAACCACTGAGTCAGGTCTGAAAGGACACTGTCTAATGAGAAGTGGGAAAAGAGAATCCCAAGCTGAAGGACTCGGAGCCAAGGGCATGGGGGATTCCAGGTGGTGCTTCAGGTAACCACCTATGGTACGGGCTGAACCAAACGATCCTGAAGTCTACTGAAGATAGTGGGACTCTTAAAAAGGAGTCCTACAATGGCTGTGATTAATAGGTATGTTACACTCCGAAAAAAAATGTCTATAAGAATGTCCAGGACCTTTTTAGTATTTTAATTGGAATGAAAGGGATAAGGTGTGACCTTTCTGGAGATGTGTGACAGACTGGAGTTTAGGGTACCCTCAGCAGTCAAGTGATTATGCTCATTTACAGATTCGCCCTCTGGGAAAACCCAATGCAGATCTCAGAACTTATTACTCCCCAGGACTGAGAGACACAGTGAGTACTTCCCAATCCTGAGTCTCTGGTGTGGTCGTGCAAACACCAATAGTGTGGGTGAGCTGTGTGTCTCCCCAGTCGTGCCTCCTCACACTGCCCTGTGTACCACCTATGTGCAGACCCCCCTCCCTCCTTCTGTATGTTGGCCTCTCTGCCCTCCTGGTATGTGTGTATGTGGCTTCCTCTAGGGGTACCTGTGGGTGTGTGAGCACACATGCATGTGTGTGCACAAGTGTGTCAACTCTCTTCTGAATTTCTCTGTTGTTCTCCTTTCCCAGTTCGGGATATATAGATCTCTCTCCCCTCGCCTGGCATGTGTGCCCAGTCCTCTCCCTCACTCTGGGTATGTGTATTTGTGCATCCCTAAGGGTGTGTGTGTGTGTGTGTGTGTGTGCGCGCGCGCACATGTACGTCCTTCTCTGGCCTCTGGGAGTCTGTTTCTCTCTCCTACTGAAGGTATGTGTATGTGGTGTCTCTCCTCTGATTCTGGGGAATTTCCCTCCTACTCTCTGGATGCCTGCTGTGTGTCTAGCTCCTTCTGGGCATGAAGGTACCTTCCCCTCCCCATCCCAGTATGAGTGTGCCTAGTGGGAGTGTGCCTCTCACAACCTTCTGGGTATGTGTGTACAAATTATCTCCCTTCACATACTGGTAGGAGTGTAACTCTCTCTCCCACTTTCTGGAAGTGTGTGTATCTTGCCTGTCCCCCCAAGGTCAGTGTCCACATCCCATGCTTGTATGAGTATGTCTCCCCACTCCCACCCATCCTGGAATCTGTCTCTCTGTCTCCACCCCTTCCACCTTCTTTTAACTTCTGGATGTGTGCCACTCTCTCCCCTTCATCCAGTTATCAGTGTCCCCAAGTCTGGGGCAAGACAGACACAGGGTTTCTGTATCTCTCCCCTCTCTGGGTATGAGCTGAGTGTGCTGCTCTCTCTTTCTTCCCTCCCTTAAGTGTGAACAATAACTCACACATCTATACATAGACATAGCATCCCTGGGTATACAGGTCTCTTCTCCCCACTCTGTGTTCCATCTGTGCGTCTCTGAGTCTCTCTCTCTGGGACTCTGGGTACGTTGTGTCCTCTCCCACCATAAGGATGTCTGTCTGTCTGTCTTTCTTTGGGTGTGTGTGCACTTGGCTCCATACCCCACTGCAAGGCTTGTTGAGGGCAAGGAATGGCCTTCTACCTGTCGTGGGGAGGGCTCAGGTTGAGCAGGAAGGGGTATCAAGGGTGGGTGGGGGGCAGCAGAGATGAAATAAGCTACCTCCTTGCCTCCCAAACTTGCTGCCCTGCACTTCACAGTTAACAAGACACTGGCTGCCACTCTTGAGGTCAACACCCAGTTCTCTTCCTGCTGACTTTTCTATGGGCCCAGTGCTGCTGCCATTCTTCTCCTTGATGCTGTCCTGGGACACCCACTGGGAGGATTCTCATCACACAGCACCTAGCCACTGCTCCAAGCTTCCTCAGCTTCCCTTCACCGTAGCCAACCCTTTAGTCTGGCCCTGTGGGCAGAGCATACATCCCCAGATATTTACTGTGTGTCTGGTTCCAGAGGGAGAAAGAGGGAGGGGGTCGGGGTTCAGTCTAGTGAGGAAGCTGGACAAGCGCAGGATGAGAGGATGCTGAGAGCAGGGAATGGAATTGGCTGTGCCAGCACAGAGGTGTCATCCCAACTGCAAGACAGGCAGGTTGGAACATGCTCTGGGACACATCCAGCAACCAAGCTCCAGCGGAGGAGGGAAGGGAGGAGGTGAGGAAGGTGTGAGCTGGGGGGTAGGTGGGTGTCACTTAGTCCCGGGGAGCTGCACTCTCAAGGACATGAGGGAAGGGGTGACCACCACATCCCAGGCCCTCTGGCTACAAGGCAAGGGCAGTTATGAATGAGGATGAGGCCCGAGGTGGGAGCCAGCTGGCAAAGGGCAATCCATGTGGTACTCCGGAGTTCTAAGCAGAGTGTGGGCCAGCTGTCCCCAAAGAGGGTATGCGATGGTCCTGCAGAGTGGCTCTCTAGCCTCATCCCCTACTTTGCTGCCTCTGCCTGGCTGGGCTCCCCCTCCATCAGGGTCCTCTCTGGAACTGCCCTTCCCAGGCTATTCCTGGTTTGTTTGTTCTCATCAGTTAGGCCTCTCCACAAAGGTTCCCTCATCAACACGTCTTCTCTAATTACTGTCTCTAAGGGTCCCTTCTCCCCCAGGTCCCCAACTCTTCATCCCTATATTCCTTATTTCCTTCATACCACCTGCCACAAGCTGAGGGAATTCTGTCCACTGTCTCCTTCATTCAGTTTGGCTTAGTGTCTGGCCCAGGGGAGGCCCTCTGTCATGTCTTCTCATGGAGTAAGAGATGTGAGATAAAGTGACCTATACACAGACATGGAAATGTTTGTGTAAACAGAAAAACAGGCACAGAGGCCCAGGAGGGGGTAGAGACTGAGGCTTTCTTAGCACAAAGCTGCCAGGCACAGGTACGGTGGAGAGTGGAAGCCGGTGCTCAGGAAGGGTATATACTGAGGGAAGAGGAGGACCCAGGAACCCTAGGAAATGGCCAAATGTTGGAAGAATGGGCACCCTCGAAGGGAAGTCCATAAGAGGTGTCAGAGCAGGAGCAGCAGGGCCAGAAGAGTGGGAGAGGAGGGAGATTTCAGAAGCCTATCAAGTTGTGCAGAAAACCCCAGAGGGAATACAACTGGAAGATGCTACTACTGATGGGCTATTGATGGATGTTCTCTTTGAACACAGACTGCAAAGAGTGGGGCAGGACCGGGTAAACAGAAAGGGATGAAGGAAACAGACTGGACTGAGACCACCCTTTCAGGGAGCTTGGCACTGCTGGGAAGAAAGAGAAGATACGCAGTCAGGGGAATGAAGGCAAAGGTCTTCCTCTGTTTCTGACAGAGGAAGACCCAGCATATATATATATTTTTTAAAGATTTTATTTATTTATTTGACAGACAGAGATCACAAGTAAGCAGAGAGGCAGGCAGAGAGAGGAAGGGAAGCAGGCTCCCTGCCGAGCAGAGAGCCCGACTCAGGGCTCGATCCCAGGACCCTGAGATCATGACCTGAGTCGAAGGCAGAGGCTTAACTCTCTGAGCCACCCAGGCGCCCCAAGACTGAAGCATATGTGCAGGTGGAAAGGAAGAGATGGGAAATACCAGAATGGGAGGGGTGAGGAGTAACCCAGTTGGCTCTAACCAACTGATGCATGCCTCCCAAGGCCATGAGGCCCAGCCTCCCCTAGACAGACTCCTTAGGCTCCTCTGAAGCTTGTTCAACCCACAGGAGGTAGGCCACTATTCTGGAAGAGCAAGAGGAAAAGAGGAGCCAGGCAGGGGGCTGTGTTGATGGCTCCTGTCTTCTCTGCGGACTGGGCAGGCCACTGGGTACGAGCGTGGGGGAACAAGGGGGTGAGGGCTGCGAATCAGTGAGGAGAGGACGACCAAAGGAAGGAAGAAGATATACACTGGCTCTGTATCACTAAAGACCCAACTGTGAATCTCAGGGGTCAGGGGTGAGGGTGGTTCTCATTCCTGACAGCATGAAAATCCTTCATGATCTGATACATCCTGGTCCCAGTCTCCCTTCCTAGTCTCACCTGCCATCATTCTGTTCACCCCTGACACCCTAGACTCCAGTTCCAGGTGAGGGCCCAGCATGTGCCACATGCCCAGAAGGGTCACCCCTCCCAAATGCTGCTCTAGGACCACCTCCTCTGTGGAGAGAATAACCTACTGCTATCAAACTACTTCTTCCTCTAAATGTCTCCTCTGTTTCATGTCTCTAGAATGGAAGTACTAGACCCACATCAGAAATTCCAAGTGAATGTAGACAGGCTGGCTTTGTGCCTAGGGGCCTGGAGGAATGGTAGGGTCATTAATAAAATTTCTGAAGTCTGAACTGCTAGTTTTAGGGATGTTGAGCGTTTGAGATGCCACCCTTCTGTTCAGACAACCATGTCAAAAGAGGCCCTTGAAAATGTACGTCAAGAACTTGCCAATGAGGAAGGGACTAGCAGTGATAAGGACTGGAGTTTTATGCACGGCAGTAGACCACTACTTCAGATCTGGATTATAGTAACATTTCTGTAACTCTCGTCTCACACCCATGGGCTCCATATTTTTTGGATTCTGAGTCGACTTTACTTTCCTAACTCATCCTCCTCTGTTCAAAAAGCTAGAGTGCCTTCTACAGCGTGGAGTGCAAACTCCTTGGGCTGGCAATCAAGGCTGTTCAGAATCAGGCCTCAGCATACCTTTCTATTCTCACCTTGTGCTGTCCCCAACAAACCCTCCCTTTGGGTCAGACTGGTATTCCTGGTGGCCGAGGACAATAAGCACATTTCTGCCTGTTCACCTCTGCTACAACCATTCATGTCACCTGAAGGCCCTCCCTTCTTTCTGCCCATTCTTAACTTACGCATGTTCAAAGCCCACCTCAAGTTCCCCCTCTCCCTCCCTGGAACACCTGTCATGTTTACCATACCATTCGTTTTGCATTTTAAGATATGCTGCTTTGTGTTCTCTTTCATATACCAACCTATCATCCACAAGGCATAGAAGAAAGACAAGGAAGAAGTAGAAGGCAAATATAAGTACCCCATGAGGGGCAGGATGTACCCTTCCTACTTCTGGCTCCCATTCGGAGAATAAAGAAACTTCAATAAGAAGATGGTTTGCGACGGGACTCACTGGACAAGATGCAGACAGGTATGAGAGAAAAGCTTTGCAGGGACTGGCCAAAGTAAAAAACATGCACAGTCAATGTGGGGGTATGTCTCTAAATCCTCTAAATCTGGATCTGGAACTTAAGTTGGAATTTTGGAGAACTTGAGATGATACCGTATACTGCATTAAATTCTTTCAATTCTCCTGAATGCTAAGATCATCAGTGACATTTCCATCTCAGAAGCCTAATATCTGAAATTAACTAAACACTATTTTCTTTTGTCATAGAAAGAATTATATTGTTTATTGAATGAAAACCATTCCAAAAGAGACACTCATTCTGAGGGGAAATGGTTTTGCTATAAATGTATTTTGAAGCAAAAACTGACAAAACTATTCTTACTGAGATCATTAAATCCTATAAAACAAAGTTTAGGTTTATACTTTTAAAAATCTCCTTAAACTTAGCAAATTTATAATTTCCCCCCAATTCCTAATACATGGCCTAAAAATAAGTAGACAGGGACGCTGGGTGGCTCAGTTGGTTGGTTAAGCATCTGCCTTCGGCTCCGGTCATGATGCCAGAGTCCTGGAATCGAGTCCTGAATTAGGCACCCTGCTCAGCAGGAAGTCTGCTTCTCCCTCTGCCTCTGCCTGCCGACCCCCTGCTTGTGCTCTCAGTCTCTCTCTCTGAGAAATAAATAAAATCTTTTTTTAAAATATTTTTTTATTTATTTGACAGAGAGAAATCACAACTAGACAGAGAGGCAGGCAGAGAGAGAGGAGGAAGCAGGCTCCCTGCAGAGCAGAGAGCCCGATGCGGGGCTCGATCCCAGGACCCTGAGATCATGACCTGAGCCGAAGGCAGAGGCTTAACCCACTGAGCCACCCAGGCGCCCTGAAATAAATAAAATCTTAAAAAAAAATAAGTGGACATGTAACATGTTCTAACTTGAGTTAGTGTCAAATTTATGACTGAAAATTTTATTTTTTACAAATTATTTTTCTAAGTAAATACAAAAATTCCAATCTGGATATAATTTAGGCTTATGCTAGCAAATCAATGTATCAATAACTAGCTTACATGGCCTGTCCATCCTAAAGACTTACTTATACAAAGTCACAGAATTACAGTTTCTGAAATAATGATTGGTCCTTGAATACACATAATGCCTGCACTTTCTATCTCACAAGACTGTGGTAAGAATGAAATGAGAGAATACAGGTAAGAGCAAAGACTGCTATCCAGCCAAAGTCCTTTATAACAGATGCACGGCATTAATACTCAAAATATTTTGGGTGATATAATTTAAAAGTCATGTTGGCTAATGATTCGGGGAATACTTTAACCAATCCAGTTAAGTTTCTCTTTCTTTTAAACAGAAACAGTCTCTTTCTGTGCTCATTTTGGTTTTGCTTTTACCGGGAAGAACTTTTCACTAAAACTCGGCTAAAATTAAAAAAAAAAAAAAAAAAAAAAAAAAAAAGCTTCTAATAGCTCTCATCTTGAAAGGATCAAAACCTCCGCTTTCGTATTTGATCAGTTTCAAGCTCTCTGAAAAATACTCGTACAATTCCACCTTATTTTAGTGAAGTAACTGATGAAGCCGATGATAAAGGTGTTTACCTTTAAAAATTCCCAAATTTCATTTTTTGGCAGCTGAACACCATCCTTCTGAACCGTATAACTTCAAAAGTCTAGATTTAGTACAGCCTCAGACACAGAAGCAGGGTATACAAAAAGATCTTTAAAATCTATAGTAATATGTGTGCTTATTTTTCAGAAGTGGTTTTGGACGTCATGGCTTGACACAAAGCACGGAAAAGGAGTGCATACAGTACAGAGGCACTGCCATACACAGGGTGGCAGCACTGAGAAGGAAATCCAGACTGACGGCAGAATGCCTGAATGGCCAATGCAGCCTCCCAAGTGTGCCTGGAATCTGATTATGAAAACACTTCTTAGACACACGGGGATTTTGGTTTTAATTAAGAAATTCCTTTTAATTCTGGCAGAGGTATCCTGCATTTTAGAAAAGCTCTCATGAGTCAGCCTCTGAAAGTGATCAATTGCACTTTTCTGAAAACAAACTGCTTTCTCTTCCTCTTCCTGCACTGATAAAAGGTAAACTGAGTAGGATTAAATTCAAGCACCACATCATACTCAGTGTTTAAGCAGAGCAACTGTATCTCAAGTGTGTGTGTGTGTATACACACATACACCCATTTCATTGTTGTTGTTGTTTTGTGGGTTTTCTTCACCCCAATTTATTTAAACTAAAAACAAAAACAGTTCACCGATTTCTCCTACCCTCACACCACCCTCTGCCTCTGGCAACTACCAATCTGTTCTCCATATGTATGAGCTTGGTTTTATTTTTGTTTTAAGATATTTAAATTAATTTAACATATAAAAAAGATCATACAGTATTTGTCTTTCTCAGTCTTACTTCACTTAGCGTAATAGCATTAAAGTCCATCCACACTGTCACAAATGGTGAGATTTCATTCTTTTCTATAGCTGAATAATATTCCATTATATATAAAATTTTATAATACTACGTATTATATTATATACAATATTATATATAAATGCCACATTTTTTCTATGCATCCATCCATGGGCACTTAGGTTGTTCCCATATGCTGGTTATTACAAATAATGCTGTGATGAATATGGGGGTGTACATATCCTTTCAAAGTTAGTGTTTTCATTTCCTTTGGATAAATACCCAGAAGTGAAATAGCTGGATCATATCGTAGTTTATTTTTAATTTTTTGAGGAACCTCCACACTATTTCCCACAGCATCTGTACCAATTTATATTTGTACCAACAGTACACAGGGTTCTCTTTTCTCCACTTGTGATTTCTAGGCTTTTTGAAATAGCCACCCAACAGGTGTGAGGTGATTATCTAATGGTAGTTTTGATTTGCATTTCTCTGATGATGAATGATGTTGAGCATCTTTTCATGTGTCTGTTGGCCATTTGTATGTCTTCTTTGAAAAAATGTCTATTCAGATCTTTTACCCATTTTTTACTTGAATTGTTTGTTTTTTGCAACTGAGTAGTATGAATTTATATATTTTGGACATTAGTCCCTTACCGGATAAATCATTTGTAAATATTTCCTCCCATTCAGTAGGTTGTTTTTTCATTTTGTTGATGGTTTTTTTTGCTGTGCATAAGCTTTTTAGCTTGATGTAGTCCCACTTGTTTATTTATTTTTGTGTGTGCATGGCTTTTGATGTCAGATTTTAAAAATCATCACCAAAGACCTATGTCAAGGAACTTACTGCCTATGTTTTCTTCTAAACCTGGCTTCAGGTCTTACATTCAATTCTTTAACCCATTTTTAGTTAATCTTTGTGTGTGGTAGAAGGTAGTGGTCAAGTTTCATTCTTTTGCATGTGGCTGTCCAATTTTCCAGTACCATTTATTGAAGAGAGTATGTTTTCTTCATTGTATATTCTTGGCTCCTCTATCATAAATTAATTGGCTATATATGTGTGGGTTTATTTCGCAGCTCTCTATTCTGTTCCACTGATCTATGTGTCTGTTTTTATGCCAACACTATACTGTTTTTATTACTACAGCTTTGTAATATAGCTTGAAATCAGGGAATGTGATGCCTCCAGCTTTGTTCTTCTCAAGACTGTTTCAGCTATCTCATGTCTTTTGTGGTTCCATACAAATTTTAGGATTGTTTGTTCCATTTGTGAGAATGCCACTGAAATTTTCAAAGGGACTGCACTGAATATGTAGATTACTTGGGCAGTATGGACATTTGAATATTAATTTTTCTAATCCATGAGCATAGAGTATCTTTCTATTTATTTATATCTTCTTCAACTTCTTTCACGTTTTCTAGCTTTCAATATACATGCCTTTCACTTCCCTGGTTAAATTTATTCCTAGGTATTCTTTTTGATGCAATTGTAAATGGCAAATTTTTTTTTCTTTTTGATAATTCATTATTAGCATATAGAAACGCAACAGATTTCTGTATTTTGATTTTGTATCCTACAACTTCATTGAATTGTGTTATTAAATTTAACAGCTTTTTGACAGAGTCTTTAAGGGTTTCCACATATATAATATTATATCATCAGCAAATAGTGGGCAGTTTCATTTCTTCCTTCCCAATTTAGATGCCTTTTATTTCTCTCTCTCTCTCTCTCTTTTTTTTTTTTGCCTAACGTCTCTGGCTAAAACTTCCAATACTATATTGTATAAAAGCAGCAAGAACAGGAATCCTTGTCTTGTTCCTGATGTTAGAGGTAAAGTTTTCAGCTTTTCAACATTAAGTATGATGTTAGCTATGGGCTTGTCCTATATAGCTTTTATTATATTGAAGCACGGTAACTCTATACCCACTGCATTGAGAGTTTTTATCATAAATGGATATTTAATTTTTTCAAATGCTCTTTCTGCATCTATTGAGATGATCATATGACTTTTATACCTCATTTTGTTAATGTGGTTATTATTTTGACTGATGTGTGGATATTGAGCCATTCTTACATCCCTGGAATAAATTCCACTTGATCACAGTATATTTTTTTAATGTATTATTGAATTCAGTTTGCTAACATTTTGTTGGAGATTTTTATATCATGTTCATCAAAGATATTAACCTGTAATTTTCTTTTCTTGTGACAACTTAGTTGGTTTTGGTAGCAGGTTAATACTGGCTTCATAGGGTAAATTTAGAAGAATTCTCTCCTCTTCTATTTTCTGGAAGAGTTTGAGAAAGATTAGTATTAATTCTTCTTTTAATGTTTGGTAGAATTCACCAGTGGAGCCATCTGGTCCTGGACTTTTGTTCACTGGAAAATTTTTGATTAGTGACTCAATCCCCACACGAGTAATTGGTCTGTTAGTAATGGATCTGTTCAGATTTTCTATTTCATTATGAAACAGTTTTGGTAGATTGTATGTTTCTAGGAATTCATCTGTTTTTTTCTTGGTTATTCAATTTGTTGGTATATTATTGTTCATGGTAGTCTCTCATGATCATTTCTATTTCTGCAGTATCAGTTTTAACATCTCCTTTTTTCACTTCTCATTCTGAGTCCTCTCTCTTTTTTTCTTGGTGAGTCTAGCTAATGGTTTGTCAGTTTTATCTTTTCAAAGAATCAGCTCTTGGTTTCACTGATCTTTCCTATTGTCTTTTTGATTTCTATTTATTTCTGCTTTAATATATGTTATTTCCTTCCTTCTACTAGCTATGGGCTTTATTTGTTCTTTTTCTAGCTCCTTGAGGTATAAAGTTAGGTTGTTCATTTGAACAAGAAGATACAGCATTTGTAAATATTTATGCACCCAAAATAGGAGCACCTAAATATATAAAACAAATATTAACAGACATAAAGGAAGAAATAAACAGCCATACAACAAATAAGGGACTTCAATACCTCACTAACACCAATGGAGAGATAATCCAGACAGAAAACCAGTGAGTTAACATTGGCCTTCAATGATATATTAGACCAGACAGACTTAACAGACATTCACAGAACATTCCACCAAAAGGAACAGAATACACATTCTTCTCAAGTGCACATGGAACGTTTTCCAAGATAGATCATATATGCTAGACCACAAAAAAGTCTTCAGAGGATTAAAATCATATCAGGCATCTTTTCCAACCACAGTGGTATGAAATTAGAAATTAATCACATGAAGACAACTAGAAAACTCACAAACATGTGGAGATTAAGCAGCATGCTACTGAACAACCAACTGGTCAAAGAAGAAATCAAAAGAGAAATAAAAGAGACAAATGAAAATGGAAATGTAACCTACCAAAGTTTATGGGATGCAGCAAAAGCAGTTCTAAGAGGGAAGTTCATAGCGATAAATGCCTACCTCAAGAAACAAGAGACGTCTAGTGCATATTTAAAAAGATTACCTGAGCTATGATTAAAAGTGCTCCAAAGTAGAAACTTCTTTTAAGAAGAAATGATCTTGGGAACGAAACTGCTGTTATTAAATACAAGCAGCTCAAGTTTTAAACTACTTGTCTTTATTATGATATAACGTTCAAAAACAGAGACTTTTAAGGAAAACATCTGTAAAGCTACTTAAAATGAACTAAGATACCCCTAAGAGTCTAAAATGCTTAATGATTAAAAATTTCAAATGCAGTGGATATTCAAGTGACATAGATAAAAACAGTTCTAACACATTATCACCATTCTTCCTTCAAAAATAACTACAATAATCAAATATTATTTGATTCTCTAAGTAATTTTGTGCCTGTATTTGAAAAACATATTCTCATTGTGTGAAAAGATAGATGTTTACGAAATTCTACAAACTGTCAGATAATTATATGTATTCGCTTTGTTTACAAACTTCTAGGCATATAAAAATAAATTCAGGTACAGAAACAGCTTTCAATTAAAATTCCCTAATTTCAGTAGTACATCAAGTTATCCAAATATTTAAAACCTTCATTCTATATCTAATTAGATCTGTTACATGATAGTTATTTCCATTTTGATTTATAATTAATATTTTACATGTATTACCTTTAAAAATATACTGTATGTGAAATTATTGCTAAGGAATATTTGCTTTACTTTGTTCTTAAAAAGAAACTGAAGCAAATTACCTTAAAAGTTAAGCCTGATATATATACTTTACACTGGGCATAGTTAAATAAGTTATTTGTTTATATGACAGGAGCTCTGAGGATGCTCAAATTTTATGAAACATTCAAAGAAAAACATAAAATATCACCAACTACTGTTAGAAGAGTACCCTGTATTCGTAGGCATTTTCCTTCTTTGAAACATTTTAAACTCTTCCAATTAAGAACTACTAGAGCTGCTTCCACAACCCCTGGTATAATTTACCTACCTGTTTTCTTATATGTCTAATTCTATTTTAGAGCTGAAACCCTTAGCATTTGAATAGTGATCTGCTAACAAAATACTAATATTAGAAAAGTAACATAACCAAGGTTGAAATTTTATCCAATTAAATGACCTCAGACAATAACAAATTAGAAAAACACATGAAAAACATTTTCTCAGATTTACTTAGAAAATAAGCTTAGAAATACAAGGAAAGTAAATTCATGTTTGAGATATAGTCTCTAATCAGAAATACTAGTCATATTAATTTTAAGGTTAAAATAGATCTTACTCAGCTATATAAAGACACAACTGTATCAGAAACTGCAAATTTAGAACAAATTCAATTTTAAAGTAAGGGAGCTAATTTCTCTTCTTTGGAACAGAACAGTTATAGGAATTATATTTAGGAAATACAAAAAGCTTAAGAAAGGTAATATATTTTTAAATAAAACTGTATTTTCATTTCATTTGCTAAAGTTGATTTAAAAAAACAACAACCCTGTTATTCTAACTCTTTTAGGGTATGATGAAAAGTGATGTGGGCACTATGTAATTCCAGCTTAGACAATACAAGAAAATAAAATCAAATTACTTAGAAAATGTAGAGGACTAAAATTCAGCTGGTGTCATTTTTAACCTGAACGTTTGAACGACCTTAATCTGCCAGCTTCAGTTTCTTAAAATTCTCCTAATGGAGAACGATTCAATCAATTTTTTATTAATACACCTTCAAGTGAAGAAAACTGATTAAAACATTTTCTCAGCTTGCCTTCTAGCCAAAGGAGCTAAAGCCCTCATTCTCTGATCGATTTCTAGTTTAACAGTCTCCAAAAATGTATCTCAATATTAAAGGCTCTAAAATCTAATTATTGATTAAAATTATAGAAATTTTTTAAAAAACTGATGGCAGCCGTTTAGCTGTAGCATTTAATCTGAGAATTAATAGTCCCATATTCAGAAACCAAAAGATAGGCTATCATAAGTAATCAATATGCACATATGCAATTTCAATATAGGTTTGAGACAATAATTCAAGTGTTTGATAACTCCAAGTCTAAAATGAGTCTCTTATTCCCAAAAAAGGTAGAGTTCAAGACTCTGCAAGGGCAGATCATCATTCACAATCTGTAGGGGATTCCGCTGCCCTTTAGGAAAAGATGCCTCCTCTACCCTCAAAATATTTTCTTATACTAAAGGAAACTTCCACACCAGAACATAACACTATAAGAAGTCTAGATCCTCCTTCAGAAAGTCAATTGCTAATTAATAAATAGGAAAGAAAAATTTCCTTTAACTGTCAGCATACACCTAAGAACAATCCAGAAATTAAGAATTTTGTTGACTGTTCTTATCTTTACCTTTTGAAAAGTTTTTTAAACATTATTAAGTGTGTAGGAAATGATATAAATTGCCCTAAAAAAGCCCACAAAGTAACTTGTTCTTAGATTAAGTTTTAAAAATCCATTTCATTAACCTAACAAAGCTTTAAACTTTCTGATGAAGAATGGAGAAGATAATTTTCAATATTTTCTAAGATTTTTCAGAACATTTCCCTTAGGTACACATTTAAAATAATCTTTAAAATATTTTTAAAATACGAAAAAAATCATTTTTCCTTACTTAAAAATAAAGAATTGAAAATAACCACTACAAATTATTCTTAGAGTTTAATTTAGTTTAATTCAAACCTAAGAAGATATGGAAGAAAGGCTTTGGGGAAATGTATTTTTAAAAGGTTATTATAAAGTCAGCAATTTGTATTGGAAATACTCTCTTATAGATTCCCCCAATTATCTCTCCCCTTTCAGGGGGTAAATTTATTATTTTTGCTTTGTATGTAGTTATTCTTTACTCAACATAAGTCAATTTTTAAATTTGCCATGATTTTTATTTTATTCTGAAATTCTCATCTCCCTATTTCTTTCCTATTAATTTTGGACATTTTAGTCCATTCTTATATTCTCATTGCACACTTTCATTCTTTAAACTCTTATTTTTAAAAGGCATCAAATAAACTTTCTAACACCTTCATAGTTCTAGGTTTTTTGTTTTTAGATTAGGAAAAAAATTCCACTTTAAAAAAAAATGCAAGGAAACATTTCAAGCAAACTGCTTATGCTATTAATCTAGGACCTAATTGCCTAAATTCACTAACTTTACATATGCACACACATTTCTTAGGTAGTCATCTCAAATTCCCAACACACACTGTGGTTAGTTTTAATACCATGATCCTGCAGTAACTCTGTTTACAAGACATCCAGGGACTTTTAAACACTAACAATTTTAATGCAGTATCACACCACTTCACTTTTTTAAAATGAGAAATTATTTGTTTTATAAAAATGGATTTCTGTTTTCTGATAAGCATTAAAAAAAAAAAAAAGGCAAAAGCCTTAACACCCTAAGGACAACAAACGACAATACATACACAAAACAAAAATACCAAACATACAGAAAACAAAAATACCAAACCACCCTTGGTAGTTCCCCAGCACCCTAACCTTGTCAATACCACTCTGGAAAGAGGAGGCAGGGACAGGTGTACAAACTGAGTAGAATGCAAACCACTGGACAGCAGGCCAAGCGATTTAAAAGTAAAAATCAACTTATGCCTCTGTCATAATTTCTAGAAGGCTTTCGTACATGTATATTTCTTACAACATCAAATGTTAATAACTATACACTAACACTTTTATAAAATATTATGACCAACACTTTTTCATTTAATTTCTCTTAATTAAGCTTGAAAATTAAATTTGCTAATGAAATATAAAACTTGTCCTATTATAAATGAAAAGCAGTAATAGAGTGGATGTCAGGTTCAGGCATTTCAAAAAAATTAGACACTGAAATATATGCAAAAAGTAAAAATTAGCTACCTCCAAAGTGATCTTATCATAAAATGGAAAAGAATTCCCACACATGAATCCTAAAATCATAGTTAACTTTACAGTTTATCAATCTGATGTACCCTGCCCTCATATTTAACTTATTTGTAAATACTTTCACAAGGCTACCTAAACACTTACTAATTAGTTAAATATGCTGCCTACATTAATTCCTGTTAAAATTAAAGAAATTAAAGGTCCACTTTTGTTTTTTCACAGTGGCTGGTATGTATTCAAAGTATTTGATGTTTCAGAAAAGGTGTTTATCAGGTACTTAAAACATTTAAAACATGGCTCAAGGGAAAATTTATAGCCCTTTTACCTTTAACATATTCACTATCTTGGATTTTGTTGAACACATTCAGTTGTTTTTTCCTTCTTCTGAAACTCTTCCCTTACTCAAATAACTAAAGAATCTAAGATGTTATCAACACAAAGAGAAAAAATTTATATTTATTCCTTATGCATTTGGAAATACATCAAAAAGAACGAGTATTCCACGCAGTTTAAGTAAACTTTCAGCAAAACTTTTTTCCTGGGTTTGTGTGTGTGTGTGTGTGTGTGTACGTAAATGTGTGTGTAACAGGTAATTTTTTGTATATCTTAATTTCCCAAAGAACAGAATTCTAAATAAAAAATATTAAAACATTCCTAGAAGGAACCAATATTTTGATTACACAACTCAAGGGGCAAATGATTATTGAAACAAAACTTTAAAGATGGCTACAGATACAGCTTAAAGTTATCTGGCTTTTCAAATATCCAAGATAGGAGCATTACATTTCATTTAGCAAACAACAATTTAATCCTTAGAAAGGAAAATTTCCAGAATACCAACCAAAATGTGTATGGCAACAACCAGGATTATGTTAAAAATGAAGGAAAAAAAATCTCACCTTTGTAGGATATTAAAATACAAAGAGTACCCTTAAAAATTTAAAATTAAATGATAAAGGCAAATTCACTAATTTATTTAGCTGTAGATATCTGTTTATTAAAATATTTTGGTTATAATAAACATATAGACATGGGATTTTTTCAGTACTAGCCCATATCTATAAATTATCTTCCACAACAGCTAAACTGCTTATAGAATTTCAAATAGCAGAATTAGGCATATAAATTTCAAGTAATAATCTCAAAGTAGGAGGTTTCGCTAACTCTAACTGGAATGAAGATTTTGAATATACAATATCCTTGGATTATTTATCTATAAATTATCTTCCACAACAGCTAAACTCTTTATAGAATTTCAAATAGCAGAATAAGGCATATAAATTTCAAGTAAGAATCTCAAAGTAGGAGCTTTCTCTAACTCTAATTGAAATAAAGATTTTGAGTACACAATATCCTTGGATTATTTCTTTAAATTGGTGTAATTTAGTGGTAGCTTCAGAAAAAGTATGTTCAACAGACATTATATCTGAGACATTAGAAAAGCCCAATACAACCAATTCAAATTAGATATTATGCTATGCTCTACCTAAATAAGACTCTCCAACGAATTAAAGTTTTCATACTTTGTGCACTCTCAATGCATTTTCTAATTCAGATAAGCAGCCAGTTGTGTAAAACCCAAACACGAAGAAACTTTTATACAACCCTTTGTGAGAGAGGAAAAAAATCACAATGACAGCACTTTTATTTAGGTTGACAATAAACTAATCATAACTTGAAGTGTCCAAACAAACTGAATAACTCAATGGTCTAATGTAATTGGAAGAAATATTTTTCCTTCACTTTTACAGAAACTGAATTTATTTGTTATTAGTATCTAGTCTGTCGAAGTGGCAACTATTCAAGATCCAAAAGTCTCATTTATTTTAAACAGAGAGCCTAATTCTAACTACTTATAGTTAATGTATCTTTCTTCAGCCGAAGTACAATAAAAATGTAAGAGAAATTTCAAAGTTTATATAAATAATAATGCCATTCTGAAACCTCTGGACAGATGATTATTTGGGGGAAGGGGAAGTTTCTCTTTCCCATTGATTATTTAATCACTTTTCAATCAGTTTTGATTTAACAGTAGTTCATGGGAATAATTTTTAATGAGTTCTTAGAAAGGTGTAATTGCTTCCAAAATCAGAAACCACAAGATGATGTACTCAAACACTACGCCGATGTAATGCTGTTCGGGAGGTATTTACAGAAAGGTGCAGATAGGAGCTCAGTTGTGAACACATGTTAACATACAATGGGCTTCAAGACAATAATCTGTTTGTACAGTAGGGAAAGAAAAAATAGTCTGTATAAGATGTACAAAAATCCAGCTCTAATTTTAATCTATTTCTATAACTCAAAAAAAACAAAGGAAAATAGGCATTTACTTCAAAACTCCATATACCTGTGGAAAACGGAGCACAAGTCAATTCTATTTGAGATGAACCTTAATCTCAAACAGAATTCAGCTAACAATTAACGTATTTTAAATTTTGAAAATATTGTGAAAATGTCAACCATTAAAGTCAACAGTATTATATGATCAATAAACATTTCCTGTTAAATAACACAAATAAATTCAACTTAAAAGATGCAAAATGATAGGTCTCATGATTTTAAAACCTTTTAATTTCAAAGTAGCAGAGTTACAGCACATGCATAGGATGGGCTTTAAAAATGGGTATGCGTAAACTTTTCCATGGTGTTGGTGTATGTGCTTTTTTCTCCCCTTAAAGAAATGCCTGCTGCTTACAGTGTAAAAGAATCTCCACCTCTCTGTCTGCAGTTTTCAACCAGAAGTCTTCAATGTACCTTAAGCCAAATTGAATATTAGGTATTTTACAGTTTTTATAAAATGGCTGTAAAATCACATTATGGGCATACACAGCTCTTTGATCTTACTGCACAGAATTCATAACTGTTCAATAATGCTATACCATTACACCACACACCTTAAACTATTTCCATTTTTCCACAAATCCTTCCAAAATCAGCTTCCAAAGCAAAGAAATGTAACATGAAAAGTTCCTGGGAGGCTTGTTACACAAAAGAACAGCTTGGATACAAACTAATCTACACAATATCCATCTTCTGTTGAGCCTGTTTATCCCTCCTTTCCCTCCATCACTCCTAAAGGTGGGTGCATTTGAGTAATGGAAAGAGATGGCTCTTCCACCACCACACCCTCCCAGCACCTCTGCCTTTGGTCTTCAGACAGTGATTCTGTGCAGGTGATGAAAATCATAAGAAAAGAGAAGCTGTCCCTTTAAAATGCCCTGCTCTGTCCCATATCCCACGTGGAACCAACATCAGCAGCACTTTCCCATTAACTTCAATGTGATGCAAGAGGCACCATCCTTTTATATACGTAAAACCAGAAAACTTCAGCTTAATATTCTTTACAGAGGACGAACAGGTGAAGCAAACGGGTCAGGAAGGGAGAAAGCAAGCAACGCCCCACCCCTCCCCAAAAGGTGCTCCAGTCCTGCACTCCAGTCTCTCTGTGCAACATCACCTCTCTACCCCTCCTCTGTAGAGCCCAGTTTAAAGAAAGGAGGGAGCCACTAACAAAACCTGAAACATAAATGCGACGAAAATGCAATCTAAAGCCGGAAAGGTTTATTCTTCCAATCACACATATTAACTCTATTAAGAAAATGGCATCACTTTTTTTTCCACCAAAAAAAAAAACCCACCCCGCAAAGATCATTAAAAGAGAGTTATAAAATAGCAAATATAGTGTTTATCTTATCTCAGATCAGTCCACATTACCAATAAGTTTAGCAGTTTCTGCACTACCACCTCCCCCCTCCCTCCCCCTCCTTCTCTTGCATCGGATTTTCACGTTTTCTCATTGTCGGTTGAGTTATAAAAGGCTTTTGCCCTTCGAAAGTTTTAAAAAATAAATAAATATTAACTCCTTGGTCCCTGCAAAGTCAAAATGGACTTCAGGGGAAAGGCGGTTCATACTTCTACCTTTAGCGAGAAAAGGGGGAGCATCCCGGATTTTTAGGGATTTTTTGCGATTTTTAAAAAATTTTTATTTGGTTATATGCCTGAGTTCTCCCTCCATTTTGGTTGTTTATGATACTGACAACAAGCTGTCCCTGCTCTGTGCAGATCTCCTGCTTTCATTTAGCACCCCCTCCCCCTACCCCCCCCTCGCAGCCACACATCCAGGGCTCACACCTCCCCGCAGACCCCGCACCCCGACCCCGACTCGCCCACCTGAGGAAAGGGCAAAAACAAATTCATTTCTCCAAAAAAGAAAAACCTCTTTTGAAAAAGGGGCAAGTTACCCCAAGTCACTCAAAGTGCCCCCCAAATATTGCCGACTGCGGGTTTCCGCCAGGCCCTTTGGGAAGCGACCTTCCCCCGGGATGTTTTGGTGGAAAATGCGGAGAGTTTACTCTCAAAACTGAATTTATATTAATTTTTCCCTTATTTTTCGGGTCTCTAATGTCTTCCGCTCTCGCTGCTGCCGCTGCCGCTGTCACAATATTCACAGCACCAGAGAGGAGGAGGAGGAGGAGGAGGAAAACTTTTCAAACTTTCCAGACCCTGAATAAAGGGTTTTTTTTTTTTCCCACCGACCTCACCTTTGGGTCTCCAGCCGCATCGCCCCCTGCCCTGTCAGAAGCGACTTCGGGAGTCCCCACACCCCCGCTTAATTATTTTATTTTATTTTTTATTATTATTTTTCTCTCTGGGGTCCTGAGCAGGGGCTGAGAGTAGCACAAACTTTTCCTCCTCCTGCCGCCGCTGCTGCTCCTCTGCCCCCTCGGCTAGTCCCATAATTTAAATAACCCTGATATTTCTCCCGCTAAACGCCTCTCCGCCGCCCCGGACCCCGGGAGAACTCACCGCGGGGCTTTAACATCCTCCCTCCGGCCCGTCCGCCGCCTTTACACCGCCCGCGGAATTTCTAATAATTTTTTTCTCATATTTCGGGCTGGACGCGGCGGGCCTGGAAATTGTTTCCTTACGCCTCTTTCCAGCAGCCATTGTAGTGTATGCGCTGCCCCTGCAGCCCAACTTGCAGCTGCCGCTGCCGCCGCCGCCGCCGCCGCCGCCGACGTCGCGCCCACCGCCGCCTCCCCCGGCCTCCTCGGCCGCCGCCCCCGCCTCCCGCCGGCCCGCCCCCGGTCCCCGCCCGCCGCTGTGCCCGCCTTCCGGGCGGGCTCCGCCCCAGGGCTGGCCACTAGGCGCCGCCGCCGCCAAGGACGGGCTCGCCGATTGGGCTGTGCTGCCGCCCATCAAACCAAAGTGTTAAGAGGCGGGCCGCGGCGTGGGGGGCGCGGCGGGGCGGGGGATAGGGGCGTGGCCGGGCGCTCGGCCCCGCCCACTCCTCCCACCTCGGCCCTCCTCCCGCCAGCTGGGGGCGGGGCGAGACCCGCCCGCCCCCGCCCGGCAGGGCCCGGGAGGGCTGTCAGTCTGGAGGCGGCGCGCGTTGATTGGGCCGGCGGCCGCCGGGGAGCGGGGGCAGCACGTTGGGATGCGCGCTACTTAAGGTCCTGCTGCGTGAGCCATTGACGTGTTTGGAGCTGGAGACGGCCTGGACGCTGGCAGGGTTGCCGTCCGAGGTGAGTGGTCCCCCGCCCCTCCTTCCGCGGCGGCTGCGGGGATGCGAGAAGAGAGGAGTGTGCACCTGGGTCACAGCGGGCCCACATCCTTTCTTTCGGCGTGAAGCCGGTGCCACCAGGCCCTGCCTCAGCGCAGGCCCTTTCCTGTCGCTTCTCCTTTCCACGACACCGGTTTGTTCGGGCTGGAGACGAGGAAAGTGACCCTCGCTCTGCCAGGGCACCCCAGCTCTTCCTTTGCCCTGCTTCTCAACCTTTGGGGCGTAATTGCCACCCCCCCACTCCCAGTTTCCTGCGTTTTCCTGTCCCCCTGCCCTACTCGGCTCCATCGAAGGTCAAAGCAAGGTGTGTTCTATGCCCGTCGTCCACCGTTAGACCGACAGGCAGCATCGCGGAAGGTCGCGAGACTGCGGACTCGCACCTCCAGTTTCTTCATTTGACTTCCCCACCCCTCCCCGCCTTGCGATGCCGACTTCCTGACCCTGCCTCCCTGCCTTTCTGCGCTCAGCAGTGGGGTAAGGGCTTTAGGTTCTCGCATAACGTATTTCAGTTTCCTGCTAGTTGCATCTGCGTTTTATCAGAGCCACAGACCCCTGCCTTGGCTCTGACCAGCATGTGAGCATGGACGTGTTCAGTAACGTTTTCTTCCTCTTCCCTTTCAAAGCTTGTTGAAGAGTGGGGATGTGAACTGGATGGAAAATCAACACATAACTTTTTAAAGCAATTTGCCTTTTGGAGAAGGTGTTAGAGTTATTCCTCAATTGTGCTGTGCTTTTGCGGCCCCTCCCTCAAATCTTTGGTTTTCTTTCTGGCTGTCCTTTGCATGTAGAGCTCTGTAATATTTGTTTAGTGCCTTCAGAAAGTAAGCAGGCAAGCCCTCTCTAGCAGAACACTCGATATTCCCTTTAGCCCTTCTCCTCCTTGTAAACAGGCATTTCCCCTTCATTTCGTGAGGATTCAGGCAAAGAAGGTGACATTTAGAAATCCAAACTTATATTGACTCGTATGTAGAATCCGATAGGAAAGGAAAGGAAATCTGAATAAATTAATGCTTCAAACCTGATTTATGTATATATGATGTTACCTAGATGTTATTTTTAAAGAATTCTTGACTGGTGATGATAATAAAATGCAGTGAAAGTGCATTTTCATGTAAGACACACAACCAGAGTTTTGTGTATGTCTCATTATTGTTGAGATTATATACAAGGAGTATAAACAGCTAAGTAGAGTTCTGTGTTCTTACAGCATAGGATGGACGTAAAAAAGAAGGGTGTGGATTTACTTAGTACTGTTATCTCTTAGTGAGAAGTCAAGCAAGCAAAAGAATTGTGTTCAGGAGAGGAAGAAGTTTCTAGATAAAATTGAATAGCACCTTGAATTTCTTTTTTACCTAGATGCTTCTGTTAGCTAGGTATATTCTTGTATTGTTCAGGGAAAATCATGAAATGTAAAGATTACTTAGAGGATTCCCAAAAGTGAAAGATCCTGGAATGACTAAACTTTTCTCTTTTAGCCTGGACACCCTGGTCTCTGAACTGGGTGACTCTTGATTGCAAATAACTCCACTTTTTAGGAGCTTATGGGGTTTGATTGATTTTCCTGAATGTACCTTATTTCTTTTACTATGACTGATATTTTTTGACTGTGTCATCTAGGGCAAGAAAAGTAGAAACCATTTCATACAAAAATTCTGACCTTTGTCTGGTTATACTGACTGATGCAGTTTTTTATTGGGTGGTGTTGTGTAGGTCATACTGCGTTACTGCTTGTTTCTCCTTCCATTTTTAGGTGGAAGATGGTTAAGCTAGAAGAGAAATTGAGAGTACATATTAGCCCAGCCCCCCTGCCTTTTTTTTTTTTTTAAGATTTTATTTATTTATTTGACAGACAGAGATCACAAGCAGGCAGAGAGGGAGGCAGAGAGAGAGGAAGGGAAGCAGGCTCCCTGCTAAGCAGAGAGCCTGATGCAGGGCTTGATCCCAGGACCCTGGGATCATGACCTGAGCCAAAGGCAGAGGCTTTAACCCACTAAGCCAGCCAGGTGCCCCTTAGCTCAGCCCTTAAACTTAGTGCAGAGCATTTAAAAATGTTTGTGGGTAGCTCATCAATAGTATACCGATATACTGAAACGAAAAAATCACTTTGAAATAATAGTTTGTTGATTATTGTTTTTTTAATTTTCTTTTAGTTCCTTTCTATGACATGTCTTCAAAGATAATAGGCATATCAATTTCAGATGAACGCCGTTATAGAGAGCAGTTTTCCTGGAACATAGCTGACGTATATGAGTACTGTGTGACTTGACTTGGAATCACTAGGTGGCTCTTAGGGAACTGTGATCATTTTTAATTGGTGAAGACTTCTGCAGAGCTCCATGTGTAAGGTTTGAGTTGGAAGATTAAAGGACCACAGTAGCATTTTGTGACTTCCTTTAACCCAGGGAAGTACCAGTTAAATAGAAGATACCACTGGGAGTAAAGTTTAAGTGTTTCTTTTTTAGCTTTTCAAAATGCCAACTAAGCAATAACTTTGTTTTTTAGTATATTGACCACCCTGGTGCTGGCTACAGAGTATGTAGTTAGGTTTAGTAAACAAATGTTTTTGCTAACGTTGGGCTGTACTATTTGTTCCACACTTTGTATAATGATCAAATGTATAATAAGGAAGTAATCATTAGAATGCATGCTGTATTTGGGATGCCAAGGTGGCTCAGTCAGTTAGGGATTGGCCTCTTGATTTCAGCTCTGGTCATGATCTCAAGGGCCTGGGATTAAGCCTGGAAGGGAAGCACACTCCCCACTCAGCAGGGAGTCTACTTGTCTCCCTCTGCACTTACTGCCTCCCCACACTTGTGCATATGTGTTTTATCTCTCTCTCTCTCAAATAAATGAATAAATATTTTTTTGAAAAAGAATGCATGCTGTATTCTTAGGTTCTTTTAAATGTGTTTATAGCTTAACCTTTAGAAGTAAAGATAAACTAAAACTGAACTATAACTGAACTTTCTTCCTGGACATTATAATCAAAGTTCAGTGGATGAATTTAAATATGGCCCTTGTGCTGAAGCACCATGGCAATTCAAAGGAAAAACCCAACCAAATATTCAAAGTTCCTTACTGGATAAGCATCCCAAAATTAATTTTTCAAGTACTTGGGGGTCTAATGAGATGTATTGATTTATTTTTCTGTCATTCATTGTGTAACTCTTTTCTCTAACATCTCCCTGCAGTAAGAAAAGTATTAGGATGCCCATGGTAGCACGGAGGCTGAGAGATCCTGACATAAACCCTTGCTTGTCGGTAAGGTGATTTACTTTTAATTTTCACGAGTATTAACTTGGAAAAACAGACTTGTTGTGTTCTTGTGGGCATCCATTTTCTGAAGTTCTTGAATAAAATTATTTCTATACAAAAACATTCCTGGCCAGGGTATCCTCCTTTCACCAGGGCGTTTTTAGGTATTCATAATTTAGGTAACAAAGATCCATCCCTTCAAAGTTTCCATTTGTATAATGTGCAGGCATATACTTGCCACTGTAACACCAGACGGAATGTGTAACACCAGGGAAAGTCTGTAGTCCAAAAGTGGAAAGTTGCAAAGTATATTTTTCAACTGCCACTGAAATTTGTTTTAATAGCAATAATTTCATCCTGTCCTTGAGACAGCCTGGCGACGAATAAGGCCTATAATGGAATTTGCCTATTTAAAGCCTAAAGCTTCCCACAAGGGTATCATGTACACAAAATGTTTTGTTGTAATAATAAGGTCTTATTGGCATCTATTTGGTATGACTAGCAATACTGACTTGTGGCTTTGTCACCCTGGAATGATGCAGTCATCAGACCGGTGCCATTCCCTGAACCAAATGCATTTTTCAAATGCACACGTTCATTAAATATTTGGCATAGAATTTTAGCTTTGTTTTGTATATTCGATCTGTTTTGAACAGCTTTATTAAGTTTCTTTAGATAGACCGTGTTTCTTAGATCTGTGAAGCAAATTACCTACCCCTTGAGTTGAAGCTTTCCTTTAGATGACCTCTCAGAATCATACTTTTCACTTTGAAGTTTGTTATCCAATCTACTTCCAGTTTAGACAGCTTAATTTTAATTCCCAAATGGCTCCTACCTTTGAACTCACAGCCCTGTGTTGCTCATTTAGGTTTTGAAGTGATATTAATGATATCTATTAAAACTGCATGCATAATAGTATATGTAGTTGCATAATGGAGGGAATGATAGCCAAAAATACATTGAGATGAGTGGTGTTAATTTATGTTGCCTTGATGTAGACCAGTTATTAGCGATTTACTTAGGATCTTGAAACCTGCTTAACATCAAACAGTCAAGTCAAAGTGAGAACTTCGAAAAGCAGGACAGCTGCAATCTGCGTTGGGAGATTGGGTTTTGATTCTCGCTGTGCAGTAGTTTTTTCAGCACCTTGCACCTTGCCTCCGCTTCTTTGTTAAACGGTAACTGGGATAAATGATCTCAGTCTGCACCCTGGCTCAAGTTCCCATGATCAGATATTCAGAAAACTGACCCAGACTATGAAAAGGAAGATGTCTGCCCTGAGCAGAATGAGTGCTGGGATGGTTGGGAAGATAATTCAGTTTCTGTTCATTACATGCTCGTTAAAATGAGCAGAAAGGAATGAGTTCGTATTATCTGTTCTGAAGTGGCTTCAGAAGTTTGGGGGTTTTTTGTTGTTGTTTTTTTTTAGATCCCATTCCACCCTCTTAAATGAAGCCTTTCTTACATATTTAAGGAATCCGATGCTTCTACCCGATGTATGGATGAAAATAACTATGACAGGGAACAGTGCTCCACTTACTTCTTGAAGTATAAAAACTGCCGGAAATTCTGGGTAAGCCTAGCTTGGTTACCTTTGTGTTAAAACTCCTCTCTTAGGCTTGAAACTGCAGCCCAAAATTAGTGCATGCCCACAGTCCCTTCTTGGTGATGCCTGGGGAAACTTAAGTTTTTCACTCTCCTCTGTGTTTCCTGAAGGATCCTTGCGAGCTTTTAGTGGCTGCCTCCTCCTTCTCCAGGCTCCAGGCTAGAAGAATGCAGGTCTCCTATGGGTGGGTCTTCCTATGAGTGTTTAAGAGCTGCAACTCTAACACAATAACCTTGTTTTAATTTTAGTTCTGGGGATGAACAGAATGGAGAGCTTGCTTTGTCATAATGCATTTTATGCTTCCATTTCTGCCTTCTCCTTTCCCACCACCTCTCATGGTTATTAAAATGGTCCCATTTTTCTTGAGACATTGGTATGTGATTTCTGTATCTCTGAGCACTAGATCCAGCTACTTCCTTTCCAGATCTTCTAAATTAACTATTGCTTTCATGTGGCAATTATTTAGTAGATCCTCTTGATGGACTGGACTCCTGTGCTCTTGTACTTCAATAATATATATTCCCATCCCAATTACTGTCAACGTAGTCCTAGGGGAATGATCACTTCTATTTAATTAGTTTGAAAACATAATCTGAAGTCCTAGAATTAGTTTTTTGGTTCCTCTTTACACTTGGTTTTTAGAATTTCCTCTTTGAGGAAGTAGTGGCCAATAACTGGCAAATGAGTCGCATTTGATATATGACTGATTTGGATTTCTTCTTCTTTTATACTTACATGCAGAATTCTATCATGGTCCAGAGAAGACAGAATGGAGTGACACCATCTATGCCTACAGCAGCAGAAAGAGATGAGATCCTGGGGGCAATGGGAAAGATGCCTTACTGACTGTTTGCATTAAAATTGTTTATTTAATTTAGAAGCAGATGAATACTTTCAACAAAGATTACTGTAGTCTTTTAACCCCTTTTAGGCCTTACCCAGACAGATCTTAAATTCTACAAGGGGAGATAGAGTTAATTTAGCCTTGTGTCCTTTGTGTTTGCCCTCAGTGCCGTGAGATAGTCTGCCAGTGCTGACTGTGCCATGCCGCTGAGTTCACATGACTTGCCAAAGGTAAGGGAGCATTAGGAAAGGTGATGGGAGGAGTGGAGCTTTTCAGCTGGCTAACAAGCAAATGTAACAAGTAAACACTTACTGGCGGTGAAAGGAAGGTAGCTTCCAAGGATGGGAAATGACTCGAGCAACAACATGGTGGAAAGAAAGCTCAAGCTAACTTTGGAGAGTGGTCTATAGGCTGTTTCACCTAGAGTTTAAGGTGGTTGGTGGAGTGGCAGATCAAAGACTGGGAAGGTAAGTTCATGGTGGATGAGCAGTGGGCCTCAAATCTCAGGCTCAGCAAAGTAAGACCTCCATGCTCATTTCACTCCCTTGTCTTTGTTTAAATCAGAGTAGTACCTTGACTGGGCAGGGAAGAAGCGGTGTGGGAGGGTTGTTGAATAAATGGTCTGCAAAAAAACTGGTTTTCTTTTTTTTTTTTTCTTCAGGGAAAGGCTTTAGTTAAAAGATTCTGTGGCTAAAATCCATACATATCGGATAACCTGAAGGCCTATACTCTTGAAGCACAGTAATGGGAGAAAAAAAGATTTTCTTAGAAGGGAGATTTCTATCCGCAGGAAGAGGTGGGCAAGGAAAAGTATGAACACACTGGGATAAGACTAGAGCTCCACTTCATTTTGTGCTATAAACACACGAATATTCAGTATGGTGATTGGGATAGGTTGTATGGCAGCTCTCAGAACTACCATGTTTTTAAATCCAGTTTATTTCATTCACAGGCCAGTTTTAGAACCTATTATTTAATAAAATTTAATGCATACTAAAAAAATCAATGAAAACAAATAGCTCGTGTCCCTTCTCTTTATCTGGTGCTGGATCAAGAGTGTTATTTTAAAGGCTGCTGACCACAAACTATCCCATCTCATTGGTCTAGTCCAAAACCCAGGTCAGATGTTTTTAAGCCATATGACCCTGATTGTTAAATGTGATTCTATTTGAATAAAAGTTGGATTGTTTGAGAAACGCCTTGATTTGTATTGATTGCTCTAAAAATGATGGATTAAAATAGGACCTGACAAGAAACTAATTCTTATGTGACAAGCATTTCAGTATTTTAAGCATGCTTTTCAAGGGTTTGGAATTTTACTATCACCTCTTTAAATGTACCTACCAATATCAATATTTATCCAGGAGCTATTTGACTTGGCCTAGCTCTTTAAAAAAAAAAAAATAGCAAGTTGATTGAGATACAATTCAGATACCATATAAATCATCCACTTAAAGTGTACAATACAGTGATTTTTAGTATATTGACGAAGTTGTGCAGCCACCACCACAATTGATTCTCGAACCCTTCACTCCAGAAAGAAACCGTAAGCACACATTCATTTCTTCTTAACACCCCCCTTTCTCCTCACCTCTCCAACTCTTAGGCAACTATTTTCTGTCTCTAGAATGGGCTATTCTGGTCATTTATAGGAATGGAATCGTATAGTGTGTGGTGTTTTGTGACTGGGTTCTTTTACTTGGTCTAATGTTTTCAAGACCCATTCATGTTATGTATATCAGCCCTTCATTGTTTTTTGTTGCTGAATGATATTCCATTGTATGGATCTACCATATTTTATGTATCCATTCAACAGTAGATGGGCATTTTGGTTGTTTCCACTTTGAAGCTATTATGAGTCATGCTGTTTCTTGAATATTTGTGTACAAGTGTTTGTGTGGTTATTCATTTATTTTTGAATATATCCCTAGGAGTTGAATTGCTTGGTCATATGGTAACTATGTTTAACCTTTGAGAGCACTGAGAATCTATTTTCCAAAGTGGCAGCACCATTTTGCCATGTATAAGAGTTCTAATTTCTTCACATTCACATTGACACTTATTATCTGCCTTTGATTACAGCCATTCAAATGTGTGTGAGCTGGTATCTCAGTGTGGTTATGATTTGCGTTTTCCCGAAGGCTACTGATGTTGAGCATCTTTTTATGTGCTTATTGACCAGTCATATGTCTTCCTTGGAGAAATGTTCATTTAGATCCTTTGCCTATTTTTAAGTTGAGTAATGTATCTTTATTACTTAATTGTGAGAGTTCTTTATATATATTAAATACAAGTCCCTGATCAGATAGAGGTGTACAGATGTTTTCTTCCCTTCTGTGGGTTGTATTTTCACTTTACATTATCCTTTGAAACACAAAAGTTTTCAATTTTGATTTAGTCCGATTTCTTTTTTCTTTTGTTACTTTCGGTGACCCTTCTAAGAAAACATTGCTTAATTCCAGGTCAAAAAGACTTACATCTATCTTCCAAGAGTTTTGTAGTTTTAGTTCTTATATTTGGGTCTTTGATCCATTGAGTTAATTTTTGTATGTGGTATGAGGTTGGAATCCAACTTCTTCTTTTTCTTTTTTTGCATGTGGCTGTCCAGGTCCTAGCACCTTTGGTTGGAAAGGCTGTGTTTACTCCTATTGGATTGTCTTGACACTCCTACTGCAAATTGATTATGTATGTCAGAGTTTATTTCTGGATTTTGAATTCTATTCCATTGATCTCTATGTCAGTCTTTAGCCACACTGTCTTGATTATTGTAGCTTTGTAGTAATGGCATAGCTCTTTGATGAATGGTTTCTGTAAGTGTGTTTTCTATGAAGTACTCTTGGTGACAAACTAATTGGGGACTTTTGACCAGCAAATCATTAATGTGTACAATCATAATATGGCTCCACTTAGGCAAGGATGTTCAGTTCTAAATTTGTCTTCACTAATTCCCCAATTCCTTGTTTGCCTCTTTACACCATACCCTGATAACTTCAGCATACTCGTCTTATACCCAGATTATGTAAGACTTTGCTGTACCACTTTGGAGGGGCAGAGTCCCATCCCCACTGTCACATTTGCCAGTATTGTCGTTCTCTTTCCAAGAAACTACAGAAGTGAAGCTAATTAACCTGATAAATCATTTGTATCAGGATGTGTATTGGTGCAGTGAGAAAATTTTCAGACAAACCTCTGATATCAACTATCAAATATTTTACTGTGTTCACCCACATCTCTCAGAAAAACTGTCTCACTGCAGATTCTCCATGCGTGGGAGAGAGTGGCACTCTGTGAAGTAGTATGTAGAAGCAATGCTTTTGAGGATCATTACCTACTTGAAAGCTCCCGGTGGATATAAGCTATATCATGCGTGGTTATATCCCTAATACCAGGTAAGCTTCTAGTGTGTGTAATTGATCAACAAATGTGTATGTGTGGGGGATGAGGGGTGACTTTTAAAATTGAATGCATTGAAAAACATGCTCAAACACCACAAAAGGGTACACGATGTTCAAAGGCCCGATTAATGCAAAAGAGGATAAATCTACCCAGAAGCAGCCCATGTCAGGTTTTCAAGGTTCTTATGCATATAAAGAATATCTGTATGCTTGTTTTTCACAAATGAACAACCTATTGTATAAGCCAGAGGTACCTTGCTTTTTTCTGTTATTGATACAGTTGGGAATAATTCTCCACCAGTGATCATAGATTTACTCCATTTCTTTCAATGACTGCAGTTTTCCCTTATGTAGTTATATTGTCACTGAACCAGCCTCCTGCTGATGGGTTCGCTGTTAGAGACAAGGTTGCAACATGCATTATTGTATATGGTTCTTTGCCTGTTCTGTTTTCATCTCTAATACATTGCTAAGAATAGAATCTCTAGGTTAAAGGCTCCTGCATTTTAAATATTGTGGGTATTGACAAGCCACCCTCCCTGAAGGAACACACCGGTTTCTACTCCAGTGAACAAAGCCTGTGAGTGTTTTTTCCTCACACCCTCAGTCCCACTGGTACAATACTTTTTTTTAAAGATCTATTTATTTATTTCTTTATTTGAGAGAGAGACAGAGACAGAGACAGGGAGGGGCAGAGGGAGAGCAGGAGAGAAACTTAAAGCAGACTCCACGCTGAGGGAGTGTGGAGCCCAGCACTGCGCTGGATCTCAGGACTCTGAGCCAAAACCAAGAGTCTGACTCTTAACAGACTATGCCACCCATGTGCCCCCCAAATGGGTACCTGAAAACCCTTTGATCCTTACTACTGTCAAATGAAAAATGGAATGGGTGTACTTACTTCCTTTGTCCTTTTTTTTTTTTTAGATTATTAGTGTGAATGATTTGGGGAACTCTTGACTTTGTAAGGAAACTACCTCTTTGTCATTTATATTCTGTATCTTTTGTCTCTTAACTTGAAATTTCTGCGCAGTGATTTACATTTTAATGTAATTAGATGGACCGATCTTTTTGTTTATGTTTTCTGGTGCTCGATAAATATTAAATGAGTCCAACTACAAGTATTGCTATTACAGTTCAATTCTGCTCGACAAATATTTGCCAAGTGTATATAATGTGCAAAGTGCTAGGCTAAAGGGGGCGGAGGAGCATGCATGAGTAAGTCACCATCTGGCCCTCAAAACACTTCACTGTGGGAGGAGGAAGTGAGCACCTCAGTAGGAGCAAGAGCAAACTTCTAAAAGGGTAAATACCTTAATAAAAAAGGGACACATGCTTTTGGGGTATCGGGGAATAGTCTCTGCTGACTGAGACCAGAGTATGTGAAGGAAGAAATGTAGACATGTAGAGTAGATTTACATTACGAGGGGCCTTGAATTCTATGCTTGGGACCTTAAACCTTGTTCAGTATCTAAAGGCAAGCTACTGAAGTGTTTTGTGATGGAGAGGGTCACATCAGTTTGTGTTTGGAAGAACAACTCAGGAGGTGCTGAGATAGGATTTTTTGATGATCCTAGGTCACTGCAACTGTCTCACTGTTTTCCTCCATACATTCTTGCCTGACTCCAATTCCTTTGCTATGCAGCAGGCCAGAGAGTCTTTCCAAAATGCAAATACAGGTCTGAAAATTCCAAGACCATTGCCTCAGGACACATCTCCAAATTTCTTCCCTTCGTTCACAGGGTCCTCTAAGATCTGGGGACATTTGTGAAAGGGTGCAGACTTGAGGAAGTGGGGAATGGGTCTGCTTTTGGAAACATAAGACCAAACCTGTGTCTTCAAGGACCTTCCATCTCAGCGAGGGAGGTAGACACGGAAATATCAGACTGTATCCTTTCCCTGTGGGGTGTCTTGCTGCCACCTTCTCCATTGCCCGAACACACCCAATTTTCTCAACTTGAATGTCGATCTCTCAAATGCTGTGGTTAAGTCCTGCTTTCAGGTTCCACTTACATGGATTTTCTCTAGTACCCCTTGCCAGCACCACCAGTCAGAATGAATGTCCCCTCTTCATTCCTCTCCCCCCTCTAGAGTGACACTCACTGGATGTGGTTACATTAGGCAAACAAAGTCACCTAGATGTTCTTTTAATTTCTCATTCTCTGTTTTTATTTTGCAGAATAAGAAAATGAGAAATGTTGCCCAAGCGTCCAATGCTTTATTCTGAAAAGGAGCTATAAAGGCGTGGGCTTGGTTTGCTTTTCAGCTGCAAACACAGGAACAATTTCCCTTGACAGTTTGAAGATGATGAACGGTTTCTGTTGTGGGTGGTTGAGCGTGCAGTGGTCAGTGTGAGGTCCACCTCCCACCGGCCTGTAGACTCCGCAGGCCCGCTGAACTTCTTGGAGGGTGCTGGGCTTTGCCTCTGTCAACTGGGTGGAGCTCTTGCACACTGAAACGCAACATCTGCTTCACAGCACCTGCTTTCTTCCAGGGAAGCTTGTAAATTTACATTTAAAAATCTGTCTGTCTACAGAAACTGTCACCAGGCTACACAGCAACGTCACCCAGGTGCAGGGGCTTGATTTTTTGGTCTCTCATATCACTACATTTAGAGTCCACAAATGAATTGGCTTGGGACCAACTCCAATTCCTCCACCGATATTGATAGCCCCCCAGAGAAAGGAAAAGGAAGCAAAAATCATTTCACAGCATCATACTCTGGTGTTGGCAGGAGGAGGGGAGAGAAGGCAGGTTGCAGGGACGTTTCGGCAGGGGGAGGAGACGACTTGACGGAGCTGATGAGGAGCTGAGAGAAAAGATGGGAGTGCTTGCTTGGGTGCAGGGAGCTGGCTCTGGCAATGAACACCGAAGAATAAAAAATAAAAGATCAGTAATGATGAAAATAAAGCTTCCAATGCCAGAACCTGTAACAAAAAGTCCCCCTTAATACACAGAACTAAAACATGATATGATTGGAAAAAGCATTGTGTCTGGAGTCAAAATATCTGGGTTTGAGTTCTGGCTCTGCCACTTACTGCCTGTACAGTAAATTGCTTCAGCTTTTAGTGTCTTTCCTATTGTGAATATGTATTTTTTTTTAAGATTTTACTTATTTATTTGATAGAGCACAAGCTGGGGGAGTGGCAGGCAGAGGCAGAGGGAGAAGCAGGCTTGCCGCTGAGCAGGGAGCCCAACTAGGGCTCCATCCCAGGACCCTGGGATCACAACCTGAGTGGAAGGCAGTTGCTTAACTGAGTGAGCTTCCTAGGCACCCCACGAATATGTATTTTTTAATGCTCTGTCTTACAGGTCACTGTGAAGCCCAAAGAAGATTTCACATGTGTTGTGCAAGTAGATATTAATATTTGAAATGCATTATAAGAAGTAGACTGAATTTATTTGTAAGAAGTGAAAGCCTAGCTAATTCTTGGTCTATTTCGGTAAAGCTACATAATCTCAATTACTATAACCTTCTCAACTTGATCCCCTCTTTCAGAATCCCCCCCAGAATAATGCCCCAAACTCCATCTGTTCTAGAAGTGAATATGAAAAGCCAAATTGATTGTTGTTTTATTTTACTCCTTCACTTTTATAGTTTCACAATGTAATTTAGCTCAGAATGTTCTCTCCTTATAATTTTTTTTCTCACTCACGCCCATGACACTACCCTAGATGCTTCATATACACACCTGAAGCCTCCAAAAAGCAAGAACAAGAAAATTCATTTTGGAAGAGGGAGATTATAAAAAGAACTGGAAGAAAATCTTTTCCATCAATGTTCAGGGCATGACAGACATGTATGAATAAAACTGACTACCGGCTAGATTGTCCCTCAACCCGGGAACGAGAGCCCTTTACTTTCCCTTCCCTTCAAAAACTGTCCTCTGTTCCCTTTAGGGACCTCCTCTTGTTCTTCTTGACATCCTGAAACCTTCGTGTATGTCAGCTTTATGCCACACTCCTATTCCCCAGGTGACTCTCCAACCTCACAAGCAGCTTCCCCTCTTTGCACCTTCCCTGTGCCTTGGCACCCTGTGCTACTCTGACTCTGTCCCGGATTATATGTTGGTGCCTGTCATTTTGTCCCTGCATTGAACACGTAGGTGGTATCAGTCACTTCCTGCACTGAATTGCAAAAGCAGACACCGTTATGGTCCTTCACACTTTGCACAGCGCCCTGCGGTTCACAAGATATTGTCAGAAACAAGACCGGATTTAAAACCCACCCCAGTGCTGTGAAATCAGCATTCTCCTTGGCTTGCAGACACGAGACTGAGACCCTTGTAGCTTAAGGAACCTGCAACTGAGCACGGTTGTCACGTCGCCTGCCCCCCACGTGCACTCCCGTTTTCCCCGTGGTGGACTCTGCCTCCCCAGTCCTTTCAGTTTCTTTGCGGCTCCTGACCGAGGCTATTATTCAGATTACTGTTCATTTTGGCATTTAGCACTTACTGAGTCTGCACACAGATAAAAGGCTTCTGTAGGGGATGTAAAAGTGAATGAGAAAATTTATACTCTAGGAGGAAATTTACAAATTAATCAGCATCATTGACTGTAGAACGGGTTCTCGCCCAAACCTTTTATGGACTCTAAGGAGTTCTTTCAAAATGTTTGATTCTGTGCTCCCTGTCAACCCTGTCTCCGTTTCTGCTCTTGAAGTGATAGTGAGATGTGACATTAGTGAGAGAGGACAGTGTTCTTTGTTTTGAAATAGCGAGGGAGAGAAACACAAAAGGTCCGGGCGGTCTGCAGAGGGGATTTCCCACCCCCCCACCCCCCCGGATAAAAAGGCTGGTTTCGTCATTTTATTGTACTGAAGTGCTTCCTGACACATACATAGGATCCTTAAAGCCTCAGAGAATTGTGGATTGGGGTGGGGGTGTTTTCAATTTATAGTTCCTATACTTGGCAACTGGAGTGTCATCTTGTCTGTTTCTTTCATTTCAGATGTATATGTCATCTTGTAGAACAGCATTCCAAACCCTTGACAGCTTCTGTATATAATTCCCACTTTTGAAGAATGTCTTGCACAACCTCAATAGACTACATTTCTTTACCTCTTGGGAAAACAAAACCCAGACTGGTTAATTTCTTCCGCTTCCTGTCAACCATAGGGTCCACGGTCCCAGCCCTTCACAGCCTTTTGACCCCTCAGATCTAGCACAAGAGGGTTTAGAGTACTGTGAGGGTCACTTACCTCTATCTCTTTTAAAAAATCCTTTATTTTTAATTTTGGTATGGAGGAGTGGAGAGAAGACGTGAAAAGCTGCAGAAATGAGATACAGTAATAGGACATGTGCAGCTGGTGGTTGAAGGTATGTGCTTGGCTTTGCACTAGCTAGATGTATACCCCCACTTCTTTCTAACTATCCTGACCTCTCCTAAGCCCTGAGCCTTGGACAAAGTGCTCACTGTAAAAGCATCTAATTCTGCGACTGTAAAATACCAACCTCAGAGGGTGGTTGAATTGAATAAGATGATATATGTAAAAAGCTTTAGCACAGTGACTGAAACATAGAAAGCCCCAATAAATATTATTTATTTTTATTCTCTATTCCTACCTTTTCAGGAGAAGAAAAAGTAAACAAACAAACAAACAAAAAACTTATGAAATCTCCATCAAATAATGGGGTTTAAATTTTGAAAATCAGGGGCACCTGGGTGGCTCAGTGGGTTAAGCTGCTGCCTTCGGCTCAGGTCATGATCTCGGGGTCCTGGGATCGAGCCCCGCATCGGGCTCTCTGCTCAGCAGGGAGCCTGCTTCCTCCTCTCTCTCTCTGCCTGCCTCTCTGCCTGCTTGTGATCTCTGTCTGTCAAAGAAATAAATAAAATCTTTAAAAAAAAAAAAAAAATTTTGAAAATCAGGGATCTTATACTTCGTCTTTCATTTGCTGGAATAGTAGGTCAATACTATCCACTCCCGTGTTGTTGAACTCCTCATATTCTCAAATAGAACTCTTGAGTAAGAGTTTTTTAGTGCTGATCTGGATATCTCTGGATATCTCTGGATATCTCTAAGGGAGAGAGTCAGATGCATAAAATTGTAAGGTTTGGCAACTCAACAGTCTTCAAGAAGACAATAGCATATTTACAAAAATAGAGCATTATGTTAATCTGAATAGAGACTTTTTCCTGAAATGCTTATGGCTCTAGGGTTCTGAATATCTCCCTAAACAAGAAAATAAATGATGGGATGGATTTACTTAGAAGGGGTGAATAACCATGAGTGAATGAATTATATATTGAAACTTAAGACACTTTGAAGAATATGGGTCAAAATGGATCAAAGAAATGGGTGTGTTTAGATTAGATTGAAGTTCTGGACCACAGGGGACTATAGAAGAAAGACATGAACAGAGTTTAAAATTTTGCCAGAGTTCAGCACTCAGAGAGGAGGAAAGTAAGCAAGGAAAAGCTTGAGCAGTCATTAAGGAAGGTTTCATGACCTGAGTGCTAGAGAAGTACCTATCTCTTGGCATTTGTTCATTTATACAGCAAATATTTATTGAGATCCTACTATAGCTACTACACTGTCCTTAGAGATTTGAAGCACATGAGATTTATTACTGCACAAAATAGACAAAGACCTCTCCTGGGACTGATCTGATTAGAGAGAGAGAAGGAGATTTAGCAATAAACACAATAAATAAATAAATGAAAAAGATAGCATATTAGGAAGTTGTAAGTGCTATGACAAAGGCAAGAGAATGGGGAGGAGCAATGGGATGTTGGGGGCAGGGAATATATTGGGTATGGCAAAGGGCCTGGACAACACAGTTCAGTCCTCCCTGATGGTGGTTCAGGCCACCGCCCAAATGGGTGACTTTACTTTTCTAATGAACATCTGCTGGGTTTTAGGATGTGGAAGTAAAAGAGATCATATGAATGTCCTGGTGAGAGTAGGAATAGTCATATAAAGAACTTGAAAATCCTATTGATGGAGGAAATGAAAATGCACCAGTGAAAAGTAGTGTCAATGCTTTACAGGATTCAGGCATCAAAGGACAATAGTGGGGGCAGGACCATGGGTTAGTGGAGTGAATCCTAAACCTATGAGCAGCAAGGAGTGAATGGGTGCTGTTGTCATACATAAAGTGAGCAAAGACATATCAAATCAATGTCCCATTATAATCTTTTTGCATACTCATATTGATTAATGTATAATATTGTTCTCGTTTAGAGTCAAATTCTGGAAAATGGATTTTTGTTTCATAACATCAAAAAAAAAAAGCATGGAGTTCAAAAAATAAAATAAGCAAAGACCATGCATGAAGTTTTTGAATTCAAAAACACTTTCAATTTTGAATCTACAGAATGCTAAATACCTCTGAAGAAACTCTTCCCACAGGGGATCCTAAGATCCAAGGTGAAAAATTTAGTTCGTTGTCCATGGTTATCTTGTCAAGTTCCTAGATAGCTGACCCAGTTTCTCACTTTTCTTCATGACATTGCATGGGTGTACTCAGAGTCAAGCTTGGAACTGTGATCAGAAGGTGAGTATAAAATAATGAAGATACTAATTTGAGCTTGGAGTCATATAACCTCAGGTAGGAGGAAGAAACACTTTTCCCTCTTTTTGGAAACGTGCTGTCCATTGTCCTGGCTGCCAGGGGCCCTGCTAGGCTTAACACATTGTGTATTTGACCTGTGTCTCTGACAAAGTGAGCAAAACTAATAAATCCACATCTCAGTATGTGGACGGTCCCTGTAAGTCACAGGGAGAATTTGACAACTTCTGATCTGCTGCTGTATGTTCAGGCCATACTGGAGTACTTCTCTTCAGTTCCCAACCCTGGACTAGAAAACCAGTTCAGGAGAAGTGGAAGAGCCAGGGCCCTGATTCTGAGACCTTCTTGGGGTAACCTGCAGTGCGAATGTCTTTGAATTGGGGGACATGATAGGAGCAAGAGTTCTCTGAACTACTTATCTACTTAAACAAAGTTTCTCTCCTCTGATCCTTCATGCTCGTGCTTGAAATCTTGCAAAATAATACAATAATATATTTCTTCTTAGACTATGCTCGAGGCAGAGTTGTTTCCCCGAATGAACTGAATGAATGCAACAAAACCACCTGTACCCTTCAGAACACCCGAGATACCCCACCCACACAAGAAGTTGCTCAGGTCAAAATCTATCGCAATATTCCACCAAATTTAAAAAATGGAGACAATTATCATATGATCTCTGTGATACGTGGAATTTGAGAAACAAGGCAGGGGATCATAGGGGAAGAGAGGAAGAGAGGAAGCCAGAGGAAACCAGGGAGGGAGACAAACCATAAGAGACTCTTAATCTCAGGAAACAAACTGAGGGTTGCTGGAGTGGAGGGGGATGGGAGGGATGGGGTGTCTGGGCGATGGACATTGGGGAGGGTATGTGCTATGGTGAGTGCTGTGAATTGTGTAAGACTGATGATTCATAGACTTGTACCCCTGAAACAAACAATACATTATATGTTTATAAAAAATTTAAAAAATTAAAAAAATAGCAACCCCCCCCCAAAACTCCCATGTCACGAATGAGGAAACTGAGGCATAGAGAGGCTAAATAATGGGTCCAAAACTCAAAGCTGGCAGACTTCTAGCCCCAACTCCACCCCTCCAAAAAGTAAATAAATGAAACAATAGAGACAACTAGAACGTGTAAGAGGCACTGTATATAACCAAGGGAAGGAAAAGAGTCTGCATGACTCCATTCTTAACACCAACAGGCAAACGCAGAACACAGAGGTGAAAAATAGGCACCTGACGTTTACACGAATTTTTTTTTTTTTCTCCAAGTTTGGGGAATTCTTTTGTAGCAGATATTCTGGACGTCAGAAAGAGGAGAACAGGAAGCATCAGGGACAAGTGTGAGACAGAAGTAAGCAGACAGAGCCAGGGGCACGGAAAGCATATTTAATTTTAATTTGAACCTAAACATTTTCACAGAGATGTCAGAGTTTGTTGGCTTAGCTGTGTTACTCTGCTATGAGTTGCGATTGTTCCATAATGTAGCAATGAGGAAAAGGTTCCCGGGATGGTGTTTTTTGCCTTCGGTTTTCCCTGCTTCCGTGCAAAATGTTGAGAAAAAGTTTACTCTGTGGTTTATGCTAAACAAATTCAATTCGGCATCCAGGTATGATTGCTCCATCAGCTAACTAAAGTACTTATTTTTAACAGTGTATTTTTGAGTTTAAACACTTAAGTCCATTGTGGTTTATCATGTCAATATATGTTTTGGCGTGTGCACAGCTCTGAGAAGGCCTGGTAAAATTCCTTAAAGGAGTCTTTGAAAAGCTCTTGGGGCAGGAGCAGGCCTCCCTGTTCCCAGAGAAGATAGATCTGCCTCTGAATACCGGAAAGCGTATTCCTCAGCTGCCTGTCCCTCCTTTTCCAGAGCCAAATCCAGGCACTGACGATGGGGCAAATGTACCAACCAAAGAAGTTATTTTTCAGTGAGTACAAACAAAATCCAAGAATTCGTGTTTCTGTGGGTGAGTGAGCTCACATTTTGAAATAAGAACAAATTAAATTTGTACCAGGACTTCAGTTGCAATTCAATCCAAGTTTTCTCTCATCTGATCTCCAATAACAACCTTAGAAGACAGGCAGGGCAGCTCCTAAGGTTCCTATTTTCATAGCAAAGGAACTAGATTAAAAAAATATGTATATATTTAGCAATAGTCCAGAGCCACAGCATTCTGTCCAAGACGGTAGATGGAGGTGCAGTTAATATACAATGTGTCTGGTTTTGTTTCCGCTTCAAATCCCATGTACATCTATTATATAACAGTGCTCCTTGAGAATCAGTTGACTGCAGGTAAATACTTAAAATACTAATAATATTAGACCAGTGAAAATTGTTATTATTAGAAATACTGGCAGGAATTTGTATTGCCTTTATCAGTGTCCTATTAAAGTGGCACAAGAAGGACTTTTAGTAAAATCAGAACACACAGATCGGCTCAGGAGGGAAAAATGTTTCCTTGTCTAGAATATTACTGGATAACATGTTCTTTTGGTTCCTCTAGAATGTTCTTTCCAAGGTTCTTATACCATTCAGAGAAGATGGGTATTTGTAATGAGCTCTAGTCAAAGATGGAAACATTCATTCTGCCAGACATTTTTGGGGGAGATATTCCACTGTTCAAATAACTACAAGTTTTCTCCATAATAAAGCAGTATTATTACCATTGCTGCTGCTATTGCTGATGCTGCATTTCCATTAGTAATCACAATAACTAATATTTTTAAATGCTTACTATGCATGAAGCACTGCACCATGCACTTTCTGTGGATACATTGCTTTTCTTTCTCACTTATTCTTCGTGACAACCTTCAACTTCACATTATAGAAGAAACACCTATGACTTGGAGTTAAAATGACTTGCACGTAGTCATCTAATTACTATGGGATAGAGGCAGGATTTTAATGTAGGCAATGTGATTTCAGAGGCCACAAGCCTAAATGCTGTGTGACATTGCTTTCTCCGCAGCTGCTAAAAACCATAATAATAATAACTGAAGTGTGTCATGATCCAGCTTGTCATCAGACTTGTTTTTACCAAAGATCTAAAAGAGATTTGAAGAAGTGAAGTGATTTGCCCACGTTCCCATGGCTAGTAAGTTAAGGAATATGTATTCGGATTCAAATCTGATTTCCAACAAAGAGAAATTGAATCTCCTGATTGTACCACTCCCCCTCCCCGTGAACAATCTCACAAATTAAATTGTGCATCTAGATGCACAAGGACCTCAGACATTCTGTCCTAAATCCAAATTCCTAGGTTAGGAATTCTCAAACTTTTGAACTGACAAAGAGTTGCTTTCATTCTTCTGGAATGCAATGGATTACAAAAGAGCTTGAGAGACCTGCCAGGTGTAGAGTCACAATTAAAAAATAACAAAAACAAAAACAAAAACAAAACAAACCCCCAAAACTTCTAGATGATTGGGGAGGTTTTTATCAAGTGTCAAGCCCTGAGACCTTGAGGTTCAAGGAATTACATTCTTGTTTGTTTTGAAGAGTCTTCCTACCTGATTAAAAAAAAATGTTTTATTTGTTTTCATGAGAAAATATTACAAGAGGATATGTGATAGCAGGTTCTGCTGGGTCCTAGGGTTTCGGATGAAGTGGTCCCTGCACAGAGCAGGAGGAGATACAAAGGCATAGCTCTCATCCAGCCTTGGAAGGGTCTAGGGATTAACTCAAGAGGTGCTGGAGAAGGCTCACTGTAGAGCCAACACCAGGCATGATGCCTATCTGTTTTGTTCTCTCACATGGTAAAATGGAAGTGACTATTACTCCATCAGGTGACAAAGGCTATCTTTATTATCGTCAATAGCTGAAATGAAGGGAATTATCTTCTCTCAAGAAGTTCCCCTTAACTTGATCTTCTCTTTCCAGACAAACCCAGGGAAGAGATGTTGTTGAGGATTCCTCTAAGGGAATTGGCTTTTCTACCTTGACATGTGCGTGTGAACTCAGCATATGCACAGGGTGCTATAGCGCAATGGCTTTCCAACATTCCAAATTTCTAGAGGCACTCTGATGGAGAGATAAGCTCCGGGGAAATAAGTAACCCTAGTGTCTTACTGCCATTGCAAAAAAAGAAAACACCTGGGGGGTTGCAGATGAAGAGTTGCCTGTGATTGTATTCGCTGGGTTCACTTTAGATAGGGACCCACAGCAGGGAGGCAGGGAGGTGCATGTTCGACCCCATCCTGGAGGGGTGATGTAACTCCAACACCACAAAAGATGGTCTTGTACACGATGTAACCAAGCTGACATGCAGTCCCAGAGGCCTGGACAGGGCTGAATTGTGTGAATCAATGCCTGAAGTCAAGCATGGCCTTGGCTTCGGTAAAATCGAGATCAGCTTAATACTGACCGATTAGAAGTGTTTCACAGATGAGGACATATGACAGTGAGACAACCAGTCAGACATTCTGGGAGTGAGCCACCACTCTATGTGACCTTCGACAAGTCACTCAACGAGTCTTGTCTTTACGTTCCTCATCTACTTAATGAAAAGTTAGACTTGCTGTTCGTCAGCCCTTCCCTCCTCACGGAAATGCTCTGATCTCTAGTCTAGACTCGCAGACTATGCTTTGAGAACCTAATCTAAAAACTGACTGTACTTCTCAAGCTGTTGAAAGTATAAAGGAAGAAAAGCTTACTCACTGCTAGAATTTGGTTTCAGAGATATTTAATTACAACATTTGGAGATGTATCATTCATCCATCGTTGGTCAGAGTGATGGTCAGCCACTTTTACTAAGTCATTTATTATCTCATTCTGTAATGACTAGTCTCTAATCACCTAATTCTGTTCTACCAGCTTGTGGGATGGGAGTCTTACTCTTCTATCCTCTGCCTCGAAGCCCTAAAATAAACCCATCATGCTTGTGATCATCTTTCATTCTGTTGCATTTCAAAATTTTTCTGCTCCTGATTTTCTGATTATTTCTGTTTTTCCTGGCTGTGGAATCATAGAATTATAGTCTTTCAGAACTAAAAGTGATTTTAGGAATTATTTAATCCTCTGTTTTACTTAATTGAGATTTGAGAACAGGAAAGATCATACAGTTTGCCAAAGGCCTATAGCTGGTTAGCAACAGAGTTACACTCAATATTGGGTGCCTAACCCATGACCTGCAAATTTCAGGGAGACCCAGGAGGCTCTGGCTCCACTGGACGGCAGAGCCCAATCTGACCTGATTGGAGAGATGAAGACACAGCTGCCTGGCTTCAGACATGCCCAAGCAGAGCAAGTCACAACGTAAGGTAGAATTTGGTCAGCCCACTGAAGACAGGGTGGAGAGAGGAAGATGAAGTTAGAGTCAAGGGCATTTGGCGGAAGGTGAACTTCAGGGATGAGCGAGAGTAGAAGGGAGTTTACTGATCATAAACGAAGTTGGATGTCTTCAAATGCCAAAATGCTTATCCAGACACTTGATTACATATTTTGCCAAAATCTCTACTTCGGTGAGTTTTGTTTGTTTTTGGCAAATGTGTCCAACTTTGCTGAAAGTGCTGAACACAAAAGGACACACGTTGGCTGCTCTGGTGAGAATAGATGGGAGGGGACAGGTGGAGGCAGGGAGCCCAATCTTTTTTTTTTTTTTTAATTTTTTTATTTTAATAAACATATAATGTATTTTTATCCCCAGGGGTACAGGTCTGTGAATCATCAGGTTTACACATTTCACAGCACTCATCATAGCCCATACCCTCCCCAATGTCCATTTCCCCACCACCCTATCCTGTCCCCCCTCCCCCCCGCAACCCTCAGTCTGTTTCTTGAGATTGAGTCTTTTATGGTTTGTCAGGGAGCCCAATCTTAAAGAGTCAAGAGATGATGGAGGCTTGGGTAGAGGCTTGCAGCAACCACACAGAGGGTACAAAAGGTGCATGGCAGCAAAAATGGCGGAAGAACCCTGGAGACAGGGGAGCACCTGCAGGATAGGGACGTGGGTTGTGGGTGATCTTATTTTCATTTAAAATTTTCCTTTTTTCCTGCCTTGGTACATGTTGTTTTATTAAGAAAAGAATAAAGTCAAAATTGCTTTATTAGATCTGAGTCTGGAATGACTTTCTGGCTACTTTTAAAAATGGATTACCTTTTATTTGAAACAATTTCAGAAAAATTGAAAAAATTGCAGAAATAGTACAAAGGACTTTGATATACTCTTCACTTAGATCCACCAATTGTTAACATTTGCAATGTTTGCACTTTCTTTCTCTTATGTGTTTTATACCCATAAAAATTATATATTCTTTCTGAGTCATTGGAGAGTTCATAGCCTTTTACTCCTAAATGCTCTAAGTGTGTATTTCCCAAGAACAGGAGATCCACTATACAACCATGTCCAATTCTCAAAATCAGGAAACTTTATATCGATACATGATTAATATCCAATCTATAGACCTTGTGTGAGTTTCACATTATGGTCCCAGGAGAGTCCTAGCCTGCAATTTTTTTCTTCTAGTTTGAGATCCAATCCAGAATCATACGTTGCATTTCGTTTTCTTATCTCTTTGGTTTTCTTTGAGCTGGATCAGTTTTTCCTCCTTCTTTTGCCTTCCATGAGTAATATTTTTAAAGGGTACAGCCTGATTATTTGTAGAATATTTCTCAGTTGGGGTTTACCCATGATTTTCTCATGACCGGATTCAGGTCATTTTTTTTGCAAGAAGTCCCACCTGAGATCAAGTGCAGCCTACTTCAGGCATCGTATTAGGGGAAACATTTTGTGGCTTGTTATTATTGCTAAAAAAGTTAATTACTGGTGATATCAACTTTATATATTAACTTTAGGGTAAGAACACACATTTCAAATAGTGGATTTCTTTTTAAATTGACATGAACTCACATCTAATCCATATTCAAGTTGGGCATACCTACAGAAATGGGAATATAACACAGTACTAGAATAGTACTATCATGGTGAAAATTCAGATGAGGGGCATGTTTCAAGTCTAAGGGAGTGTTGACCTAAGCAGGAATAATGTTTTCAGCTTCTGTATGTGTAGAGTTTCTAGGGAATGATTTGGATACATATATTTTTCACATCTGTTGACTAAATCTAAGCACCAAATGTAAATTATAGCATTCAGGGTATATTATGTGTATCTGTGAACTTCTCCTTTAATGACCTCCTTGGTCCCAATTAAAAATAAACAGATTTAGTATGATGGCCCTACAATATATTTTTTTAAGATTTTATTTATTTATTTGACAGACAGAGATCACAAGTAGGCAGAGAGGCAGGCAGAGAGAGAAGAGGAAACAAGCTCCCCGAGGAGCAGAGAGCCCGATGTGGGGCTCGATGCCAGGACCCTGGGATCATGACCTGAGCCGAAGGTAGAGGTTTTAACCCACTGAGCCACTCAGGCACCCCGGCCCTACAATATTTTGATAGACTCTCTGCAGGTGGGTAGATCACAGTGTTATTCCTAATTGTGGCTAGAAAGGAAAAGGACCTGTTTTTCTGGATCAACAACAAAAATTCATAAAGATTTTGGTTTGGAGGATGAAATATGCTTTATCTGTAGGGATCCATTTAGAAACTACTCAGCATAAGAAAATTGGTCTTAAAAGATGTTGATGGAATAATGCTTGAGTTTTCTACGAAAAAGCAATTGGGTTTCTGTGGCATCTTTGTTTTTGAACTGCTCTTGTTGGAATGTGGGTTGCCTGTCACTGGGGGTACATTATGCATGGCAAAGGGAGGTTCGTTTTATTATTTATTTGACAGCGAGAGAGGGATCACAAACAGGGGGAGTGGGAGAGGGAGAAGCAGGTCTCCCGCTGAGCACGGACCCCCCCAACACGGGGCTTGATCCCAGGACCCTAGGATCATGACCTGAGCCAAAGGCAGACACTTAATGACTGAGCCACCTAGGTGCCCCAAGGGTGATTTGTTTTAATAAAAGTTTTAGCTATAGCTGAAGTATATGGGTTTAGAAAGAATAGCTAAAATACTTACTGCAGAGTGGACACTACAATTCTTTACTTTGGGTGTAGATTGATTCTTGTTTGAATAAATCAGATTTACTAGCCATTCTGTCTTCCCAAGAACAGCAAGAAGAAAAGGTAGAGGAAGGGAAAATGGCTGGAAATAGGATTTCAGGAACACTAGCACTCAGGGCTTAGATGGTGCATTAGAGAGTCTGGCTGGGATAATTCTGATTTGCACTGCTGTGAACCCAATTTTTTGGAACGTCATATACAGCTCCGGCGGATGAAATTGCAATACTACTGGAGGGTGAAAATGGTAGTGGCTCTATGCTTCCATCTGGTGGTGGATTGCTGCACTGCCTCCTCTAGTGAGTCACACTCCACTGCCCATGAGCCCTTGGCTGGCCCACTGACAGAAGTGTAAAAATCGGCAAGTTTGGCCTGTTTTCCGTTATGTGCCACAGGAACTTCTCTGTTCTTCTGGTGTTCTATTCTCCATTGTGGAATAAATGTCTTCTTCCCTTAGATACCTTGGTGGCCTTTGTACTGTCTCTCCTTTCCCCATCAGTTAAAGAATAAGAACAAGAACACTAAGCATTTATGGAGTCCTTCCTAGCTACCAGGCTCACTAAGTGCTTTGTAAATATTATTTTATTTAATAGTGGAAAAAGAACTCATAAGATACAGAGAATTATCATCCCATTTTACAGATGAGAAAACATAAAAATGGTTGAGCTCATGTTGGATCATTGGCCTGTCTAGAGACCCAACCCTTCATCTGTGCTTAGTCTTCACAGCTTGTGTGAAATTGAATAGAATATTACGTTCTGTGGACATTCTGCTTGGTCTTCTTTCTAATTGTAGAATGAAAGATTTATCTCTTATGAAAATATGTCAAGTATTAGTGAGTAGGTTGCAGTATTGGGGGGAGGTAGGGAGCTGTTAACTAGTGCCCCTTAAATTTGGAGCCGTGTTTCTGAGATCAGCCATGATGTAGTCTGGAGAAAATGGAGTGACTTCATAATTGTGAAAGTCAAATGAGATAAGGTATATGAATTGAATTTGAATATTCTGTACCGAAATTTATTATTATGTTATAATGTTAGATTCCTAGTTAGTGTCACATGTGACCAAAGCAATGTATTTAGTAAAGGTGTAAATGTTTATTTTGGGATGCTTTTGAGTTGAGTACAACTTCTTTAATTTAAAGAATAAAAACTCTATCTGATTGATTTGAAGGCAGATTATTTTTGTAGAATATGCAATAAATAGTACATATTTTGTATTTTTTTTTAGTATAGACTTTAACCAAACATATTGGTCAACCAAACAACCATTCATGCACTCTCAAAGTACAGATTCTTATTAAATTTAAGAACATGACATTGTACTAGTCACCACGTTTCCAAGAATTTCTGTTTGGTCTGGTTTTTAAAAAGATGAAATATCTATAATTAAAATACGGACTTCAATATTTTACATTATATTAAATATTCAACATTTTATCATTAAAATGTAGGCCTTAAAATTGTGCAAATGGTAGGCATTTAATAAATACTTGTTTCCATAGCCTCACCTAAGCCCTGAGTACTGATTAATTAATCATCCACTTTTGATTTATGAGGATCACAGGGGGAGAGCCCAAGCTGTATACGACCAGTAGATTCAGCCCTGTTTTGGAGATATTTGGAAGACCTTCCAGAGATTAACTAACACGAGATAGTAGGGAGGACGTCAGAAAGAGTTTTCTTGAAGAGACCTGGTACACGTATGAGATTCTTTCAAGCTTTAGGATGAGAAAGGAAGGGAGATAATGGCAAAGTCTAGGCCAATGGCAAACACAAGCCCACAGCCCCTACACCTCTGTAAGCTGCTGAGTATGACCCAAAGGACTATGTGGAGCCCACATCGATGTGGGGGCACCAACAGAAGTGGGAGACACTGTCTTCACTTGGACCAACAATAGTGAGAAGTGTTGAAAACTGGAACAAAGCAAAGGCACTGAGCCAGATGTTGTAGTTTGGGAACTCCCAAAGCCATTCTCAGTGTCCTTTCCCTTCCTCTACTATATGGGTTGGAAAGCTTACACACTCATCTTTACAGATTCCCTTGCAGGAAGAGATTCCCATGTGAGCTATTTCTGAGCATGAGGTGTTAGTGGAAGCCATTAGGTTGGGCTACTAGAAAAGTCCTTGCAAAAGACAATTTGGGCTGGAACGCTCCCTCAGCCCTTTGCCATTCTTCCTCCTTTCTCTTCCCTGGTTGGAACCAGCCCTGGATGCTTATGGCTAGATTTTTTTTTTTTTAAATGTATAAATGCCTAAAACCTTTGTGGGTTTTTGGGGGGCCTGGGTGGCTCAGTGGGTTAAGCCTCTGCCTTCGGCTCAGGTCATGATCTCAGGGTCCCGCGGTCGAGTCCCGCATCAGGCTCTCTGCTCCGCAGGGAGCCTGCTTCCTCCTCTCTCTCTCTGCCTGCCTCTCTGCCTACTTGTGATCTCTCTGTCAAATAAATAAATAAAAATCTGTTAAAAAAACAAAAACCTTTGTGGGTTTTTTTTTTTTTTTTTTTTTGGACACCTCTGTATAGAAGGAATCTCCTATTTGCTGCTGAATGCATCCCTAACTGATGGAGGCTCCAGGAAGCACCAAGGTGATGTTTGTTAGTAGCTACCTGGGCCATCCTGCTAGGGGGAGTGGGAACCAGGGATGTGGGGGGCAATGGCAAGAATGGTGGTGGGGAAGCTGGCGAATACCAAGTGTTTATAAGCCTTGGAAGGTGTGTGCTCCTGAGTTTCTGCAAGCAGGGTGGGAAGTTGGACCAGAGAGCTCCACTTTGGATTTCTTCGTGGTGATTTCTTTGTACTCATCAGCTGGTGTAACCTGAGGAAATGGGCTGCAAATGTATTGGTGTTCCTACTCTTGGATTTCAATATATCAATTTGCTGGGGTTTTTTGTTTGTTTGTTTGTTTGTTTTACAAACATCTCTAATGTGCTTCACAGTTCCCTGTCTCAAGGTTTCACAAACTTTTCTGTTAAGGGGCACATAGAAAGTGTTTTAAACGCTGCAGCTCATTCAGTCTCTGTGACACCTACTCAGTGCTCCCACTGGTGCATGAAAGTGGCCACTGACAATATATAAATAGAGGAGTACAGCTATGTTCCAATAAAACTTTATTTACAAAAGAGGCGGTGGTCTGGATTTGACCTGAGAGCTCTAGTTTGCGGACACTTTGCTCTAGATCTCAGAGGGGCAGAAAAGATGAGCATTTTTCTCTTCAGTTAGATTTACATGTCGCTTTAAATTATTTTTGCACCGTTAACTTATACTGCAAAATTTGTTTGTTTCAACAAGATTTTTCTCAGGATTTCCCTTGCAAAATTTGGATGATGTCAAGGAGATTTTCTGGCCCAGTTGCCTTTCTGAGGCATAAACCTCCTCCCCTAGCAGTTCTTCTTTTTTGTTTTTGTTTTTGTTTTTATTCATTTAACAGAGAGAGATCACAAGTAAGCAGAGAGGCAGGCAGAGAGAGGAAGGGAAGCAGGCTTCCGGCTGAGCAGAGAGCCCCTGCGGGGCCTGATCCCAGGACCCTGGGATCATGACCTGAGCTGAAGGCAGAGGCTTTAACCCACTGAGCCACCCAGGTGCCCCCTAGCAGTGCTTCTGAAAGTGTGTTTGTTAGGACATCAGTTCCACTGGATACCCAGATGATAATAATAATAAATTAAAAGGCTAGATTTAAACACATTTGGAAAGCACTGAATTTAAAACTTAGACCAATTTCTCTACAACATCCACTCAGCCCCCCAAGCTAGAAATCTGCAGATTATTTCACTATTTATTACTTTCCCATATCAAATCTTTCTCCAAGTCCTATTGATTTTACTTCCTAAATATTTTTCCATTTTTTCTCTCTCTCTCTCTCTCTCTATCCCTATTCCCCCAGATATTTTATTTCAGGTTGTGGCTGCTCTTCATAATCAGTCCCTCCCAGTCCCAAACCCACCCACCAGAGTCCTTGTGTCAGGATGCAAATAAGACCACGTCAATGTCCTGCTTACCCAATAATGATGCCTCACAATGACTGGCTAGGACAATACTTTCTAACTCCTTTCACTTCATGCTAGATGTGCTACAAGAAAAAATCTGCACAAAGCCTCAGATACATCAATTTAAAGATTTTATTTATTTATTTGACAGACAGAGATCACAAGCAGGCAGAGAGGCAGGCAGAGAGAGAGAGGAAGGGAAGCAGGCTCCGATCCCAGGACCCTGGGATCATGACCTGAGCTGAAGGCAGAGGCTTTAACCCACTGAGCCACCCAGGCACCCCAGATACATCAATTTAAACAGAGTTCTTTACCTCTCGGATCTCTTACTATAAAATGAACATTTTGACTCTTCAAGGAAGGATATGGGTTGCAGCAGTTCCCAAATTCAATTGAACACGCAGCGTCCTTTTTCCCTGGAGACCCTGAGAATGATGAATTTTCCCATCAAGCCTGTTGAGAAACACTTCCCCACAGATACTACAAACAATTCAAACTAATGGGGCTTCGCTCAACTCTGTATCCCCAGGCTAAGAATTAGTTTCTCTTTGATGCTGCCCAACAGCTATTTTTTCTTGGGGGGACTGTCTCCTCTCCCCTTGCAATGCAGGCTCAGCATGTGGGGAAAAGTTAGGTCTGAGGGTCAAAGACACTGGCCTTGGAATTTCGGCTACTGGGTTACTTACTGGATGAGAGCAGGAATGCCGCAGAATTGACTCTGTTCGGTTCAGCCTCCCATCTGAATAATAACCAAGTCTCCTGTGAACAAGGAAGGATCCTGAGAAAATCTTTTGCAACTAACAGAGTATGAGCCATACTCTGCCCCTCGGAACCAAAAAAGCTGGTTTCACATGGCCCTTCCTTCCAGTGTGATCCAGGTGATTCCCTCTGCTATTATCCTTGCACTGCACAATGTCCCAGATACCCTCTTGCAAAGACTCCGATGATGCATTTAGTTGAGCATCATTTGCCTTTTGTATTAAATAAATGGGAATATACCTGGTCCTTGCCTTGTGTCAAAAATGCTTCCCCTCCCCTGAATTTATTCACAGAACAGGTAGCAGTGTTTTTTATTTGTTAATGAATAACCCCCTGGGTGTTGGAGGTGTTCTAGCTGCTAATTTTTATTCTTTAAAATCTTAATTAAAGGTATTTAGGAAAAAAACACTATGTTTTAAGGAAAACATGAACAAAGTGTGATGTATTTTTTTGAAAGATTTTATTTCTTTATTTGAGAGAGAGAGAGAGAGAGAGAGAGCAGGAGCAGGGAGGGGGCAGAAGGATAGAGAGAAGCAGACTCCCTGATGAGCAGGGAGCCCAATAAGGGACTTTCTCCCAAGACCCCAGGATCATGACCTGAGCTGAAGGCAGATGCTTAACCTACTGAGCCACTGAGGCTCCCCTCCATACCCATTTTTAAATACATCACACTTTGGGTGCCTGAGTGGCTGAGTTCATTAAGCATCTGCCTTTGGATCAAGTCATGATCCCAGGGTCCTGGGTTTGAGCCCCACCTCTACACTTCCTGCTCAGTGGGGAGTCTGCTTTTCCCTCTGCCTCTCTCCCCCACTCCTGCTCTCTCTTTCTCTCAAATAAAGAAATAACAAATCTTTTTAAAAAAATGGGTATGGAATATTTATTGAGGAGATATGAAGTTGTCCTAAATATGAATCTGTTTAAAATGACCTAGAAAAATTCTTGATAAAATATGTGATGGACAGAGCAAGGATTTACATAAGACAATTTCTAGGAATAATTTATAAACGAGAACTCTCTGAAGCTTTCGCTTCTCTGTTATGCTCCATTTTCTCAGTAGATGGCACCCTTCTCCCTTTAAAACTTTTATTTACACTAAGGTGTAAAGGGCTGACAATCCATTACAACAACAACTAAATCCTCTTTGGGTCTTTCCTAATTACATTCATACAGCTGTATGGCACCTGCAGTACCTTGCACATAGAAAGCATTGCATGGTTAAGCCAATATTTTAAATACAATAAAGAAATTTATTCCCATGCTTTAATATATTCGCAAAATTCAATTCTTCCACTCATCTCCTGGTAATTCACAGCTACACTCTCAAATATTGTCCTCTTTCCAATATTCTAACTTCATGCTACTCCAACTACGATTCAAGGAGAGGAAGCCATTCTTTTTTTCATTCACTCATTTATTCAGTCAACAATTATTTATTCAGTACTGACACACTCCAGACACCACTAACCTCAAAGGAGGCAGAGATACATGAATTACGGTCTTTACCTTTAAAGAGCCCAACCTTACTTGGGAGAGATAGAGAGAAACAATTATATTGTGTACACAATGATACTTATTACAATGTTAGAAAAATGTATTTGGTGTTACAGGATCCCAGAGAAAGTGGACCAAACCCAGTCTGCAGGAGGGAGTGTGGGAGAGCCCCCTGGGTTATCAACATTAGCTAAGCCAAGTCTTAAGAGGGATAAGCTCAGCAAATATCACGGCAGAGCTACATTCTGGATAGGGAATATTATGAAATGGAGGTGAGGTGCATCATACTTGTATAGTTACTTCTCAGAGCAGCTCAACCTTAAATACTGTCAGTAAGTCATCATCCTGGCTGCATATTAGATAAACTTGGGGCCTTAAAAATACCAGTTTTGGGGCATCTGGGTGGCTCAGTCGGTTAAGCATCTGCCTTCAGCTCAGGTCATGATCCTGGGGTCCTGGAATTGAGTCCAGCATTGGGCTCCTTGCTCAGTGCGGAGCCTTCTTCTCCCTCTCCCTCTGCCTGCTGCCCCTCCCTGCTTGTGCTCTCTCCCTCTCTCTCTGCATCAAATAAATAAATAAAATCTTTAAAAAAGTTTTAAAAAAGGCTCAATTTCCTAAGATGGCAGAGGAGTAGCAGGCTGAGATGACATCAGGTAGCAGGAGTTCAGCTAGATAGTTATCAAACCATTCCGAACAACTACAAATCCAACAGGAGATCGAAGAGAAGAGCAGAAATTCTAGAAATAGAAAATCGACCACTTTCTGGAAGGTGGGATGTGCGGAGAAGTGAATCCAAAGTGACAGGAAGATAGACTGCGGGGGGAGGAGCTGGCTCCCAGCAAGCAGCAGAGCAATGGAGCACAAAATCAGAACTTTTAGGGGCGCCTGAGTGGCTCAGTGGGTTAAAGCCTCTGCCTTCAGCTCAGGTCATGATCCCAGGGTCCTGAGATCGGAGCCTGCTTCCCTTCCTCTCTCTCTCTGCCTGCCTCTCTGCCTGCTTGTGATCTCTGTCTGTCAAATAAATAAATAAAATCTTTAAATTGATGTATCTGAGGCTTTGTGCAGATTTTTTCTTGTAGCACATCTAGCATGAAGTGAAAGGAGTTAGAAAGTATTGTCCTAGCCAGTCATTGTGAGGCATCATTATTGGGTAAGCAGGACATTGACGTGGTCTTATTTGCATCCTGACACAAGGACTCTGGTGGGTGGGTTTGGGACTGGGAGGGACTGATTATGAAGAGCAGCCACAACCTGAAATAAAATATCTGGGGGAATAGGGATAGAGAGAGAGAGAGAGAGAGAGAGAGAGAGAAAATGGAAAAATATTTAGGAAGTAAAATCAATAGGACTTGGAGAAAGATTTGATATGGGAAAGTAATAAATAGTGAAATAATCTGCAGATTTCTAGCTTGGGGGGCTGAGTGGATGTTGTAGAGAAATTGGTCTAAGTTTTAAATCCAATGCTTTCCAAATGTGTTTAAATCTAGCCTTTTAATTTATTATTATTATCATCTGGGTATCCAGTGGAACTGATGTCCTAACAAACACACTTTCAGAAGCACTGCTAGGGGGCACCTGGGTGGCTCAGTGGGTTAAAGCCTCTGCCTTCAGCTCAGGTCATGATCCCAGGGTCCTGGGATCAGGCCCCGCAGGGGCTCTCTGCTCAGCCGGAAGCCTGCTTCCCTTCCTCACTCTCTGCCTGCTTCTCTGCCTACTTGTGATCTCTGTCTGTCAAATAAATAAATAAAATCTTTAAAAAAAAATCAGAACTTTTAAAAGTCTGCAACACTGAGGGACATCACTCCAGAGGCTAAGCCAGGGTGGAGCCCTAATAGGGACAGCGTGGTCTCAGGTCCTGCGGGGTCACAGAAGGTTTGGTGGTGTCTGAGTGTAGCATAGCTTCCAGCTATTAGAGTGGGGAAGCTGGCTACAGAGATAGAGCACAGGAATGAGCTCTCAGCTTGGGGTTACCTTAAACTGTGATCTGTGGCACGGTCAGACCACTGCTCTTTGAGCAGGGACTTCACAAGTGGCAGATCTGGGGATACCCCCCTGGAAGATTGGCAGGGATCTTCTGGGTTTGGAGACTCCAGGTGGGACTCTCTGGGTGAGACAGAGATGCTCGGTCATAGGCCAGGTGAGCTCAGAGCATGGCCAGAGGCCAGGGAGATGGGAGTGATTGAGTGCTTTTCTCTGAGGGGACACTGAGGAGTGGGGCCCCTAACTCTTGGCTTCTCTGGGCCGGAGATTGGGAGGCCACCATTTTCATTCCCATCCTCCAGAGCTCTACAGAAAGCGTTCAGGGAACCAAAGCTCCTGAGAACGAACCAGAGCAGATTACTTAGCCAGGACCCTGGTAAGGGTGGTGCAATTCCTCCTCAGGCAAAGACACTTGACAATCACTACAACAGACCCCTCCCCCAGAAGATCAGCAAGAACATCCAGCCAATACCAAGCTCACTGATCAAGGGGAACAGTGGAAAACCAGAGTAGGGGAAAACAAAGCATGGAATTCATGGCTTTCTCCCCATGATTCTTTAGTCTTGCAAAGTTAATTAAATTGTTTTAATTTTATTTTTTTTCTTATTCTAATTTTTGTTAACTTTTACTCTTTCCTCTTTTAATGTTTTGTAACTAGTTTATCTTAACAGTACTTTTCTTAAAAAATCTTTTTGAACCTTTATTATTATAGTCATATTTTATCCTTCATTGTATCTAACTTTATCTTTTGTATACACATAGGGTTTTTTCTTCTAAAAAATTTTGGGACACAACTTCTTCTAATAGATCAAACTATACCCTAAATCTCGCTCAGGGTTTGTTCTAGTCTCTGCCCTGAGCAAATTCTCTCCACTTTCTTTTTCTTTCTTTTTCCAACCAACTTATCTTATCAACTCCTTTTTTAGAATTAAAAAAAAAAATCATCTTTACCGTCATATTCCATCCCTTCATCGTGTTTACCCTTATTTTTGTTTGTGTGTGTGTGTATATATATATATATATATATATATATATATATATATATATATATATTTCTTTTCTTTTCTTACTTAAAAGTTTGGGAGGTAGTTTCTTCTAAGAGACTGAAATACTCCTAAAAACAAGTGGGTGGCTCTGTTCTATTCACCAGTCTAATATATATTTTCTTTTTCTTTTTTCTTTCTTTCTTTCTTTTTTGGAACTTCTTTTTACCCCCTTTCTTCTCCCCATGATTTGGGGTCTCTTCTGATTTGCTTAATGCACATTATTCTGGGGACTTTGCCACACTTTTAGTGTTTTATTCTCTCATTCATATATTCTTATCTGGATAAAATGACAAGATGGAAAAACTCACCACAAAAAAAACCAACCAACCAACCAAACAAACAAAAACCAAGAGGCGGTACCAAAGGCTAGGGACATAATCAATATGGACATTGGTAATATGTCAGATCTAGAGTTCAGAATGATGATTCTCAAGGTGCTAACTGGGTTCGAAAAAGGCATGGAAGATATTAGAGAAACTCTGGGGAAGTAAAAGACTTTTATGGAGAAATAAAAGAACTAAAATCTAACCAAGTTGAAATGAAAAAATCTATTAATGAGGTGCAATAAAAAATGGAGGCTCTTACTGCTAGGATAAAAGAGACAGAAGAGAGAATTAGTGATATAGAAGACCAAATGACAGAGAATAAAGAAGCTGAGCAAAAGAGAGACAAACGACTACTGGACCACGAGGGGAGAATTTGAGAGATAAGTGATACCATAAGACAAAACAATATTAGAATAATTGGGATTCCAGAAGAAGAAAGAGAGAGGGGGGCAGAAGGTATATTAGAGCGAATTATTGTAGAGAATTTCCCTAATATGGCAAAGGGAACAAACATAAAAATCCAGGAGGCACAGAGAACCCTCCTCAAAATCAATAAGAATAAGTTTTACTAATAGTAAAACTTACAAGTCTTAGTGACAAAGAGAAAATCCTAAAAGTAGCCCAGGACTGTAACATACAATGGTAAAAATATTAGATTGGCAGCAGTCTTATCCACAGAGACCTGGCAGGCCAGAAAGAACTGGCATGATACATTCAGAGCACTAAATGAAAAAAACATGCAGTCATGAATACTATATGAATACTAGGTTATCACTGAAAATAGAAGGAGAGATAAAAAAACTTCCAGGAAAAATAAAATCTAAGAGTTTGTAAACACCAAACCAGCTCTACAGGAAATGTTGAAAGGGATCCTCTAAGCAAAGAGAGAGCCTAAAAGTAGTAGACAGGAAAGGAACAGAGACAATTTACAGTAACAGTCACCTTACAGGCAATACAATGGCACTAACTTCATATCTCTCAACAGTTACCCTGAATGTAAATGGGCTAAATGCCCCAATTAAAAGACAAAGGGTAGGGATGCCTGGGTGGTTCAGTTGGTTAAGCAGCTGCCTTCGGCTCAGGTCATGATCCCAGTGTCCTGGGATTGAGTCCCACATTGGGCTCCTTGCTCAACAGGGAGTCTGCTTCTCCCTCTGCCTCTGCCTGCCACTCTGTCTGCCTGTGCTTGCTCTCTCTCTCTCTCTCTGACAAATAAATAAATAAAATCTTAAAAAAAAAAAAGACACAGGGTATCATAATGGATAAGAAAACAAAACCCATCAATATGCTTTCTATGAGAAACTCATTTTAGACCCAAAGACACCTCCAGATTTAAAGTGAGGGGGTGGAAAATAATTTACAATGCTAATGGACATCAAAAGAAAGCTGGGATGGCAATCCTTCTATCAGATACATCAGATGTTAAGCCAAAGACTATAATAAGAGATGAGGAAGGACACTGTATCATACTCAAAGGATCTGTCCAAAGAAGATCTGAGAATTTTAAATATCTATTCCCCTAACATGGGAGCAGCCAACTACATAAACCAATTAATAACAAAATCAAAGAAACACATTGACAATAATACAATAATAGTAGGACTTTAACACCCCCCTCACTGAAATGGACAGATATCCAAGCAAAAGATCAACAAGGAACTAAAGGCCTTAAATGACACACTGGACCAGATGGACATCACAGATATATTCAGAACATTCCATCCCAAAGCAACAGAATACACATTCTTCTCTAGTGTACATGGAACATTTTCCAGAATAGATCATACCCTGGGTCACAAATCAGGTCTCAACTGGTACCAAAACATTGGGATCATTCCCTGCATATTTTCAGACCACAATGCTCTGAAGCTAGAACTCAATCACAAGAGGAAATTTGGAAAGAACCCAAATACATGGAGGCTAAAGAGCATCCTTCTAAAGAATGAATGGGTCAACCAGGAAATTAAAGACGAATTGAAAAAAATTCATGGAAACAAATGATAATGAAAACACAACAGTTCAAAATCTGTGGGACACAGCAAAGGTAGTCCTAAGAGGAAAATATATAGTGATACAAGCCTTTCTCAAGAAACAAGAAAGGTCTCAAATACACAACCTAACCCTGCACCTAAAGGAGGTGGAGAAAGAACAGCAAAGAAAGCCTCTCCAGCAGGAGAAGAGAAATAATAAAGATCAGAGCAGAAATCAATGAAATAGAAACAAAAAAAGAAAAACAATAGAACAAATCAACGAACCTGGGAGCTGATTCTTTGAAGGAATTAATAAGATTGATAAATCCCTAGAGACTTATCAAAAAGAAAAAAGAAAGGACCCAAATAAATAAAATCATGAATGAAAGGGGAGAGATCACAACCAATACCAAAGAAATACAAACAATTATAAGAACATACTATGAGCAACTATACGGCAGCAAATTTGACAATCTGGAAGAAATGGATGCATTTCTAGAGACATATAAACTACCAAAACTGAACCAGGATGAAATAGAAAACCTGAACAGACCCATAACCAGTAAGGAGATTGAAACAGTCATCAAAAATCTCCAAACAAACAAGAGCCCAGGGCCAGATGGCTTCCCAGGGGAATTCTACCAAACATTTAAAGCAGAATTAATTCCTGTTCTCCTGAAACTGTTCCAAAAAAATAGAAATGGAAGGAAAACTTACAAACTCATTTTTTGAGGTCAGCATTACCTCGATCCCAAAACCAGACAAAGACCCCATCAACTAAGAGAATTACAGACCAATATCCTTGATGAACACAGATGTGAAAATTCTCACCAAATTACTAGCCAATAGGATCCAACAGTACATTAAAAGGATTATTCACCACGACCAAGTGGGATTTATTCCAGGGCTGCAAGGTTGGTTCAACATCTGCAAATCAATCAGTGTGATATAGTACATTACTAAGAGAAAGAATAAGAACCATGTGATACTCTCAATAAATGCTGAAAAAGCATATGACAAAGTACAGCATCCTTTCTTGATCAAAACTCTTCAAAGTGTAGGGATAGAGGGTACATACCTCAATGTCATCAAAGCCATCTATGAAAATCCCACCGCGAATATCATTATCAATGGAGAAAAACTGAAAGCTTTTCCGCTAAAGTCAGGAACACAGCAGGGATGTCCATTATCACCACTGCTATTCAACATAGTACTAGAAGTCCTAGTCTCAGGAATCAGACAACAAAAAGAAATTAAAGGCATCCAAATTGGCAAGGAAGTCAAATTATCACTCTTTGCAGATATGATACTTTATGTGGAAAACCCAAAAGACTCCACTCCAAATATGCTAGAACTCATACAGGAATTCAGTAAAGTGTCAGGATATAAAATCAATGCACACAAATCAGTGCCTTTATATACACCAACAACAAGACAGAAGGAAGAGAAACCAAGTAGTCAATTCCATTTACAATTGCACCCCAAACCATAAGATACCTAGGAATAAACCTAACCAATGAGGCAAAGAATCTTTGCTTAGAAAACTATAAAGTACTCATGAAAGAAATTGAGGAAGACACAAAGAAATGGAAAAATGTTTCATGCTCATGGATTAGAAGAACAAATATTGTGAAAATGTCTATGCTACCTAAAGAAATCTACACATTTAATGCAGTGCCTATCAAAATACAATCCATTTTTTTCAAAGAAATGGAACAAATAATCCTAAAATTTATATGGAACCAGAAAAGACCTCAAACAGCCAGAGGAATGTTGGAAAAAGAAAGCCAAAATTGGCGGCATCACAATTCTGGACTTCAAGCTCTATTACAAAGCTGTCACCATCAAGACAGTATGGTACTGGCACAAAAGCAGACACATAGATCAGTGGAACAGAATAGAGAGCCCAGAAATAGACCCTCAACTCTATGGTCAACTAATCTTTGACAAAGCAGGAAAGAATGTCCAACTGAAAAAAGACTGTCTCTTCAACAAATGGTGTTGGGAAAATTGGACGGCCACATGCAGAAAAATGAAACTGGACCATTTCCTTACATCACACATGAAAATAGACTCAAAATGGATAAAGGACCTCAGTGTGAGAAAGGAATCCATCAAAATCCTTGAGAACACAGGCAGCAACCTCTTCAACCTCAGCCGCAGCAACTTCTTCCTAGGAACATCACCAAAGGCAAGGGAAGCAAAGGCAAAAATGAACTATTGGGACTTCATGAAGATCAAAAGCTTTTGCACAGCAAAGGAAACAGTCAACAAAACCAAAAGACAACTGATAGTATGGGAGAAGATATTTGCAAACGACATATCAGATAAAGGTCTAGTATCCAAAATCTATAAAGAGCTTATCAAACTCAACACCCAAAGAACAAATAATCCAATCAAGAAATGGGCAGAGGACATGAACAGACATTTCTGCAAAGAAGACATCCAGGTGGCCAACAGACACGTGAAAAAGTGCTCCACATCCCTCAGCATCAGGGAAATACAAATCAAAACCACAATGAGATATCACCTCACACCAGTCAGAATGGCTAAAATTAACAAGTCAGGAAATGACAGATGCTGCTGAGGATACGGAGAAAGGGGAACCCTCCTACACTGTTGGTGGGAATGCAAGCTGGTGCAGCCACTCTGGAAAACAGCATGGAGGTTCCTCAAAAAGTTGAAAATAGAGCTACCCTACAACCCAGCAATGGCACTACTGGGTATTTACTCTAAAGATACAAACGTAGTGATCTGAAGGGGCACGTGCACCCGAATGTTTATAGCAGCAATGTCCACAATAGCCAAACTATGGAAAGAACCTAGATGTCCATTAACAGATGAATGGATAAAGAAGATGTGGTACACACACACACACACACACACACACACACACACACACAGGAATACTATGCATCCATCAAAAGAAATGAAATCTTGCCATTTGCGATGATGTAGATTGAACTAGAGGATATTATGCTTAGTGAATAAGCCAATCAGAGAAAGACAATTATCGTATGATCTCCCTGATATGAGGAAGTTGAGAGGCAATGTTGGGGGTTTGGGGGGTATTAAGGGAATAAATGAAACAAGATGGGATTGGGAGGGAGACCAACCATAAGAGACTCTTAATCTCACAAAACAGACTGAGGGTTGCTGGGGGGAGGGGGGTTGGGAAAGTGTGGTTGAGTTATGGACATTGGGGAAGGTGTGTGCTATGGTGAGTGCTGTGAAGTGTGTAAACCTGGTGATTCACAGATCTGTACCCCTGGGGCTAATAATACATTATATGTTAATAAAAAATAAAAAATTTAAAAAGAAAGTAAAAAAAAAAAAAAACCACAACAATTTCTGGTCCTCATTCCCACATAGTCTATTTTAATTCATCTGGAGATGCCTGGGTACTGCTGCTAAAAACAAACAAACAAACAAACAAACAAAAAAACAGTTCCAGATGATTTTAACAAGCCTTGGGCTGGGAAACAGTTTTTGTTGGTGAGTGAGGAGTGACTGAGTAACAAGAATTGACTTGGGGTGGAAGACAGAAGTTTTCACATTTTATACTTGGGAAACTTGATAAATATGTAGATCCGGGGCCCCCTTTCAGGAAATTCAATAGTTTCCAAATGGATCTGATAAAACTGGTCAGAAAGTCACATTTGAGAACCCCCAGAGCACACCAGGGAAACTCTGAGAGTCACGCTAAGGTGCTCATCCTGTTGTTCATGTGGTACTCACTAAGGACATTTTATTTTGTTCTCTTCTGTTTTGTTAATTTGTTTGTTGCAAGGGACTGAGATGCTTTTGAAATTGCTTTCGACAGGAGCCAGTCCAGTGGTCCTGTGGGAAGGATGGTATGATCCGGACATGGAGGTAATTAGGAATGTTCTTGTAAAATGTCAGGTGAGTGGATGGGAGGCTGACCGATGGTGGTGGCAGTTATGGACAAGGGTGTGGGTGATGTAGGCACTGTGGGCCACAGAGAGGAAGCCAGGGATTCCCAGGATGCCAGATTGTCACAACGTGGAGATTAGTGTGGGCTAAAGAGAAGGACAAGACTAGATTAAGATCTTTAGGAGCCCTAAGGATTAAATATGATTATATTGCCTCACTGTTAGGTATTGTTAAAAAAATCCATAATGAACCATATAATGAGCATAAGAAAATTCAGCAAAGTTCTGCTTTTAAATTTTTCCCATAGTAAGGTTTTTTTGTTTTGTTTTGTGCGATTTCAAATATTGAATTCTTTCCAATTTTTTTTTTTTTCTGGTGTCCCTCATTTATTGACACCTTGAACACTTAGTAGATCTGACTACTTGGAAATTCAGTAAGTGCCATTGGGAATATGAACGGGAAGGGGGAAATAGGGACAGAAAAGGGGCAGAGAGAGGGAGAGAGCTCTCTTCTTCTTCTTATAAGGAAACCAATCCTATCATGGGGGTTTGGCCCCCAAGACCTACTTATCTCCCAAAGGCCCCACCTCCAAATACTATGACATTGGGGATTAGGATTTCAACACAGAATTTTGGAAGGACTCACACGTATGTCCAAATGGCCCAAGTAGTAGGGTTGCTAATGCCACAGCTTATCTAGCTCTGTTGCAGAACCCTTCCTTATTCTGTGTCACTAAAAACTCCCAGCCTTCCATAGCACTCAGGAAATGGGCTGGTTGTTAAAAACCTGCAAGGCAGTGAGGGAAGATTTATAGGGAAAGGAAAAGAGCTAAGTGAGGGTGTGGGCAAGTAAAGCCTTTCTTTGCCTGGATCCACCTTGGTGAAGGGGGCACTCTGGAACTCAAACCATAACACTACATTGTCTCCCCCTGTATTCTGAATCGAACACATACAGGCCCTGAGGGAGCTAGCTGATTCCCTCTGTCCCCTCAGGTAGGGAGGAGTCCGGAGAGAAGGTCACAGATTCAAGCTGTTAGTAATGACTTGTAGCAGTTGGGATGGTGTACAGGGGGAAAGGGAGATCTGAGCTGTCACCCACAGCAAGTATGACATTCTCATTATAATTTGAAAGATACAGGAAAAAGAAGTAAAAAGCAACAACCACCAAAAAAATCACCCTCAGTCATATTACCTGTGGAGGCAACGCCTAAGATATTTTTGGTACATGTCCACCCCTAAGGTCTTCTCCAAATGATTTTAAATTTTATATCATTTGGATTATACACAATTTGTTATCCTATTTTTTATAGCCTTGGATCAGTTGTTAGGAGCACTTTTCATTTATAAGAGTTTTAGAAATATAATTTTTAATGCAATACATTTAGACATTTCTCATCACAATGAAAAGTTAAATGTAAGAGCAAGTAGCAAGCTCTGATTTCATAGGATATTTTCAAAATTCAGGGTTCGGCTAGGGCTTGTTATAGTTTGATAACTATTGCTGGTCAGGTGTGAGCAGAGAAGACGGATACTGCACTGGTAGGTGCATAAAGGGCATGACCTGGTGGGTCTGTGCCCAGAAAACCTTCTATTCTCAGGTGACAAGTCTACAATGATTGCAAAGGGACCATATTCACAGACCTATTATACTAGGATCCAATAATTCAAATGTTTACCTAGGATGGCAGATAACACAAACACATAAACAGTGGGCCAAGATAAAGTGTACATGCACAAGGGAGAATATTGCCAAAGCACATTATCACATAACACCTTCTGATTAATTTAGCTAAAATCCAGAATCGGTGTGTGTGTGCGTGTAAAATCTGGGTTTTAAAGATGGGCCCATTTTCTTCAGACAGAATTTAGGGAAAGATCAGCAATGAGTGATGGCTTTCCTTTGTAATGTTCATACTAAGTTTTGTGTTGCTTGGGTAAAGGTAGAGACAGAATGAGGTTCTCATACTCGGAGGATGGCCTCAGGTGACACACTACATCATCTGGCACATGAAGTAATAAAATTGTACAAAAACAACCTCTAGCTGCCTGATCTTTTAACTCACTCCTCCTTTCTAAATTTCAAATTGTTCTCACTCCAGTTTCTACCCTCAGCCCAGCTTCAAACAAGCCTCGTGGCTTGGCTGTGCAACTTGCCTTGGAAACCTCCACAAGAAATACTTCTATTAAAGGTAGCCTCTTTGGCCAATCACAAACTCTACTGATATTTTTCTAAAAAAAAAAATTGTGTAGATGGTAAATAGAAAAGCATCAACTCCTAATAAAGATAATATGAGTATAGAAGAAAGAGCTGGATTCAGTATCACTTATAACACAGAAGAAGGAAAAACAACTGTAGACATGAAGAGATTTAGAATTAATATAAGCATTACCGATGATATATGTTTTATGAGCATGGAAAACTTGAATGAAATGGCTGCATTCCTAGAAAGAAATACAAAGACAAAATTGATCCAAGAGGAAATAGGGAGGGGCTCCTGGGTGGCTCAATCTTTAAGAGTCTGCCTTTTGCTCAGGTCATGATTGGGGTCCTGGGATGAGCCCCGCATCAGGCTCCCTGCTCAGTGGGGAGCCTGCTTCTCCCTCCCCACTCCCCCTGCTTGTGTTCCTTCTCTTGCTGTGTCTCTCTCTCAAATAAATAAGATCTTCAAAAAAAAAAAAAAAAAAAAGAGGAAATAGGGAACTTGGATCAACCAGTAAGAACTAAATATATGGAAATGACGCCAATATCCTCCCTCTCAAAACCCACCAGCCCATTCAGTTTTATAAGTACAGTTTATAGAATTTTCAAGGAAGAGCTAATTCTGGTTTAATGCAAGTTATTTTAGAAAACTGAAGAAACACACTTATTTATGATCTTAGTAAAAGAAACTTCTGATAAATTAGGAATGTAAGGAAACTTTCTTCACTTGATAAATTTTATATGCCATAAGATTTCATATTCACTGAATGGTAAATATTGAAGTATATGAACAATTTACTTATTCAAGAAGCTTTATATACATTCCTTTTAAAATGAATATAAAACTTTTTTCACTGTAAAGAAGTTTTTTATATTTATCTACTTGAGCTCACTAGCCTTTTAGTCTTAATTAGATATTAATCTTAATTAGAATGGCTTTCTATGCTCTAAGACTCTCTTTGAATTTTCTCATGTTTTTCTTCTAGTACCTTTATGTATTTTTAGTTAAATTTTCTATCTTTTTCTTAATAAATTGAATTTTCTCATATTTTTCTTCTAGTACATTTAAATCTTTTATTTATTTGCAGTTTGTTCTACTATAGTATAAGGTATCTTATTTGTTTTCCTGTTGTTCCAAAGCCATTAATTAAGAAACCCATCTTTCTACCACTCTGCTGGAGAGCTCTTTCTTATTCTGGACCACTTAAAACTCCTAGCCTTCACACCACTCAATAAATGGGTTGGTTGCTCAATATAAAAATAAAATCCAGTTAGATTTTTAAATGAACCTTTATATACTGCCTCTAAAACTTTAATGGGGGAATTAAGGTCTAAGTTCCATGAGAATCTGCCAACCTTAAAATAAATGCATCTGGGACTTTTCTATCAGATATGAGGACAACTACAAACTTCTCAATTTTGCTGATTTCTTTTGCTTTCTTTTCTCATTGCAAGCATTTTATGATTCCATTTTATCTTCTTTAACCTTTAGGTTTAAGATTTTCTTCTTTTTTTTTTTTGGTTTCCTAAGGTGGAAACTCAGATTATTGACTTGAAAATACTTTCTTCTTTTTCTTAATGGATACATGTAATGATGTAAATTTCCCTTTAAGCACTACTTTTGCTTCATTCCATCCATTTTGGTAAGTTGTATTTTCATTTTCATTTAGTTAAAAATATTTTCAAGTTTCTTTTCAGACTTCTTTGACTCATGGCTTATTTAGAAGTGTGTTGTTTAATTTTCAAATATTTGGAAACATTGCAGATATTTTTCTGTTATTGAGTTCTAGCTTAATTCCATTTGGTCAGCGTACATACTTTAACGTTTTTAATTCTTGTAAATTCATTATGATGTGTGTGAAAGTCCAGGATGTGGTCTATTTTGGTGGATGTTCCAAGATAGAGATGAATTTAAGAAGAAAATATATTTTCCTGTTGTTGGATGGTGTATTTTATAATGCCAATTAGATCAATTGATAGTGCTCTCCAGGTGATCTGTATCTGTACTGACTTACCATTTACTTTATCTATTCACTTACTGATGAAAGGCTACTGAAGCCCTAACTATAATAGTGGATTTTTCCATTCAGTTCTATCAGTTTTTGCCTTCTGTATTTTGGTTCTCTGTTGTTAGAGGCATACATATTTAAGACTGTTACATCTTCAAAGAGAATTGACCCCTTTATCATTAAGTAGTGCTTCCTTTTTTTCCCTGATAAACCTCCTTGTTCTGAGGTCTGCTTTGTCAGAAATTAATATAGCTACTCCAGCTTTCTTTTGATTAGTGTTAGTATAATATATCTTTCTCTGTCCCTTTATTTTATCCTGAGTCTTTATAGTTGAAGTATATTTATAGTAATATATAATTAAATCCTGTGCTGTGTTTTTTTAATCCATCTTGACAATCTCTGTCTTTTAATTGGTGTATTTATCTATTCACATCCGAAGTGATTATTTATGTAGATGAATAAAGCATTTTCTATTTGTTGATTTGTCATTTGTTTTTGTTTTCTTCCATCCTTTTCTGGCATCTTTGGTTTAATTGAACATTTTATATAATTCTATTTTATCACCTCTTAGTGTGTCATTATACTTCTTAAAAAATTTTAATGGTTGCTCTAGAGTTCACAATACATAGTTTTGATTAATCTGAGTCCACTCTTAAATAACACTACTCAGTTTTATGTGGCATGCAACCCTTCCCAACTCTCTTCCTTTCTCACCTCTTTTTTGATCTTCAGACTTGCCTCTCGTTTGCCATAGCTTGCATGTCCTGGATTGCAATTCCTTTGTTATTCCCAAATAAACCCATTTGGCTGGTAAAATAATGGGCTGTTCTACTTTTAGGTTGACATTACTTGGTGTCAGAGAAATAAGATCCACAAAAGACCTCAACAGCTCCAAGGCTGGTGATCAAACACTTGCCAGTACCCATTGAGGCCATTGAACTCCCTGCTTTGTCCCTGACTCTGGAATTTGAGGGTATGTTTTCTCCTGTATTCAAGCTGTACTCTCTTTGTGTTTTGAGCTCTGTAGACTGTATTTAGGGATCTGTTCAAAGGCTTTGTCCTCTTTGTTTTCATGAGGGCTTTGTCCTTTCTGGTGAGTACTTGTTTGTTTTTGTGAACCTCTGGTTTTGAGTAATGGGATCTCAGTCCTCTAAATACTTTGTGGAGAGTTTCCCACCTCCACTTCAAGGGTTCCTGTTGGTTTTATGTTTAAAAACTGTGGTCCTTTCTCAGGTGCATTTTTAATCAAATGGTCCAATTTAACTAGAAATAATTTAAATTTTCAATGGTCATTATAGGGGACTTTCTTTCTTTCTTTCTTCTTCTTTTTTAAAAAGATTTCATGTATTTGAGAGAGATCGTGTGAAAGAAAGCAAAGCGAGAGCACGCAGGAGGAGCAGAGGGAGAAGCAGGCTCCCTGCTGACATAGGACGCAATTCCCAGACCCTGGGATCATGACCTGAGTCATGATCAACTAAGCCACCCAAGCACCCTGGGAAATTTCTATCTTGCCATATTTGTTTTTCGCAAAAGTAAATTAGAAAGCTGCATCTCCAAAATTGAAAGACAAAGAGAATGAGATACCTATTTTAATTGGCATGCCTCCAAAAGATTTCAAAATTTCAGAATAGTTTCATTGAAAGATTCATGGCAAAAGGCCCATGAAAAAGTAAAGAGATAAAAGTTATCTCACACAAAAGATTATAAGACTGACCTATATAAGACTGATGTAATTCCCCTTTACTTTCTTTATTTGAGTACTCAGTCTAGTACTAAGTATTGTCTAGAATTGCCTTTCTATTCTGAAGAGATTATTAAACAGTTACCTTTTGAAACGAGACCACCCAATGCTATGGGTGATTCTCTTCAGGTATTTTGCAGTCCTTGGTCAAATGCCAAACTAGGAGCCATAGTTAAAGAATTTCTTAAACCAGGGAGGATTCTTGAAAGTTTTTGTAAACCAATTACCTACTGAACCTCGTCTTGAGAGGAAAATAAAATTTCACATTCTTCCCTCCTTTCCAAATTCAGAAAAATTCATTATTGATACTCTCTCTCCCAGGCAGGGATGACTATGGCCTCCTCGCTTGCCTCAGTTTACACACTTGGCTTGGCTTTCTGCCTGACTGGGATGTGCAGGTTGTCAGTCCTTTTGGTAATCTTTGGGAGTGACTTTCAATCTTGTGATGATAATATCTTTATATTCTCCTTGAGGATGTTTCTTGGGTCCATAGAGTTGTTTAATGTTGTCAGAAATATGTACTGTTTGTCCCAGGTACAACCTGGCAAGACATTTGGAAAGATTTAATAACTTTGTGATCAGAAATTTGGTCAGATTGGAAGCTGGTATTCAGAGCCTGGTAGAATTTTGTTTTTAGATTTTCTTCTCTAAGGTAAATGTACTCAGAGGGAAAGAAAAGCGTGCTAACAGGTGAATGGTGGATGGATTTGTCAATCCTTTGATATCACTTAGATGGCAACTGAATTCTTCCATGAATTAAAGAGGCTGTGCTTGTACAAATTTAGTCTTTGCAAGACCAGAGGTGTGGCTCCAAAAACAACTTGAAGCCCACCAATCCCATTTATCAATCCCCAAACCTCTATCATTCATCCCAAAAATCTTGTACATATTGTCCCAAGGAAACCAAAATCTTGCATTTTTCCCCCCATGTGCTTTTGAGGTGTCAAGATTCTACCCAGGGTCTTCTCCAGAGCTCTTATCTGGACAATCTCTTTGATATGCAAACTTCAAGGAGGCAATTTTTATCAGAAGGCTAAGGAAAGGAGGAAAGGTTATTTGAATAGACTTGATTTCTTTTATAACTAGTGAGCTTTGTATTATTTTAATTAATTCATGACAGTAATTTTAACATGGGAACTTTAAGGTCTCTGTTTGTATCTCTTGTATGTTCATGTGTGTCTATATGTGTAGATGTGTAGATGTGTGGTAATTTTTACCTCCAGATGGTATTGCCAAAATTAATATTTAAAAGAGATCTATTTAATTAACATAGAGAAAACTAAGCACTTAAATAAATTAAGTTCTTAGAAATATAATAGAAACAATCCAGATGAATTTTTTTTAGGAAAAAAATCAGTATTTAAGCTACTTGAAGCTTGTTGCTTTAATTAAAATAGGCACTTTTTAGAGTTTTCAGTAGTAAATAAAATACTTTTAATTATCTCTGGCCTTACTAAAGGTTAAATGTATTCATGGTAGGTATTAAAAATTTGTCAGTGAAAAAGATAATTTAAGATGATGGTTAGCTGTTTAATATCTCATGAGATTTTCATGACTAATCTTAATGTAATATTAAGAATATTTATTATTAAAAAGATGCAAGAAGAAGTTTATAAATGAACTTTTCAGCAATACTTATGTCTACTTAAATAGATTTTCCAAGTCTTTTTGGTAACTTAAAACCTTAGAATTTTGCTAAGTTAAATTAGATGATGGATAGTCACTAAATATCTAGATCATTTCCAAACAAAATAAAATACTGAAACATTAATTACGAACAGAGTTTTATCTACTTTTGGTTTCTTATGACAAAGAAACTAAAAGATATTTAGATGTGTTAGTGCTGCATTATAAAATTTAAAAAAGCATATATTTTAAGAAATTATAAAATGTGTTAATAAATTTGCCAGTCTAAAGAAGGCTGATGTAACATTGCTTACTTCTTAGTTTTCACTAGAAATTAAGCTTTCAAAGGGTTCAGAATTCTAATAAATGATAGGCACTTGGTGACCTTTGCAAGTCATTGGCAATGAGGTTGGGGTAGCCTGGTCTGGGGGTTCTGGGTCAAGATACTCAAAGCCTTGTTAAAAAAGCTTGGATTCCCATGAAGCCCTACTATACTCAAATTTACCAGCTTTGTGTAGGAATGGGGTTGATGGGTGTCATCATTTATAACATCAAAAGTGCTGATAAAAGAAGTAAAGCTTTGAAAGCTTTGAGTCCTGCACCTGCTTGTAGTCATCATTAACCAGCTTTACTCAGAGTACACATTAGATGGACCATCAGCCTGGTTATAAATCTCAGTAAGCTCTGTTAGATGGCAACACAGAGCATTGCTGTGTGCTTGTAGACATGTTGTTTCCTTTCTGGTGTGAATAAATGCAACTGTGAGGTACAAAAAAATTCTAATAAATGTAATTAAGTCTACTGGAAATAATAGGGGAAACATCTTATGCAAGGAAAGCAGGATGTGTGCTTTCAGCAAGAGAACGTATGAAGAATAGAGATGCATTCTTGTTGAAGGAAAAGGAAGTATTCTTGTCCTAAAGTGAGACTATTTAGAGGGGAAAAACATAGAACAAAATCTGAATGTAAAAAACAAAACAAAACAAAAGGATGAAAAAACTTGTAGAAGGTTTGTGGAAAGGGATCTTGGGAAAGAAATTTCATGCATGGTCAAGCTAAATGAACTTCAAGGTTTAAAAAAAAGAAAAAACCTTTGGTATCGATAGTGTACTTATGTAAAACCAAACCTTAATTTTCTTTCATCTACTGAAAGGACAAGTTTTCTTGAATTGCTGGTCACCTTTTTTTTTTTTTTTAATTTATTTATTTGAGAGAGAGAGAGAGGGAACAAGTTGGGGCAGGGGGAGAGGGATCGAAGAGAAGCAAGCTTCCTGATGCGCAGGGAGCCCAGTGCAGGGCTCCATCCCAGGACCCTGGGATTATGACCTGAGCCGAAGGCAGACGTTTAACTGACTGAACCTCCCAGGTGCCTCTGTTGGTCAACTTTTAATAAGAAATTGTAAACAGGGTTTTCCTCACCTATTGAGTGATCTTTATATCAAAATAGTTTTCGGTATTTGTTGTCTGAATCAGGTCTTTAATTGTCTTAAATCTAGTAGAACTCACAATATTAAAAGAGCTAAGTTCTGCTCAGAACTATGTAATCTTCTATATTTGTTCATGAAGTCTTTAGTTGTCCCTATGGTTAAATGGGTAACTAAGTATTGTTTCACAGTGACCTATGATGCTATTTGATCAAATATTTTAAACCTTTTTGATATTTTTTAATAACTTCCTTCAAATAAAATTCAAATACTGTCTTTTCTGGTCAAACTGACATTTGGATTTTCCAGAGAGTCCATGGAGCTTCTCAGAAGATTTGTTCCCTCTTCTTATAAAAAGGAAGATGTTAAACTAATTATGCTAATTTGCTATGTTAAATTATGTAGGAAGTGCTGTTGAATGAGAAGTAATACTAAGCCTTCTTTATGTTTTATTTGTATAGGTATACATTATAAGCATTCCTGAAATTGTGTGAAATGTTGGAAATCTGGTATGTTTCAGTATAATGTTATCAGTCATAAATTCTAATTATTATCTTCAAATGTTGCATGTTACAGAAATAAGCAAATTTACTTGTCAATTCCATTATAATGAACTCTTATCAGATGTTTAAAAATAAGCACCTTTAAGTCTTTTTACAGATAGTTATTGCTTTTCTCTGAAGCTTTTACATGTTTTCCTGAAAAAGTACCTGATCTTTAAGGAGATTCATGGAGAGGACTTTTTTTTTTCTTTTCTTTTTTTTTTTTTTTTGACAAATACAGGTTTCTGATAACTTTAAGATGATAAAACTGGACTTGGTAAGAATTTCTAGAAGTAGTGGACAAACTAGATTCAGGCAGAACAAGTACTAATTATAGGGGACTAAATGAACTAAGGAGGGTGATTATAATTACTATGACTCTTTGAAATACTGCTCTTTCCTTGATACTTTGTTTTTTTCAGATTAAGGAGCACTTTTTCTTAAGTTATCTATGATTTACAGCAATTTGATAAAGTATACCTTTTTAAAGCAAGATGAAAACATTTATTTTTTCTCCCTCCCTGGTCCTTCTGGAATTTGGAAACTCTTGAGTATTTTTTTCATGACATTATTGTTACTTGCATAAGTTAAATAAAAAATATGTTCTCCTTATAACAGGACACAATCAGAGACACTGGCTATATTGCCAAGGCTTTGACTGGAATGGGGTTACAGGTCAATCTGATGGCCAGTCCTTGGTGTGACTTCCTGGCCTCAGTGCCTATGATAGTTCAGTCTGAAACTCCTTATGAAAAGTTCCAGCAAACGGTCTTAAAAAGAATTTACATGGTCAGTCATTATTTTCAGTACAGCTATGTGAATAACCTGGGAAAATTTAATACAAACATGTGAGTTTTACTGTGATTACCTTTGGCAAAATATGGGCATACTTACAGAGAGAAAAATTGTGTTTGCACCTTTGTCTATATTAGATTCTAGTCCTATTACTTGTCTTTGAGGTTTTGTTATATACCAGTAAACTGGACTGGATCCTGAACTCTTCTAGTTTCCTCATATATCTGGATATAACTCTCCAAACTAATGTTTCTAGGTTTGTCCCACTCTTCTGACTTGGAATCAGTAAGAACAAAGACTGCTCCTAAGTCTTGGAGGGCACTATAGCAGGTTTTGTTCATTACTGAAATGGCAGCCAAACTTCAGGGACTTGAGCCTTGACTACACATCTCACACCTGAAGAAGGCTCTGCCTGATATCCCCTCCCTCCTGTGCAAATGCCAGTGGCCTCCAAATCAAATTGACGAGGAAGACAATAACCTGACATCAAGGTAGACTGCTTCCTCCCAATTTGAAGGATCAGGACTTCCTACTTTAAACTGAACATAAAATCTTTTATTCTTTTCTTTACATCTTTTACTCTTGGATTGGCCTGGGAAGAGAACATCATTATCCATATCTCCTTGGCCACTGTTAAGGGGGTGACTTTTCTATTAGACTTGTCACCAGAAATTCTGATCTGTTCATGCCAAAGATTCCTTAGCCTTGCTTATAACCAACTTTTCCTATGATCTGTTCCCTGTACCCAAGGGAAATACAAAAGGGCTAACTTCTCATTGCAAGATTTTTCAAAGAGACCCCTTTTGGATGGGATGGTACCTCACAGAATATCATCCAAATTTCTCTGATCCGTGGCTTGAAAAAATCAATCAGGAAATTCCAGCTAATGGATATATCAATAACCGACCTTAGTTGGAGTTCTCTGCACTCTACCTGCTTTAAGTTGTGGGCATATGAATATTTAGATAGCTGGTGAGCTGAAGGTCAATATTTATTGGGATGTTTAACTGTCCTTGTCAACATCCATAATAAATCAGAAGCCTCCAGTTGGTTTCCCTCATTAAACCTTCATAGATGTCTTAAACAGGAAGTTCCAGGAAGTATACATGGCTGTGGGTTTGCTTCCACCAGGAGAGACTTTCTCCCCTATATTGAAGTAAGTGCCAATGAAAGATGATCCGAAATCTCTCCCTAACATTAAGTGTGCTAGCCGATTCCACAGCCAAAGCAGTAGCAGCCGAAAATTGATCACTTGACTCATTGGCTAAAGTAGTCTTAGACAGCTGTATTGCCCTTGAGTACCTACTTGCTAAATAAGGTGTTTGTGTAAAGCAAATCCCACCTGTTGCACCTGGATAAATGCCTCTGGAGAGGTAGAAATTCAATTACACAAAATCAAGGAACAAGTCCATTGGTTACAACAAATTTCACCTAATGACACCTTCTTTTTTTAAACCCACTTAGCTAGTTACCTTCAGGTTTGGACTCCTGGATAGAACCATCATACAAGCTGCATTTGTCATAGTACTTTTGATTCTGCTTTACATTATTATTTTAAAGTCTTGTACCTGTTGCCTGCCAAACCTTTGTTCAAATGACATACCCAATAGGGTGATGCTAGGCTCAGTGCTTCCAGATGATCTCTAACATTTATGACCTTGATTAGATACAGACTTTAGATAAGAAGTACCTGAAAGTGCTCTTTCCTAACCTTCCTTGCTACTCAAATGTGGTCTTACATGTTTTCCAACTGTTACCTACTTTCCCCACTTTCACAAGGAAATGTCCTTCCTGGCACGAGGGGCAAAACCACTAAATGTGGAAAAACTGACTCTTAATTCAAGGATGCTTTCAGAGAAAGATCTTGAACAAAAGGGGGAAATGTGAAACTCAGTAAAGGAAACCTCATCTAAAATGGAGTCAGGAGGCCAGAAAGGGGAGCTCTCATGCCCTGCCACTTGTCAATCCCAATCCCAATGGGAAAAGATGCACCTTTCACTACTAGCAGAAGGAGCCCACTCTACACTCCAGTCTGAGGACTCCTGACACAGCAATAAGCTCAGCCAATAAGAAAACACCACAACTTAGCCAATGAGAAACCATCAGAGCTTAGAACTCTCACTTGCCTCCAACGGATGTCATTCAAAGCAGCCCCTCCCAACTTCTTCTTTTTCTTTAGAAAGTAACCCTCCTCTCCTTTGATCTCTGAACTTTATGGTTTGCCATGGCTTGTCCTGAATTGCAATTTCTCTGTTATTCCTGAATAGACCCATTTTGCTGGTAAAATAACTGGCTGTTTTACTTTAAAGTTGACAGGCCTTAGTCCCACAAGTCTTCCCCCATTTAGAAGGCAATTTTAAGTCCAGGTTATCTGTGCTTCTGAGCCACTGACTATAAATTGGAGGTTCCCATTCTTTTCCTCCAGTTTGATTAATATGCTAGAAAGGCTCAAATAACTCAGAGAATCATTTACTTGTGTCTACCGGTTTATTATAAAGGATATTATAAAGGATGTAGGTGAATAGCTAGGTGAAGAGGTACGTAAAGCCCAGAAAATTCCCAAGTGCAGGAACTTCTGTCCCCATGGAATGGAGCGCACCATCTTCCAGGCAGGTAGAAGCATACACCAACATGGAAATATCTCCGAGTCCTGCCCTCTTGTGTTTTAAAGGAGGCTTCATTACTTAGGCATGATTGATTACATCATTGGCCACTGGCAATTGATTAAACCTCTAGCCCCTCTTCATTCCCTGGAGGCTGGGGTGTGGGTCTGAAAATTCCAACCCTTTAGTCATGGTTGGTTCCCCTAGTAATCAGCCCCCATTCCTAGGGGCTTTCCAAAATTCCCTGTATTAACATGACTCAGGTGTTGTGGAAAGAGGAAAAAGGCCTGTTAGATGGATAACATCTACTTTATCTACTTTTATCTACTTTTCCCATCAGAGCCCTTAATATAGGAATCATAGTTATTTTAAATTCTTTTCCTGATAATTTGAACATCTCAGTTATATCTGAGTGTGGGTCAAATGGTACTCTGTCTCCTCAAACTGTGTTTTTTCTTGATTTTTGGCGCATTCTGTGAGTTTCTGTTGAAAGCTGAGCGTATTTTATTGGGTCATAGAAACTGGGGTAAGTAGGCTTTAGGTGTGAGCGTTGATGTTATCTGGCTAGGAATTTGGGTGTGTTCAATGTTCTCTGTGGCCATAAGTGCCAAAGACTTCAAATTCCCTTAGCATCCTTGTTTCTGTCTCCCCTGTAATCTTTGGGTTTCCCTAAGTATTTCTTTTCAGAGAGAGAGCATGTGTCTTACAGTAATGTAATCTGCTGCTATGCTGGGTGTCTGTTGGTGTATAGTATGGAGTGGGGGGAAAGGGAGCTTTCTATTAGCTTCTGATTAGACCTCAGCCTTCTAGTGGACTTGTTTCTCAATGCTGTAACCTTCACAAATGTTCATCCAGAGGTAATAATTCCACTTTTTACAGTGAAATATTAAAATACCTTTCATATACAGGTTAGAAAGTGTCAATATAATTGTAAGATAAAGAGATTTCAAGTGTACCACACACATTGTCACAAACTGGAAGTTCAAGGTCAGAATTTAATTAGGGGACATAGTAGAGACAGGTGTTTATTGAGTATATAACCAACCTTACATCAGGCATTTTATAATTGCCACCTCAATCCCTACAACAATCTTATGAGGAATTACAGTCATTGGCAGAATTGGAAAAGGATTTCAGAAAGTTCACAACACTTGACCTAAGTTGCATAGCTAAACTGATTTGAATCCCCAGCTATGACTTGGGAGAGTCTGTGACCAACATGACTTGAATGCCCATTTTCCCACTCTTATAGTTATTAGATGGAGCCATGGCTACTGCAGGAAAAACTACAGTCCCCAGTCTCACTAGCATCTGACCCAAATGTTTGAAGAGTGTTGTGTGGCTGCTTCTAGAAATATTCTTAAAAGACAAATTGATGCCTTTGTTTTTTTAGTCTTTGTCCCTTCCTACATCTCCCGCCTGGAAAGTGGCCATGATGGTGGCCATCTTGCTGATAATAATGTATGGAGCCCAGAAGGAGGAATAGTGGACATCATTAGAAGTCCTGGGGGTGGGGCATGGTCTACACATTGAGGAATCCAAGGACAGAAACCTGACAAACATTAATAATTTGAGGAGTGGACAGCAGAACAGGCCTGCAGGCAGGTGTTACCAAGAACAAGGGCAGAGAGGTTAATATCAGTCCTAAGAAGTAAATAAGATGTGGAGTGAAATCCCCAGGAATCTTTTCAGAGAAATCGCTGTGACCCGTTGGAGGTTGAAGTGGGGTGGCTTAGGAACCAATGTGAGGAGAGGAGATGGACAAATTCCTCTAGGTTGTATTTTAGATGATGTTACCAATGAAGAGAGATTTGCTGGGATGGAGTGGGATGGAGGTTTTTGTAAAGTTAATTTATTTTTGCTAGTTTTCAGCTTCATACCGTGTTTAGTGCACTCTCAGGATGCAGGGAGCAGCTTGGAGGTGGAGATACCGAGGTGTGGGAGAAGAGGCCTGGAAAGTGCTGGAAGGAAAGTGCAAGCCACAGGGTCAACCAGAGCAGGGAGGTGAAGGCAGAAGGAAGTGCCTGTGAAGATATCAGTTTGGGCTGCTGAAGGAATTTGTCCTTATCAACTTCCATTTTCTTGGTGAGGTAAGAGAAGTTACCCTTGGGAAAGAGTGGGCGATGGGATTGGTTGTGGTGGACTTGAGAAGAAAGCAGCACAGAAAGGCCACCAGGGGGAAGAGAAGGAGTGAAGGGGGACAGATCTGCCTGGCTCTGCGTTGAGGCCCCATGGGCGATCAAGGCTAGCCTTTGGAAACTGCTAGGATGAAGACAATGTGAGGCCAGCCAATGAAGCTCAAGCACTGCAGCAGGAACTGAGGACACTGAGGGGTCTTACCTCTACCATCACTGCTTTACTTAGTACTGGTCCAGAGGAAGGGGGTCCAGGTGCAAGGACACTCACAGTTACCATCTTAGAAGCAGACTCCCCAAGGGCTGAGCACCAATGACGGGTGCACTTGTTACTGGTTTGGTCTCCAAGTTGATAGCAAACTTATGAGAAGGGAAAAAAAAAAAAAAAAAAAAGGATCCAGGCCACAAATGGCAATCTCAGTGGCTCAGCTGTGGCCTGTTCATAGCAGAAGGAAAACTGTTCAGTAGCTTAGGAGGGAAGTGAGCTGGGATGTTTGAATAAATCCCAAACAGGCCACTATCCCAGAAATGAAGGTACAGACACCACCATAAGAGCTCTTCACAAACTAGTTCTGCATGGGACATTTTGCCTCATGTCAGCTCTTGTTTGCTGGCCCAAATTCTTGGTCATGTTTCTCTCAAGTGCTAACTGGAGGTTGCTATTAGGGTTTTTTGTTTTTGTTTTTTTCCAGACATCTGAGTCACTCTACCTCTAAGATTCTAAATGACTTCATTTGACAAATTGTGACTACCTCAGCCTTAGAACACTGAGGAGTGTAAAGATCATGTATAGCCTGGATTTCCTTTTCTATCATGGACTGTTTATATCTCCCCAAATTCATATAGTGAAGCCCTAAACCTGCAGTGTGGTGGTGTTTGGAGATGGGGCTTCAGGGAGATAATTAAGGATAGATCCGGTCAAGCGAGTGGGGCCCTCATGATGGGATTAGTGGCCTTACAGGAAGAGGAAGAGGGAGATCTCCCTCTCTGCACCCACACAGAAAGGAAGGGCCGTGTGAGGACACAGAGGGAAGAGGTTCTTTGCAAGCCAGGGAGAGAGTTCTCACAGAAACAAATCACATGACACTTTGATTTTGGACTTCCAGGCTCCCAAACTGTAAGGCAATAAATTGTTGTCTCAGCTCTCCAGCCTGCAGTATTTTGTTGTGGCCTAATACTACATCACAGTGTAAAAATCAAAGGAACAGAACAAGGGCGTGGTTGCACATTTGTATCCAGCCAAACTCCTTCTAATGTCAAGAATTCTTCTCAGTTCTTGAGCAGCAGGCTGACTCCTGGATGCCAGATCATGTCATTCTGGATGATCTTTGAGGCTTCCACGTCTCAAGACTTGCTTAGGCATCAGGCTTTTGATCATGGCTTCATTAGGGCAAAACTTCAAGTGGAAACTGCTAGGAAACCGATGCAGAGAGCACTTGCTCCCCTTGGAGGAAGTCACCTTGTTGTAGATTACCCTCTAGAACGCTGTAATTTACATGTGGTCTCTTCTCATAGAAGCTCTTCAAGTAAATCCAAATTTGTTTAGACAATTTCATGGGTACTGTAAAACCACAATTGAATTTCAGGCCTTTGTAGCAGTCCAGCCAAGATGCACTCCAATTAGAAAAAATTGCTGTTAATGTTGTGACGACGTGGTGGCTGCCCACTGTGCCCCAGACCTTTGTTCTTGGAAATCCCTTGAGTCTCTTCTTTATTCTTCAGCTAAATAGACAGGCCCCTGGAATGTACGCTTTTGGAATTGTAATAGGGGAGCAATATTGTGCCTCTCTCTTAATTAACCTTGTTAACCAAGGATTTGGAACATTAGCTGGTTAGGCTGAGAGGGCCTTTTGAGCTGCCTGGTACACGTCTGCAGTTGAGTAGGATGTCACTCTTGTGAAATAAAATGCCTTTTATTCTTCAGCATACACCAAATACCTTTATTATTCTTTGAGTAATGGTGTGATATGCTTGTTTAGAGAAATAATGTGTGTAAGGGGCATAGATTTGTGCCAGGCACAATAAAACCTCAGCTATTACTTTTATCATTATAAAACAAGTTGTTGTTGTTTTTTTTCCCCCTCTCCCTCTTTTTGGAGGCTTTCTGCATGGACAGGAAATATAGGGGCAGAGTTGTCAGAATCACTCAGGCAGCTCAAGATAAATCAGTCCACAGTGGATTCCAGATTCCACATTCCCTGAGGCCACTGCCTTTCTAAGAGCATCTTACCCCCAAGATATTCATGACTTGTCTCTTTTGGCTCTCACAGAGTCTTCTGAGGTACTTCTCATCCTTTTCTGCTCCCCACACAAAAGAAGGTAAGAGACAAAGACTGCTGTTTTTCTCGCAAGGCAGATGCCCCTCCCAGCCTGGGAAGGAGTTTCAGAGATATGGTAATTAACATATTTTTTTTAATCTTCCTTTTATAGTTAATCTCCAATCTCCAGTTGGCCAGTTCATTAAACTGTAAGCATACAATAGATTTGAAATGAAGGCATCACAGATGAATGCCAACTCATAGACCTGTCCATTCTGTGGAAGAATACAACACGAATCCCACCCTGAAATACTAAATTAAACATTTGAAATTAATCACATGAATATGTTTTCCAGTCCACTAGGCAGCAGTTCATCCAACTCAGTGGAATGTCATTTTCCGAGGAAGAAGCAACCATTCTTTTATCTCTTTTAGGGAAAAAAAATGCTCCTACATAGAATTTGGTCTAAAATCACTCCTACTAAGTTCATTCAGGGAATGTGCAGGACACAGTGGCCCCTGACATACCCTGAGTGGGACTGGTATGTAGTCTGAGTACCTGAGTACTCTGAGTACCTGGGGCATATAGAATGAAGCATTTGGGGACGCCTGGGTGGCTCAGTCGGTTAGCCGCTGCCTTGGGCTCAGGTCATGGTCCTGGGATCAAATCCCGCATTGGGCTCCTTGTCCAGCAGGGAGCCTGCTTCTCTCTCTGCCTCTGCCTGCCACTCTGCCTGCTTGTGCTCTCTCTCTGACAAATAAATAAATAAAATCTTTAAAAAAAAAAAAAAAGAATGAAGCATTTGTATGGCTGGCTTTGGAAAGAAGGACATGGGACTCAAGGTGACAGGGAACCCCGAACTCTGTGTCCTCTGTATAGAGGGCGTTCAAGCAAAATACTCATCCATCCTCTTCACTCCTCACTGTACCCTGCTGCAGGTTCAGGCAAAGCCACCTGTTCTACTTGGGCCTCATCCCCAATGACCAAAGTGAAGGGCAGTTCATGAGAGACAGGATTCGTTTTCTTAACAAATCAGTTGCAAGCAGAAATGACAAAAATGGGCTATTTTTTTTTAACTAAACAACCACCACCACCACCACCACCAGAAAGCAGATATGAACATTATTTTCAAAGGTATTGGCTGAAAATAGTCTAGAGAGCAGAGAAAGAATGGTACTTGTAGTTTCCAGATACACTGTTGGACAAAAATGCTTTTCTTGAAATCAGGATTATAGGATGCTGGGTATCAGATGGTATCAGCCATTGAGTTGGTCTTTAGTTTTTCTTGTTCCTGCCAACAAAGCCGTCCATCAAATTAAAGGCGCCCACATAGTCAGCCAAAAGCAGTGTCATCTTGACAGGCAAGATACTAAAAAGAACACAAGAGAAGTTTTCTTGGTTACTATCACGGAAGTGCCTTGACCAACTCGGCCGAAATGCAGGGTCACTGACTTGCTGCAGATGGGAGTCACTGGCATGTGCACACATCAGTGTGCATGACTTAGGATCACTTGGGGCTTGTCCACTATATGGGGGGAACTGGCTCAGGGCCTTTATATCTCTTCTGCCTTTATTTATGTTTACCTGACTTACTTCTCACATCGGTTTCCAAAGCTTCACTGCACTATATCATGATTAATAGGAAGCAGTGAAGTCTTGTGGAGTTGGATGAGCCTGGCTTGAATCCTAGCTTTGTCACTTACAAAGCCATCCCAGGTCCATTACTTAATTCTTGAGCCTGTTTCTTCCGGTATCAAATGAAGTCCTCAGTCTCTGTTTCTGGGACTCCTGTGGGGATTAGATACGTCCCAGGACCTTTGGCAAGACCTAACTAGGACCGCTTATTTCTATGCCCGCTCACCCTTCCCAAGACAGCACAGACCCCATCTCTCCGACAGTCACAATGCAGAGCAAGGGGAGGCCCATTAAACCTAAGACTTGTCCTCAGAGTAGAGGAAAGGGAAGGACATAAGCTCACTGTCCATCTGTGTGTTCCCCATGATGTCACATGTTACCTCGCCCAAGATCCCTCCCCTAAGCAAAATATTGAATGTCCAAACTCAACTTGCATCACCCCCTGCCTCCTCTTGGATTTCTCTTTCTTGCTTTATGCTTCTTCCTAGAACTTATGACTACCCAGCACGTCTTTTCTTTTACTTAACTTTTTTGTCTGTTCCCTGCCACTCACCCCTCAAGAAGAAAATTTCAATGAGGGCAAGGACTCTTGTCTCTCTCCTTTGCCGTAACCCCAGGTCCTAGGATGATCAGCAATTTGTGGCATACATTAGGCACTCTCTAATGCTTACTGAATGAATATTTGAGGGAATGTGTGATGTCATCCCCTTTACTGAACTTCTTCATGTTTCCAAATGCTTCTCAGGAACTATGTAGATCTCTCATATCTTATAAAAGTAAATATAAGCTCTATGATTATTTGAAAACATTAGAAAAATTAAGTCCTCTGTTCTTTACACTTGGCATTACTATACCACATACTTCTATCGATTAGGCAACAGATAGCCACTGTCCTGTGAACACCCACACTGTCCTATACATTGCGTGACGCTCACTAATCTACAAGCTCTAACAAGCATTGACTTCTAAATCGTAAACAAGAAACTGGCCGGGAGAATAAAGGGCATGCTCAGAGTCACAAACTTAGTAAGCCACAGATCATAACCCCAGATTTCAAAGTGCTTGTCCAAGGTCCTTTGCCCTGCCTCCCAGAGCCTGTTGGCTGTATCACTCTCGTGCTTGGTGAAGCCTGGTCCGTGAAAGGACATAGGAATGATTTTGGTGCGTTGTGCAAAGTAGATACGATTAACAGGAGAGAAAAAGGCATTTCCTTATGTAAGAAGGACAATGGCTGCTATCTATATTCAAATAACTCAAGAACTGCTGTCAAGAGGGATGGAATTAGTCATAATGCTAGGGCAAAGCTAGAGTCGGTGAATGTTAAAACGAGACAGAGTTCAGCGCCACGGAGGAAAGTGGTTCAATCACGAATGTGCTTCCTTGCAAAGCAGAAACCTCGATGGGGTGGGGGGAGCTGTATAATTAGATGATCTGTTCCAGTCCAGAAAACAAATTGAGATAGTAGGAATCTGCAGCTGCTCAGCAATTTGGCATCACCATTCCTAGAACCGGGTCCCATGATCACAGACTGCCGTGGATGGGTCTCAGCACTAAAATCCAAATGCGACTAGAGAGGGTAAGCAAAGATGCCCTTGGGTGTTTTCAAGAGGTGGTTATCTTTTTAGTCCCTGCCTCCAACACTTTTAACCCTCTTATACTTCAAATTTATCATCTCTTGCCAATTATACCCATACCACAACTTCCTGAAATGTTTGGCTTACTGTCTACCCTTGATTCTGGGGATCTGTACTCAAGGAAGTGTGGACACGATATCTGTTCCAATGCAATTATTCTATGATACCCACAAGAAGACCATCTGTCCTAAAAAAAAAAAAAAAAAAAAAAAAAAAAAAGACTTCAATCTGTCCACAGGTCATTCAGTAAACCCACTTCTCTCTGACAATAATGCAATACTAAGGTGCCTGGCAGGATCCAATTCCATCTTCTAAGCTATGCGAATTTGAGGTCATGTTGGCAGACAGGCACAAGGAAGGGATCCAAGTGCACTCATTTAACAGATATTTTTAAAGTGGCTCCTCCTGGTAGGAGAATGAGTTGTTGACTGGCTCATTAGAGAAGTAATAGGAAGCGGATATGGTTACCTTTTTAAGAACACCAAGAAGGATATAACCTTTGGCACATTTAAGTATACTTTGTCTGTCAGGATGCCATCTACTATCTTGTCAGCTACATACTCTGGTTCCAGAAGGGGTAACAGGAAAGGACGGCTAAGGAGTTAAGAAAAGAAAATGATAAATTACTAAAAAAATCTTATAAATTAGGGATTAAAAAAAAGGCTGCAAACATTATCACTTATTTACTTCTTTCCCTTCGAGATATGATCGATTTCTCTCTTTACTTCTTTATTATCAACATGCTAGTGACAACTTAACTTTAAAATGGCCCATGATGCCTCTAATTAACACACTGATGATACAATATATGCATCTACGTGAAACCATATTAAACAACTTCCTGTCATCTCCACAAGATGCAGAATTGGGAATTTGTGCCCCCCACCCCCATGATTTTCAGTCTTGCTGTGGAATCAGTCAGGGAAGCGTGCAGAATGGAATTTGGTGGCAGAGAGAAACTATGGCCAGGAACGCTGGGGGGATGGTTAGCAGATCTGGCTACGGCGTGGGGTGAGCTGGACCCGGCCTTAATAAACCATCCCATTAAACCATCCCAATAAACCCATCCATTAATAAACTCAATGTGTTAATCACAAACACATTTGAAGAAAGAAACAATTCTGAAATCACTTATAAATCAGGCTGAATCCTATGAAATACCTTTTTAAAACAACATTAGTGAATAGAACAATATAAAATAGGTAGTCAATCATTTTTAAAAATGTCATTTCTTTGAAACCAAAGGACATACTTACGCAGTAGAACAACCTGCAAACATTCCAGTTTTTATAAAAAATGGGCACACAATAGTGGTTTTGATCCCCTTTAGTTTCTGGACTAGTGTTTCCATAAATACAGATTCAGCAAATCCACAGGCTGCAAATTTACTTGCACAGTAATCTGAAAAAGGCAAACAACGCCAATGTGTATTCTAGAGTTTTTAAGCGGCGTTACATCAAGCTTTCCTCATAAACACAAATATACACAGAGAATGGGACAGTCATGTCAGAGTTCTTATTTTGTATGATCTTGGTCAGACCCACCGAAGGAAGTAAGGAATGCGTGGGGAGGAGCAGCATCACCTAAAGGTCTGTTGACAAGGACCAAGTGCCCTCCGGGAGATGCAGGGCTTCGGGGAGCCCCCTGCGGGTCACCCTGCTAGACTTTACTTCCACCCTGATGAGAGGTCAGAAGCATGACATGTGTGTCCAGTCCCTGACCCGAAGAGTTTCAAGAGATTCAGGGCAGGGAGACACACAAAAGAAGAAATGAAATAATAAGGGATGTGGGAGTCCAGGCAAGAGAGATCACCGTGGGTCATGATACTCAGATAAAATTTTCTTCTAACTATTCTAACTATCTTCTAACTAAACTTCTAACTTTCCCTTTTCTGGAGAAAAACAGACTGGCAAACGTCAATGTCTACTTCTTACCCATCTTGAGAGTGCAGCGGGAGTGGGAAGTGGCATCAACGTCAGTTTTGAGTTTTCTGTCTACAATCACACTCACTGCAAGTGAACACCTGAATCTTGAACTCACAGAACATTTGGAGAAGAACTGGCATTTACGTGGACTCTGACTCTCCTTTTCCTCACAAAGTCAGAAGAGGCAAATGAGCCATTCTTCCTCTGGGGAGAAGCAGCCACTACAACCAACAAGAGTCAGGTTCCTAGACTGCAGTGGGTTAGACAGTAGAGGAAGGGAAGGGGAGAGGGAGTCCTGAGCAGCTTCTAGGATCACCTGAGTCGTGGGGCATGAATGCAGCTCACTGAGCCCTTGCATCCCTGAAATTCAGACGAGCAGAAACAACCCGGACTCAGGCAATCTGCATTCTACATAGCAGCCCCACTGATTATGAAGCAGGGGAGCCAAGCCCCACACCGTGGGAATTACAAAAGTCTTACACATGCTTCTAGGGTGAGCAGGGCGTGGGAGAGTCTTGTATCCTAAGACAGAGATGTTGTGCCAGGAAAAGGATTCATAGGAACTACAAATAGACCAGCAGGAGTTCAGAGACCCACGAGGTCACAATAAAACCTAGTGAACTCTAAGAAGGATGGAGGAAGGGGAGTCCCGCTAATGGGGAGATGTGTACAGATGCATAACATTTGGGGTGACTGATGGTTCTGGGAACTCTATTCCCATAACTGAGCTGAACTGTGCTTACCATCTTGAGCTGTGAGTCTTCAAGCAGTGGGAGAGCAGAGAGGTTAATTTTAGATTTCTTGGACTGGAGAAACTTTCTCCAAATGCCCAACAGAAGGAGACCACTTAATGGAAATTTCAGAAGGCAGAGTGCTCCTCCTTACCATCCCAATAACAGTGCCAGGGGTCCCCCAGATGGTGACTATGCTAATCACCTGCATAAAAAGAATTTATCAGTAAGATCTCTCTTTTCTCTTTTTAACTTTTATTTGTTTGTTTGTTTGTTTATTTGACAGAAAGCTAGAAAAAGAGAAAGGGCGAGTACATAAGCCAGTGGGGAGAGGCAGAGGGAGAGGCAGACTCCTGGCTGAGCAGGGAGCAGGGAGCCTGATGTGGGACTGGATCCCAGGACTGTGGAATCACAATCTGAGCAGAAGGCAAACGCTTAACCGACTGAGCCACCCAGGTGCCCTCTCTGTTTTTTTTTTAAAGCCCAGGAGATTGCCCTGACCTAATGATTCTAAAGTGCATAGTTCAACTGCATGTAAGCAAATCTGATAGGCAGTTCTGCCGTACCATGTTCTCAACCACCTACCTTACTGAATATGTTTCTTAATTTATAAACCTTTATCATTGGTACATCAAATCAATGTTGATTGTTCAGAGCTAAGTAAGATAAAGTTATAAAACTTTTTGCAACTGCTAAATAATACATTTCTCTTACCTGCCAGTTTATTTACTCCAACTAATCCAGCTGAACTTGAAATGCAAACCAAATGTCCATGCTCTTTAGCGATCATAGCAGGTAGAAAGGATTTATAAGTCTAAGAAGAGCAAGAAAGAACTGTTAACATTTTACACTTTTTTCAGATGTTTATATGATCGTTGTGATGAAAAGAGTCTTTTAAGCTCATCAAACTACCTGAAGGCACTGGGGTATAAAAATGTAAACATCTGGCAAGCAGGCCTCTTAGTTTGTTCAACCTGGCAAATCAGCATTTAATGATGGCAGTTCCAATATTGTTCAAAACAATTTATTTAGACTTATATTTCATGCATATGTGACTTTAAAAAAACAATATTCCGACAATAATTCAAGAAGTATGGGAGAATCTTAACTGTGGCAGGCATAACCCACACACCAGTGAGAGTACTGGAGATATGATAATTTAGATTTATATTGCCTTTTTTCACCTCTTGGATCGTATTTGGATTTCAAATTTTTCTGAACGTTGTGCACAGGACATGCCACTATTGGCTTCGGTTTAAAGAATCACTTTGTTTTAAAGTTCATCTCTACTTCTTTGAATAATAGTTTCTAATTTCGATTCCATGTCAACAGAGAGGATATGTTAGAAAGAATGGGTGTGTGCTGTGTCTCAGTAATATAGAGCACCTTCACCTTTGATGTGGGACCTGGAAAAAGAAGGTAAAGGAGAGAGAAATGAGCTTTGACAGAAGATATGTTCTACAACACAGAAATAACTCATTAGACAGGAATACTTGCATATTTCAATGAATTTCTATTTCATATTTATTTTCACACTTGAATCATATGAGTAAATATGAGAAAAGGAATCTCTTATAGAAGTCAAATGACCTTTGTGTGCATCACAATGACTTTCCAAGAGAAACTAACACTTAGAGGTGGAAAATCAAAGCGAGCCCACAGCGAAGCATAATGAAAAGCTCCCTGAGTTCTGATGGTCTGAGGTGAGTCTCTTTACTTCTCCCTGGGGACGCATCCCTTGGGAGCACGGCCACCAGGAGCCCTCTGACCCACTAGCAATTAAGTGCCTACTCCATGCAGGGACTCAAAGAACGTATGCAGACTTGCCTAGAAAGAGTGTCCAGAGTGAGAATGACTGGGGTCAGGGACACTAGGACTCTGGGGACAATTAGAGGAAGAGAGAGAAAGAAGAGACCCAGGAAGAAAAAGAATGTGACAGAAGTGGAGACCATGAATGGGATGATGGTTTTATTTTCATTCTGGCCCAAGAATCTAACTTCATTCTAACAAAGGAGAGGGATATTTGGGACAAGAAAACATAAATCACTTGTAGTAGCTCCCAAAGGAACATGGTGCTCACTTAGTTCAGAATCTTTCCATCTTTCTCCTGAAGACAATACAGAACACCAACAATACCACCAGTGCCAGGACACTTTTGGTGAAACTAGGTGACAGAAACCGACACAGTCCAAATAACATTTGAAGGCTGCCAATGACAGTTGGGCAGGGAGTCTGTTGGGGAGGTGTAAGGAGGATGGAGGGAGCTCAGAAGTCTCCAGCAAATACACCCTCCCAGCAGAGAGCCACCCAGGGCAGTGGAGAAGAGAGAGGCAATGGGGGGCATGCCTGTGGGTGGGGAGGTGCGGCAAGACTAGGTTCAACAAAAGCTAGGAAAACCCAAATTCTGCAAGGGGCACATCATATTGGAAGTCAGGGGCTATGATCCTTAATGTCCGTGGCACCTGTCCTGTGCCCTTTAATGTCACCCAGGCTACTGGTAGAAATTCTCTTTTCCTTGATTAGATACTGAATGAGGTGACTGCACATCTTGGTTTGCCCGGAATAGACCTGATTAATGCTTGTTTATTAATAATGTTCTCTTTCACTTTCTCTTTTTAATCATCATTATTAATATTTTTTATTATCTTTTCCACTTTCAAAAGAGTTCCAGTTTTGGGAAATTATAAGGTCACCTTGGTCAAGTTTATGTGATGTCATTTCTGTGTAGCCTTGAGCAAATCTTTTAACTCCTCTGATCCCTTATTTCACTGAGCTGTTTCAAGGATTATACGGGAAGTGCCTAGAACAGCACCTGATATAATCAATAAATGACAATAAAACCATAGGACAGTTGTCTTTGCAGGATTCCTGAGCAAAGGCTCATGCAGGAGTAAGTTAAGTTGGATCCAGGGCAGGGGAGGGGGAGCATCGGGGACAACCAGGAGAAATCTGAAATTGAGAAGTCCGTGCTTTAGTTAGGATGAATAAAATTGTAAGAAAACAAGAGGAAGGTACTTCTAAATTCAGAGTAACTGTAGACTTATTATGAGAAGAAAAAATAATTACCCATAAATGTGCTTTAAAATTCACATCTAAAGCCTTTTCTATCAGCTCATCTGGGCAGTCGAGGAAACTTTGGCCTGTCACGATTCCGGCATTGTTGATTAGGATGGAGACATCGCCAACTTCTTTTTTAACCTGCATTGAATAACAAGAGCAACACACCACCCATAGAGCAATTCTTTACATGATCTAAGCTTAAATTTCCATAGTTTCACAGGCTTCTTATCCTAGTTAACTCAGACGGAGGTTACGAGGTTACGTACTCTGCAAAGTATGCTTTATTTCCTTTGCTGAGTGTACAGTGCGTCAGATCCACGTCTGATGCTTTTCGTCTCAGTTCTTCCCCCCTTCCTAGGATGGTTCCGATACTGCAGGGCTACTTTCCTTAACAGAGCAGTTAGAGCCATTCTAGTCCCTCTTTCAGGCTCCGTGTAAGTAGTAGGTTATTTCAGTCACTGAGATAGGCATTATAGTCACGTGATATAAATCAAGACCCAGCACACAGCGAGATGGGGTGGAGTAGGAAGGCACAGAGGAAGCATGACATTTCTAAACAGGTTTTATGCACATGCCACAGCTCAGAACCTGTCTGTCCCGTTTATACCAACTAGCTGGCTTTCTTCTCCCTACCACAGGCTTCTAGGTATTAAGATGTGTGAAGGGAGGATTAGAGTAAGCCCCATTTGCTGCTATAATGCTGGCCAGAGTAGTACTCCATAACTTGTATTTAAGAAATATAATTTCTGGGTGGGACCTTGGAGCCTTTCACTTATAGTAAATCTTCAGCTTGTAATCTTGGCTCTTATGGCAGACGTGAGTGCAGGATTTTTCTAGGACTGGCAACGTGAGATGGTGGTATCCCTTTGCTCCTTCCTGTGCTTAGAATTCCATTCCTGAAATTTGTATCCCAAGCAGGGGCTCTGCCCCCCTGATCAGAGAGAACCCCTGGTGGCAGTTGCCCTGTGCTGAACAGGAAGCTCACAGCAGTACCCCTTACAATGCTAGCTCTGTGTGTGTGTGTGTACAGCTCTCTACATGGATGGCACATTCTGGCACAGAGCGGGTTGTATTACTGAAGCCAGGTGGAAGCTACCACTTCACTCACTGCTCTGGAAGGCCTGAGCCCCAGCAATGAGGGTGACATGGTAGGGATTTCTGAGCGAACCAGAGTGGCAGTCTAGGGAAAACTGAGGATGAAATAAATAGGACCAAGGAAACCTCACCTTATGGTAGCATTTTCAGATAAAAGCACTGGAAACAGATCTGACTTAAAGTTTTATCTGGAGAGTGGGTAAAATAATTAGTCAAATTCAAGCTGAACAAAAGTCAAGGCTAGAAACAACTAGCCCTACCTAAGGCAAAATTGGACATCGGCTTCTGGTTACAGGATGAATAAATTACGGGAATAAAAGGCACAGCATGAGGAACATAGTCAGTGGTACCCTTGTGTGATGGCAGAGGGTAGCTCCACCTGTGGTGAGAATACCCTAGCACATAGAGCTGTTAAATCACCACGATGTATGCCTGAAGCTAATATAATATTGTGTGTCAACTATACTCAAATGAAAAAAAAAAAAAAAAAAAAAGCTGGACAGGGCTGTGGACTGGAAGCCAGTAGGAGAGTAGCATCAGAAGCTCATATCCTTGCTCAGAGTCCGGGATGGCAAAGCCAGAAGTTACATCTCAGAGAAATAAACAGATGTGTGTGTCCACTGCCCCCTCTCACCTGAATAAAGCATGTCATCATATACTTGGCAAAATTAACACCAGACTTTAATTTCAAAATGGCACCTGGTTTCATTATCTGTGGCTTGTGTCTTTGCAGTATATGAATACTGTATCTTTATGAATCATACCTTAAATGTACTGGGCTAAGCACTTGCGATAAGATTTTACATGTGAATAATCTTTCTTCCTATTGCTTTATCTGTTTTGTATATAGGTTTATCTTTTCCTTTTTTTTTTTTTTTTTTAAAGGATTATCTTGCTCCAAAGTCTGCTTTTGCCCTTTAAATTAGCTTGGAAAGACATCATGAGTATTTAGCCTCTACCACATTAGGGGGAAAAAAAGGATCAGGTTTAATTGTATGCGACATATATTTAAGTATTATTGACCAATGATAACCCAATAAAATGCTCGTCCATGCAATGAGAGTAAGTTTGTTTGCATTGTGTTGTTTTATAAAAGACACAGGGTAGCAGCTAAGGGAAAATGCAACAGACTAGTTTTCTTTTTCTGCATTCATTATTCTCCTCATTGTAAGAATGTGGCAACAGTGTGTTCAACCCTGGATGACAAGTCTAATGAGACTCCCACATAAACTGGGCCTGCCTGCTGGTGGGGATTTCTCTACAAACAACCCAGCTATAATAAAAGCCAGAAGACTGGGCACCTGTGTGGCCCAGTGGATTTAAGTGTCTGCCTTCAGCTAAGATCATGATCTCAGGGTCCTGGATCAAGTCCTACATGAGGCTCTCTGCTCAGCAGGAATCTGTTTCTCCCTCTCTCTCTGCCTGCTACTCTCCCTGCTTGTGCTTTCCCCTGCTCTCTCTGACAAATACATAAATAAAATCTTAAAAAAAAAAAAAGAAAAAGAAAAGAAGGAAAAGCCCGAAGATTGTGCAAATCAGCATCTCACTTTAAACTGTCCAAGATGGCTGTTATGAACTTCCCAACCAGTACTCATTAGTGGTGGTGGGCAATAAAGAAAGGTCTGCTTCTACTAGTGATGACATGGTTTAAAAGATGAAATGATCCTGAAATTTGACCTTGAACATCAGGAAGCAGAAACAAACCTTAAGGAATTCTCATAGATGTCACAAATAAGGCCTTCTCCCCACCCCCTGCTGTTGAACCAATGCAGTCAATTGGAGGTATGCGAAGTAAAATTGATTCTGATTTGACTTGCCTAAGGGATCAGTCATTAAATGTAGTCAGGACACTTCCACATGCCACAGCAAAGGTAAGCAACCATGACATAGCCCCACTCTCATCATGTGTTTATTGTTTTGTTTATTGTTTAAAATAATCGCTTACCTAAGTTGCCAAGGAGCAAAGGCTACGCTTTCTGAACTTCGTGCCAAACTATGATCTGAGGACACTAGCTTTCAAAGTTCTTGGGGTCTGTGGAGATGACACAATGTCATACCAATCTGAAACCTTTCATCATGATCACTGCTCTCTGGAATACTTTTAGAAAATCCTTTGGTATCTTTCCTCTCTCCAGAGGAAGAAGTGCAAATGGCTAGTTCATGAGTGGAGAGTAGTTTGCTTCCCCTAAATTCCGAAGAGCACATAATCAACTCATTTTAAGACCCATAAGTAAGAAAAGCTGAATAATGAACTGGTAATATGTACCATTTGACCATTTCTGACCTAAGCATGTTGGTCAGAACTAAGCCACAAATATGGGGAAGAGGTGATTATTTACAGAGTGCCTCATATTAGCTTGCTCAGTATTGGATGGTCTTCAGCATGCGAATATGAACTGAAGATTGCTTAAGAGTGGCTACAGAAGTTGTTTGCAGTCAGCATGAGGGGACATGCCAGGTGATCATTGCTATAAGTGTACAGACATTCATCTGTGAGGTTGACACTTTGAGGGAGGCGCTAGCTTGTCAGGTTGGGGTCTCCAGACTGTATGGGGCTGCGTGGGACTGGAGATGGTAGTCACAGATGTATAGAATTTAAAGACAAATTTCAACAGAAGCTACACACTCAACTGCCAATGACTTGCCAATCTCACCACTAGGAAGTAAGGTGGGAAACAGCAAGGGAATTCGAGGTAGGGGCTAGAAGCTGTGCAAGAACTTTCCAGTAGGGCTGGGCTGCTCTTTGCAGGCCAGTCTGGTTCCTTCTTTCTCACTAAATTGGGGAATTCTGGGGGCCTCCAAAAAGGTGACCCAGGAGAGTGATGTGCGGAGTACTTATGCCGATGGGGGTATAGAGAAAAACCTTATGAGGGAAAAGAGGCAGCAAACAAGTACCTGCCTCGAGGAACAACAATAACAACAAAAAACCTCTTACCACTGCTTACTGGGGTTTTGATTTCCTGAAAGTCGTCTTTAAATGCACAGCTGAATCATCACCAAAGGAGCAACTGTGGTTAGACATCTTTAGGATGAATGAAATATTCTGATTTTCTTATGATTACTTAAGAGAAATACACATTCAAATGAAAGGCACTGTGGAGTGGTAGAAATAGGGGAATTTCAGCTCAGACCGGATATGGGTTCAAGCCCTGGCTTAGTCATGGGCTAGCTCTGGGACCACTGAGCAGATTATTCAATAACTCTATGTCTCCTTTCTCCTTCAAGAGGGCCACCTTCTACCTCCTATACTGTAACACAGTCTGTACCACCTGGTTGGCAGGGCCAAGTGTGTACTATGGAGTCAACAGACTTAAGGCTGAGCCGGATCTTTGCTACTTAGTACCTGTTCCTTAGGGGAGCTACTTACCTCCCTAAGCTTTGGTTTTCTTATTTGTGAAATGGAGATAGTCATGGACCTCACTTTATAGGATTAGGATACAATACAGCTGGGGTGTTTCATGTGGTGTATGGTATACAATGACAACTCACAAATCCTAATTCTCACTCCCCAATACTTTTTCAATTAAAGGGAAATTGGAGACAGGCAAAGCTACACTGAGCAAGGCAAAGGGACAGAGAGACGGAGGCACGTGAGTGTATCCGTGTACAGGGCTTACTACCCACAGGGAATAGCAAGACACAAGATCTACCTGCTCGGCCACTCTGTATATGTTTTCCCTTTGGCTGCAGTCGCAAGTGTAGGCATAAACTCTCGTGGCTCCAGCTTCCCGCACCATCCTGCACGTTTCCTCGTTCCCCTCCTTGTTGATATCCCAGAGAACCAGCACGGATCCAAGGCGGGCAAATCGGAGGGCCAAGAGCCTTCCCAGTCCGCTCCCAGCTCCGGTGATGAGCACGATTTCACCAGCAACATTCTTCCGTGGTTTGGGGATGATGGTGAAAATCAAAGACTCCAGAAAAGCAATCATCGATTTTCCTAAGAAAACGACCAATTCCTTGGATGACTTCAGGCTGGAAGCCATGTTGAGAATGAGGCCTGTAAAGGAAGAGAGACCCACATAAAGCCATCCGTGACCACTCCCTCTGAGTGTGTGGACTACATGGAGCTCATGTTTTCTGAGATAGCAGCAGAAACTGGGACGTGTTATTTAAGCTTCTATCTTGGTAGCAGACTCTGAACTTAGACACAGAGACTGTGTCTTGGTCAACTTTCATTCACAGAACCAAGCTGGGCCCACATCTGAGTAGGACAGGACAGAATGTTCCCTAACCAGGAACTGTAACCACACCAATATTTGACCTGAAGGAGAAGTTAATTCTTTCTCACAGTTAACCTTTCTTCATAATAATCCCAAGTCCCGCTGACTGCTTTTATGTTCAAAGTTGTAACTACATTGTAATGTTTATGTGGTAACTGCTACCTTTCTGGTTTTACTTTTGCCTCCTTTTGGGTTTGTGTTGGTATTATTTTTTTAAAGACTTATTTTTCAAAGACTTATTAAGGGGAGGCATAAGTGGGGGAGGGTGGTGGTGGCAGAGTTTGGAAGGAAGGTGTCCTAAAGGGCAAGTGGTGATTTTCAGACTCTCATTTTAAGCTCAATTGTGGGCTATGTGTCTTCAGACCTTCAAGGATGAGGGTCAGCCTTCCCACAGTAATGGAACACCCTGGGTACCCTCCCCAGGCAGCAGGCTGGGCACTGTCACCACTCCTTCCACGAGAAGACTCACACCAACTCATCCATGCCCCCTTTCAGGCACACCACTATGAGAGTCCATGCCAGAGGGAGAGAGTTCTATTTCTCTCCTCAGTGGGCTCCAACACCATATGGTGGCTAGAAGTTTCACCACTGACCTGGGGAAAGGTTCTTAATGCCAGAGGCCCTAAACTTCAGATTCCACGGTTCAGTGTTGGCATGATGTAAGACCTAGAGCAAGGTCTTACCACTTATCACTATCTGGGCAGCTGCTTATTAAGTTCTCAAGAGCTTGGCATCCCGAGGTGTCTCTCATTTGGGGTTTAGGGTGTTTGCTGAGTATCTGCACAGGTAGTGCGGTGTAGAGATTAAAGTTTGGGTTGGAATTCTGGATCTGCCACTGACTTTTCTGCAGCATTGGTTCAAATATTTTATCTTTTGTGCCTCAGTTTCCTCTTCTAAATAGGGGGATTCTGCAGGATGCACCAATGAGGGAGCTGTGGAAGTTAAAACTTAATACAGGTAAAGTGTTAAGGTGTGTAATACTGTCCCTAAGATCCCTTATGAAATTTCTAAGCAAATTGGTGGTGGGAGTGAAGGTTCTCATTGTCCAGCACACAGCTCCTCCTTCCAGGGTGTATAGGGTGGGGGTGGGGCAAGAGGAGTTGGGCTGGATTTCAGCACCTGTCAAGTTACATATCACCTCTGTCTCCACTCCTAATGCCCATAATGTGGGGGCCTTCCTAGAACAATGCCAGGCCCATAACAGCAAAATGACTGGACCGGCTAGAGCTATGATTGGTGTTCCTGCTAGCATATAAATTACGATCCCTGCCCATAGCAAGGAAAGACGGTGACAGTAAGTATACTTAAAAACAAAAGTAAATGTAAGGTTCCGTTTTTATGTAAAGACTTTGTCTTAGGAAGTTACAGAGCATATTAAATTTAATCGGGTTACACACTTTGGTGTGTAAGGGCCTGACTGCTTAGTTCAAAAGCTGAAATAATTTGGGGCACCTGACTGGCTCAGTCGGGAGAGCAGCAACTCTCGATCTCAGGGTCGTGAGTTCAAGCCCCATGTTGGGCATAGAGCTTACTTTGGGGGGAAAAAAATGCTGAACTAACTTGATGCAGTGTAAACAGATGTCTTCTGCCTTCCACGCCAGGACGCAGCAAGCTGCCTGGTGAGAGGTATGTGATGAATTGGGGACGGTGGGGAGAGAGTGGTAGACGCGCTGGGCAGCAGAGAGCAGCGTGGCGCTCTCGCCCGCTCACTCCCAGCCTCAGGGCCGGGGCTCACAGGCCCGCGCCCTCTCTCGCAACGCCACCCACCCCCCTTCCTCAGGCCACCCCGCCACAGCTTTACTGCCGGCAGGGGGGTGGCTGCGACGGGCGCCGAGCCACGGGCGCCTCGGAGTGGTGCAGCGCCACCTCCTCGCGGAGGTCTCGCCCGGCCCCGGGCCCGAACTTCGGGAACTCACCTGGGACACGCAGCCCTCGCTGTCGTCGACAAGCAGTGGTCTGGCACGGGCGCCGCCGCGTCACAGGCTCCCGGCTGCGCGAAGTTCCGGAGTTTATCTCGGAGTCTGCCCCAGGCCGAGTCCGAGGTGGGGGCGGCTCCGCCCTCGCAGTGGGTGGAGCCACCTTGGGGCCCCGCCTTGGGGCCCCCTTGACTCCGCTTTTCTTTCTTTTCCTTCCTTCCTTCCCTCCTTTCTTCACTCCCTCCCTCCTTTCCTTCCTTCCTTCCTCTTTTTCTCCCTCCTTCCTTCCCTCCCTCCCTTCCTTCTTTCTTTCCTTCCTTCCTCCCTTCCCCTTTCCTCCCCGCCCCTTCCTCTTTTTTCCCAGGCTGCCAGTTATAGAGGCTGGACATTCGATCGCTATAGCTGGACGCACAAGGTTTGAATACAAGAATCAACCCTGGATGTTGAAAAATCCTGATATCCAGGCTGCATCCTGGATTATTAAGTCAGAATTTATGGGTTGGAAGGGGCCCAGGTATCAGCATTCAAAAAGGTTCCCCAGGTGTTTCCAAAGCACAACCTGGAGGGGGAGGGACGGGACGGTGGGAACCCTTGTTAGAGACCAAAAAGGAGGCAGGTGCAGGAGTCCTTGGGTGGGGGGCAGGGAGTGCGCAGGGAGCCGGGTCAGTTCTCTGCAGAGTGCAGAGCAGGGCAGGAGTTCCCCAGCAGAATCTGACTCCTGTAGTTGGGATCAAAGTCAACAGCTTCCCTGGCCCGATGGTTGTAAGGAGTGTGGGTGTGGGAGAGTCCCTTGGAAGGCAGGTGAGGTGCTGGGCAGGAGTGGGTGCGGCACTGGCAGGAGACCAAGAAGTAGGAGAGGGCGAAGTTTATTCTAAGGAGGTGAGGTTGAGAAAAAGTCAACAACATACTCTGGTCCAGTCAGTGTTCATTGAATACCTCTGTGTACAAAGATCTAGACAGTATAGCAACGTTATATCTGTCAAAAAAAATGTTCAGTCAACATTAGTTAATCCTCTAATATAGAATAAGTCACTGCTGAAATGCTTATTGTATAGGGTGGAGTTTGTTGGGTGATATAAGAAGTTGGAATATCCATAAATTACAGAGTGTTGAAGGAAAACCAGGGAGTCAGGACAGACTGTGTTTGGAATTGACTCAGGGTTGTGTCAGACACACACAAGTGGTGAAGGCTCGAAGGAGAGCAGGTTAGCCAATTTTTTCGTGAGGAACTAAACATTCGTTCTTTATTTGGCCATGAGAAGAAACAGGTGGGTTGTATAAGCCTGGAAACGTCTGTGCAGCGAAGAGCTGTGAAGGTCATTTTGGTGCATTACAGGTGTTCTGTAGGGAGTGGTGAGCTGTGCAAAGTGCATAGTTGTGCTGTCTGAAGGTGAATGGGGCAGGTGAGTGTGGACTGGTTTCAGCTCAGCAATCATTGCCTACGGGCATGTGCTGTGCCGGGCAAGTGCTGTGTCTGGCTTGGTGTTTGGCTCTGGAGCACTGCAGAGCTTTGGGGAGCCGGGTGGGGGAGGTGGAGGGGACACATCCATGGACTGCACATGTGTGGATGTTAGTGTCAAAAGTTCAGAAATAACAGACATAAGACCAGTGAATCACGGAACTAGTCTTCAGTGAAAGTTTATGGCACACACCAGAAAGTTTGCAGACTGGGAGTGCTCAAACCAAAACCTGGAATGAGTCTCATATTAAAGCAGCTTATATAGTGAGACGGCAGTGACTATTCTCCACTGAGGTTGGTTATAATATTAGGATTTTCTTAAATGATAGGAAATTGGTCAGTGGTTACCATATATCGACCTTGGGAAACAGTTGCAAGTTTTGTCAGAGGGATAAGCAAGAAACAGCTCAGGTCAAGTTAGTCTTATAAAATAAGCTAAATTAAATTTTGCCCTTATGACTCAACTGCCTTTGTCTGCTCGGAATTTTCAAGGCTCGCCTGTTTTTTTGTTTTGTTTTTAATTTTCACAATAGACATGCACCCTGTGCCTGGGGTGTATAGAATAGGGGCCCCTAACCAGCCTGCATCATGAGGAGAGGTAACTGGAAAGGTCTTTCAGACTTTGGAGATGGAATGGGCCAAGGTGGGGAGGTGAGCAACACCTAGGAGTGGTAGTGGATTCTGGCACAGACTAGTCTGTCCTGGGCTCCAGCTCACATCACCTGCCTGCAAGAGGTCAGATGGGTGGTCAATGGAAAACACCAGCCCACGAACTCTTCATGTTTTCTTTGAGTGAAGTTCTGAGCTGCTACTCTTCTTTCTGATGAGAAGGTCAGAGTAGACCTCAGGAAAGAAATCTCAAGCATTATTAGAAATCCCATTAAAACAAAGTATGAATGTAAAACAGTGGCAATTTCATTAATGATGTCTTTAAGGAAAATATAAGCCTTGATGTTTGGAGAAGACCCCAATTTGACTTGAAGTAAGGGAAATTCAGCAGGTTGTCTATGATCCTGAAAGATAAGAATGTATTTTTATCTTTTTTTTAAGATTTTATTTATTTGAGAGAGAGAGCGCACGCAAGTGAGCAAAGAGGGAGAAGCAGGCTCCCCGCTGAATAGGAAGTCTTCCTCAGGACACAATTCCAGGACCCTGGGATCATGACCTGAGCTGAAATTAGATGCTTAATCGAGTGAGCCACCCAGGCAGCCCAAGAAAGTATTTTTAAAAGGTCTTTTGTGGCAAAGGCTGGGAAAAGCCTATGTAATGACTGAAGTTGTAGACTAGGCTAATGAACATAGGAAAATATGCTCTAACTTCATTCTTAGGGAAATGAGTAGTAAAGTGTTTCTTGCCTTCCAAAGTGACAAATATTAGAAAAAAAGAGCATGTCTTTGTAAGGGGGTGGTGTAATTTATACATTGCTGAAGAGCAAGTATGTATTAAGAGCTAGAAAGGTTTATACCCTCTCACCCAGTTCTACCAATGGGACTTTATATTTAGAAAATAATCAGGTGTCATTTGTTGACTTCAGGAAGGGAAACTGGTCAGTGGGAGTCATGGGTTGGAAGGGAGACTTTTGACTGTATTGAATCATGTATTACTCTTTTGGGGAATAAGCAGGTAGAAAACAAACTGATCATTATTTTCTAACAAATATGCACAGATGGAGGGCTCTACAACCATTTTTTATAAAATCATATTTGTAAGGGTATATAGGAAAATACTTTTACATAATGTTAGTTTAAAAAGCATAGTGTAAAACTGAGGTGGCTGGGTGGCTCAGCCAGTTAAGCATCTTCCTTTGGCTCAGGTCAGGATCAGGTCCTGGGACGGAGCCCCATGTTGGGCACGCTGCTCAGAGGGGAGTCTGCTTCTCTCTCTCTCTCTGCCCCTCCCCTTGCTCCTCTCTCTCTCACTCTCTGAAATGAATATATAAAATCTTTAAAACTAACTAACTAACTAACTAAATAAAAACATAGTATAAGAATAAATATATATGATCCAGTTTTCTGATAGTCTTCATTAGAATACATTAGAAATGCTGGAAGTGAATTCACCAACGTCTTGGCATTTTTTTCTTTTCAGATAGATGAACTTTTTTCTTTGTGTCTTTTTGTGTTTTCCAAACTTCCCATTATGTACATATTTGTATTTCCAAATAAAAATGTTTCTTAGAGTATACAGATATACAGACATCTCCATGTAAGATGATAGACTGAGTATATGCATTTATATCCTGTTTTTTCCCCAAAATTCCATTGAAAGGAAAGATATAAAAATGTGAATAAAAACAGTAATGCTTAGAGTAAGAAAGGGACTACTAGTCAGGACTAACTAGAAGTTAGAGTTTAGTAAGCAGATGGATCCTATTTCTAAAAACCAGAGCAAAAGTTACCTTAACCTAAAAACACCTCTGGGGAAGGTGTGGCAGAAAGAGTCATTCCTCTCAACAGAAACCTTGAGTAACTCCAATTCGGTAAACAAACAGACAATGGAAATAGGACATAGGGCATCCAGATGGATGAAGAATCTTGATACAAAAACAAAACAATACCAGTATTGACATGAAATAGAGGACAATCATTTTGTAATTTGGAACTAGATAAGGGAAACTCACCAATTATTCATGTGACTACACAAAAAATGTAAACTGTACAGCAGAGTAAAATGACACACAATAGAGTAGGAGAAAGTATGTTCACATAAAAAATTGATAATAAGCCATATTTTATAGCATTTCTATAAACTGATTTGATTAAGGCAGTAGGAAAAACAGGTAAAGAAATGCAGAGGCAATATATATAATGAAATATTACTCAGCCATAAAAAAGAATGGAATTTTGCGGTACCTGGGTGGCTCAGTAGTTAAACATCTGCCTTTGGCTCAGGTTGTAATTCCAGGGTCTTGGGATCAAGCCCTGTGTTAGGCTCCTTGCTCAATGGGAAGCCTGCTTCTCCCTCTCTCACTGCCCCTGCTTGTGTTCCCTCTCTCGCTGTCTCTTTCTCTGTTAAATAAATAAATAAAATAAAATAAAAAGAACGACGTCTTGCCATTTTCAATGATCTGGATAGATCTAGAGAGTATAATGCTAAGCCAAATAAGTCAGTCAGAGAAAGACAAATACCATATGAATTCATTCATACATGGAATTTAAGAAACAAAACAAATGAGAACAGGGGAAAAAAAGAGGAGAGACAGATCAAGAAACAGACTCTTTTTAAAAAGATTTCATTTATTTATTTAGAGAGTACCTGCATAGTGGGAGGAGGGGCAGAAGGAGAGGGAGAGAGAGAACCTCAAGCAGACTCCCGCCTAAGCATGGAGCCTAATACAGAGCTCTATCTCGCAACCCCAAGATTATAACCTGAGCTGGAAACAAGAGTTGGAAGCTCAACTGACTGAGCCACCCAGGCACCCCAGATTCTTAATCATAGAGAACAAACAGAAGGTTACCAGAGGGAAGGTGGTTGGGTGCGTGGGTTAAAGAGGTGGTAGGGATTAAGGAGGGCACTTGCTGTCATGAGCACCAAGTGATATATGGAAAAGTTGAAGCACTATATTGTACACCTGAAACTAATACTATACTATATGTTAACTAACTGGAATTAAACTTAAAACTTAGAAAGGAAATGCACAGGCAATTCATAGGCAAATGAATACAAATGACTCTGAAAAGATCCTAAATTTCCCTGATATTCAGGAAAATGCAAATTAAATTGGAATATTATTTTTATTTATCCATCAATACTGAGACATTAAAAAGTTAGATTAAAATTCAGGAATGGTGAACACGTGAGAACACAGGCATTCTCATGTATTGTGCGTGGGAGTATAAACTAGCCCATCCTTTATGCAAAGCAATTGGGCAGTAACCATCATGCCTTGTGATGCTTCTCCTCCAAGTCTAGGAATCACTGAAGCTTGTTTGCAATAGTAAAAAATTAGAAACTACTTAAATGCCCATGTACCCTATTAATCATGGTGTAGTCACATAATAGAATTCTGGGAAGTAGATAAAATGAATGAAGTTAGAACTATATTTACTGGCAGGAAAAGATCTCCAGGGTGCGTTGTTAACAAAAAAGTACAGAATTACTCCATTGAAGTCAAATTTATGAGTACATTGTGAGTGTGTGACTCTGTTTGTGTGTGTGTGTGTGTGTGTGTGTGTGTGTAAATAGAGATGGAGCCATTCCCAGTGGTTACCCCAGCAGGAAAGAGAATTAAGAGGCATGAAAGGAGACTTACCATGTTCTGATGTCTGTTTCTGTACTATTAGATTTTTTTTTTACAAGTGTCATGCATTGTTTTATTATATCAAAAACCCAAATAATGATTAAAATGTACATACTTGCTGTCTAAAAAGGACTCTATTTTAAGAACATATTGTCTTTGGGGGTTAGTTTGCAAAATAGTGGAAGAAATCTAGTCACCCGATGATGCATTCAAAATATAGTAGTTTTACCAAAATATATTATCTAGGGAGACTTGATCTTGGTAGCAGGAGATTCTAAAATTTAGGAACAGAATTCATTGATAGGTAGATCTGCACTTTCCATGACAAGAAGCAGCAGTATAAGATATATTTGACTCATGTGAAAGTGTACGAAGAACAACACATAGGAATAGTAATCCAAGGGTTGAAAGAGATGGGACACTTTTACTGCCACCTTACTGGGAAAGTAATCATATTCCAAAGAAACTAAGAAGTTTCAGAAGACTAAGGCTCAGGGGAGACAGTGATGGGACCGGGCATGTGACTGGAATTCCCTGTGCCCAGCACACAGCCAGACTTTCCCATTCTGCCTGTCCTGGAAAAATACAAAAGGAGGTGGTGTTATAGTTTATTTTTGCTCCTCTATTTATTCCAAGATCATTACCACCTGTAACAAACTTTTTAAAACAATTTTTTGAGCAATCATGAATTTATGGTAATGAGCGTATGCAGATTTGACCTGGTTTTCTCTGCCTCGGTTGTGTAATCATTCTGGGAGATCCTTCAAACACAGCCGGTGTCTCATGGTACACATAAGTTTTCTCCTCTCTTTATTTTGCTTTTCTCTTCTTGAGTTTCTTTCCCCTTTTCATTCTGTCTTTAATCAGTGGAAATACTACTACTGAAGGACATTAATTGCTTGTATTGGCTTTAGAACAATTTGCTGGTGGATGGATCCGTGATCAGGATGAGAAGCAAGACAGGCAATCTTCCCCCTCTTCAACCCCCGCCCTATAAAGTTTTACTGAAGTGTAATTTGCATGCTAGAAAGTTCACTTATGTTCTGTGTCTAGTCTGGTTTTAGTAAATTTACGTTGTTGTGCAGGTGTGCATTATTGGGGTGCATTCAATCACCCCAATATCTTCTGTTAGGAGCACTTTAAACTCACTATTTGGCTTATTTATCAGATAGTGGAGGTAACAGCTATGGTGTAAATTCTGGCCCCAACACACTGTCTCTAGGGTGCTCCCCTCTTCCCCAGTTCAAAACCCTCAGCAATGTAACCCTTCTGGGATTCTGGGCATATATGGATGGTTCCCAGCCAATCCTCTTGCTATTTATAGGCTTTGTGTTTTTGTCTCTTCTCCCCAGTACATGAGCACCCAGTTTGGACAGATATACCCCTCTTCCCTACCTCCTGACAAACTCAAACAAACTCCTGGCAAACCAGCTCAACATAGCCTTAGCCCCCAGTAATTTTACTTTCTTATTACCTAGCTCCTTTTCTGCACTGATTATTTCATTTATTTTATTTCATGTTTAAGATTTTATTTATTTGATAGAGTGCATGCACAAGCAGAGGGAGTGGCAGGCAGAGAGAGAGAGGGAGGAGCAGGCTCCCGCTGAGCAAGGAGCCCAATGCAGGGCTTGATGCCAGGACCCAGGGATCACGACCTGAACCAAAGGCAGTCGCTTAACTGATTGAGCCACCCAGGTGCACCTGAACTGATAATTTTAAAAGATGAAAAGAGGGGCACCCGGGTGGCTCAGTTGGTTAAGCCTCTGCTTTCAGCTCAGGTCATGATCTCAGGGTCCTGGGATCGAGCCATGCATCGGGCTCTCTGCTCTGCTGGGAGCCTGCTCCCCCCCACCCCACATGCCTCTCTGCCTACTTCTGATCTCTGTCAAATAAATAAAATCTTAAAAAAAAAAAAAGATAAAAAAAATGTTTACCCAGAGTTTTTCAAACCCAACTTAGATTTTCTTCTAATAGTTAAGTGTAATTTTACTTCACAATCATTTGACCCCGAGGAGTGACTCCGTCATTTACATGGCAGACATCACTCTACAGCTTCAAGCTATCATGAAAAATATACTTTAAGTACATGAAATACACAGTACATAAGAAATTGCATCTTTCCAATTACTTACACTTATAATTTTTAAAAATATAAAAAATTATAGATGACAAATTAAAAATGTATGAGAAGACATATCACTACAAAAGTTGTTTTAGGGGCTCTTCAGACAAGTTAGAAGACCATTGACATAGAGCAAGTTTTCTTTCTTTAAAAATTTTTTCTTGCCTTTTCTATTGCCTTGATAATGACCATTTTAGCATTTTATCATGTTAGTAATAGATGTTGCAATTAATAGTTACCAATTTGTAAAACTTTTGAAACTTGCTTCATCTAGCTAGAAGCCATGGAATAAAGTAAACAGCATATCCGATTATCAAATATAAATTGATAGGGTTAGAAATTAGTTTTGAGTTGAAAGAGCGCTTAGTGATTTGTTAACCTCATTCTATGACCTATACCAAGTGCTTATTTTAGCATTATTTATAATGGCCCAAATATCCCGATCACTTGTGGCCTATTCATACAGCAGTATATTATATGATAATGAAAAGGATTGAAGTACTGCTGAACACAATTTGTGGAAAAAATTCACCGACATAATGTGGAGCAAAAGACTGACCCAAGTAGATCTGGGCAGAGGTGACACAGATGTGTTCCCTATGGAGAAACTGATCCAGCTGTACATACTTGGTGAACTTGCCTTAATATATGTTGTAGTTCAATAGGAAGTTTACTTAAACAAGAAGACATTGTGCTTCTTTCACCAACTTGAAATCACGGCAACTATTTTATGTGAAGTGTTCCCTGTTTTTACCAACCTCCTATTGTTGCCAATAATGGTGATGGTATTCAGGTGAATAGTTTGTCGTGTAGAATATCTTCCAGCCTGAGCCTGGGCAGAAAATACAGCTTGGTTGTGCCACTGAGTATTCTTAAGTAGTTCCGCTTTTTTAAGACTTCATGTCTTGCAGCCTTTTTGGCAGGGGCAGTCCCTGCCAAGTAGGTGTAATTGTGAGTCCAGTCATATGCAACAAGCTTTCACTTGCGCTGGGTTTCTTGCAGCACCTCTCATTCTGGCAGGGCCAAAGTGGGCTTTTAAAAATTCCAGGTCCACGTGAGGATTTTCTCGTCAAATTGCAAAGGCTCGTGTTTGGTGAGGACGCTGTGAAGCTTCCAGAGCCGTGCGTGGGTGCAGTGCACAGTGCCCCCAGGAGGAGGCTCAGGGGTGCTCCCACCATGAGCACGTGGTGCCTGTTCCTGCACCTGCGCCAAGGCACACACCCCAGTTTGCACACGCCCATTCCCACTCTTCCCTTCCTAGCCCCGCAGGTCCTTCCACTCGCCTCACCCACTCCTGCAGTGCTCCCAGGTGAGCCCCGCACATGAAGCAGAAGAGTCCTGCGCCAAGACAGGCAATCTCTTTCTGATTCCTCAGAAGTTTAACAGTGGGGGCGCCTGGGTAACTCAGTTCATGATCTCAGGGTCCTGGGGTCCAGCCCCACTTGGGGCTCCCTGTACAGCAGGAAGTCTGCTTCTCCTTCTCCCTCTGCACCTCCCCTGCTTGTGCTCTTGCTTGCTCACTCTCTCACTCTCTCTCAAATAAATAAATACGATCTTGAGAAAACAAGTTTGACTGTAGGCTTAAAGTCTTTAAGAGAGCAATTCACAAAGAGTTTCCATATAATCAAATTCATGATTGTGGGTTTTGCACATCCTATGCTGGAGGGATCTTCACAGTTTGAAGAATGGCAGTAAATAAAACCTTCTGGAGAAGCAGCTCTTTTGGTTTGTCTGTCAGGAGCCCTCTCCCTGGGAGGGACAAATACCTGTCCCCTGTGCGGATTAGCAGTCCCTGCACCTGACTTGTCTTTCACTGTGGGAGGTCTTTCTTTGTCCCCTTTGTGCTCCCAGCCAGCCCCCCCCCCCCCCACTGGGGCGAGGCTGGAGGCCAGCGTGTCCGGTATGCCCGTAGGGCTGAGCCCGAGGAGAGGGCCTCCAGGGATGGATGGGGAAGTGTGGTAAAAATTACAGTGGCCCCTGGCTCAGCAGAAACTGGGGCGGGGGGGTGGCGGGTAATTGAGACAGCTAGCTTGCAGTCAGAGCTCATACTATCTGGTGGTAACAGTGTGTGGTCATCATTTGCTGATCTGCTCCAGGGTTCAGGACAGGATCCTCCCTGTCGAGGGTAGTTCGGGTGTACCAGTGTACACCGTGGAAGCCGCCAGTGAGTGAAACTCAAACGGAGAAAAGATCAAATATTTTTATTTGGATTTATCAGATGTTAGAGCAGGAAGGGTTTGGAAATCAGTTAAACCCAGAAGTTTTCTACTGTGGTTTTGCAGAAGTAACTCTGGCACTGTGGAACCCTCAGTGCCCAGTCAACTATACCCGTTCTGCTTTGAATGTCTTCTATTTTGGGGAATAGCTAGTGGGTATGAGTCTAGGCTCTAGGGCTGGGTGTGGTGGAGTAGCCTGTGTCTGAGAGCTGGTTCTACCCCTTATTGTCTGTGTGATGCCAGATAAGCTGCTACTTGACCTTTCAGAGCTTTGGTTTCTTATCTGTAAGGTGAGCATCACAACACACACTGAGAATACATTATGATACTGACATATATGAATAGCCAGTACCAAGTACTTGCAGTGTGCCATGCACTTTTCTAAGTTCTTTGCCTGTATTCATCAGTGAGTTTTATTACAGATGAGAAACCTGGGCACAGACAGATCGACTTGCCTGGAGTCATGGTTGGCAATTGGTGGCACCAGGAACGCATTTGAATCAGGGCCGCAATCTTGGCTGCAATGCTCCCCTTCTCCTCATCGCGGGCAATAAAATATCGATAAAATATCGAGAGCTTTAATTTATTGAGTATTTGCTCTATGCCAGCACTGTGCTAAGAGCTTTATGTGGGTTATTATAAAGCAATCCTTCCACCCCCACATCCATCACGTCCTCACTTCTCTGACTCGTGGCATGTTATTACTCTCGTTTTACAGGTTAGATTAACCAGGGTTGAGCAACCTTGGTGAAGGCCAACTAGTGGGTAAGTTGGGGATTGAGTCTGAACCAGCTGACTCATGGTCTCTCTCATAGGAGATCCAACATAGTGTGTGACACACAGCCGCAGGGACCACTGTAAGGACCTTCAACATGTAAACCTACTCAAGGTCTTGCACTAAGGAGAGCCTTATACGCAGTGTTGTGTCTGCCTTTGCTATCTTAAAATTCGTCACCATTTGTCTTTGAACTTGACTTTTATAAATTGAGTCTGATAGCCCACTATAGCGTGTGCATGAGTACAGACAGTAAGCTGTGTGGCAGTGTGCACATGGCGTTGTGGTCCTCAGCTGCCCATGTATGGGGTGGAGGGCGCACATACCACAGTGGGCTCTGTGTGCATGTGTGTGCCTTGGGGCAGTCTGGGATACCACAAACCCCAGGAGGTGGCTACGCTTGAACATGGGCCCCGGTCAGGGCAGCAGCAGCAGCCAGGGAGTTGGCGGTGGTGATAGATGCAAGAGACAGAAAGTCCCACGTGGGGAGCAGTGTCAAGATCAGGGGTGGAAGGCAGTCTTGCTCATTGTCCCCATAGCCTGGCCCTGAGGCATCTGCACAAATATTAAATCTCCCATCTGAGCACCAGCACAGAAATGGCCAGTTCCCTGGCAGTAAACTGTGTCAGTAAATCATCACAAAATCAAAGTGTACACGAACATGTACATTGTAATAAAGCACATCAAAGAGTTATTAGAATTCCTCAAAGATTTAGAATTTCTGGTTGTGAAAACTGCTGTATGTTGCCAAGCAAACATTCACAGACTCAGAAATAAAAATTAAATTTATTTTTTTAAAAGATTTTATTTATTTATTTGAGAGAGAGCACACAAGCAGGGAGAGCAGCAGGCAGAGGGAGAGGGAGAAGCAGGGTCCCCGTTGAGCAGGGAGCCCCACTTGGGGTTTGATTCCAGGACCCTGGCTGGGATCACGACCAGTGTTATAGACAGACACTTAATCGAGTGAACCACCCAGGGGCCCCTAGAAATTAAATTTAAGGTTTCTTGCATAGGATGGAAAAAATACCTTTCAGTTGCAGTTTCATATGAACAAATTACTAGTAAGGAAAACAACTTCAAAATTACTTTTTCTCTTGTAATTGAAGATACAGCGACAGAATGCATCAACGGGCATTTTGAATTACGAACAAACCATGAAGTACATCTTGGTTCCTTGTACAACATCCACAAGTTATAGGAAATGTCAGAGAAGACATTAAAATGCCATTATACACATTTGCATTTAAAATTAAATATAAATTTCACATGCATCTGGATTGTATTAGGAGCTAATATTTTTAGGAAAGTTCCATGAGATTTATCAGCTCTAGACGTAGTAAAATTTATGTTTCAAAATAATTTACCAGGAATGTGTCCTATTGAAAAAAAATTATCATGGTGTTATAGTCTATGATATACTTTCATAAGTCCTAGCAACAATTTCATCAGCAGAAAGTTCCTTTTCAAAGTTAAAAATATTATCTGTGGTCTTTTATTTGCCTAGAGTGATTCTACCGATTGAAAATGAAGTTGCTAAAATATGGATTTTGGTAGTTTAAGAAATAAATCTGCAGGGGCGCCTGGGTGGCTCAGTGGGTTAAGGCGTCTGCCTTCGGCTTGGGTCATGATTCCGGGGTCCTGGGATTGAGCCCCGCATCAGGCTCTCTGCTCAAGAGGGAGCCTGCTTCCCCCTCTCTCTCTCTGCCTGCCTCTCTGCCTACTTGTGATCTTTCCCTCTGTCAAATAAATGAAATCTTTCAAAAAAAAAAAAAAAAAAAGAAATGAATCAGCAAAAAACTGAGCCAGGAAAATCTTATAATCAATAAAGTTATCATAACATACGTATTATTTATTGTATTATATAAACTATGAAACACATTTTAAAAAATGTATTGGTTTGTCCATGTGTCAGAATGATCACTTTTCCCTGTTTTTTGAACAGAGATCCCTACATTTTACTTTCTGCTGGGCTCTGCACCCTCTGTCCCAGCCTCACACAGCTCCCTGGTCCTCACACCTGGGCCCCTCTTCACTGAAGCGCCTTGAAGCTACTGAGACCATGGCGATCCAGGAGCCTGCTTCCTGCTCCTGAGTCTGGGATAATTGCTGGACACATCTTTTCATTTTAAGGAGGAATGGTGTATTTTCCTCACTGTTTTCTTTGATTCCATATATATATATATATAGAGAGAGAGAGAGAGAGAGAGAGGGTATATATATATATATATTCTGTGTGTGTGTGTGTGTGTGTGTGTGTGTGTGTATACATATACACATATACATATATTCTTTTTTTCTTGTCATCCCTGTGACCCAAGTATGTAGGACTTTTCTGGGCCAACTCTGCTTCCATTCTGAATGCACCTGAAGACCCTACTTAGCATTTTATGTTAATAGTGTTACCTAAGACAGATCCAGTTCCTTGGGGGCTAAGTGAAGCATGGTATGAATGGATGGGAAAAATAAGCTTTATCACATAACATATGGGAGAAGCACAATAACATTTTCCATTTCAGGAGTTTGTCCCCACCCTGAAAGTTCCTCTGCTCTTTAGTTAGCTTATCACAATTTTCTTTCTCCACATGATGTCTCAAGAACCCTAATGTCCTAGACAATTCAGACCTAAACCGAAGCTTGCATAACCAAGTGACCCAACAGCCAGTTGAGAGCGTTGCTTGAAGAACCTGTTATTCTCCATCTTGCCTCTTGGCTCATGGTGGGGGATCATTCCTCATTCTAAAAAGTTTCTAATATTCCTGCCAGAAAAAGCACGTTCCACCCTAAGATAGAATTCTTCTAAAATAAGATATTCTCTATTTTATTTCTGGCTTTTCTGCTTACTTTTCATTGTTCTATCAAATTTGCAAAGTGACCCCAGACTCTCCTATTTCCTTTTTCTCTTACTGAGTTCTGTTTATGAGTCAAAAGTACACTCAGTAATTCCACAAATATTATACTTTACCTGTAGTTCTTCAATACAGATTTATTGCAAAAATAAACCCTAAATAGAGATTTTCAGGATAGGAAGGGACCCAGATAATTTAGTCATTAACCCTTGATTTTCAGAAATGGAAAAGTCCATTTTCAAGAGTCAAACTGAAGAGTCACTTGATCTCAGGCCACTGTTGGTATTAGACAGTTACTTCTTCTTCTTCTTCTTTTTTTTTTTTACAGATTTTATTTATTTATTTGTCAGAGAGAGAAAGAACAAGCAGGAAGAGTGGCAGGCAGAGCAGGCAGAGGAGGAAACAGGCTCCCTCCTGAGCAGGGAGCCTGATGTGGGACTCAATGCCAGGACTCCAGGGATCGTGACCTGAGCTGAAGGCAGCTGCTTAACTGACTGAGCCACCCAGGCATCCTGAGTTCCTTCTTATGTTAAGCCAAAATCTGTGTTTTTTCCATTATCAAGAAAAGGAAAGGCTTACTTTAGAAAAAGAACTTTTGCAAGAGAAAGTGCTCTTATTTCCTAAAACCCATAGAAGATTCTAGTTGTCTCTTTTAGCGTCATCAAAAACGACTCCTATCTCCTCAGCTTTTAAATTTTTTTTCAAGTATTTGGTTTAAAAATGGCTAATTCATTATTAAATACTGTCTCCACATGTTAACATTTTGGACTATTCTTAATTGCATTTGATTAGGAAAACTTGTGGAAGGAGAGTAACTACCAATGAATCTTCTCTTCTCCAAAACAACATGCCTACAAGTGCTTTAAGTACTGTGATCACACAAGGTAGGACCTCACATGGGAAGTGTTATAGTAACTGGTCTGCTTTTTGAAAACTTGGTGGAAGAACAGAATAGATGTGACCAAATTTTAGACACAATCAGTTCAGTTTTGTAGCTTTGATTGGACAGATTTCATGACTATATGTGAAGATCTGGAAGAGTTACATGGACACTATTACATATTCTAAAAGTTCCAAGTTGCTGAAATGGGAAGGAAAAGTTCAATGCCCACTAGGGAGTCTTGTTAGGTTCGACTCAACATTCAGACTCAGAAGACAGGCATGGAGAGGGTCTACCCAGAGGGTATGAGAGGAGCTTCAGGGGCCAGGGGGTAGCGGCAGACACTCCTCTGATTTGTATGGGGGTAGGCCTTACAGAATTCAACACACATGTCCAGGAAACTTCTCATCAGATCTAACTCTGGTGTTAGGAGATTCACACAGGGCAAGTGCAGGATCTGCCCAGGCATTAAAGTCTCATGCTCCATAGACCCACAGCTTCATGGGCATAAATTCTGTGAACCCAGTTACCAGAATCCTCTAGCTCCAGGAAGCCCTGTGAATGGTGCCCCTCCCCATCAAGAGTTCATAATTCATTTATAATTTCTCTCGGTCTGATGCAAGTTACCAATTGGTGATCCTTTTTTCTTTTTCTTTCTTTTTTTAATCGTAAGCAGCATTGCTTAGAAACATATTTGACATTTGGCTTTTACCAGGTTACTAGGAGAACAGAGCTATAGGAAGTTAACCTAAGAGAAAATTCTCTTGCAGAAAAGCAAAAGGTTTTGTTAACACTTTACCCGTGATGCATAAATACAAATGAAAGATAACAGAGGAGTGGACTACGCTGTTTCGAAATACTATAAATCTGTTAAATGAGAAGCTGAGTGAACTTCCAACATTAATTGGGAAATAGTCAAAACCCAACCAAACCAAAGGCTCTATGTGACCAACAGCTGTCACATAGGTCTTCTACCTTATTTAGTGACTATCTTACTTGCTATCCTTTCTAGTGCCACACATAGTAGATACATAGGAAATATGTGTTGCCTGAATGCATCAGTGAATGAATAAAAGACTCTCCTTAGGCGCAACTTAGAAGCAGGATACATTCTTGTCTGAATGCAGTCAAAGCTGACAGGATAGATCTGATATCTCAGTGAGGACGTGTGGACCAGTCTATTCAGAGATAAAGGGCTCCTCAAAAGTCACTGCTGAGTGTCAACCTAGTTAGAGAAAGTATGTGAATGCCCCTGAGGCATAAAGAAAGGTTAAGAAATTCTTTGAGTTATTGGTTTAAGAAGGCAGAGAGGTGTCAAAATTGTAAAAGATAACTGAAAGATAATTATAAGTTAAAAGATAGTTAAAAGTGAATTCATTCTCTTAAAAATACTTTATTTTTGAATGTTTTAGTTCTGTGTTAGCCCCAAAATTTTTCTCTAGTTTGTTCATATCAAGTCAAACTGCTTTCTTTGTATAAATGTAGAAAAATTATGTCTCATATAATGGGATAAATCTTATATATTGAATCCTCCCTCTTTAGTTAACAGAATATATACTTTATTTGAAATTTCATGTTTTGGTTTTAACATGACCGACTAGCTCTTGAACGTTGTAGAGGCAAAGCTAGATTGATGTTTAGTGGTTATGGTTCAAGAACCATTCCAAACTCAGACAGTGTTAAGAATTTTTGCCAAATTGGGGCAGCTGGGTGGCTCAGTCTGTTAAGTGTCCGACTTCAGCTCAGGTCACGATCTCAGGGTCCTGGGATGGGAGACTTGCATCTAGCTCCTTGTGGGCCTGCTTCTCCTTCTCGTTCTGCCTGCCACTTCTTCTGCTTGAGCTCTCTCTCTGACAAATAAATAAATAAAATCCTTTACAAAAAGAATGTTTGCCAAATGACTGGTATGTGAGCTGCACATTCAAGTAAGTATAGACTTTTTTAAAAGAGGGAGTTCATATCATGTATTCAAATACATCAGTGTTGAGAATACCTCCTTGACTTAATTATGAAGATAATTTTCCTTCCCAAACCAGTAGTATATAGCCATCGAAGGTACACTTTTTTCCTTATGGAGTAAAGAACTTGGGAATTGTTCAGCACATCCAGATGCAAACAAATGTGATTAGTTACAAGTTTATATTTAACAAATAAGCAGATTCAGTCCCACTAAGGACCTTGTTATGATCATCCAACTCCAGTCGGAATTAATAGGCAACGCAAATAAGCCTTTACTCTGTGAGGTAAACTGTATAATTTTCATTACAAAACTAATATGTTTCTTTAAATCTGATTTGAAAAATTATCAGCCTAAAACACTGATTTACAAGGCAATTATTTTTAATTACCCCTTTTCTAAAAGTATCAGATATTGTCTATTTAAAAATTAAATTTGGGTCGATTTACATTAATGTTTTTGTAAATACGTTATAGTCACTGAGCTTACTGGAATGGCTGTGATAGCCTCAGGTACTAAAGTGAAAAATGATAGGAGAAACTGCATACCTAGTTTGAATGCCTAGAAGAATCATCAGTGTGCTGACCATGTCCTAGGAATAAAGTTGGCACTCTCGAAGACCTCAGGAACCATTGGTGGACAAGAATGCTTTCGCATTGGAAGGAGCTATAGGTAGTCTATCCTTGTACATTTCATTTCATTTCCATATTTGAGGCTTCAGCTGTAGGTGTTTCCTCTCAGTTTCAGTCTGAACTTCATTTGCTTTCTCTCTCCCTCTGAAAGAAGCCACACAAACATCCACGTCAAGGTCAGCAGCAAGGGCTGTCATCATATTTGGTGATATTATTCTAGAGAAAAGCAGACCAAAAGAAAAAAAATAATGTCAGAATCCTTTAAGAGGAGTCAAAAAGACTTTCTTGCAAAGATTACTTTTGAATTACATAAAGTGTGAATTGTTAGTTATTCATGTTGTGCATGTGTGGCTAAATGAGAGGTAAGTTCAGTCCTATATCCGGGGAGCTTTGAAAGCCCCAATGCCCAGGCCACAATTTTTCCATATCTTACACCTGCTAGGTTCTGTGGCAAGACTATGTACATCTTTATTTACTAGACTAACAAATGGTAGCAAGAACTAGAATGAAAACCACACTGATGAAAGCAGAGTTCTGTGGGGGTAGGGACCAGGAACTAGTAGTTTTTAATGTTCCCCAGGAGATGCCAACAGGCACCCGAAATTGAGAACCATTGCTTTGGTTCTTTGAAGACTGAAAGACTGTAACTTCAGCTCAGTTCTGCTCAACTCCGCCCAACTTAAATATTTATTGTGTGCATATTCTGTGTTGGGTAATGTACTAAGCCTGGAGCATGAAGCAGGAAACAATTGAAAAGAAAAATGTGTCCTGTCTTGCTAGAACATGCAGTCTAGGGAGAAGGACAGATGTTAGTTACACAAGCAACCATAGGTGTGATGAATGCTACAAAAGGCAGGTACACAAAAATATGTGGAATAAGATATAACTAGTGAGAGCAGTACTGGTTTATTAATAACATAATCTTATAACAGCGAATCACTGATTGTGTTTTCTATTCTGCTAGTAACTGATAACAAGGAGATGAGTATATCCTGATAGTAAGAACTTCAGGTCTATAATCAGATTTGAATCTTTGGTTTAAAACTTTGCTCTGACACTTATTAGCTGTTTAACGCTTTACAAATTACTTATTCTTTTTAAGTCCCACATTTCTTCTTTAAGATTTTACTTATTTGAGAGAGAGAGAAGACAGACAGAGAGAGAACAAGCATGGGGAAAGGCAGAGGCAGAGGGAGAAGCAGACTCCCTGCTGAGCAGGGAGCCCAACATGGGGCTCAATCCCAGGACCCTGGGATCATGACCTGAGCCAAAGGCACACTCTTAGCTGACTGAGCCACCCAGGCGTCCCTAAGCCACACATTTTTTAAGTGTGATAAAGTGTATGCAAAGCTGTCAAGCAGAACCTGGCACATGCAGGCATTGGATGAATGTTAGATTTTGTTCCGTATTCTCTCTGGAGGAGACAGTGAACTGGGACAGAATCCATCCACAAATATTCTGGAACTCATAGAGTTGCCTTGCAAGAAGTTGTAGTGCTCTTTCACTAAATGAAATGAGGAACTTGCCAAATATCCTTAATATTCTTCTGGCAATGCACTTAGTTTTTTTGATCCTTCATTCTCAAAACAAAATTCTCCATTATTTGAGCTAAAAGCATTCACACACACACGCACACAAATTTGAGGGGGTTCTATTCATTTCTGTTGAAATAAGTAATTTGTACTCTGTAAGGCTTAATAGTTGCTAAATTCTCTCAGTGTCTGGAGTAACGAAGAAACAACTAGCCATAGTCCAATAAATTGTCCTTGTGCTATTAAAGTACTTGCTCTTATAATTTAAAAAATATAAAGTTGGTTTCTGGTGAAAGAGATGGCAATGATGGGGCATTTTGTTAAAAAATAATCAAAATGTATGTCTTACATGCACACAAAATTATTTGTCAATTATACCTCAATAAATCTGGAAAAAAATTAATCTATACATTGTTTCTTTTATCCCCTACTATTTTAGGATTAGTAATCGTTCTTTTTCTGGAGACTTTGTTTTTAGCTTTTATGTACATAGAGACTCCAAGTTTACAAAAACCATCATTTAACATCACCGTCTTCTTTGCTATTAGATGGCCCAGCAACTGCCCCTGCTTGCTCCTGGCCCCGGATGGGTCACATTCATTGTGTGATCTTGACAATTTAGCTTTAGTCCTCCCCATTCTGGAGAGGCTAACATTATATTTTATAGAAAACATTATATTCAGTTGTCAGAAAAAAGTTTCTTAGCAAATGTTGAAGTCTTATTTCTGTTTTCATCATTCGAAACCCTTCCTTCCATTCAAGGCTACTCTCATTGTCCAGATATACTTTCTTATCTACTTATCTGTAAAGGAGATAACAGGGGAAGTGATTAAATGAATTACAGGGCATTAGTACTAATAACAGTATGTGGCCAACCAAAATCATGCCTTAGAACAGTACTTAGCATGAGAAAAGTCTCACTATGTACAAAAACTTTAAAAGTAGCTACTTCCATAGCAGTACACATTTACCAGAAGGGCTAAAATTAAAAAGACTGACAACACCAAATGTTGACAAAGTTGGGGAGCAACAAGAATATAGCATGGGAATGTACATGATATAATTACATTGGAAAAGTTCTAGTTTTTTCTCACCTTATGACCCAACAATTCCCTTCTAGGTATTGCTCCAAGAGAAGTGAAAACATATGTTCACAAAAAGATTTATACAAATATATCTTCAGCCATTTTTGTAAATAATGGCTCCCAAGTGGAAGCAGCTCAGTCAGAGACTGGATGAACAAATTGTGGTGTATCAACACAATGGATTACTCCCCAGTGGTAAAAGGGATAAACTATTGATATATACAACAACATGGATGAAACACAAAAAGTTATGCAGAATGAAGGAAGCCTTGCATGAAAGAGTACATAATTATGATTTCATTTCTATAAAATTTCAGAACAGCTAAAACTACTGTATAGTAGAAAGATCAGACCAGATTGCTTTTATGCAATGCAGGAGAGAATTGGCTGGAAGAAAGATAGTGACGTTCCTTATCTTGATAGGAGGTTGGGTTCACACATTTGTCAAAACTCAGCAAATATACATTGAAGATTTGTGCACTGTGAATAAATTTTCCATCAAATGAAAAAGAATGATCAATTACTTGCTTAACTTCAGAGCTTTCTAACTCTCCTGTTTAGATTTTTTTTGTAGGTGCACTTCTTTCAAAGTTTCTGGAAATTTAATTCCAATAACATCACATTTTTCCTATATGGCCATTCTTTTAGCTCACATCGATTTATTATTTATTATTTTTATTTTAAAAATATATATTATTAAGACTTTCAAAGAAACAAGAGTAGAATATAATGAACAGTGTGGGTTGCTGGTAGTGATCGACATTGTTTCCTCTAGAAAAAGAATGTGTATATAGTTTCCAACCTCACTTGACTTCACTGTTCACTTTGTCTCAAACATAGTAGACTTCTTTCAGGTTCTACGGTATCCCTGGTTCTTTCTGATCCTAAAGGCTTTATGTAGGATACCTAGATGCTCTTTCCGTTTTCTCTTTACCTGGTTAATGCCTACTTATTTTTGGGCATCAGTTTCAATGTCACTTCCTCTGAGAGACTATCACTGACCAACACACCCTATTCTAAATTATATGCTCCTATTCTCTCTCATAATACCTTGTTTTCTTCTATAGAACTTAATCACAGTGTTGAGTATAATAGTGTGTGTATAAGTATTGATAAAAATACTTACTAATATTATTATTTTAATAATAATGTTAAGAACAAAGAAGAAAAAATAATTTTTTAAGGAGAGAATTTATCTCTATAAAATAAAGTCCATACATGGAAAGAACACAGATAATATCCTATTCAAAAGTGAAAAACTGAAGGCTTTTCCTCTAAGATCACGAGCAAGACAAGGATGCCCACTGTTGCCACTTTTATTCAATACAGCACTGGAAGTCCTAGCCAGAGGAATTAATCAAGAAATGGAAAGAAAAATTATCCACATTGGAAGGGAAGAAGTAAAATTGTCTCTATTTACAGATGACATGATATGTACAGAAAACCCTAAAGACTCTATTGAAAAATTGTTAGAACTACTGAACACATTCAGTAAAATTGCAGGACACAAAATCAATATGTAAAAATCAGTTGTGTTTCTGTACTCTAACAACAAACTGTCAGAGAAATTGAGAAAATAATCCTACTTATGATTGTATCAAAAAGAATAAAATACATGGGAATAAGTTTAACCAAGGAGGCAAAAGATCTATACACTGAAAACTATAAGACAGAGATGAAAGAAATTGAAGGAGACACAAATAAGTGGAAAGATATTCCATGGATTAGAAAAATTAATACTGTAAAAATGTCCATACTACCCAAAACAATCTATAGATTCAATGCAATCCCTATAAAAATTGTAATGGCATATTTCACAAGAATAGATAAAAAGTCCTAAAATTTGTATGGAACCATAAAAGACCTGGGATAGTCAAACCAGTCTTGAGAAAGAACAAAGCTTGAGGCATCACACTTGCTGATTTCAAACTATATTACAAAACACTAGTAAGCAAGAGTATGATATTAGCATAAAAAGAGAAACATAGATCAATGAAAGAACAGTAAACTAAAAATATTGTGCACAGCAAAGGGAAACCATCAACAAGATGAAAAAGTAACCTCTGGAATGGGAGAAAATATCTGCAAATAATATTTAATGAAGGGATAATATCCAAAATATATGAAGAGTTCATACAACTCAATAACCAAAGAATAAACCATCCAATTAATAAATGAGCAGAGGAACTGAATAGACATTTTTTTTTTCAAAGAAAGCATAGAAATGGCCAGCAGGTACATGAAAAAGTAGTCAAAAGCATTAATCATCAGGGGAATGCAAAGCAAAATCACAATGAGCTATTACCCCACACCAGTTAGAGTGGCTATTGTAAGACAGGAGATAACAAATGTGGGTGAGGGTCTGGAGATAAGGGAATCCTGTGCATTGTTTGTGGGAATGTAAATTAATGCAGCCACATACATGGAATATTATTTAACCATAAAAAGAAGGAAATCCTGCCATTTGCGACAACATGGATGAACTTTGAGGGCATTATGTTAAATGAAGTAAGTAAGACAGAGAAAGACAAATACTGTATGATTACACTTACATGTGGAATCTAAAAAAACTAACTCAGGAACATAACAGATCGGGGGCTGTCAGAGAAGGAGTTGGGGGAAATGGGTGAAGGTAGTCAAAAGGTACAAACTTCCAACTTTAAGTTAAATAATTTCTGGGGTGATGTATAGCATCATGGCTATAGTTAACAACATGGCATTACATATTTGGAAGTTGCTAAATAAAGAAAATCTTATAAAGCTTTATCACAAGAAAATAAAATTATAGCAATGTGAGGTGATGGATGTTAACCAGCCTTATTATGGTAATCATTTTGCAAATGAACACATATCAAGTCATTATTTTGTACACCTTAAACTAGTACAGTGTTGTAAGTTAACTATATCTCAATAAAACAGGGGTGGGGGATGTAGTATTATAATGATGATCCTTGTAGATAATCTCAATACACATCCACAGTTATTTCCTAGGGATAAAATTCTTAATTATAAAGTTATAAAAAGTTTATAAAGTTTATAAAGTTATAAAGTTTAAAAAGTTTATAAAGTTATAAAAATACAAATATAATTTATAGAGTTATAAAGTTGCTGGGGCAAAAGGTAGACAATTTCTAAGGCCAAATCTCTTCCCAAAATGAGGAATATGTAGTATTCTCATCAGTTATGAATGTGATTTTTAAAAAATATTTTATATCTATACCAACACTACTTATTACTGGTTTAAAAAGTTTTGCCAATATACTTGGTTTTTTATATATATATATACACACACACACATATGTGTATATATATATATATATACATACACATATGTATTTCTTTACTCATTTAGGTAGAAATTTTTGATAGGGTTATTAGCTTTTGTAATTTTTCATGAATTGCCTGTTCCTATCTTTTGTTTCTGTTTATGTACTAAGGCTGATAGTTCTGTTATATAAATTGAAAATATTGTCTCTCAATTTGTTATTTCATTTTATTTTTAACATATTACATATTTAACATAGTATTTAAGAGTGATACCTGGTATTACTACCTGAGTAAAAATCTGGAATCCAGCTCTTTTGGGCTATATGGTTTTGAGTGAGTTATGGCTTTGAGTGAGTTCCTGAATTGCTCCATGTCTCAGTTCACTCACCTATAAAATGGGGGTTAAATAGTATGTACTTCATACAGTTCTTAGAATTAAATAGGATGGAGGTGCCTGTGTGGCTCAGTTGGTTAAGTGTCTGCCTTCTGCTCAGGTCATGGCTCAGGGTCCTGGGATCCAGCCCTGCATCAGGCTCCCTGCTCAGGAGAACCTGTTTCTCCGTTTCCTTCTGCTGCTCCCCCTGCTTATGTGCATGTGCTCTCTCTCTGTCAAATAAATACATAAAATAGAATAAAAAAGAATTAAATGGGATGACACCTTAGAAAGTATTCAGTCCAATCTCTGAAAAATCATGAATACTCAATAATTTTGGGAAAAATTATGTCATTTGCTGTATTTATGTTACCGATTTGTCAAGAGGGTGCAAAATGGGCCAGAAACTTCACCTTCTGACTTACTTGGGCATAGTTTGAGGTTGGAAATCACAGGGGTGTGGGAGGTGGGTGTGTACTGTATGTTCACATCCTTCTTAGCCTTGAGTTTCTGCCAAAGATGAGGTAAGTACATGTTACTACAATACCTCTGATGAAGAAGTATTACAGATAGGCTCTGTGGCAAGATCTGGAGGAGCAGATGAATCTGCAAGTCCTTTGACTCTGTGCTGTCAAGTGTTGAGGCTTGATTGCTTTTCATGTTTTGTGACAAAAGATGTCAACCCTGAGTGGAGAAGTAGTCAGCCAAGATTTGGAAATTACTGTGACAGTTAAAAGAGGGAAATGGATTAGCAGTAATATAATAAATGGTCTAAGCATTTGGTCTGGCCCATCAGTGACATTGCTGCAAAGATGTCAAGTCAAAGGCACACTAGTTCCATAAATGAGGGAATTAGCACAACTCATATTTTAAAAATGTATATATACACTTACATTATGAATATATATGCATATATATGTATATGTTTATAGAGAGAAATTTATTATAAATTTTACTGATATAAAGCATGTATAGCATGTGATTTATCAAATATTAAAAATTCCATATAGTCAATTGCTTCCCATAAAAAACTTCTGTTGCTTTTTTGCTACATTATTGTATCACGTATAGTATTCTACTCTATGGGTAGGCAACATTTAGGTTATCCATTCATTAGTTTATGAATATTTGAATTGTTTTTAGTTTTTTAAAAATATTTATTTGAAAGAGAGAGAACACACATGTGCATGCATGAACAGGAGGAGGGGCAACGAGGGAGGGAGAGAGAAACTCAAGTAGACATCCTGCTACTCAAGTAGACTCCCTGCTGAGTGTGGAGCCCAACAAGAGCTCCATCTCAGGACCCTGAGCTCATGACCTGAGCCAAAATCAAGAGTCTGATGCTCAACCGACTGAGCCACCCAGGAGCCCCTGTTTTCACCCTTTTAGCTGTTATGAATAATGCTGTATGAACATTTGTATTCAAGTTTTTTGGGGGATGTATGTTTTCATTTCTCTTCAGTGTATACCTAAGAGTGAGATTCCTGGGCCATGTGGAAACTCCATGTTTAAGATTTTGAGGAACTGTCAAAGTATTTTCCAAAGTAGCTGCACCAATTTGCAATCCCAATAGCAATATGTGAGGGTTCTAATTTTTCCATATCTTCACCAACTTTGCTATTGTCTGTATTGTTGATTAGAGCCACCCTAGTTGTTGTGAAAGTTATCTCATTTTTAATTGAAGTGTAATATATATAATGTTATATTAGTTTCAGGTATATAAAATAATGATTCAACAATTCTGTACATTTCTCAGTGCTCATCAAGATAAATGTAAATGTACTCTTAACCTCCTTTAACTATTTAACCCATTCTCCCACCCACTTCCTCTCAGGCAAGCACCAGTTTGTTCTCTGTATTTAAGAGCCTGGTTTTTTATTTGTCTCTTTTTTTCTTTGTTCATTGTTTTGTTTCTTAAATTCTACATATATATGAAATCATATGATATTTATCTTTCTCTTACTGACTTATTTCACTTAGCATTATACCTTAGTTTAAAAGAGTATATGTACCCCTATGTCTATTGCAGCATTATTTACAATAGCCAGGATATGGAAACAACTTGCGTCCATCTGTTCATTGTTTTTTTAAATAACAGCTTTATTGAGATATGATTCATATATCACAAAATTCACTCTTCCAAAATATACAATTTAGTGACTTTTAGTATATTCAGGAAGTCATTCATTACCACCTTATTCCTGAATATTTTCATCATTCTTCAAATAAGCTGTACCTATTAGCAAACGGTTTCCATTTATCCTTCCTCCAGTGCCTGGCAATCAATGGTCTACTTTCTGTCTCTAAATTTGCCTATTTTGGACATTTTATATAAGTGGAATAATGCCATTTATGGCCTTCACATACAATTTTTTTTAAGTAGCTTATGTTCTCAAGGTTCATACATTTGGTAGAATGTATCAGTACTCCATTATTCGTTTTTATTACTGAATAATATTTAATTGTATGGATATATCACAATTCTTGACCAACTCAACAGCTGGTGGACATTCATCCATTCATCACTTGAGTTGTTTCTACCTTTTGGATATTATGAAGAATGATGCTATGAGCATTTGTATAAAAGTTTTTGGGCAGATGTTGTTTCCATTTCTCTTGGTTATAGATCTTGGGATAAAAATGTGGCAACTCCATATTTTTAAGAAACTGTCAAACTGTTTTCCAAAATGGCTGCACCTTACAATTCACTAACAATGTATGAGAGTTCCAATTTCTCTACACCATCATCAACATTTATCTGTTTATTTGAGAATAGCCATCCTGGTGAGTACAAAGTTGTTTTCCTTTGTGGCTTTGATTTGCATATCCCTAGTCCAAATCTTTTTATGTGCATATTGATCATTTGTGTATCTTCTTTGAAAAAATGTTTACTCAGACCTTTTGCCAATTTCTAAGTTGGGTTGTCTTTTTTATTGTTAAGGTAAAGACTTCTTTAAATATTCTTGATACAAGTCCCTTATCAAACATATATGATTTGTAAAAAATTCCTATTATTCTGTGAATTGTATTTTTACTTTCTTCATGTCCTTGAGTGCAAAGTTTTAAATTTTCTATAAGTCAAATTTATTTAACTTCTGTTGTCACTTGTATTTGGTGTCATAGCTAATAAATCATTTCCTAATCCAAGGTCATGAATATTTACATCATTTCTTCAAAGAATTTTTTGGTTTTATCTCTTGCATTTAGGTCTTTGATTCATTTTGAGTTAATATTGTATACGGTGGGAGGTAGGGGTTTGACCTCATTCTTTTGTTTATAGCTGTCCAGTTGTCCCAGCACCATATGTTGAAAAGACTTAATTCCTCATCTAATTATCTTAGAATATCTGTTGAAAACCAACTGAACATAATTTAAGGATTTACTCTGGACTCTCAATACTATTCCATTGATCTTTATGTCTAGCCTTATACCAGTATCACACTGTCTGGATTAGTGTAGCTTTGTAATAAGTTTTGATATTGGGAAGTGTGATCCACTACAACTTTGTTCTTTTTCAATATAGTTTTGGCTTTCTGAATCCCTTGCATTTCCATGTGAATTTTAGAATCAACTCACTCAATTCCTGCAAAAAAAAAAAAAAAAAAAAAAAAAAAGGGCAGCTAGTTTTCTTGTAGGAATTCCATTGAATTTGTAGATCAATTTGGAGAGTACTGACATCTTAACAATAGTATTTGTTCCAATCCAGGAACATGGAATGTCTTTCCATTTATTTAAACTCTTTTAAAATTTGTTTCAGAAGTGTTTTGTAACTTTCAGGGTATGTTTTGCACTTATCTAGTTAAATTTATTCCTAAGTATTTTATTATTTTTGATACTATAGTAAGTGGAATTGTTTAATAATACAGTTCAGGGTTTGTCATTGCAAATGTATAGAAACACAGGTTCTTTTGTATGTCGATCTTATAATTTGATCCTATAACATTGCTTAGTTCATTTCTCATATCTAATAATTTGCATGTGTATATATATTCTTTAGGATTTTTTATGTATATAAGATCATGTCATCTGACAGTAAAGATAGTTTTACTTTTCCCTTTCCAATCTGAATATCTTTGTTTCATATTATTGCCTAATTGTCCTGTTGAACAGAAATTGAATCAGAATGGTTAAAGGAGACACTGTTGTCTTGGTCTTGATCTTAGAGTACAAGCATTCAGTCTTTGACTATTAAATGAAACGCTAGTTATAAGTTTTTCATAAATGCTGCCTATCAGGTTATAGAAGTTCTCTTCTTTTTTAGTTCCTCCTGTGTTTTTATCAGGAAATAGTGTTAGATTTTATCATATACTGTGTCTATTGAGATGATTATGGGACATTTATTTGTCCTTGCTAGCCTTTCATTGAGAATTTTTGTATTTAGATTTATAAGGGGTATTGATCTTCAGTTTTATTTTCTCTTTTACTTTAATTAATTAATTAATTAAATTAACATATAATGTATTTTTTGATTCGGGGTACAGGTCTGTGGCTCATCAGTCTTAACACAATTCACAGGACTCACCATAGCACATACCCTCCCCAATGTCCATAACCCAGCCACCTATTCCTCCCCGACCCCCCAGCAACCCTCAATTTGTTTCCTGAGATTAAGAGTCTCTTATGGTTTGTCTCCCTCCCCCATCCCATCTTCTTTCATTTTTTCCCTCCTTACCCTCTATAGTCCCCCACCCTGCCTCTCAAATTCCTCATAACAGAGAGATCATATGATAATTGTCTTTCTCTGATTGGCTTATTTTGCTAGTTCCATCCGTTTCATTGCAAATGTCAGGATTTCATTTTTTGATGGTTGCATAGTATTCCATTGTATATATACCAAACTTCTTTATCCATTCCTCTGTTGATGGGCATCTAGGTTCTTTCCATTGTTTGGCTATTGTGGACATTGCTGCTATAAACATTTGGGTGCACATGCCCCTTTGGATCACTACATTTGTATCTTTAGGGTAAATACCCAGTAGTGTGATTGCTGGGTCATAGGGTAGCTCTATTTTCAACTTTTTGAGGAACGTCCCTGCTGTTTTCCAGAGTGGTTGCACCAGCTGGCATTTCCACCAACAGTGTAGGAGGGTTCCCCTTATTCTGCATCCTCACCAACAACTGCCATTTCCTGATTAGTTAATTTTAGCCATTCTGACTGGTGTGAGGTGGTGTCTCACTGTGGTTTTTTTGATTTGTATTTCCCTGATAATGGATGATGTTGAACACTTTTTCATGTGTCTGCTGGCCATTTGGATGTCTTTACAGAAATGTCTATTCATGTCCTCTGCCCATTTCTTGATTGGGTTATTTGTTCTTTGGGTGTTGATTTTGATAAGTTCTTTATAGATTTTGGATACAAGCCCTTTATCTGATATGTCACTTGTGAATATCTGTTCCCATTCTGTCAGTTGTCTTTTGGTTTTGTTTACTGTTCCCTTTGCTTTGCAAAAGCTTTTTATCTTGATGAAGTCCCAATGGTTCATTTTTGCCCTTTCTTCCCTTGCCTTTGGCCATGTTTCTAGGAAGAAGCTGCTGCAGCTGAGTTGAAGACATTGCTGCCTGTGCTCTCCTCTAGGATTTTGATGGATTGAGGTCTTTCATCCATTTTGAGTTTATTTTTGTGTGTGGTATGGTCCACATGGTCCAGTTTCATTTTTCTGCATGTGGCTGTCCAATTTTCCCAACACCATTTTTTGAAGAGACTGTCTTTTTTCCATTGGACATTCATTCCTGCTTTGTCAAAAATTAGTTGAGCTTAGAGTTCAGGGTCCATTTATGGGCTCTCTATTGTGTTCCATTGATGTATGTCTGTTTTTGTGCCAGTACCATACTGTCTTGATGATTACAGCTTTGTAATAGAGCTTGAAGTCTGGAATTCTGATGCCGCCAACTTTAGTTTTCTTTTTCATCATTCCTCTGGCTATGCAGGGTCTTTTCTGGTTTTATATAAATTGTAGGATTATTTGTTCCATTTCTTTGAAAAAAAAAGTGATGGTACTTTAATAGGGATTGCATTAAATGTGTAGATTGCTTTAGGCAGCATAGACATTTTCAAAATATTTGTTCTTCTAATCCATGAGCATGGAACATTTTTCCATTTCTTTGTGTCTTCCTCAATTTCTTTCATGAGTACTTTATAGTTTTCTGAGTACAGATTCTTTGCCTCTTTGGTTAGGTTTATTCCTAGGTATCTTATGGTTTTGGATGCAATTGTAAATGGAATTGACTCCTTAATTTCTCTTTCTTCTGTCTTGCTGTTGGTGTGTAGAAATGCAACTGATTTGTGTGCATTGATTTCATATCCTGACACTTTGCTGAATTCCTGTATGAGTTCTAGCAGTTTTGGTGTGGAGTCTTTTGGGTTTTCCACATAAAGTATCAAATTGTTTGCAAAGAAGGAGAGTTTGACTTCTTTGCTGATTTGGATGCCTTTATTTCTTTTGTTGTCTGATTGCTGAGGCTAGGACTTCTAGTACTATGTTGAATAGCAGGAGTGATAGTGGACAGCCCTGCCATGTTCCTGACCTTAGGGGAAAAGCTCTCAGTTTTCCTCATTGAGAATGGTATTTGCTGTATATTTTTCATAGATGGCTTTTATGATATTAAGGTATGTACCCTCTATCTCTATGCTGTGAAGAGTTTTGATCAAGAAAGGATGCTGTACTTTGTCAAATGTTTTTTTTTTTTTCAGAATCTATTGAGAGTATCATATGGTTCTTGTTCTTTCTTTTATTAATGTATTGTATCACATTGATTGATTTGCAGATGTTGAACCAAACTAGCAGCCCAGGAATAAATCCTACTTCATCATGGTGAATAATCCTTTTAATGTACTGTTGGATCCTATTGGCTAGTATTTTGATGAGAATTTTTGCATCTGTGTTCATCAGGATATTGACCTGTAATTCTCCCTTTTGATGGGAGTCTTCATCTGGTTTTGGGATCAAGGTAATGCTGGCCTCATAAAGTGAGATTGGAAGTTTTCCTTCCATTTCTATTTTTTGGAAGAGTATCAGGAGAATAGGTATTAATTCTTCTTTAAATGTTTGGTAGAATTCCCCTGGAAAGCCATCTGGCCCTGGGCTCTTGTTTGTTGGGAGATTGTTGATGACTGCTTCAATCTCCTTACTGGTTATGGGTCTATTCAGGTCTTCTATTTCTTCCTGGTTCAGTTTTGGTAGTTCGTATGTCTCTAGGAATGCATCCATTTCTTCCAGGTTGTCAAATTTGCTGGTCTATAGTTGCTCATAATATGTTCTTATAATTTTATTTCTTTGGTGTTGGTGGTGGTCTTTCCTCTTTCATTCATTATTTTATTTATTTGGGTCCTTTTTCTTTTCTTTTTGATAAGTCTGGCCAGGGGTTTATCAATCTTATTAATTCTTTCAAAGAACCAGCTCCTAGTTTCATTGATTTTTACCATTGTTCTTTTGGTTTCTATTTCATTGATTTCTGCTTTGATGTTTATTATTTCTCTTCTCCTGCTGGATTTAGGCTTTCTTTGGTGTTCTTTCTCCAGCTCCTTTAGGTGTAGGGTTAGGTTGTGTGTACTTGAGAACTTTCTTGTTTCTTGTTTCTTGAGAAAGGCTTGTGTTGCTATATATACTTTCCTTTCAGGACTGCCTTTGCTGTGTTCCAAAGATTTTGAACAGCTGTGTTTTCATTTTCATTTGTGTCCATGAATTTTTTCAGTTCTTTAACTTACTGGTTGACCCATTCATTCTTTAGTAGGATGCTCTTTACCCTCCATGTATTTGAGTTTTTTTTTTTTTTTCTTTATTTGACAGAGGGAGAGATCACAAGTAGGCAGAGAGGCAGGCAGAGAGAGAGGGGGAAGCAGGCTCCCTCTTGAGCAGAGAGCCCGATGCGGGACTCGATCCCAGGACCCTGGGATCATGACCTGAGCTGAAGGCAGAGGCTTTAACCCCCTCAGCTACCCAGGCGCCCCCATGTATTTGAGTTCTTTTGAACTTTCCTCTTGTGGTTGAGTTCTAGTTTCAAAGCATTGTAGTCTGAAAATATGCAGGGAATGATCCCAGTCTTTTGGTACCCATTGAGACCTGATTTGTGACCCAGGATGTGATCTATTCTGGAGAATGTTCCATGTGCACTAGAGAAGAATGTGTATTCTGTTGCTTTGGGATGGAATGTTCTGAATATATCTGTTATGTCCATCTGGTCCAGTGTGTCATTTAAGGCGTTTGTTGATCTTTTGCTTAGATGATCTGTCCATTTCAGTGGGGGGGGTATTAAAGTCCCCTACTATTATTGTATTATTGTCAACGTGTTTCTTTGATTTTGTTATTAATTGGTTTATGTAGTTGGCTGCTTCCATGTTAGGGGTATAGATGTTTAAAATTGTCCAATCTTCTTGTTGGACAGACCTTTTAAGTATGATATAGTGTCCTTCCTCATCTCTTATTATAGTCTTTGGCTTAAAATCTAATTGATCTGATATAAGGATTGCCAACCCAGCTTTCTTTTGATGTCCATTAGCATGGTAAATTGTTTTACACCCCCTCACTTTAAATCTGGAGGTGTCTTTGGGTCTAAAATGAGTTTCTTGTAGAAAGCATATTGATGGATTTTTTTTTTTTTATCCATTCTGATACCCTGTGTCCTTTGATGGGGGCATTTAGCCCATTTACATTCAGCATAACTATTGAAAGATATGAATTTAGTGCCATTGTATTGCCTGTAAGGTGACTGTTACTGTGTATTATCTCTGTTCCTTTCTGGTCTACTACTTTTAGGCTCTCTCTTTGCTTAGAGGACCACTTTCAGTATTTCCTGTAAGGCTAGTTTGGTGTTTGCAAATCCTTTTAATATTTGTTAGTCCTGGAAGCTTTTTATCTCTCCTCCTATTTTCAATGATAACCTAACTGGATACAGTATTCTTGGCTGTATGTTTTTCTTATTTAGTGCTTTGAGATTATTATGCCAGTTCTTTCTGGCATGACAGGTCTCTGTGGATAGGTCTGCTGCCAATATAATATTTCTACCTTTGTATGTTACAGACTTCTTGTTCTGAGCTGCTTTCAGGATTTTCTCTTTGTCACTAAGACTTTTAAGTTTACATGACGGTGTGTGTACCTATTTTTATTAATTTTGAGGGAGGTTCTTTGTGCCTCCTGGATTTTGATGCTTGTTTCCTTTGCCATATTAGGGAAATTCTCTACTATAATTCTCTCCAATATACATTCTGCCCCCCCCTTTCTTCTTCTTCTGGAATCCCAATTTTTCTAATATTGTTTCATCTTATGATATCACTTATCTCTCAAATTCTCCCCTCATGGTCCAGTAGTTGTTTGTCTCTCTTTTGCTCAGCTTCTTTATTCCCCATCATTTGGTCTTCTATATCACTAATTCTCTCTTCTGTCTCATTTATCCTAGCAGTAAGAGCCTTCATTTTTGATTGCAGCTCATTAGTATCTTTTTGAATTTCAACTTGTTTAGATTTTAGTTCTTTTATTTCTCCAGAAAGGGATTCTCTAATATCTTCCATCCTTTTTTTGAACTTAGCTTGCACCTTTATAATCGTCATTCTGAACTGTAGGTCTGATGTATTACTAATGTCCATATTGATTAGATCCCTAGCTGTCAGTACTGCCACTTGTTCTTTTTTTGAGGTGAGTATTTTTGCCCTGTCATTTTATCCAGATAAGAATAGATGAATGAGAGAACAAAATACTAAAGGGGAGTAAAGCGGTAGCAATGACTCCAGAAAAATATACACTAACCAAATTAGAAGAGACTGAACGGGGGGGGGGGAGAGAAGACAGGAGGGAAAATTAAAACACACACACACACATACACTAGCCTGGTGACTAGAACAGAGCCACACATTTGATTTTGGGTGTATTTTGGTCTGTTAGAAGAACCTGCCTCCCAAAATTTTAAAGAAAGAAAAACTTACATATATATAAAAATAAGGGTAAACATGGTGAAGGGATGGAATATGACCATAAAGATGAAAATTTAAAAGGATTCTAAAAAAGGAATTGATAAGATAAGAAGTTTTTGAAAAATAAAAAAAGAGGAAAGAATGTGATCAAGCTGGTGACCAGAACAAAGCCATGCACTAGATTTGGGTATATTTTGGTCTACTAGAAGAAACAGTATCCCAAAATTTTAAAGAAAGAAAAATCTATATGTGTACAAAAAATAAGGTTAAATACAATGAAGCAATAGAATATGACTATAACAATGAAAATTTAAACAGATTAAAAAAAGTATTGTAAGATAAAATAGTTTAAAAATGTTAAAATAAGAAAGAAAAATTTTTTAAAAATAGAATGAAAAAAATAAATTTAAAAAAATTAACTTTGAAAAATTAAAGAATCATGGGGAAAAAAGGCATGAATTCTATGTGCTGTATTCCTGTAGTTCTTAAAGTTTTGCAGTTCTCATTGATCAGTGAACTTGACCTTGGCTCGATGTTCTTGTTGATCTTCTGGTGGAGGGGCCTGTTGCATTGATTCCAAATGTCCTTGCCTGAGACGGAATTGCCCTGCACCTTGTCAGTGGCCAGGCTAAGTAATTTGCTCAGGTTTGCTCTCAGTAGCTTTTGTTCCCTGAATGCTTTCCGTACAGCTCTGGAGGAGGAGAATAAAAATGGCAGCCTCCCAATCTCTGGCCCAGAGGAGCCAAGACCTCAGGTCCCTACTCCTCAATGTGTACTCAGAGAAAAGCAATCAATCACTCCTCTCTTCCCAGTCTCAGGCTTCACTCCGTGCTCACCCAGCCTATGATCAAGCATTTCTATCTCTGGCACAGGGCCCTGTTTGGAGTTTCCAAACCCGGCAGGTTTCTGCAGCATGCTCCTGCATCACTTCTCCCAGAAAAGGAAGGAGGAGGTCTCCCTGGATCTGCCACTTGTGGGGTCCCTGCTCTAAGAGCAGTGGTCCAGCTGTGCCTCTGATCACAGTTTAAGGTAATCCCAAACTGTGAACCAACTCTTCAGCTGCATCTCTGCATCTGGCATCCCTGCTCCGATGCCTGGGAGCTCTGCCACACTCAGATACCCCAGGTGTTTCTGTGAACCCACGGTCCTGAGACCACACTGTCCCCATGAGGCCCCCCCCTTAGCCTCTGGAGCAAGGTCCCTCAGTGGAGCAGACTTCTAAAAGTTCTGATGTTGTGCTCCACTGCTCTACTGCTTGCCAGGAGCTGGCCACTCCCCCCCCCATGGTCTCTTTTCCAGTATATCAACTCAGATTCAATTCTCCACACGTCCTACTTTCCAGAAAGTGGTTGATTTTCTGTTCCTAGAATTTCTGTTCTTCTCTTTGATCTCCTGTTGAATTTATAGGTGTTCAGAATGGTTTGATAACTATCTAGCTGAATTTCTGGGATTGATGATATTTAGGTCTCCTACTCCTCCACCAGCTTACTCCTCCCCAGTTTTATTTTCTTGTGGTGCCTTTGTCTGGTTTGGTGTCAAGGTAAGACTAACATCATCAAGTGAGTTGGAAAGTGTTCAGTTCTCTTATTTTTGGAGGAGTTTTTGAAGGATTGGTATTAAATATTCCTTAAATGTTTGATAGAGTACACCTTAAATGTTTGAAGCCATCTGGGCCTGGACTTTTCCTAGTGGGAAGTTTTTTAGACAACTAATTCAATATGTTATTTAGGATTATCTAGTTATTTTACTTCCTCTTGAGTCAGTTTTGTTAGTTTGTGTCTCTAGGGATTTGTCTGTTTCATCTGAGTTATCTAAGTTTTGGTATATAATTTTTCATAGTATTTCTTTATTATCTTTTTTCTCTCTGTAGTAATCCTTCTTTTATTCCTAATTTTAATAGTTCAAGTTCTCTCTTTTTTTCTTGGTCATTCTAGCTAAATTTTGTTGATTTCTTTAATTTTATTGATCTTTTCAAAGAACCAACTTTCAGTTTCATTAGTTTTCTTTAGTTTTTTATTCTCTATTTCTCTTATTTCTGCTATATTTTTATAATTTCTGTTTGCTTTTCATTTAATGTGCTCTCATTTTTTATAGTTTCTTAAGCTGAAAGATAAGTTATTTACTTAAGATCTTTATTCTTTTCTAATGCAGTCATTTACAGCTACAAATTTCTTTCTAAGCTCTGCTTTAGTTGCATCTCATAAGTTTTGGTATATTGTATTTCCACATTATAAATTTCTCAGAATTTTTTATGATGTTTTCTAATGTTATTCCATTCTGATGAGAGAACAAATTTTTATGATTTCATTCCTTGCAGGCTTATGGGTTGTTGTTGTATGGCCTAACATATAATTTATCCTGGAGAATGTTCTATGTGTGTGTGTGAAAAGAAAGTAAATTCTGCTGTTGTTGGGTGGCATGTTCCATAGATGTCTATTAGGTCGATTAGTTTATAGCATTCTGGTGTTCATAGGGGCATCCTTTAATGATTTTTGCACTATATTTTTGAATTTTCTTAGAGATTTTTCTAAGACATGCAATGTATTAATCTATCAGGTTTATGCTACTTTAATTCCAGTGAGATAGAGAAACTTTACTCCTCCATGTGTATATTATCTCTTCCACTTTTGTGTTATTATCATTATATATGTCTGTATATATTACAAACCAAAAAATACATTGTTGCAATTATTACTTTATAAATTTTATGTTTTAAAGAAGCTGAGAAAGAAAAGAAGAACAAGTATATATTTATAGAATTTACCACATCAATCTTCTCTATTTTTAATTCTCTTCATTCCTTCCTGTAGATTTGAGTTACTGTCTGGTGTCATTTCCTTACTGCTATAGTTTTGTCCTCACCCACCTCCTTTGTGTTCTTTTTGCCTAAAATATCACATTTTTATATCATATAGGCTCAACAATACTATTATGTCCATATGGTTTACACATTTGCTTTTAGAATCTGTTAAGGGAAAAATATGCATTTGTGCAGTCTTTTAAAAATTGTCTACTTTATTATGTGACACTCAGTTTTTTTTCGTTTGTTTGTTTGTTTGTTTTTAGTTGGATTCAAATTATCTTTGGTGTCACTTACTTTCAGCCTGAAGAGTGTTAGCATTTCTTGTAAGGTGGTATGTTAGTAACAAATTCTCTCATTTTTTTTTTTTAATTTTGAATTCAGTATTGCTTTGTTTTGCCTTAATTTTTTGAAAGATAGTTTCGCTTGATATAAGATTCTTGGTTGACAGTTATTTTCCTTTCAATACTTAGAATATGTCATCCTACTGCCTCTGGCCTTTATTGTTTGTATTGAAAACTCAGCTGTTAATTGTATCTGGTAGAGTTTATATATGTATATGTACATAATGAACATAAGTCATCTTTTTCCTCTGGTACCTGATATACATATGAGCCATTTTTTTCTTCTCTACCAGTTTTTCTTTTTGTTTTCATCTTTCACCATTTTGAGTATATGATGTGTCTCGATGTGTAACTCCTTATTTTTATCCTGTTTGGAATTCATTTAGATTCTTGAATATGTAAAATAATATTTTTCATTAAATTTGGGAAGTTTCCTGACATTGTTTCTCTAAATATTAATTCCTGGTTCTTTCTTTTATTTCTTCCTACTGTCCTCATGTGTAGGTGTTGTGATTTATAGTGTCTCAGATTTCTCTGAAGCTTTTTTTTTCTTAATTTTTTTTTCTTCAGATTACATATCCTTTATTCATCTATCTTCAAGTTTACTAATTCTTTTTACTGCCAGCTTAAATCTACTATTGAGCTGCTCTAGTGAAACTTTCTTTTCAGTTATTTTTCTTTTCCACTCCCAAATTTACATTTGTTTTTTTTTAAATTTCCATTTATTCTTTAATGAAACATTGTCATTGTACTTTCTTAATGCTTTTAAACTATGTATTCCATTAGATGTTTGAATTTATTTTGTAATAGCTCCTTTGAAGTTTTTCTGTGAGTTTAAAACGATTTCCATTGCCCACATCTTTTCCTATGATTAGGCAATACTGTCTTTTGTCTTTGCATTGTCTTACACTTTTCTGTTAGAAAATAGACATTTTAAACAATATATTGTAGTAGTTCTGGATAATAGTTCTCCATGGGCCTTGTTCTTATGGTTATTTGCTTGTTTATTTATTTAGTGACTTGACTAGACTAGTTCAGTGAGGTCTATGTCTCCTGAAACATGTCACTGATGCCATCCCTTCAAAGATATCATTTTTGGCATGCATATAATTTTCCTGTCTATCAGGGGTAGTTATGACTTTAGCCAGGCAATCTATTTCCTCCCCTTATTTCTAGCTGGTCTGCCTCTATTTGTATCACATCCAGTTCTTAACCTCTACAACTTGTTGCTGGTTGATTTTTTTTGGGGGTGGGGGGGACTGATGCTCTGATCTTTAGTCTTCTTTTTAAAATGTTTTCAAATTTTATTTTATTTTTTCAGTGTTCCAAGATTCATTGTTTATGCACCACATCCAGTGCTCCATGCAATGTGTGCACTCCTTAATACCCACCACCAGGCTTACCTAATCCCCCATCCTCCTCCCCTCCAAAACCCTCAGTTTGTTTCTCAGAACCATGACAGACTGTGGACTCTGATCTGTAGTCTTATCTGACTGAAGTTAAGTTTCTTGACAGAAGCTGAGAGATGCCAATCTTTGAGGCTATATTTGACCCTTACCTGGCAGAACCTCTGTGTCATGAAGCAAGAGTAAAGTGTGATGAGTAACTCACTATCTTCTGGCTGCCTTACCTGAATTGTCCCTATTAAGTAGGATATGAGGGCTGGGGAGATGGTAGGAAGTAGGGCTGACACCCTGCTGCTGCTTCCACCATGTGTGAATCTCCCACAACCCAGAACAGACGAGGTTGAGATCTGCATATATTTACTGTCTGGTAACTCTACCCTAAATAGATCTTTGTCTTAAGAAGATGGAGGAGAGGAGTGCCTGGGTGCCTCAGCGGATTAAGCATCTGACTTAGACTCAGGTCATGATCTCAAGGTCCTCGGATCCATGCTCAGTGGAGAGTCTGCTTCTCCTTCTCCCTCCATCCCTTCCTTCTCTTGTGCTCTTTCTCTCTCAAATAAATAAATAAAATCTTTGAGAAAAAGATGGAAGAGATGGGACCTGCTACTTGACTGCTGAAATTACTGGCACAGCTTTCCAACACTAAAGAGTTGTTTTTGAAAGAGTTACTTTCTTCACCAACAGTCTTTCTCAAGATCTTTCCTGCCTAATGGGAATTGGGAGTAGAGGAACAGCACTGTCTGGGTGAGTCTGCCCACTCAATATCAGTCATTCACAGAAGATGGATCTTCTGATGTTCACCTGCTGCCAAATTACCCAGAATGGCAATTCCACCTCAGAGATCTGAGTGAGATGGAAACTGATCTTGGTTGCCAAGCCCACGGGAACCGTTATTCTATGGGGCAGAGCTGTGGGTGGATGAGTGTAGTCTCCAGCCCAAGGCCATGTCCTCTCTGTGTTCTTGCTGAATTTCTGTAGATTTTATTGAATAAATGCTTCTCAGTTTGCTGCATGTCCTTTGATCTAGCTCCAGATTTTGAATGATTTTCTGCTAATTTTGACTAACTTAATACATATCTCTTTGTGAGATTTCCCCCCCTATATGTTTTTCAACTCTTCACCACCTGCTTTCGTACTTTTTATTTAATTTTGCAGTCTTACTGGACTTTTAATAGCCTCATTGTTTTTAGTCAGCCATTTGGTTCGATCTCTCTCTTTCCTACAAATATGGCTAATTAATGCCATTTGGATCATGTCAGTCCTCTTTAGCAACTGTAATAACTGTGCTTGCCTTAAATCATGTTTATATTTTTCAATATACTCTACTGATTGGCTCCTTTGTGTGAAAGTCCTCATATTTTATTCACATATTCATTTGGACCATTCTACCAAATGTAACCTTTATATCAAAATATCACCCCCCAACACTTCCCCACATATATTAATCAATCTTATGAAATAGTTTATCTTTTGGATCATTTTTACTTTGTATTGTTTTTAGGAAAGAAATCATCTTCTCAACACTACAATGCTATTTTAATAACTTCTCTGTACCAATTTTTCTGTTATATTGTAATATTCAGGTTAGCAATTTAGCTATAAGTTTTCACGATGCCATTAATTTGCTAACATATTATCTTTAAATTGAATAAATTCATTAATTCAATATATATTGATTTTTTTTTTACCAAATTAGGCATTCTCATTATTTCTTTTGTTTGACTGCTCATATTTCAGAACTTCAAAATAAAAAGATGATAATTGACATACATTAGAAGATTATTATAGCAACAAAGATTATTATTAAGAGTTCACATACTTGGTTGTACAGCCATCAAACTTTCCAGTTTTGATGAATTATGAGCAAATTATGTTGGTTTTAATTTTACTTTTTTTTTTTTTTTAGTATTTTTAATTCAAAGAAGAGACACTGCAAAGCCAAAAGCTGTGAATTTGCTTGCACAATCATCTGAAACAAAGGGAAAAGCTGTTCATAATAGAATTTAAGAAGTTAATTCTTGGAATTATTTTAAAAATTGAAACTCCCTTTCCTTTCTCTGGCTTATCCTTGGGGACAAAACATCACTTAAAGTTATTTTTGTGGCCACTCTACTCCTATATCTTCACACTATTTACCTAACAAAAAGATGGAAATTATTTCAATTTTTTTTTAACCCAAGAGACTAATGAGCCAATAAGCACATTTCTTAGAGACTATTGCCCTATCACTGCCATTTTAAATAAGAATTCCTGCATTATAAATAAAGCCACATGTACCAGGGATTTTTCCCTTGGTGCAGGAAGAATTCTCTGTACCTTGGAAGAGTCGTAATTTCAGTGTGTATGAACTAGGGAATACAATGACACATAGTAAAGTAAAGAATTCATCTGATAGTCCATTTATACCAACTACTCATGCAACAGTAGAAGTACAGACCAAATGACCATGGTTAGATTTAATCATGAAAGGAAAGAAGGCCTTACAAGTCTGGGAGATAGAAACATACTGCCAATATTTCATTCACTTTTTACTTGTTCAATAAGTATTTGATGAATTACAGATTCATATAATAAATATTTGTTTAACACTTATGCTTTGTGCAGTTCTCTGGCCATACAAAATAGTTACTGGTATGGTGTACTCATTTCTCAAGAATCTTAAAATTTATTATGTGTTAATCTATGAGACACACAATTTGAACTTGTTTTTCTTTTAAGTAAACTACACCAGTTGAATTAAACCAACATTTTATGGCTATAGTTTGCTAAAAATCCTAAAAGCTAGTTTTTCTAGTATGCTTAATTCTTCAGTTTTCAACAATTTCTATTAAAATTTACATTTAACTTTCATTAATCTTCCTGGATTTACTGTAAACCAGATTTGTCCTCATTTCAATAAATTGGCAGAATGAGAAAAACTGCCCAGGGAAAGGTGCATTTTTAAAAATTTAAAATCAATTAATTAACATATAGTATATTATTTAGTGATTCATCAGTTGCATATAACACCCAATGCTCATTACATCAAGTGCCCTCCTTAATGACCATCACCCAGTTACCCCTACCTACCTCCCCTCCAGCAACCCTAAATTTGTTTCCAATATTAAGATTTTCTTATGATTTGTCTTCCTCTCTGATTTTGTCCTATTTTATTTTTCTCTCCCTTCCCCTATGTTCATCTCTCTTTTTCCTTAAATTCCATGTATAAGTGAAATCATATGGTAATTGTCTTTCTAAGACTTTTGGATATTAGCTCTTTATCTGGTAAGACATTTGCAAATACCTTCTCCCATTCTTTAAGTTGTCTTTTAGTTTGGTTGACTATTTCCTTTGCTGTGCAAAAGTTTTTATCTTGATGAAATCTCAATAGTTCATTTTTTATTTTGTTTCCCTTGACTTTGAAGATATGTCTAGCAAGAAGTTGCTGTGGCCGAGGTCATAGAGGTTTCTGCCTGTGTTCTCCTCTAAGATTTTGATGGATTCCTGTCTCACATTTAGGTCTTTAAATCCATTTTGAGTCTGTTTTTGTGTGTGGTGTAAGGAAAGGGTCCAGTTTCATTCTTCTGCATGTGGCTGTCCAATTTTCCCAACACCATTTGTTGAAGAGACTCTTTTTTTTCCATTGGATATTATTTACTACTTTGTTAAAGGTTAGTTGGCCTAGAGTTGAGGGTCCATTCCTGGGTTCTTCTGTTCCATTGATCTATGCATCTGTTTTTGTGCCAGTACCATACTGTCTTGATGATTACAGTTTTGTAATAGACCTTGAAGTCCAGAATTTTGATGTCTCCTGCATTGGTTTTCTTTTCAACATTCCTTTGGTTATTTGCACTCCTTTCTGGTTCTGTACAAATTTTAGGATTGTTTGTTCTAGCTCTGTGAAAAATGTTGATGGTATTTTGATAGGGATTGCACTGAATATGTAGATTGCTGTGGGTAGCATAGATATTTTAACAGTATTTGTTATTCCAGTCCATGGTCATGGGATATTTTTCCATTTCTTTGTCTTCCTCAATTTCTTTCATAAGTGTTTCTCTAGTTTTCAGGTACAGATCATTTACCTCTTTGGTTAGATTTATTCCTAGGTATCTTATGGTTTTTGATGCAATTGTATGTGGGATTGATTCCTCAATTTCTCTTTCTTCTGTCTCATTGTCAGTGTATAGACATGCAACTGATTTCTGCATCTTGATTTTATATCCTGCGACTTTGTTGAATTCCCGTTATCACTTCTAGCAATTATTGGGTGGAATCTTTTGGGTTTTCAACATACAGTATCATGTCATCTATAAAGAGTGAAAGTTTGACTTCTTCTTCCCAATGTGTTTGCCTTTTATTTCTTTTTGTTGTCTGATTGCTGTGGCTAGGATTTCCAGTACTATGTTGAGCAATAGTGGTGAGAGTAGACATCTCTGTCATGTTCCTGACCTTAGGGGAAAAGCTCTCAGTTTTTCAACATTGAGGATGATATTTGCTGTGGGTTTTTCATATATGGCTTTTATGACATTGAGGTATGTTCCCTCTATCCCTATACTGCAGAGAGTTTTAATCAGGAAAGAATGTTATATTTTGTCAAATGTTTTTTCTGCATCTATTGAGAAGATCATGCAGTTCTTGTTCTTTCTTTTATTAATGTGGTGTATCACATCGATTTATTTGAGAATGTTGAATCACCTTTGCAGCCCAGGAATAAATCCCACTAGGTCATGGTGAATAATTCTTTCAAAGTTCTGTTGGATCCTATTAGCTAGTATCTTGGTGAGAATTTTTTCATCCACATTCATTAAAGAGATTGGTCTGTAATTCTCCTTTTTGATGAGGTCTTTGCCTTGTTTAGGGATCAAGGTAATGTCAGCCTCATAGAATGAGTTTTCAAGTTATCCTTCCATTTCTGTTTTTTTTGAAACAGCTTCAGTAGAATAGGTATAAGTTCTTTAAAAGTTTAGTAGAATTTCACTAGGAGGCTATCTGGTCCTGGACTCTAGTTTGTTGGGAGATTTTTGATTACCTCTGTAACTTCTTTGTTGGTTATAGGTCTGTTCAGGCTTTCTATTTCTGTTTCAGTTTTGGTAGTTTATACGATTCTAGGAATGCATCCATTTCTTCCAGATTGCTTAATATGTTGGCATATAGTTGCTTAGAATATGTTCTTATAATTGTTTGTGTTTCTTCAGTTTGGCTGTGATCTTTCCTCTTTCATCTATGATTTTATTAATTTGGGTCCTTTCTCTTTTCTTTTTGATAAGTCTGCCTATTGGTTTATCCATCTTATTAATTCTTTAAAAAAAACGAGCTCCTAGTTTTGTTGATCTGTTACTGCTCTTTTGACTTCTATTTCAGTCTATTTTCTGCTCTAATCTTTTAATTTATCTTCTCCTGCTGAATTTAGGCTTTATTTTCTCTTTCTCCAGCTCCTTTAGGTGTAAGGTTAGGGTGTATATTTGAGACTTTTCTTATTTCTTGAGAAAGACCTGTATTGCTAAATATTTCCCTCTTAGGACTGCCTTTGCTGCACCCCAAAGGTTCTGAATTGTGTTTACATTTTCATTTGTTTCCATAATTTAAAAAAAATTCTTCTTTAGTTTCCTGGCTGACCCATTCATTCTTTAGTAGGATGCTCTTTAACTTCTATGTATTTGTGTTCCTTCTGAATTTTCTCTTGTGATTGAGTTCAAGTTTCAAAACACTGTGGTCTGAAAATATGCAGGGAATAATCCCAATCTTTTGGTATTGGTTGATATCTGATTTGTGACAAGTATTTGATTTATTCTGGATAATGTTTCATATGTACTTGAGAAGAATGTGTGTTCTGTTGCTTTAGGATGGAGTGCTCTGAATATATCTGTGAAGTCCACTTGGTCCAGTGTGTTATTCAAAGCCCTTGTTTCCTTGTTGCTCTTCTGCTTAGATAATCTGTCCATTGCAGTGAGTGGTGTTCAAGTCCCCAACTATCATTGCACTGTTATCAATGTTTTTCTTTAATTTTATTATTAAATTAAATTAACAGTTTGGCTGCTCCCAAGTTAGGGGCATAAATATTTATAATTGTTATTTATATAATATATAATTTATATAAATATAAACATTTATAATTGTTAGATCTTCTTATGGGACAGACCTTTTTATTATGATAGTGTCCTTATTCATCTCTTATTACAGTCTTTGGTGTAAAATATAGTTTGTCTGATATAAAGATTGCTGCCTCAGTTTTCTTTTGATGTCCATTAGCATGATAAATGGTTCTCCACTCCCTCACTCTCAATCTATAAGGTGATTTTGGGTCTAAAAAATGAGTCTCTTATCGACAGTATATGGGTGAGTCTTTTTTTTTTTAATCCAATTTTTTTTTTTCAATCCATACCTGTGTCTTTTGATTGGAGCATTTAGTTCATTTACCTTCCAACTAATTATTGAAAGATATGAATAGTACCTTTGTATTACCTGTAAAGTTGCTGTTCCTGTAGATTGTCTCTGTTCTTTTTTGGTCTTTATTACTTTTGGGATGTCTCTTTGCTCAAAAGATGTCCTTTAATATTTCTTGCAGGGCTGGTTTAGTGATTGGAAATTTTAGCTTCTGTTTGTCCTGGAAACTCTTTATCTCTCCTATTCTGAATGATAGCCTTGTTGGGTAAAGTATTCTTGGCTGCATATTTTTCTCATTTAGCACCTTGAATATATCATGCCAGTTATTTCTGTCCTGCCAGGTCTCCATGGGCAGGTCTTCTGCCAATCTAATGTTTCTACCCTTGAAGGTTAAGGACCTCAGGGAAAGGTGGATTTAAAATCAAGGAAAACATGCTTTGGAATTGTCTAGAATGACTTAAATATATTCTTAGCTATTTTGGTAAAATTTACTCATTTATCCAAGTAAGATATTAATACAGTGCTCTAGTCCCCACATCATGAAATAGTCCCAGTTCTGTCACCCTTGTATCTCTTCGATTCTGTCAGGGAAACTTTCCATTCTCTTCCCCTGACACTGTGCTTTTTTAATCTTATTATTTCTGAACAGAGGTTAGTATTTATTTATCTATTCAATGTATCTGTATATGTATTTACTTTTGGACTGGGGCCAAAGTCACTACCAATTTTCTGTGTTTCCACTTGAGAAAAGTTTCCTTCCAGAGGGGAAGTGACTAAATACATCAGGGATCTTTTGTGTTTGTTGCCTTGCATATCAGTGGAGGACTTTATTTTTTAGGACATTCTCAAGATGAATTAATTACAGAAGCTCATTATTTGTTCTCACTATCTATCGATCTATTTATCTATCTATATATATCTGTTATTAAAAAGAAGAAAAAGGAATAGAAATAAATGTTGAGTGAGCAATTACTCATCAAAAAATGTATTAATAGAACTTCCATAAAGCATTTTTAGCCAGAAACTCAATAGGGAATTATACATGAATCCAGATTTACAGATTATTCTTAAACAAGGTAAATCTGTGAATTAATGAGACTTTTTTGATAAACAGCTCTATTTTCCCTAATTTTACCATGTGTGAAATATAATGCAAGTAAGCATCAGAATTTCTTGATTTTCTCTTGTTGCATTTGATGTAAGACTTGATTTTTCTTTTTTTTTCCCTAAAGATTTTTTTTTTTTTTAATTTTAGAGGGAGAGGAAAAGAGAGCATGAGTGGGAGGGGTGAAGGGAGAAGGAGAGAGAATCTCAGGCAGAATCCATGCTGAGCACAAAGCCTAACATGGGGTTCGATCCCAGGACCCATGAACTGAGCTGAAACTGAGAGGTGCTTAACCAGCTGTCCCACCCCAGCACCCCAAGACTTGGTTTTTCTCATGCAAAATTCTAATTCATAAACTTCTTACATTTTTTCACACTGATTATAGGTCAGATAAGTTATCACTGTTTCCACAAAATAATTCAGGTTATGAAGAATGCAAATTTGTGTTCAGTTACATTGAATTACAGTAAATGATGACTTTATTGTAAGAAAAGAATTAGTGTTTTTGAATTTTAGTTTTGACACTTGTTTGGACTTAACTCTCCCACTTGCCCTGCCTTTTATAATTTGTTGATACCATCTTTTTGATAATCTTTAAATATCACCAGTGATTGTGTTACTTTGCATTGTCAACTTAAATGACTTGAAGACTTTGGGATTAATATTAAGTAGAGTAAATTTATGACAAATCTTTGGTTTCCCATAAAATTTTTGAAGAAACAAAAATTCACAGTTCAAATGTGTACAGCCACCTAGTACAGTTTCGACTTATTTTTTTTGTAAAGCTTGAATTGAGAAGATAAGTTCAATGTGGCATATACTTAATTTTCTAATATGATGACAAAGAAAATTATATTTTAAAGTTAAGATTGAAAGCTAAAACTGATATTGTTATGTAGCTATATGTATATTCTATATGTTTAAGATCATACACATATGTTAATGCCTAATAAATTAGTAAACAAAACAAATGCATGTATGATAAAGTTGAGGGCCCTGGGAACTTAAAATTGGCCTCAAAATATTCAGTATGCTGTAAACAAGAACTATTCTCTACCTTAGTGTAATCTGTCCAGAGACTGGGGATTCTTACCTTGTTGGAATATCCCAAGCCCTTTTGCTAATTTTGTCATACTGTTGAATTGTTAAAACAAAGAATAAAAAGTTGTCACATCTGAAAGCTCTTAAGTCTCTTATTGTCCCTCAATTAATTAATATTGTTACCATCTGTTCTGTTTATTTAGTTATTTTAGAGAGAGAGAGAGTAACTGGGAGGGAGGAGCAGAGAGAGAAACAAGCAGACTCTGCACTGAGCACAGAGCCCAATGTGGGGCTCGATCTCATGACCCTGAGATCATGACCTGAGCCAAAACCAAGAGTCAGATGCTTAACCAATTGTGCCACCCAAGCACTCCTGCTCTGTTATTAAAAAACAAACAAACAAAAAACTACACTGTAACTCTAACTATTAAGGTATACAATGTAACTTTTCAGCTATGTTTTTATTTAGAAAAATAAAACTGAAGATGCTATTACACTCAGAGTCATCTTTGGCCCTTCTTAGGTGATCAAACTACCCAAGGCCTGTTCTTTTAATTGAAATCCATGACATGGCAATCAGTGGCAACAAGGATGCTGAGACCAATAGTATATATTTGGTATGCTCTACCTTCTTTCATTAGCATATCCTTATTATAGGATTTGTTCTAAGAAACTGTGGGGAAAATTGATTGGGTCAAAAAGGGAAACTAAATCTTTCCCGAGAAAATATATTCATACAAATATGCTTCATCAAAGATTCTACATTTGTCAGGATGGAGAGAAAGGTTCTGGGGATTGTCAGTGCTTTCACTCTAATAATTAACCAAATCCATGTAAAATGGTTATGTCTCTCACCAAAGCAGGGGTTTCTCCTTTCTCCAGTTGATGCTTTGGGTTACCAAAACCATTGAATTAGGTCCATTCAGTTTTGTCATCAGGAAGTTTCTAGGATTCTCTCATCTTCCTGAAGGTTCTGGTGTTACAAGCCAGAAACGGTGTCATGTGGAAGATACAGTACAATAGGAAACACTAAAAGGTCACTCTGGAAAGGGCTGTTCCAAGAAGTCAGCTCATTGGTTTGGGCCTCCCATTATGAACCACTGACATTGTCACAGTTGTAAAGCCATATAGTGCAATATTGGTTTCTGGAGTAGAATTCAGTGATTCACTTACATACAACACCCAGTTCTCATCACAACAGGTGCCCTCCTTAATACCCATCACACATCTGTAGACCCCATCGCCCATGCACTTTCTATCCTTCAACCCTCAGTTTGTTCTCGGTCATTAAGAGTCTCTTGTGCATTGTTTCTGTCCCTCATTTTTTTTTTCTTTTCCTCCTTCTGTTATGGAGAATCTTATTGTAGACTGTAAACCAACAAGGGTTCAGAAGACTAATTCTAGTTCTGAACATGGATTTTAAATGAACGTCTTGATAATGGATTAAGCTTAGACAAATTATGTGGAATGAAATTTTACTCTAACCAAATATCTATAAACAATTAAACCATTTTATTGATAACATGAAAGATGTTAATTTCCCTTGTTTATGAACCTATTTAGAGCAGAAGACAGATCTATCACAGTGACTATTACTGAGATCCCTCCTCTTTTATGGCCATGTACTTATTTTTATAGGTTGGATAAGAACCAGGTCTTCTTTTTACCAGGATGTAATTGAAGAGGTTGATAGCATAACACAGCATAGGTGTGTCATATTTAAGAAGTGTCATTTAATCATGTACAACAAGCTCTTTTTAGGGACAACGGCTGTAGTCCATTTGTGGCACTGATGCCTACCAAGATTTTTCCCCAGGAAGCTGGATTGATACTTGTTCTGTGGCTAACAGGGCTTCTCCCAGCCTTATAGGTATCAAGGAAGATCATTTCTTAGAGTCTAGGAACCTTGGCAAGATGGGAGGACCTCAAGAAAAGGAAAGCTGTCATAATTCAAAATACTGCAGGCAAAACTTGGCAGAAACATTTCTTGGTTTTGGTTTCCTAGTCTTGGAATACAGGAGCTAATAACAGCAGTAAAAAAAAAATTAAATCTTTGGAATTTTACAGAATTTGGAATTTTACAGAAGTGAATGAAGATTACTTTCCTAATTGTCACATGGAAGTTGATTTCTCTGGTTTTAGTGGTCGTTCAGCATTATCTCTCCCAAGGTTTGCTGACACTTAACAAGAAGGCTATGTGTGCCTATTAATACCTTTTTACTGTAACTATGAATGTAAATGAAACAAGACAAACAGAATAGAACACACAGGATAAAGGTACAAGTTCAGACCCTACTGAGGCCTGAAAGATGGGAAGGAGCAGGTATGCAAAAGTCAAGAGAAAGAATATATTCTTGTTAGAGGGAACTTTTTGTGCAAAGGTGCTCCTATATGAAAGAGCTTGATTTGCTCTGGGATCTCATCAAGATCCTTGGAGTACAGAAAGTATGCAGAAAGTAAAGAAAATGAGAGGTTGGAGGCAGAAGGAGGAGGAGATTGCCACATCATGGAAAGACTTATAGGCCTCGATAGGTAATGTATGTTATTCCAAGTACATTTAGAATCCTCTGAACATTTTTAATCAAGGAAGTGAAATGGCTTGATTAATGTGTTTAAAAGGTCACTTGAGGGGGCACCTGAGTGGCTCAGTCAGTTAAGTGTCTACCCTTGGCTCAGGTTGTGGTTAGCAAAGAGTCTGCTTCTCCCTCTCCCTTTGCACCCCCACCCCCCTGCCTACTCATGAGCTCATGGGCTTGTGTGTTCTCTCTCTCTCAAATAAATAAATAAAGTCTTTAAAAAAAGGCCACTTGGTTCCCATATAAAAACAAATGAGAAGGTACAAGCACGGTGCACATAACACATTAAGCGTAAGGGGATTTACCTTTGAGACTTAACTCACCAAAATATATATTTCAGCAACAACAGCTACAATCACTGAATTCCTAAATTATATTAGAAATTATTATGCAGAATTTAAGAAACAAAAGAATGAGCAAGGCGGGGGGAAGAGAGAGGCAAACCGTAAGAAACTCTTAACCCTAGAGAGCAAACTGATGGTAACCAAAGTGGCTGTAGCATCTTGCATTCTCATGAGCTATGAATCAGGAGTACTGTTGCATCACATCTTGGCCAGGACTGGGCCTTGTCAGTGCCCTACTCTGTAGTCATTATAATAGATGTTTGGCACACTGGGGTATTTTAACATCCACGTTTGATCCTTGCCTGAATTTATTACATTGGGGATTGCAAAATGGTGATTTTCTAAGTAAGATTTCCCCACCTATATTTATTAATTGATCTTCTTCTGAAACAGGAAACATTTTGCTGTGTTTTTTAGAAAACATCTCTTTCATGATAAGGAATTCTAAAGAAAAGTGACTCTGTTGGCCTTGTAGATTTACCATGCTTCGTGCCCCTCTGGGGCTCACAGAAAACTACAGGAGTGACTGTCTCTCCATTATTTTTTGTATTCCCCCAGAATCTAGATTGTGCCTTGCTTATAGCAAGCACTCAGTAATTTTTTTAAAAATTCAATTAAAAAAAAATACTTCCTTATTTTAGAGAGAGAGCAGGGAAAGGGGCAGAGGGAGAGGGAAAGAGAATCCTCTAGCTGACTCCCTGTTGAGCATGGAGCCTGACATGGAGTTCAAACCCAGGACCCTGAGATCATGATCTGAGCTGAAATCAAGAGTCAGATGCTTAACTGATTGTGCCACCCAGGCGTCACTCAGTAATTTTTTTTTAATTGAATTAAACTCAACAATGATCTTCAAATGTTATTATGGATATAGCTAATGAACTCTCAATGTATTTTCAAGGTCTTGGAAAATAGGAAATGATATGAATTAAATACATTATGTCAGAAGAAAAACATTTTGAAGTATAATAACTATAAAGCTCAGAGTATGGTACATCATCTTTTAGACTGTTTATCAGATTGTAATTACTGGTTTACATGTCTCTCTCCTCCACAGAGCTATGACTTTCTTAAGGGAAAAGGCTGGCCCAATTCACTTTGATATAATGCATCCACCACGATGTATAACGCATAGTCAGTTCTTTATAAATATTTGATGAATCCATGAAATAAAGAGGTAAGATTGACTCACTGTTGAGCTATTATTTTGCAGTAGGCACTGCTCCTTAAATTTAGATACATGGACAGTGACTTCATTCTGGGACTAGTGTGATAGCTCCCCAAAGTCATGAGGATTCCAGGCTCCTTCTGACCTTCCAGTCTGTCTTTTTAGGCCCTGGCTGCCTTCCTCAGGGGGCATAATGTGGTTGCTGGTGTTTCAGCTATCACATTGGAGTTCTACCCAGGGAGAAGGGGAAAGTAACAGGCAAAAAGGGTATTTCCACGGACACCTCTTTCTCCTACTTCTGTTTACATGTTCATGGCCACTCCTATGTGCATGAGAAACTGGGAAATGCCATCTTTTAGCTGGGTATATTGTCCCTCCAGGAAAATTAGCCTTCTGTTACCAAGTAGGAAGGGGATAGTGTTCTGGCAGAATCAATTTGGCCCCAATTTTTCTGATGCTTTTATCTTGAAATTTTTACTAAAATTGTCTTAACTCTAGTTTAATTCATCCTAATTTCTCTTTTGATATGGTTTTGTGGAGACAGTATTTCAATATACACATACATGTATATACACTTGTTTATATATGTATACCTACATATACATGTACATGAATGCATTTATGATGCACTTACATTCACTACATTTGCGCATAGATATATACGTACTTATACATATGCATATAACAAACATGTATATATATTTATATCCATTATGTAAGTACATGCTAACATAGATTCATGTATTTCTGTCAGGCTTTCTGTGAGTTCTTTTCGACTCTCTGGGATTAATGGTGATGAGGGGTGAAGGATGAGATACCATGAATGCATAATCATTGTTCTGTGGGGTCCAGGGGTGGTTCTGATTAGCAAGCTACTAGGCATTCTTACTCAGGCACTGCTTATTTATTCAGTAGTTACTGAATTCGCACATTATCATTTTGCTCAATAATTCTGTTGTAATCAGAGTTACCAGAGCATCACCTGGCTACCCTGGGGGTTTGTGTGAGGTGAGGCAGCCCTTGGGATGCCCACCACCCAGCTCTGGAGGAGACCTGAGTTTAGTGAGGAGGGATCTTTTGTGCCTCTGGACGTTGCTGACTAGAAAGGGTCAACACAGACTGATGGGCTGTCTGCATTTCTCTTTCTGCCTTTCCTACCTTTGTCCACAGATGCCTGTCCTCAAAGCCCCATTCCTTCAAAGAGACTTCTCCTTTACCACTGACATCTTAACCATCAATTAACCATGGCCCACCTATATTCCACAATGAGCCATAAGACCCAAGTGCACAAGCAACTCTTTAAATTAACCAAAAATTGATTTATCTTAGTCCTCAAACCTCCATTTTCAATGATAGCAGATAATTAACATGACCAATTTGCAGTGATTCCCTATTTCCTTATTTCTTCTAGGTTAAAACTTAGTCTTTTTTTTTTTTTAGAAGTTTAGTTCACCAATTCTTTTATTTTTTAAGATTTTATTTATTGATTTGTGTGTGTGAGAGAGAAGCACAGAAGAAGAGGGAGAGGGAGAAGCAGGCCCCCTACTGAGTAGGAAGCCCTTTGCGGGGCTTGATCCCAGGACCCTGGGAGCGTGACCTGAACCTAAGGCAACACTTAACCAACTGAGCCACCCAGGTGATGCAAAGCCTAGTCTTTTTTTGAATACTCAGTTCAAAATACTGCACCCTGCTCACAACTTTGGGCTGTATTACAACACCATAGGGAGCCATGGATCCTCTCCATGGGTAAGTTTCTCTCTGACTTTTGCACCGGAGTGACTCCCCTTTTTATTCTTGTGAGCTTCTACCCCATGGTGTCTCCTGCTGCGTTCTCTACTTGGGTCTGTTTCCCAGGGCCAGCACATACTTGTCACTCTACCTCCTGTTGCCCAGCATCCTACTGGACCCTCAGTCCATACTTGAATTTCTCTAGCTGATTCCCAAATATTATTTCAGCAGTTTATCCAGATTGAGATCCAGTCCAAAAAGACACAGTGCATCTGTTGCTTTGTGTTTGAGTCTTTTTAAGTTCAGCACAGGCCCTATATTGGTAAAGAATAATTAATGCTAGATATTACAGCTGACAAAGACTTCCACTTAACTTGCTTAATTCAACAAAGGTTGGGTGGCCCTCTCCCACCTTGCACTTGGCCATCTGGATCTGGATGATGGTCTCCAAGGAAGGAATGGAGAAGGGCCACTGGCTCTTAACTTTCTTGGCCCAGAATTGACATCCCTCACAATCCTTTACCCACAACTAGCTGCATGGTCCCAACCTAAGGACAAGGGAAGTTGGATATGTAGGGAAGCACTTGGAATTATAATGAGCATATCCCTGCCATGAGCTTCTCCCCTTTTAAAGGCCCCGACACCAGCATGTTGAAGAGGCATGGGTTCTAACCTGTGGGTTGCATGTCTTTGAATTTTTCTGGTTGCTTCCTTATGGTGCAATTTAGGTTGTTCTACCTATGGCGTTTTCTATAAACTGAAAGTTAGGTATAAAAGCTGAAGGATTAATGTTCATCATTTTTATTTAGACAGATGATAGTTAATGTGTAATTTGCATTGCATCACTTCAGGAAATTTAAATATTGAATTAGTTTAGATTATAATGCCAAGATTGCCTGTTGGATCAGCATAATGAGCATCTGGTAACTTTATTTGATGGCTACATTTTCACATTTATGTGCAGTAATTTATACACTTAATACATTTAATACTGACATATTCCTTGTATGAGTCAATAATCTCATTAGGTGTTACGGATGATGATATTCTAATTTGATCGTTCCTTCTACCTTGTTAGCTCGCCTTCTTCTGTAAAGATCTATCTTTATTTGGTTTCCTTGAAATACAGTGGCTACTGGAAATGCTCAAAATTAGTCACATGGTCTTGTTTGCCTGTGGGAAGGCTGGATGTCAAGTTTCCTATGTGCTATGGAAAGAGATGAGCAACAGTTATAGGTGAGCAATGCATTCTCTTAGTTGCATCTTCTAACTGGTTGTTTACATGTACATTATGATATTAGTTTTTTTGTAAACTTTCTTATTACCCTGGTGGATTTTCTGACTGTAGCTTTTCAGTTGATATTCTTGCATTGGTATAGTCTGTAAAGAGGCATAGTTTTACCTCTTCCTTTTCAATCCTTATACTTGCAATTTTTCTTGTCAAATGCATTTGACTGATGCCTCCAGGACAGTGTTGAATACTACTGGGCATTCTTACCTTATTCCTGCCTACTGTGCTTTCCCATTGGATTGGATGCCTTGTCAACAATCCTTGCCTGTTCAGACATGCATATGACCTAAGTCAGGGATCACTGGCAGCCATCCTCCATCCCACTTTCATGATGGATGTTGCTAACAGGTGTCTACTGAACTTTGACATGGCCTAGATCCTTGTCAGATCTTACTAGATATTAATCTCATATGACAACTAGGGTAAAGTCTATATTCCAACCATACCAGAACCAAAAATGTACCTTCAAATATTGTATTTGATGAGTCATATGATATAGCCCAGAAGATACAGTAAAGTATAATTTTGACAATGACACAACCATCAGATTTATTTTTAAAAATATTAATTCATGGTGGTGTTCAGGTGTTGCACTTTGTAATGAGCACAGTCATCTTTCAGAACTTTGGGTGTAACTTCAATGACTGAATATATGTGAGACAGTTATGTCGGGTCAGGTTTCCTTCCTAGCCTCCCCTCTCCTATCTTGCTCCCACACCATATCCTGGGATGGGAAGGTCCTCTGCCCAATTCTAGCTGAGTTTCCATCTCCTCCAAATAGCACACAGAAACACTGCCTTTTCTGAATTATTTTCTGACACCATATTTTTTTCCTTGTATTGATAATTAACTCTAAATAAAAAATATGCATTTCCTTCCAACCAGTTTGGAAGCCATTCATTTACTCAACAAATATTTTTCAAATACCTGTTTTCTTGAGAACTGTGTGCTAATCTCCTGGGATACAGCTAGGACAAAGCACTAAAGATTTTTTTTTTTTCTTAGAAGTTTAGTGAAAGACAAATAGAAAACTAATTGAGCAAAACTAATTTCAATTATATGTGATGGAGGAAAGATGTGGTGTATCAGAGAATCTAAAATAGATCTTACCTAGTAAGATTTATATACTTTGTTATCCTGTAGCATTTTTCACATGATGGGTATACAATAGCTATTTATTAACTATAGGTTAATAATAGGTTAAATATAGGTTGTCAAACCAGATTAAAGTTCATAGTCAGATAAAGCAAACAGGAAGAAACAGCATTTGCTAATACATTGGCACAGAAAATTTGAAAGGACAATTAACATTTTGGGCTGTTGTGAAATTTTCATAATTGCCCAAGTCATTTTTGAAATTCTTACAACATACTATGTACAAGGTTAATTGTAACAAATGTATCTTGCTGGAACTAGTTAGACTAAAATAATAGTGGTAGTAGAGAATTAAGTAAAAATCATGTTCAAAAAATATTTTTAGCTGACCAAAGAAATGTACATCTGATTTGCTTTAACAAAATTTACAAAGGAGCCTCTCCCTTATCAAAATACTAGCTTTCGTATTTATATAGTATCCTATTTTATGTAGGGCATGAAGAGTTTGTGAAACTAAAATAAAGACATAGATTGCAAGAATGCTCAAAATGAGATTGATTACTACCACCTCCACCTAATTGACCAAAAATGTACCTGGATCTTGGGGATATCAGGCATAGGTCGCATAGGTGACTCAGTGCTGGACCCAGTGCTCTCACTCACAGCCTGGTATTCTTTATACCACAGTGCATGTGGAAAATTTGCACAACTAAGTATCTATAACATTTTTTAAAAATAGCTATAGGTCAAAACAACTGTAATAGAACAAAATCCATTTAAGAGAAAGATGTGGCAGGATATAGCATTCTTTGGCAATGCAGAAGATCTGGTAAACCAAGGGCTTAAGAGGCACCAGAGAGTTATGTTGCATTAAAATAATCCACTAAAATTACTTCATGTGTGTTTTTATTCAGAAAATATGAATCACTTTCCTGGGGTTGAGTATGCTTTTCGTGAGGAGATTCAAATGTTTTTATAATATATATCTTGATGTGCTCTGCTGTAAGACCTGAAGGATAGACTCAGTAGATTTCAGATGAGTGGTCTTGTTCCCTCTAATCACAATGTATTGGTCACAATTCTGGGCAACTGAAGAATTTCAAATCCCCTCTGATGCCACAGTGATCTCACCAGTTACATTTTTCTAGATCCTTGACCAATGTGGCTATGTAAACAGTTAACCTTACAGAATAATCTGGTCTGACTGCGGGTGCTAGCCCCATCATGTTTACTGGTTCCCTACTGTCTTTTCTTTTCCTCCAATCTCAAGAATTTCTTTTTTCTTTTCTTTTCTTTCCCTTTATTTTCTTTTTCTCTCAGTATATTATGTCACCTTTTAATTTAATTTAACTAATAATTTATTTTTGTGTATTAGAGGTCTCATCATTGTTTGCTGGGTCTCAGTAACTGTATGTTCATAGCCCCAGCAGTAAACACTCAAATTAGGATAATTCAAGTGGAGCTGAATAAAGAGTGTATTTACAGAAGTGTGGGTATGTCTTGAGAAAATCACGAGGGAGAGTACAATACCAACTGTATGAAAATAGCAGATGACTTTGCCACCTTAGGTCTAGAGGAGCAAAGGAGTGCATCACCAGAGCTAAAGTCAGAGAAGCTGTATGAAGATGGGCTGTCCTCTTAAAGCTGTTTTTTTTTTTTTTTCAATTTATTTATTTGACAGAGAGCGAGAGATCACAAGTAGGCAGAGAGAGAGGAGGAAGCAGGCTCCCTGCTGAGCAGAGAGCCTGATGCGGGGCTTGATTCCAGGACCCTGACATCATGACCTGAGCTGAAGGCAGAGGCTTAACCCACTGAGCCACCCAGGTGCCCCTGTTCTCTTAAATCTGAAACCTTTAATCCAGGGGCCCAGTTAGCCTGTGGCAACCCTGCAGGGAGGAACCTGGAGGTATAAATAATCCAGCACTTACTTTCTAGTCCCCTAGTTCTTCTAATCAGTGAAACCCAATGGGAAGCCAGAGAGCAACGCAACCTATTGATTTCATCTATGCTTCCTGGGGACACAGAGCAAAGTGGAGAAGATGGAGGGAAAATGGAAAATACCAACACAGAGGCTATTTATCAGACACTCACAATCCTATAACAAAATCTGGCCACTTTCAGAGAGGTAAACTGTGGCCATCAGTTCAGGTGAAGCTTGAGTGTTCTAACACAATGACTTCTGAATTTTGGTACAGTTTGTTTTGCCTCAAATCCCAACTTCTGGCCCTCCTGTAGTCACCAGCCCCCCTTCTGTATCTGGTGGTTGATTTTGGTTTTCTTACCTAGTACTGTCAGTTTGAAGACCTTTCAATCAGGCACAGCCTAGAAGATGCTTAATAAGTCTGATAAAGAAATGAATAATCTTAACTACCTTGATTCTCTCTTTACTAATCTTCTGTTCAAACTGTCTCTGGTTTGATCAGCAGTCTTTATTCCCATATTCCAGGTTCTTCCTTGGTTGATGATGCTAACTGCCTTCCTTAGGTTATATGGTTTTATTCATTTCCTACCCTGATTGGGTGAAAGAGATGACTTCTGGGCAAGATGCACCTGAGTAGACCAAAGTCCAGACAACATTGACTTTTCTTTTAAGAATTTTTACCTCCTACCCCAAATTCCCACTTTTGGAAACATATTTTCAGTGCTATTATGTTAATAAGTCTTTATTTGGTATATGCTATGACTCATATTGAACTCTCTCCTGTACATTTTGAGATCGTTTTAGTGCTTATCACTCCCTTATGCTGGACAGGAATTCCTTTCTGAGCTTTTAAAGTTGGACAAATGTTAAAACCTCTCTTAAGAAGTGAGAGAGTGGGATATGGGTTGTAATGTACAAGCCTCACATCTTTTTTTTTTTTTTAAGATTTATTTTTTGACTTGAGAGAGAGAGAGGGCATGCAAGCCCAGGGAAGAGCACACAGAAAGGGAGGGACTCTCAAGCAGACTCCCTGCTGAACCCAGAGCCTGATGCAGGGCTTGATCCCACAACCCTGAGATCATGACCTGAGCCAAAAACAAGAGTTGGTTGCTCAACCAACTGAGCTGCCAAGAGCCCCAAACCTCACATCTTTTAATACTGAATTTCTAGTTTAAATGAACTAGAAGAAAGTTCTAGAGTTGACTTCTTGATGGATTGGTTAATGGACTGAGTCCAGTTGTCCTTTCAGCTCTTCCTGGGACATGGGTTAACACCTGAGGTTGTTCTCTAGGGAAGGCTTGGGGATCATGGTTAATTTCATGTAGCATTAGACAACTTGAATGCTTTAGGAAGAGCCGTACATGTATGCAAGAGACTTCGAGAACATGCTTATGGATTTTGGCGAGATTTCACTTCTAAGATGTGTTGAGTGATGTGTCTCTGAGGCAAACAAGAGAAAGAAGTAGTTGACTCACACAGCTGTGCCTACCTGTGTTCTTTTTGCTATGGAAAGGTGTAATCACAAACCCTGGAAGTGGATTGCTTAGGTTAGAATGCTGGTACTCCAGTGACTAACTTTGTAATTCGGTAAAAGTTACCTAACTTTTACTCCTCTAAATGAGGTGATAGTATTACCCAACTAATATGTTTGCTGTGAGAGAAAACGAGGTAATAGGTAAAGTGCTTAACAGTGTTTAGCATAGAAATAAAAGTCCTGAAAAGAAAATTAATAAAAATCAGCGAGCTGTGAGACTACTTCAAAAAGGAAAATGTATGTGTATCTGGAATCTTCAAAGGAAGAGGGTAGGGGTAAAATAAAATATTTGAAGATTTATTGGCCAAAAATCATCCAAATCTTGTGAAAACTACAAACCCATGGGCTCAATGAATGCAGCAAGCCCCAATCACAAGAAAAATGAATAAAAATATACCAAAGCACATCATAATCAAGTTACTGTAAACTAGTTGTAGAGAAAAATTCTTAAAAGAAGCCAGAGGGCACAAAAACAGACACATAGATCAATGGAACAGAACAGAAGGCCCAGAAATAGACCCTCAACTCTATGGTCAACTAATCTTTGACAAAGCAGGAAAGAATGTCCAATGGAAAAAGAAAGTCTCTTCAACAAATGGTGTTGGGAAAATTGGACAGCCACGTGCAGAAAAATGAAACTGGACCATTTCCTTACACCGCACACTAAAATAGACTCAAAATGGATGAAGGACTTCAATGTGAGAAAGGAATCCATCAAAATCCTTGAGGAGAATACAGGCAGCAACCTCTTTGACTCAGACACAGCAACTTCTTCCTAGAGACATCACCAAAGGCAAGAGAAGCAAGGGCGAAAATGAACTATCAGGACTTCATCAAGACCAAGAGCTTTTGCACAACAAAGGAAACAGTCAACAAAACCAAAAGACAACTGATAGTATGGGAGAAGATATTTTCAAATGACATGTCAGATAATGGGCTAGTATCCAAAATCTATAAAGAACTTATCAAACTCAACACCCAAAGAACAAATAATCCAATCAAGAAATGGGCAGAGGACATGAACAGACATTTCTGCAAGGAAGACATCCAAATGGCCAACAGACACATAAAAAAGTGCTCCACATCACTAGGCATCAGGGAAATACAGATCAAAACCATAATGAGATACCACTTCACACCAGTCAGAATGGCTAAAATTAACAAGCCAGGCAATGACAGATGCTGGTGAGGATGTGGAGAACGGGGAACCCTCCTACACTGTTGGTGAAAATGCAAGCTGGTGCAACCATTCTGGAAAACAGCATGGAGGTTCCTCAAAAAGCTGAAAATAGAGCTACCCTATGATCCAGCAATTGCTCTACTGGGTATTTACCCTAAAGATACAAATGTAGTGATCCGAAGGGTCACATGCACCCAAATGTTTATAGCAGCAATGTCCACAATAGCCAAACTATGGAAAGAACCTAGATGTCCATCAACAGATGAATGGATAAAGAAGTGGTGATATATATATATATATACAATGGAATGCTATGCAGCCATCAAAAGAAATGAAATCTTGCCATTTGTGATGATGTGGATGGAACCAGAGGGTATTATGCTTAGCAAAATAAGTCAATCGGAGAAAGATAACTATCATATGATCTCCCTGATATGAGGAAGTGGAGAAGCAACATGGGAGGTTTGGGGGGTAGGAAAAGAATAAATGAAACAAGATGGGATCAGGAGGGAAACAAACCATGAGACTCTTAATCTCACAAAACAAATTGAGGGTTACTGGGGAGAAGGGGTTTAGGGAGAGAGTGTTTGGGTTATGGACATTGGGGAGGGGATGTGCTCTGGTGAGTGCTGTAGTGTGTAAACCTGGCAATTCACAGACCTGTACCCATGGGGCTAATAATACATTATACGTTAATAATAAAAAAAAAGAAGCCAGAGGGGGGAAAATGCCAGCTTATATACAAAGGAACAAAAGAGGGATGACAGCATACTGACTGTAAGAAGCACATACTCATAGAGACAGTGAAGTAATATTCTTCAAATACATAAAGAAAGAAAAAAAAAAAAAACAGGGCACCTGGGTGGCTCAGTAGGTTAAACCTATGCCATCTGCTCAGGTCATGATCCCAGGTTCCGGGGATCGAGCCCTGCATCGGGCTCTTTGCTCAGTGGGGAGCCTGCTTCCCGCCCCACCCCCTGTCTGCCTCTCTGCCTAGTTGTGATCTCTGTCAAATAAATAAATAAAATCCTTAAAAAAAAAAAATCAAACTAGAGTTCTACACCTAGTGAAAATATCTTTCAAAAACAAAGGCAAAGTACTTTTTCAGACATACGAAAGGTAAAAGAATTCATTGCCACCATACAAGTACTAGAAAAAAATGTAAATCAATCATAGAAGTCCTGCACACCAAAAAAAAATGATGCCACATGGCAATCTGACTCTACACAAAAGAATAAATGTTATGGAAATAAACATTTTTCCTTTCTTATTTTCTTTAAGAGGTAATTGATAATGTAAAGCACCAATAGTAATAATGAGTTATAGGGTTTATATCACATCATATGTTGAAGTAAAATATACGATAGTAACATTAAGGCTAGGAGAGAGGTAATGAAAGTTTATTATTGTAAGATATACATTATATACCTGAAATGGTATAATATTACTTGAAGGTAGATCCTAAAGCAACTACTAGGAATACAACATAGATGAGCTAATAAAACAATAAAGGAAGTAAAATAAGATAATTAAAAATACTCAGTTAATGTAAAAGTAAGCAGTGAGAGAGGAAAAAGGGAATAAAGAAGATATAACTATTCAACAACTGGCAATGTGGCATATATAAATTCATTCATATAAAGAATCGCATTAAACGAAATTGCCTAAACATCCCAGTTAAAAAGCAGTATTATATACATTGGATAAAGGAAAGCAAGACCCAAATATAAGAAAAACCCTTTAAATATGAAGATATAAGTAGGCTAAATATAAAAGGATGGGAAAAGATATACAATTTTAATGGTTTGTAAAAAGCTATAGTTTCTATATTAAAAAATCAGACAAAGTAGATGTCAGAGCAAGGAATAAAGATGGTTATTTCATGATGTTAAAGGAATCAATCAAGAGAATATAACAGGGGTGCCTGGGTGGCTCAGTGGGTTAAGCCTCTGCCTTTGGCTCAGGTCATGATCTCAGAGTCCTGGGATCAAGCCCCGCACCAGGCTCTCTGCTCAGCAGGGAGCCTGCTTCCCCCTCTCCCTTTCTGCCTACTTGTGATCTTTGTCAAATAAATAAACAAAATCTTTAAAATAAAAAAAGAGAGAATATAACAGCCCTAAATGCTTATATACTTAATAACAGAGCTTCAAAAATACCTGATATAAAATCCAATAGAACTGCAAGGGGAAATAGAGAAGTCTACAGTTATAGTCAGAAATTCAATAGCCTACACTCATTAACTGATAGAATAAGGAAACAGAAATGTATGGCAATAAATTGAAAACACTATCAATCAACTGATCTACATGATATTTGAGACATTTTACTCCACAAGTGTAAAATACACAAAGTATTTACCAAGATAGATTTTATTTTTGGCTGTTAGATTAGTTTTGGGTAACATAAGAGTTTTAGATCATATGAAGTATGTTCTCTGATCCGAGTGGAATTAAATTAGTAGTCAGTAACAAAATGATATCTGAAAAATCCCCAAGTATACCTTTTGCCTCTAAAAAGAAGTGGGTCAAAGGAAAAAAATCAAAGAGAAAATTAGAAGAATTTTGAATGGAATAAAGACAACAAGACATCAAAATTTGTGAGATGCAGATAATACATGCTTAGAAGAGAATGTAAATGATTTCAACAAAATAAAACACCCATCTCTCTTAGAAACTTTCAGAAAATTAGGAATACAAGGAAACCTCAATATTATAAAATACAACCATGAAAAACCGATAGTTAACATCATATTTAATGCTGAAAAACTAAATGCTTTCCATCTAAGATATAAGTGAAAGTAAGGATGTCTGCTATTACCATTACTTGTGGGTTCTGGCCAACTCAATAGAGCAAGAAAATTGAAATAACAGGTATACAGATTTGACAGGAAGAGCCCAAAATATCTTTATTTACAGATGACACCATTGTTCATATAGAAAATCCAAAGAAATCCACAAAAAAATGAAAAAAGCTAATAGAACTAAAAAAGGATGATACAACTACTTTGAAAAGAATTTGCAAAAAAGTTTTATGTTTGCTAAAAAGTTATATACACATCTCCCATATCACCCAGTCATTCTTCTTCTAGGTATTTATCTAAGAGAAATGAAAGCACGTGCTCACACAAAGACTTGTACATGAATGCCCATGATAGCTTTATTTTTAATAGCATCAAATTGGAAACAATGAAAAATCATCATTAGGTGAATGGAGAAGCAAACTTGCCTATCCATAGAAAGGAATAAAAAAAGGAATGAACTATGGATGTATGTGACACCATTGATGAATCTCAAAATAACTATGCTTAGTGAAAGGAGCTAGATGAAATAAAATATATTAGGTATATTCTGTATGGAAAGGAAAGGATGAATCACAAAGTGGCAGTGGAAGACTTTTATTTTTTTTTTTAATTTTTTATTTATTTTCAGCATAACAGTATTCATTGTTTTTTCACCACACCCAGTGCTCCATGCAATCCGTGCCCTCCCTAATACCCACCACCTGGTTCCCCCAATCTCCCACCCCCCGCCCCTTCAAAACCCTCAGGTTGTTTTTCAGAGTCCATAGTCTCTCAAGGTTCACCTCCCCTTCCAATTTCCCTCAACTCCCTTCTCCTCTCCATCTCCCCTTGTCCTCCATATTACTTGTTATGCTCCACAAATAAGTGAAACCAGATACTTGACTCTCTCTGCTTGACTTATTTCACACAGCATAATCTCTTCCAGTCCCATCCATGTTGCTACAAAAGTTGGGTATTTGTCCTTTCTGATGGAGGCATAATACTCCATAGTGTATATGGACCACATCTTCCTTATCCATTCATCCGTTGAAGGGCATCTTGGTTCTTTCCACAGTTTGGCGACCGTGGCCATTGCTGCTATAAACATTGGGGTACAGATGGCCCTTCTTTTCACTACATCTGTATCTTTGGGGTAAATACCCAGTAGTGCAATTGCAGGGTCATAGGGAAGCTCTATTTTTAACTTCTTGAGGAATCTCCACACTGTTCTCCAAAGTGGCTGCACCAACTTGCATTCCCACCAATAGTGTAAGAGGGTTCCCTTTTCTCCACATCCTCTCCAACACACGTTGTTTCCTGTCTTGCTAATTTTGGTCATTCTAACTGGTGTAAGGTGGTATCTCAATGTGGTTTTGATTTGAATCTCCCTGATGGCTAGTGATGATGAACATTTTTTCATGTGTCTGATAGCCATTTGTATGTCTTCATGGGAGAAGTGTCTGTTCATATCTTCTGCCCATTTTTTAATATGATTGTCTGTTTTGTTTGTGTTGAGTTTGTGGAGTTCTTTATAGATCCTGGATATCAACCTTTTGTCTGTACTGTCATTTGCAAATATCTTCTCCCATTCTGTGTGTTGCCTCTTTGTTTTGTTGACTATTTCCTTTGCTGTGCAGAAGCTTTTGATCTTGATGAAGTCCCAAAAGTTCATTTTCGCTTTTGTTTCCTTCACCTTTGGAGACATATCTTGAAAGAAGTTGCTGTGGCTGATATCAAAGAGGTTACAGCCTATGTTCTCCTTGAGGATTCTGATGGATTCCTGTCTCACGTTGAGGTCTTTTAACCATTTTGAGTTTATCTTTGTGTACGGTGTAAGAGAATGTTTAAGTTTCATTCTTCTACATATAGCTGTCCAGTTTTCCCAGCACCATTTATTGAAGAGACTGTCTTTTTTCCACTGGATATTTTTTCCTGTTTTGTCGAAGATTATTTGACCATAGAGTTGAGGGTCCATATCTGGGCTCTCTACTCTGTTCCACTGGTCTATGTGTCTGTTTTTATGCCAGTACCATGTTGTCTTGGTGATCACAGCTTTGTAGTAAAGCTTGAAATCAGGTAACATGATGCCGCCAGTTTTATTTTTGTTTTTCAACATTTCCTTAGCAATTCGGGGTCTCTTCTGATTCCATACAAATTTTAGGATTATTTGCTCCAGCTCTTTGAAAAATACCGGTGGAATTTTGATCACAATGGCATTAAAAGTATAGATTGCTCTGGGCAGTATAGACATTTTAACAATGTTTATTCTTCCGATCCAAGAGCATGGAATGGTCTTCCATCTTTTTGTGTCTTCTTCAATTTCTTTTATGAGTGTTCTGTAGTTCCTCGAGTACAGATCCTTAACCTCTTTGGTTAGGTTTATTCCGAAGTATCTTATGGTTCTTGGTGCTATAATAATGGAATTGATTCTCTAATTTGCCTTTCTGTATTTTCATTGTTAGTGTATAAGAAAGCCACTGATTTCTGTACATTGACTTGTATCCTGCCACATTACTGAATTGCTGTATGAGTTCTAGAAGTTTGGGGGTGGAGTCTTTCGGATTTTCCATATAAAGAATCATGTCATCTGTGAAGAGAGAGAGTTTGACTTCTTCCTTGTCAATTAGGATACCTTTTATTTCTCTTTGTTGTCTGATTGCTGTTGCTAGGACTTCTAATACTATGTTGAACAAGAGTGGTGAGAGTGGGCATCCTTGTCGTGTTCCTGATCTCAACGGGAAGGCTGCAAGCTTTTTCCCATTGAGGATGATATTTGCTGTGGGTCTTTCATAGATAGATTTTATGAAGTTCAGGAACGTTCCCTCTATCCCTATACTTTGAAGTGTTTTAATCAGGAATGGGTGCTGGATTTTGTCAAATGCTTTTTCTGCATCAATTGAGAGGATCATGTGGTTCTTCTCTCTTCTCTTATTGATTTTTTTCTATCACATTGATTGATTTGCGAATGTTGAACCATCCTTGTAACCCAGGGATGAATCCCACCTGGTCATGGTGGATAATCTTTTTAATGTGCTGTTGGATCCTGTTTGCTAGGATCTTGTTGAGAATCTTAGCATCCATATTCATCAGTGATATTGGTCTGAAATTCTCCTTTTTGGTAGGATCTTTGCCTGGTTTGGGGATCAGGGTAATGCTGGCTTCATAAAAAGAGTCTGGATGTTTTCCTTCTGCTTCAATTTTTTGAAACAGCTTCAGGAGAATAGAATATTTTTTGAAACAGCTTCAGGACCCGTCAGGTCCTGGGCTCTTGTTTTTTGGGAGGCTTTTGATCACTGCTTCAATCTCGTTACTAGATATCGGTCTATTCAGGTTGTCAATTTCTTCCTGGTTCAATTTTGGGAGTTTATAGTTTTCCAGGAATGCATCCATTTCATCTAGGTTGCTTAGCTTATTGGCATATAACTGTTGATAATAACTTCTGATGATTGTTTCTACTTCCTTGGTGTTAGTTGTGATCTCTCCCTTTTCATTCATAATTTTATTAATTTGGGCTTTCTCTCTTTTCTTTTGTATTAGTGTGGCCAATGGTTTATCGATCTTATTGATTCTTTCAAAAAACCAGCTTCTAGTTTCATTGATACGTTCTACTGTATCTCTGGTTTCTACCTCATTGATCTCTGCTCTAATCTTGATTATTTCCCTTCTTACATGTGGAGTTGGTTTGATTTGTTGTTGATTCTCCAGTTCTTTAAGGTGTAGAGATAGCTGGTGTATTCTGGATTTTTCAATTTTTTTGAGGGAGGCTTGGATGGCTATATATTTCCCCCTTAGGACCGCCTTTGCTGTATCCCATAGGTTTTGGACCGAAGTGTCTTCATTCTCATTGGTTTCCATGAATTGTTTAAGTTCTTCTTTGATCTCCTGGTTGATCCAAGCATTCTTAAGCAAGGTGGTCTTTAGCTTCCAGGTGTTTGAGTTCCTTCCGAACTTTTCCTTGTGATTGAGCTCCAGTTTCAAAGCATTGTGATCTGAGAATATGCAGGGAGTAATCTCAGTCTTTTGGTATTGGTTGAGCCCTGATTTGTGACCCAGTATGTGGTCTATTCTGGAGAAGGTTCCATGTGCACTTGAGAAGAATGAGTATTCTGTTGTTTTAGGGTGGAATGTTCTGTATATATCTATGAGGTCCATCTGGTCCAATGTGTCATTCAATTCTCTTGTTTCTTTATTGATTTTCTGCTTCAATGATCTGTCTATTTCTGAGAGAGGCGTGTTAAGACCTCCTACTATTAATGTATTCATATCAATATGACTCTTTATCTTGATTAATAGTTTTCTTATGTAATTGGCTGCTCCCATATTGGGGGCATAGATATTTACAATTGTTAGATCATCTTGGTGGATAGTCCCTTTATGAATTATGTAGTGCCCTTCTGTACCTCTGACTACCGTCTTTAGTTGAAAATCTAATTTATCTGATATGAGAATCGCTACCCCAGCTTTCTTTTGAGACCCATTGGCATGAAAGATTCTTCTCCATCCCTTCATTTTCAGTCTGGGTGTATCTTTAGGTTCAAAATGGGTCTCTTGTAGACAACATATGGATGGGTCCTGTCATTTTATCCAATCTGCAACCCTGTGTCATTTTATGGGCGCATTTCGGCCATTCACATTGAGAGTGATTATTGATAGATACGTTTTTATTGACATCATGTTACCTTTGAAGTCTTTCTTTCTGTAGATTGTCTCTGTATTTCTGTTCAATGCTATTCTTAGGATTTTTCCTCTTTTATAGAACCCCCCTTAATATTTCCTGCAGTGTTGGCTTGGTGGTTGCATAGTCTTTTAAGCCTTGCCAGTCTTGGAAACTCTTTATCTCTCCATCCATTTTGAATGTCAGTCTTGCTGGATAAAGTATTCTTGGCTGCATGTTCTTCTCATTTAGTGCCCTGAATATATCTTGCCAGCCCTTTCTGGCTTGCCAGGTCTCTGTGGACAGGTCTGACGTTATTCTGATGGGCTTTCCTCTGTACGTAAGGAGCTTCTTTGTCCTAGTGGCTTTCAAGAGATTGTATCTACAATTATGATTTCTCAATTTTACTATCAGGTGCCTGGATTTTTTTTGGAATCTATAATCTTGGGGGGAGACTGTTCTGCCTCTAGTACATGAACGCTCCTTCCATTCGCGAGATTGGGAAAATTTTCATGAAGAACTTGTTCCACTATATCTTCTAGACTTCTTTCTTTCTCCTCCCCTTCAGGTATTCCAATAATTCTGACGTTGGAACATTTCATGGCATCATTTATTTCCCTGATTCTGTTTTCGTGGCTTCTAAGCTATTTGTTCCAGGCTTCCTCCTGATCCTTTCTCTCTATCTGTTTGTCCTCCAGATCACTAATTCTATCTTCTGTCTCAGTTACCCTAGCTTTTAGAGAATTTAGATTAGATTGGAACTCATTGAGAGCATTGTGAGCCTCATCCCTGGTGGCCTTCAGCTCTGCCCTAACATTATGAACATCATCCCTGGTGGCTTTCAATTCTGCCCTAATCAATTCCATTTGGTCATCCATGGCTTTCTCCAACCTAGCTATTGCCTGGATAATTGTTAGCCTGAATTCTCTTTCTGACATATTGTCTATGTTGATAGCCATTAGTTCTGTTGCAGAAGGCCCATCCTCTGTACTTTTCTTCTGTTGGGGATTCCTCCTCCTAGTCATTTTGGTGAGAGATGACTGGAGAGATGTAGCTGGATGTATCGACCGTGGTGCAGTCAAGGTGCACCCTGGAACGCTTCTGAGCACTCAGAATTCCCCACCCAAACGAGAGAAAAAAGAAAAGAAAAAGAAAAAAGAGAGAGAGAGAGGGAGACAGGAAAAAAGGGGAAGATAAAAGAGAAGGTTCAGCCCAAATGGGCCCCAAGGTAAGATTTATGACGTATACAAACAAAAACAGACAAACAAAAAGACTGATAAAAGTATATGACAAGAGAAAAAAAAATATATATGCAAAAAAAGTAAGAACCTCGTCAAAAAGAACCCCAAGTATAAGATTTATATACTATCAGGACAAACAGAAATACACAGAAACACTGGCAGAAGAAAAAGATGGGAGCGTGGTTATAGATTCTCAGTGTGGGCGAGGAAGGTTATTTTGATTCTTCCTGGATGTATCTTGATATCTTTGTTAAAGACTCAACTTTCCTAAGATAAAGGGGGATTAAAAATTGGTTTACCTATAGGGGTAGCATTGATTAGAGAAAGGGGGTTACCTTGAAGTTTAACTCTATATGAATATTAGAAAATAAAAATAAAAAAGGAATAAACTGGACTAAACTAAACTAAAATTTAAAAAAAAATAGAAAAGCAAAAGAAAAACACAGGTGTATGTATCAAAAAGTTCAGGTTAGAAGTTTATTATGGAATTTGATGTACTGGACATCTCACTGTGATGGTAAATAGGTTAAAAAATTATCTATATAAAAAAAGAAAAAAAAAAAGGACCAGAATAGTGGGAATACGTTAAAAATAAAAGTTGTATCTATGAAGTAGTGGTGGTTGTTCTCTTGTAGTCTTTTTTTTTTTTCTTTCCTTGTTTGTTTTCTGGGGGAGGGGGCTGCCACGTGGGTTTTCAGTCAATGATGTTCCCTGAGTTAAGTCCTCCCGCCCCCCTCAAGGGGGTGGGCTCTGAGGAAACCGGTTTTTTCAGGCTTTTGTTCTCTGGAGGTTTTTATGTTTGTTCACTTCTTTTCTCTTGCCTTGACAGCTTTTGATGGTTTTTGGAGGTTTAGAGGACAGCAAACTGCACCCCGACCTCCCTCTCAGAGAGAAGCCTCAGTCTGCTCCCCTGTGGGTGCTGCAGAGCCCATATAAATTCCCCCTTGGCTGCTGGCAGAGCAGGTTCCTAGTTGCGGTCCCTGGGGACGCAGAATCTCCTGCTTGTATGCAAAACCACAGCAGCGGCGGCTGTCTGGGCAGCTCCAGACCGCCAGAGAGGATCCAAGCAGGGATCGCACACTGAGATTTTCCCACAGGCCGGGGCTGGGGGTGCCTAGTCTTTCCGGGTCTAAGAGTGCCGGGCTTGCGCGCACCTCTCCTGGGGGAGTGTGTGGGGTGTGCACGTCTCAGGCTCTAGCCTGGCGCGGGTCCCAGAGCACCAGGCTTGTCCTTCGTGCACCTCTCTCAGGGGAGGGTGTGGGGCGCGCCCATCTCAGGCTGATAGTTCACGCGTGTTCTGCCGTCTGGCGCGGCTCCCAGCCCTTCACAGGAGCCAGACTCCACGCGTTCTCGGGCGCGCTGGTGGCTCAGGGACCAAGACCTGGTTTCTCCACTGCACTCTCTCTGGCTCAGTGCCAGGGGAGGCTGTTCTGGGTCCGGGGACTTAAGCCCCTGTCCCTAGCCGCCCCAATTCCCACAATTTCCCCCCACGATCCTTTGCTCTTTTTGAGTGCTTTCAACCAGACTCCAAGTTAATGCTGGTCCCCAGACGCAGGGCATTCTCGTACTGGGGTATTACTTTCCAATCGGTCGCCTCTGGCGACCCCCATTTTGTTTCTCTTCCGATATTAGTCCGACGTTCCCAATCCGCTTTACCTGCCCACTGGTGTCTTCTGCCCCCGTAGAGATCCAGACGTGTATAATTCTGATCTCAGGCTGATTTCATGGGTGATTGGAGTTCTTTGATAGGTAATCAGCTCACTTTAGGGTATAGGTTGAAATGGCGCCTCCTCCTACTTCCTCGCCATCTTGTCTCCCCCAGTGGAAGACTTTTAAAAGGCAAGATTACGTTTATTATTTTGATTGTGATGTTAATTTCATATTTGTACACATATTTCAAACTCAGAATTTCCGCTTTAAATATGTACAGTTGGGGCGCCTGGGTGGCTCAGTGGGTTAAAGCCTCTGCCTTCGGCTCAGGTCATGATCCCAGGGTTCTGGGATCGAGCCCCGCATCGGGCTCTCTGCTCACTGGAGAGCCTGCTTCCTCCTCTCTCTCTGCCTGCCTCTCTGCCTACTTGTGATCTCTGTCTGTCAAATAAATAAATAAAATCTTTAAAAAAATATGTACAGTTTACTTTATATCAATTATACACCAATAACACTGTTATAATTTTTTCTAGTGCTATAAAAAGAATTGACTACCTTGTTTTCCTTTCCTACTATTTTTGAAAACAGTTTTGATTCTATCACGATTTACCCACTGAATTTTATGCCTCTTTTCTTCCTAGTTATTTTTATCCAGAATTTTTATTTCACTTTAAAAATACAAATTAGTTTTTGAAGTAGTCAATACAATTAATATTAAGATTCAAGAGTCAGTGTTATTTCAGTTTACCCTTTCCTTCTGTATTCATTATTCTTCTTGCTGAAGTGTATCCTTTGGCATACCTTTCAGAAAGAGTTGTAAGTGTTCCTAATGTCTGTGCTATTCCAAACGTCTCAATGTTACAGTCTTAAACACTAATTAAATATAGGATTTTGGCTTGAATCTCTCCACCTTTCCCCCAACTGGCCTTCATTTTTAAAGATTTTATTTATTTATTTGACAGACAGAGATCACAAGTAGGCAGAGAGGCAGGCAGAGAGAGAGAGAGAGAGGAGGAAGCAGGCTCCCTGCTGAGCAGAGAGCCTGATGCGGGGCTCGATCCCAGGACACCGGGATCATGACCTGAGCCGAAGGCAGCAGCTTTAACCCACTGAGCCACCCAGGCGCCCCTGGCCTTCATTTTTAAAAGACACTTTCTAATGTATTCATATGTGATATCAACATAAGACCAGTCTGTCTGTTATTCCTTTATAAGTAATTTTTCTTTTACCTCTGGTAAGTTTTTAGATTTCTCTTTGCTAGTGATGCTTTACATTTCACTATCATGCAGCTAAATATGTATTTACTTTTATGTAAACTGCTTGGCACCCTTTTCATGTTTTCTATCTTTAGACAAAGCCCTTCTTCAATCTCATAAAATTTGTAGATATTGTATTTTTAAATTACAAACTTACTGAGATATAATTGACGTTAGAAAATTCACTTTTTGAAAATGTACAATAAAGTTGCTCTTAATACGTTGCCAAATTGTTTTTTTTTTCTTTTCTTTGCTTTCCTTTTTAAAAAATTAACATACAATGTATTATTTGCCCCAGGGGTACAGGTCTGTGAATCATCAGGCTTATACATTTCACAGCACTCACCATAGCACATATCCTACCCAATGTCGATAACCCAGCCACCCTATCCCTTCCCTCCCACTCCCCAGCAACCCTCTGTTTGTTTCGTGAGATTAAGAGTCTCTTATGGTTTGTCTCCCTCCTGATCCCATCTTATTCCATTTTTTCCCTCCCTACTCCCCATGACCCCCCACCCTGCCTCTCAAATTCCTCATATCAGAGAGATCATATGATGATTGTCTTTCTCTGATTGACTGATTTCACTTAGCATAATACCCTCTAGTTCCATCCATGTTCTTGCAAATGGCAAGATTTCAGTTTTTGATGGCTGCATAGTATTCCATTGAATATTATTCCATAGTATTCCATTCATCTGTTGATGGACATCTAGGTTCTTTCCATAGTTTGGCTATTGTGGACATTGCTGCTATAAACATTTGGGTGCATGTGCCCCTTCAGATCCCTACATTTGTATCTTTAGGGTAAACACCCAGTAGAGCAATTGCTGGATTATAGGGTAGCTCTATTTTCAACTTTTTGAGGAACTTCCATACTGTTTTCCAGAGTGGCTGCACCAGCTTGCATTCTCACCAATAGTGTAGGAGGGTTCTCCTTTTTCTGCATCCTCACCAACAACTATCATTTCCTGACTTGTTAATTTTAGCCATTCTGACTGGTGTGAGATGGCATCTCACTGTGGTTTTGGTTTATATTTCCCTGATACTGAGTGATGTTGAGCACTTTTTCATGTGTCTGTTGGCCATTTGGATGTCTTCCTTGCAGAAATGTCTGTTCATGTCTTCTGCTCATTTCTTGATTGGATTATTTGTTCTTTGGGTATTGAGTTTGGGTGTTAAATCTTTATAGATTTTGATACAAGCCCTTTATCTGATATGTCAGTTGTGAATATCTTCTCCCATTCTGCCAGTTGGCTTTCAGTTTTGTTGACTATTTCCTTTGCTGTGCAAAAGCGTCTTATCTTAATGAAGTCCTGATAGTTCATTTTTGCCCTTGCTTCTCTTGCCTTTGGTGATGTCTCTAGGAAGAAGTTGCTGTGTCTGAGTCAAAGAGGTTGCTGCCTGTGTTCTCCTCAAGGATTTGTTGGATTGAGGTCTTTCATCCATTTTGAGTTATTTTTGTGTGTGGGTTAAGGAAATGGTCCAGTTTCATTCTTCTTCACGTGGCTGTCCAGTTTTCCCAACACCATTTGTTGGAGAGATTGTCTTTTTTCCATTGGACATTCTTTCCTGCTTTGTCAAAGATTAGTTGACCATAGAGTTGAGGGCCCATTTCTGGGCTCTATATTGTGTTCCATTGATCTATGTGTCTGTTTTTGTGCCAGTAACATACTGTCTTGATGATGACAGTTTTGTAATAGAGCTTGCAGTCTGGAATTGTGATGCCATCAACTTTGGTTTTCTCTTTCAACATTCCTCTGGCTACCATCACTACTGTATGATTCCATAACGCTTTTATTATTCCCCAAAGAAACCTCAGAACTATGAGCAGTCAATCCCCATTCACCTTCTCCTCCAACCCCTGGCAAACACTACTCTATTTTCTGCCCCTATGGATTCTGGATATTTAATATAAATGGAATTATAAATATGTAACATTCAGTGTCTTGCTGCTTTCAGTATGTCTAATGTTTGCAAGTTTCATCCAGGTTGTAACACATTTCTATATTTCCTCCCTTTTATGGTTGAATAATATTTCATTGTATGGGTGTACCACATTTTACTTATCCATTCATCTGCTGATAGGTATTGGGTGTTTTCTACTTTTTGACTATTATGAATAGTGTTGCTATGAACATTTGTGTAAAAGTTTGTGGGCAGACATATTCCTTCGGTTCTCTTGCATATATATATATATATATATATATACATACACTTAGCAGTGGCATATGGCAACTATATGTTTAACTTTTTGAGTAATTGCCAAAATGTTTCCCAGCAATGTATGAGGGTTCCAACCTTTCCACATCCTTGAAAACACTTGTTATTGGCCATCTTTTTTTATGGTAGCCATTCTAGTGGATGTGAGGGTTACTGGTTTTTTTCTCTGTCCTTTTTCATAGTCTCGATTTTTGGAACTTCTAAAAGATACTATTGAAGCTATTCAATCTATTCTTGTCACTTAAATACTTTTTCAATTAAAAATGCTTTTTTTGTGGGTGATTTCATTATTAACTTTCTGTAAGTTAATGCAGTTGTGAACTGTGTCTGATCTAGAATTTATCTTGCTTAATTAGTTTTTTTCTAAATAATGATATACCTCATTTACTGCTAAACATTTTAATTTCATAGTTTCTTGATTTTCTTTTCTTTTTCCTCCCTGCCTTTATTTCCTTGAAAATCTTGTAATACTTGCTTTAAACTTTCTTTTCAGATGATCTTAATATTTGCATTTCATCACGAGTGAAGTTGTTACATTTGCTGGCTTTTCTTGAAGTTATTTTTCCTTACCTATTTTAGAATTTTATAGTGCCATTTGTATAAAATGGGAGTATTTCTCTCTATCTCTCTCTCTCTCTTTCCCCATTCTTACTTGTGTATCAGTTTTGGTTCAGAAATTGAGTTTGTGTTGGAGATTTGGAGACACTTCCAAATGATGAAGTTAATCATATTGCAAATCTAGTGGCTAAACTGACAGGTGGCTTTGCCCAGATACTGGTTGGGTTTTGTTTTTGTTTTGTTTTGTTTTTTAAAGATTTTATTTATTCATTTGACAGACAGAGATCACAAGTAGGCAGAGAGGCAGGCAGAGAGAGAGGAGGAAGCAGGCTCCCTGATGAGCAGAGAGCCCGCGATGCGGGGCTCGATCCCAGGACCCTGAGATCATGACCTGAGCTGAAGGCAGAGGCTTAACCCACTGAGCCACCCAGGCACTCCTGGATACTGGGTTTTTAACTGTGTCTACTTATTCCTATCACCCCAAGAAACCAGAGTCCTGGTCAGCATTCTTAACATTTTTTCAGCCTTTTTCAATAGATCGTCAAGACCTGCCCCTATTTGAGGTCTTTGGCAATGGACGTGGCACTCATATTTTGCTCTTTGGTTCCAGTTATCATGAAAAAGAAAAGTAGAGAGCCACCTCCACTAGTCTTTAGGCTCAGAGCCCAGGAAACCATCATTTCAGCTCATGCTCAGCACGGTGTGTTTCTATCTGTAACCTACGCTACATGTAGGTTGATCTTTTTCTTTTTCTTTTTTTAAAATTAGCATATGATGTATTATTTGTTTCAGGGGTACAGGTCTGTATAAGACTGAATAAGACTGATTCATCAGTCTTATATAATACCCAGTGCTCATTATGACATATATCCTCCTAACTGTGTATCACCCAGTCAGGTTCACCTTTTTCTGAGCATAGTCATGTTTTTAAAATTAAAACAATTTACATATCTTTGCTATGAGTTCAGGTGGGAGTGTGGACTCATAATGCTGTTTTATTGAATGCCTATGACAAGTAAAATGGAGGTGGTTTCTACTTTCCTGCTTGTTGAGACAGAAATCAATCACATAAATTAACCAAATAATTATAAAATGAAACATGTACTGTGAAGGAAAAAATAAACCAAACAGTCAAAAAAAAAAAAAGAGTGTTTTGTGAGAGCTATAATGAAAAAACATGACAAGCCTGGGGACACTAAGCAGGGAGGAGTGAAGAAGTGAACCCGTGGAAGTCATTAGTAATAGGATAAATCAGCAACTGGCTTTCTAGTGCAATTGATTTATAATGGTTGATTGATCTTAAGTGAAATGTTTTGTTTTAGTGACTTTGAATTCTGATAAAATTCTATAAAAGTCTTTTTTTTTTTTTCCTAGAACATCTTCTAAGACTCTGTGTAGCAAGGATCCAGTCATATAAAATTTAGTTTTGATTTCACTTGAAGACCTTCAGGTACAAAAGATGCTTAATGGGGCCAGTCTTCCCAAGCTACTTCAAGGTGGATGTCAGGTTTTAATTTAGAGACTCTTGATCATATCAAGACATTTTGGCCTGGACTTCCTTCTATGGAACCCATCATTTCAGCCCTTCCCTCTATGACTCAATATTCTCTTCTGTTCAAAGTCCTATATATTTTCTTTGCTATGGCAGCCATTACTAGGCTGTGCTACAGTTTTGGAAAGCTGTTTAGGTCAATAATTGAATGCATGGGTTAGTAACTAACTGCTTGTTCTGTGAGATTATTTGGGGATAAAGGAGTTGCCGTGTGATGTATTCCAACTTGCAGAAGCTTCTGCATTTTTATGTGCTTTATTTTGCAAAGAATGGTATCACATTAAAGCTACCATCAGCAGACAGAGTTGTTTCTTCCTTGGAGTAATGGTCCCATTCAGAACACAATTATATGATTTCTAGAGTTCTGAGAAAGTGTAATTCCAAAGCTTTTCCAAGAGACTCGTAATTTGAGGCATTACATTTACAGCTTACGATACACATGATGGAAAACTTGAACTTCTTAATTACATAATTCAATATATACAAAAAAAGGATTATTGAGTATAATCGGTCAAAAGATTACCTAGAAATAAATTCAGAAAAGACAAACAACCAAAGAGTTAAGTAGATATATAGATAGATAGATAGGTATAAATATTAGATGGGAATATAATATATTAGATGGGAATATAAATTGGTATGGCATTTTTGGAAGCTATGTGTCAATAACCGTAAAATAATAGATATGCATATAATTTGATCCAGCAATTTTACTTTTAGGAGGCCATTCTATGGAACAGTTGGAATGTACAGAACTGTAGGAAAGGCAGTCTCATAAGCAGTCTGTATAAGAATGAGCCTTGGGCGCCTGGGTAGCTAGCTTAGTGGGTTGGGCCTCTGCCTTCCGCTCGGGTCATGATCTCAGGGTCCTGGGATCAAGTCCCGCATCGGGCTCTCTGCTTGGTGGGGAGCCTGCTTCCTCCTCTCTCTCTGCCTGCCTCTCTGCCTACTTGTGATCTCTGTCTGTCAAATAAATAAATAAAATCTTTAAAAAAAAAAAAAAGAATGAGCCTTGGCCTGTTCTTCCTTATCAAGAGATAAAGAACCCACACACCCTTTTGGAAGCTTATCTACTTCTGTGGGAATATCTCCTTGTTTCCTGTTCTGTGAATGCTCTTTTGTCTCTGCTTAAAGTGTGGTATGTGTGATATGACACCTGGCCAACCCCACTGCAGTATCTGTCCTTTTGGAGGAAGGGGATGGGGTTCCTTCCAATGTCACACAAGAGTGGTGCAGGTAGATGAATATTCCTATATTGACCGTGGGTAGAGACCTGCTGGTCATTGGGGGACCAAATGCCCAGTATTGAAGCTTATCTTGCCCTGTCTTTTCTCCATGTGGGTGAAACATTGGTCCATCCAATGCTTGACTGTACTGTGTTTTCCTTGGTGACTCTGATAACAAGATACAATGGGCAGAAGTGTTTGGAGTCTTCCCCTGGGATTGTGTGGTACTTTGTTTGACAACTACCAGTGCTACTCTCTCTCTCTCTCTCTCTTTCACACACACACACACTTTTTATATAGGATAGCACATGTAATGTAATACCTATATGTTTATGATGATGTTTATGGCAGCACTGTTGGTAATCTGAAAAAACTGCCAAGAGAATTGTTTTTAAAAAGCAAAGCACACATCTTACACATTAACCATGCACTAGTTGAAAAGCATCAGGCAGACTTACATTTTGATGTAGAAATATTGCCAAGGTATGTTAGGTGAAAAACAAAGGTGACAGAAAATGATACGTACAGAATTATTCTATTCATGTTGACGATGAAAATAAAACTGCATATCCATGCAGGCATGTGTATGTATTCATTAATGAAAAAAATATATATTTCAGATAAACACCAAACTTTTAATAGTTACTTCTGTGGAAGGTATGGGAGATGAAAGGGGAAGTTCGCTCTAACACCGTATAGTTCTGCATTTGTTTGAATTTTTTTTGAAAGACAAGTAGAGCACTTAAAACTAGCTGAAATTGCCTTTTTTATTTGTTGGTTAGTGTTTCATTCTGTCCAGTATAACGTAGGTTTGAGAAAGCAGAAAGTGGGCTGGGCTTTTGTTTTCTGCAACCCCTGGACCTAAAATAGTGCAGGATATGCTCCATAAAATTTACTCAGTGAATAACTTTAGCAATGAAAAGGGAAGAGTTAGCTCACTGTGCAAGTTCTGCCCACTCCCAATTCACCTAAAGCTGCTGCCCTACCAGCTCATTCTTTAACCAGTGTGTTTGTTTCCTAGCAATTCAGGGAGACATGCTCTTGTGATAATGTGGACTTCTCTGTAGATATGTTATACTTGATTTAAAAAAAAAAAAAACCTAAGAGAAAAATCATAAGCATGTGACATGGGTATGCTTGTTATTGCCAGTTTCCTTCTGCTGAGTGATTGTGGTACTCCCTTCTCTGCAGAGACAGGCATTCCTGGTCACTAATATAACTGTGTGCTTTGTTTTTTGCTTTCCACTCTCTAAGCAATGAGTGAACTTCGCAAGTGCTGGTTTTTGGCATAGAAGGTGATTAAGAAAATATCTTCATTGTATTTTCATCATAAAACATGAAAGTTTATATAACTGCCCCCCTCTGCCCCGATAAACTAGGATGCTTTGAAGGGTGCCAAAGGATGACAAAAATGGGTGATGGATATAATTGATGTAACTGGTACATTCTTCTCTCAGGAGAATGGGGAGCGAGGAAAATTTTTCTACTTGGCAGCAAGGAAGATTGAAACACATCAGCTTATCTTGCCATTTACCTGCTCTCAAACATGAATTGTTTTCTGTTGAATCTAGTCTACTAAAACCCAGAGCCCTGAAGGCCTCATAAGTCTTGTTTCTCCAGTTACGCACGTGTTCCCATTCTGGGGCATCGCACTCATTGTTTGCTCAGTCTGGAATGCTTTTCCACCAATTTTAATGTAGTCAGCTCTATTATTTATTGAATGAATGAAATGATTCATGTAGGGTGCTTAGGTATACTTCCAGAAAAAAGCCTGTAAATATTCACAGTAGTCATAGTTTCAAAGCATTCAAAGCTGTATGCTCCTCCTTCACCTTCTCCTATGAAGAGACCTCTGGGGGCGCCTGGATAGCTCAGTTGGTTAAACAACTGCCTTTGGCTCAGGTCATGATCTCAGGCTCCTGGGATCCAGCCCAGTATGGGGGAGGGGGGAGGTCCTTGGTCAACGGGGAGTCTGGTTCTCCCTCACCCTCTCCCTGCTACTCTGCCTGCTTGTGCTCTCTCTCTGTCAAAAAAATAAATAAAAATTCTTTAAAAAGAAGAAAAGGAAGAAGAAACCTCTGTAGCTCAAGACTCAGTTTCTTCATGCCTTTGATTTTGGGGTAACTTTCTCATTACACAGGTTTTCCATGTTTGTAGTAGAAGATTGAAAAAGTGAAGGTGAGTACTAAGGGCCGCTGCAATCCTTCCTGCTCCGTGAGACACGAACCTCAGAAGAGAAAACACTGTTGTTGGGTTTTCTCAGGCTGTCCCCAGACCAAAGCGCACAGAGAGTTCCCCATCCCCGACAGTCCTGACAAAGCACCTTATTCCTGAGAAGCCCAGGATGGGGCAGGGTGGGGTAGGGAAAAGCCCAGTATTTCTATGTAACAACTGGGAGTTATCCCAACCACCTAATGAGGAAAGAGCTTCAGATCACACCACTAGCTGGAATTTCCACCTAGGCAGCCTGGTCAGAGTTGATGCACAGAGTTACTAGAGCTATCAACTCTCAAAAGGAACCCAGACCAGGAAGGACTAGGCTTCAGGTGGCATTGGTGCCGCTGGAGTGAGCAGAGGGAGGTGAAGGGGAGTGGGGTGGGGCGGGGGAGGGGGGGAAAGCTGAGCGCTAGGAAAGGTGACGATGGAGCAGCAGCGCCCTCTGCAGGGAGTGTGCCCCTTCACGCTAAGGGCTTGGAGAGTTTCGCCACTTGGAACTCCTGGTGCCATCAGCCTAGCTAACCCTAAATCCTCGTTCTATGCTAGTTCTAACCCTAGTCCCTCCCATGTTTCCGGACCCCTGAACACCTGTGCTGAGCGCACATTGAAGTCGACAGTCACAGTTTTTTGAGTTATTAGTTAACCATCCACAGTTCTCTGCATTTAAAACGCATCCCTCATGACTCAGGCAAAGGCTGCTGGGAATCTAATTAGGACAATTTTTTTTTTTTAAAGATTTTTATTTATTTGGCAGAGAGAGCGCGAATGCAAGCAAGGGAAGCAGCAGGCTGAGGCAGAGGGAGAAGCACGCGCCCCACTGAGCAAGGAACCTGGGATCCTGACCTCAGCCAAAGGCAGGTGCTTAACCGGCTGAGCCACCCAGGCATTCTTAATTAGGACATTCTTGAAAATCAAAGCCTTTAAGGGTTAAAGGCACAAAATTCTAATGATGGCTTTCAGACAGCAGACCAGACAAAGTGAGAGATATTTGGGGACCCAGGAAGACCTGTAGAGCATCCCTTGAGTCATATTCCCTGGACAACTGTGATACTGTGAGGTTCAGCTTCATTTACCTTTCATGCTGGAGCAGGCAGCCCCATAGGCAGCCAGAGAGAAGGTGCCCTCGCGGCTGACCACCTTTTCCTCTTTCTTTCTTCTTTTCCTGTTTCCCTGTCCTTCTCTGTTCTCTTTCTCCCTAACCATTTGTAGCACATGCTCCAGATTCTTCATATTCCACTAGGCGTGAGGAGAGGGAAGAAATACAAGAGTGAGTGATACTGTCCTGCCCCAGGCATTGCTGGCCCCTTAGCCAAGGTGATAGGTGGCAAAAGAGGTGACAGGTCTGTTAACCACTCTGAGAGTTTTAGTCTGATCTACACAGCTACCCCAAAATGCAAAAGAAGGGGCTCCTACTTAAAGAACTGTTCTTTGGGGCGCCTGGGTGGCTCAGTTGGTTAAGCAGCTGCCTTCGGCTCAGGTCATGATTCCAGGGTCCTGGGATCGAGCCCCGCATCGGGCTCCCTGCTTAGCAGAGAGCCTGCCTCTCCCTCTGCCTGCTGCTCTGCTTACTTGTGCTCTCTCTGTGTCAAATAAATAAATAAAATCTTAAAAAAAAAAAAGAACTGTTCTTTATTTGAAAAATATTGTGTTCATTTGATTGTGAAAATTGTGATTTTTCTCAAACCCTATTGTATGAGGTGTTTATGTGTATGAATACACATTGTATTATTACAATAACTGTGTTATTTTCTTATCATGGAGGGAGAAGGGCATTTTACTCTTGCCATCTCTAGGACGTAGGTTGGATTCCTGTTTCCAAGCTTTGGGAATCTTTTGCTCTAGGGGAGAGAAAAAAATGACTTTTTTTTTTCTCCAAAGACTAGTCCCATGTCTTTCCAATCTGACCTGCAGATGGGTTTTATTTGGTCCACATTGTTTTAAATGGAATTAATGACCCAAATTAAAAACTTGGGCTATTACTACAAAAATCTGGGTTTTAGGTTTCTTTGGAAAAGCTTGGCAATATGGTACTGGCATTTCCCAGGGAAACAATTGGCTAAGGCTGAGTGGAGACCTAGTACCTCCAAAGTGCTACAGACTTACCACTCCTTATTGCTCATGACACTGGTTTCCTAGAGTCATAACACTGGTTTCCTAAAGCCAGCTGCTCTTTATCACCCTTCTCCTGATTTGCTTCAAACACTTCCATTACTCCCAATTCTAGGTCAAAAGGAGAAGGCTCTCACCTGGAAGAAAAAGTTAGTTTGCCAGGGATCAGGAAGATAGTCTGTGGTGTGGCTCTGAGGGGTACTGACTAATACCTCTTGCACTGATCAGGAGGAGAAGAGTCTTCTAATAGTGCACAGCCATGTTTGGTGTCCCGGGAACCCCCATAGGGCTGGACTTAGTGGGACAGACTGCTCAGGACAGCGGAGCTGCCTCATCAGAATGGAACACACAGGCTTGCACACTGCTGGACTGCAGGACAAAGACTCTTCCTCTATTTTTCTGAGTTGCTAAACTCTGAATTTTGGGGGAAGCACACCAAAAGAGAGAATAGGGGAGGGTTCTGGAGAAATGACCTAGTGGATGGGAGTTTAGCTGCAGGTGGTTTCAATTAGAAAAAGGAGGACATGTTACTTTTTTGGTGGTTGTTCCTGAATGTTGCCCAAATGGTTCAATTAATATGAAGTAGCCATAAGCGTCTTTGTGTGATAATTTGCCTTCTAAAACATCTATAATATCTTTTCCAGTAATCTGATCACCAAATTCCTTCATTCTCTTATTCACTCATATGTCCGTTTGTCAGATACTGGAGAACCCACCATTCATGGTGGTGTAAGGATATACACTAGTGAACAAGATACGGTCCCAAGTTCTTCTAATTCTTGGTAGTGATCTGAGTGAGAGACTGGGAGTGGGAGTATAAAGGACATTGCTCAGGGACAAGAAGTTTGGGGTCTTCATTCTATTTCTATCCTTCAACTGCTGGGCAACCTTGGTTCAGCAATTTAACCTCCCTGGTCTTCATCTACATTTGTGAAATGGGGCTGAATTATCTTTTGTTTCTTACTAACTTGTAAAACACTTTGCTGAAGAAAACAGACATGCACCTCTGGATGTCAGTACAGATTTCCTTCTGTATGAGGGCATAGATAGTTTCTCTATTAGGCTTTGGTTTTTCTTCCTGTATCTGATTTCCAGAAAGAAGAGTGGAAATACACTGTACTTTGCTCAAAGTGTTCACTCATCTAGGACTTTACATATAAGGAATTAAATGAAAAATGCTTTTGCAGCCTCAGCTGTTGGAAGTGAAGGAGGCCAGTGGTGATTCTGCTCAGAGCAGAGGGCTTCCGTATCTTCAACTTAAGGATTTACTATGGGAACAGGAAAGCAAGCGAGGGCCTCGGAGAAAAAGAAACTTACAAGAATGTCATGCAGCTGGGGTAAGGGGTTTATTGTCTCTATTTACAATTAAGCATTTATTGGGGTTTTGTCAAAAATAAGGGACAAGGGAACAACAGCGATTGTAGCATGAAAACGACACAGCTGCAATAGACCAATACTGAGCATAAACACCGTCAAGAGAACACAGAACCTGAAGGGAGCACCTTCAGGTTGTATAGTTAGTTATCCAGACAATAAACGCAACTCTACAATGCAAGCAATGAGGGATAATAAGACATAATTGACCCGGGGCAGGGCGAGGGGGTGGAGGCGGGGGGGAGAGGAAGGCTTGCTGGGGCCTGGGGTGGCTGGCTGCCAAGGGGTTAAAATCTCATAAATCCTCCATATCTTTTCTCCATCTCAGGAACTTCTTTGGAGTAGCTTTCCCCTTCTTCGTCGGAGGGCAGAGAGTCGGCAAAGCGCTTGAGGAAGCCCCCGTACCTCTTCTGGTAGTCCATCCACCACTCCGGGCGACCGACTCTCCTCATGAAGCCCCCGTAGCGCTTCTGAAGCTCTTTGGCTTCTTCTTCCAGTTGCGGGCTCCTCTTTAAGGCTCTCATGAAGCCCCCGTATCTCTTGCTCACTTCTTCGTCCTCACCAAACTCGGAGCGGGGGCCGCTTTCTCGGTTCTCCCCGGTTCCCAGCAGCTCTTTGAGCAGGTCTGAGGAGTTGGCCAGGACGTCCTCCTCCTCGGCGTCCTTCTTCATGAAGCCCCCGTATCTCTTGGCCAGGATTTCCCCTCCATTGGCCTCTTCTTCCTGCTCCTGAGGATAAAGCTCGTCCATCTTCTTCATGAAGCCTCCATACCTTTTCATGAAGCCCCCGTACTTCTTGGCCAGCACGTGGCTCTCCTCGGGCTTGCTGCTCTCTCTGAGCGCGGTGGCGCCATCCTGGGGAAGCTCCAGCTTGGACAGCTGCAGGAGCTCCTTGCAGGTTTCCCAGGTTTTGAGAGAGGGCAGCTTCCCTTCACATTCCAGGGTGCAAGCCTGGGAAAAGAATTCCATTTAGTGATACCAAGAGGCTTTTCTGATTTCATTAGGTAAGCACGTTTTTGTGAACCACAGCATGTGTGCTGTGATATGGAAAGTCTCATATAATAAAGTAATTACCATTTTCTTAGTACAGCTTTTCAATATAGGGAACAGGCAAATCAAAGGAAAATGGAATCACTGTGGGTAATTAATTGAATCAAGTTAGGATTTTTTCTTTGAATTTTAACAGATTGTATTTGCCGCGCCATTTCAATATTGTAAAAGACTTTTTCCACCTAGTTTTAACCTAGGTTGGCTGCAGGTGCAATCTAATTTCACTGGGTAATTTTCCACTGTTGATCGCATTTTGTTTGAACCTTTTCTAACCAAGAGGGAGAAATTTCTCTTTATCTAATTAGGGATATCATCCCCAGATCCCTTTTATCTTCTTGTCTTACTAATACAGTCAATATTAATAAGGTTTGTTTACTTTCTTATGTTACTATTCTACCTGGAATGGCATCGACTATTCTTGCAAACACTTTCATTCTTTAAAGAAAAACAACAATTTCAAAATAAATTGGAAAAGAAAGACATTCTAAAACTCAGTTTAAGTCCTGTGAATTATTTGGATTATGACGTACTGATTTGCTGAATATAGAGAGGCTTTGCTCCTTCCTTTGATTGAAAACAGATTAAAACAGATTTAATCACCTTGAACCAAAAGTTTGTAATGATGAGCTCTGATATGAAATTATCATATGCAAATGTTCACATATTATTCATGTTTCTTAACATTTAGTTATTGGTGTACAAAAAGGTTTTTAATTTTCCCCAATGGAAATCATATTATTTGACAAAATGGGAATGAGAAATGATCTGTATATAATTTCTTCTTTTTATTATATAACAAATTCTAATCTTTGTAGAATTTAGGCTATATGTTCTGATAATCTTGTTAAGATTCTCTTCTATTTGACAGATCACTTGGGTATGATAAAAAGAGAACTAATATTACATGAGTATTTATAAAGTTTATATAACATTTCTGGGCATTTCAGGCTTTTGATAGCCACTTGAAGTATACTTATAGAATGCAGGTTATAGACACTTGATTTAGAAAAATGAGGTCCTTTCTTGATATTTAAAAATATGTTGGTATATTAATTTATATAAGATACATACATAATATTTTCCCAATGCAAGAAAGCAATTTATGAGCGCAACAAAACTCCTTAGGGTATTTTAACCAGCTCTTAATAATTATTTAAGCTTTGTGTCTAAGAAAATTAAATGTATGCATGTATAAACATCTAAAGATGATGCAGTGATGCAGTTAAAATGATCCCATGTTATTCTTGATATCTAAGAAATAAAAACATCATTAAAAATGTGAGATCATCAGGTGTCAATAACATTTCCATTCTAAAATGAAATGTGAATGATTTCCTTGCCAAAAATTACCATTGAATATTTTGTGTACTATTACCAGAAGGCTTTTTAATGTTGGGATTCCTTCAAAAAGAAATAATGGCAAATAACCAGAATAAAACTAAACAAGTCAAGTTAACTTATAAGTTCCTGTATAGGTCTATGCATTTTTTGATAGTATTTATCACACTCTGTGTTCTGTGGTCAAGATCATATCAGAGAGCAAATTCAATTTAGACATCAATCATGGCATGCCTGCTTAGCTTTTCATCCACCAGAGAACTAAGCACAGGTGTCTTTCAGGTGGTAGAGGGTCAATATTTGTTACATTCATTCTACATAGTTTTAGTTAGGCGGCCTCATTTCTCATGTCTTCTGCATCTGAGCTGAAGTTCCAGAACTGCTATAATACCAGCAACATAGTCATTAACAAAGCCTTTAGTCACAGAGAAAATAGCAACCCTACATGTAAGCCCCAATAAAAAGACAGTCAGTTAAACAAATCAGAAAGACAAAAGATAGATGAAGGGGATTGTTACCCCTATTTAAGTTGCAACATTTCATCACCATACTTTAAATATAAAATCCTACTGTGTGTCTTCTCTTTAGGGCCATGTTAGTACCTGCACAAATGGAATGAAGTTAGATCAGGTAACTCAAATGAAACAAGCAAACATTTAACCTGGAATGTATACTTTGGCTTTTGTGGAATTCTTTCCTTAATTTTTGTCCCCATTTTACGCATCTACATCACAAAATTTCTTCAAAGGCTCAAATGAGGAGCTTAACTCCTTGGATTAGTACATTATTCTCCATTGACCCTTTGAAGTCATCACACAATTTCAACAAATTGAGAAGACAGTGCAAAGGAATTGTTGGAGGAGTGAGTTAAAATGAAGCTTCCTGGGGTCCCAAATTCAGAGATTCTGATTCTGATTCAGGGGTGATTTAAGAACAGGACTCTGATCAGAATGAGTATTCTTTTTGTTCTCAGCTTTCTCTCCTCCCACCCCCATCTCAGGTCATGTAGTTTATCTTTTCATTGTTGTCACCTCTTTGGACCTGGCCGCCTCTCCTGTGCCTATTTTGTAGCCAAATTAAATTGTTGTCTTAGTTGCCATTACAAAAGTACATCCAAGATAAGACAGAAGTTGAATTCCAGTGTCACTTGCCTGTAAGAGGTGCTGATCTCTTTCTCTCCGGTCTACTGCTCCTCCCCGCTCCTCCCCACTCCCCCCTCCCTTTCTCCGGATCCCAATCCTTTGCTCTCTCCTATCCAAAGGTGAGGGGAAGGGCTTGAAGGATCTGAGGATGAAAGGGATAGAGAAATGAAATCCAAAGAAAGATAACGAAATGTCACTAATAAAAAATGACATTATTTGCAGGAAGGATGGGAGGAAGGATTGTGTGGAAGGGGCCCTTGGTGGGATATGTTAGGAACTGGGGTGATAGAGCATCTTCCTTGGGACAGGTGAGGCGACAACCTAGTGCTCTCCAAGATGCCAAAGAGATCGTATCTCCGGGCTCCTGCGTTCCCAGGGTTAAAACGAACTTGGTTTGTGTGGCAGTACTGCCGCCCTCACCCGTCCCTAGATGGTCGCGGGTCCCAAAGCTGAGAGCTAGAGCGGGACTTTCGTCGGCGTTCGGGGAACAGTCGGACACTTGCGTCACCAGAGATCGCCGCCGCGGCGGCGGGATCGATGGTGTCCAGGCTGTGCGCCCTGCGGCCACAGGCCGGGCTGTGTGCGGACCGATTCCGCTACCAGCCCACCCATCGCGGCTGCACTCACCAGGGGGTTGATGTCGGTCGGGCGCGCCAGGCGGTAGCTGCACGTCGCGCAGTCCTGGCTGCATTCCGCCCTCACGGTCGCCAGGAGCCCTGGGCCGAGCGCCAGCAGCCAAGTGCAGAGTCTCAGGAACGGCGCCATGGGCTGCAGGGAGAAAGGGACATGAACTCCGAGTGTGCTGGCCGCAAAGCGGGTCCCTCCGAGGGACCTCTCGCCGGGACAGTCCCAGCTGGGGGTTGTTGAGCAAGAAGTCCCAGGGATGCTCTTTCCTGGGCCCCTCTTCGCCCGGCCGACGCCGCTCCTGGAAGCCCAGAGGCAGATCGCCTCGCGATTTCCAGGTTGACACTGCCACCCCGACCACGGGGATGCCCGGGAGCTCGGCTCTCTTTCTGGACTTCCACTGCCTCAGAAGGATTCTGGAGAGAATACCCGAATGCGAAGACCAAATGCAAGAGAGAACGGGAGCCTTGCGGGGGGCGGGGAGGGCTTGCACCCGGGTCACAAACAGGGACCAGTGAAAGTTGGGGTACCCCATGCAATGAATGAAACGCCGGAGGGGAAAAAATTAAAAAAAAAAAAAAACCACAACAAAAAACAAAACGAGCAGGCGGACGGCCCCAAACGCACGCAGCAAAGGCGCGATTTGGACAACTTCACTCACGTTGACGGCGATCGGATGGCGCAGGCTGGTTGGAGACATCGGGTCCCAAGCACTGCTCTGGAAGGGAGAGAAGGCAGGTGTGAGCCGGGCGGGCGTCGGGGCGAAGCGGCCGGGTGCGCGGGCAGACGGGGGCCTCACCGTCGCGGTCCTCTGCGTCTGCAGGGCTCAGAGCGCCTGCCTCGACTGGCCTCGCTGTCCCGGGGCTGGTGGCTGCTGGAGCCACTTTATAATTAGCCCCCAAGCCAAGGAGGCGAGCGCGCCCCAATCGCCGGCGGGCTGCAGCTGACGCAGGCCCTACGCCAGCCCGAGCCGACGCCCTCGTGGGAGGGGTCCGTCCCATCACCCGCACGCTGGCCGGGGATGGGGGGCGCAGGGTGGCTCAGCTAGCGGCTGGGTGACACACCGAGGCAGTTAGGACGTGGGGGAGAGAGTAGGATGACATCAAGTACCCCCCCACCCCCGAGTGAGGTCACTGAAATTGCACTCCCTGGGGGTGCGGACTCCAGGGAGATAGCCAAGGTGGAGGCGTTAGGAGGGGCAGGTGGATGGACTTAGATTTCTGTAACGTGCTGGAGACCCTTCGGGCTAGTGAACCTGCCCTTTCTCCGCCTCCTCCTGGGGCGGTGGGTGGTCGCGGGACGTGCCAAGCAAGGCCGTCCCGAATGTCATTTATCCACCCGTCTGTCCGCCGGCATTGGACTCCCAGTTCCCTGCTGCCGCGTCAAACAGCGCCCGGTGCATCGTAGGCGCTCCGTTAAGGGTTAAAGGAAAAAAAAATATTGAAACTTATCGGGAATCTTAAAATCTCGGGACTGAGTTTCCCCTTGCACGTTAGTGAGACCCCTTGCCAAACGTGGACAGGAACAGCGTTCCTCCTAGAACAGCAAACCTTCAGCACCCGCGGGAGGGGACCCGTCTTTACTCTGCTCCCTAGGCGGGCTTCCAAGTCGGGGACACTCTGCCTCAAGCGCGCTGCCTAGGATGTCCTGGGGGTGTTTGATGAGTGAGAGGGGGTGCAGGACGGCTGTGATGTCAGCGTGCCAGGACTGTAGTGGCGAGGGAGAGGCGAGGGACGCGGTACACTGGCCATCTGGGGCTTGGGGGCGCACATCCCTTCGGCAGGGAGAGAGCCAAGAGACAACCGTGGGGTCTGGGGTTGTAGATTGAGACCCACTCCACCGCTTCCTAGCTCTGCGGAAGATTGCCAAGGTGCAAGTTATTTACCTGTGTAAGGCCTCAGTTCTCTCATTTGGCAAATAGGAGCAAGAGGTAATTAGCCATTCCTAAGAATCCGGAAAGACGCAAATGGAATAACGGGAGAAAGCCTTGTGTCTCACATGTAGAAAGTTCTGGCAAAGGGGTATCGTAATCATCGATGTATCATCCGTCATCCATCTACCTTTCGGTTTGTCTATCACTTACCCGTCACACATCTTGTTTATTTATCCACCCGTGTTTTTCTCAATCCGTCCTGGCCCTAAAGGGAAATCACAAACCGTCCCAGAGCCCGTGCACTGGGGAAGTCTCGGGTCTTTCCCCGCCACAGGCGCCCCCTCCGCAAGGACCGGGCCACAACCTCAGCCTTCGCAGGTACCCGCAGCCTCAGCGCTCTGAGGCTCAGGCCGCGCTGCATCTCCCATTTTGGTCGCTAGAGGGCAGCGCTCTCCTGCGTAGGTTTGGGAGAGCAGAGAAGGGGGTCTCAGTGCCCGCTGGGCACCCGCACCCCAAGTGACCGCAGAGCTGCAATGGTGCACGGCCGGCCTTCTGGCAAGGGCACCTCTGCAGCCGGGGACCTGGAAACGGGAGCCCTGGGGTGCCTAGCCCTAAGAAGCCGGCACTGACACCTTGCCAGAAAAGCATAACGTGCCCTTTAGACATTTTAGGCACTTCACGGGAGGGGGCTGGTGGTATCGTCTCCAGCCACTTACCCTCTCTGCAACGGAGAGGAGAACTTATATCTGTGAATGAGACTTCCTCCAGTAGCCTGCGCTTTGTAAAGGCAGTGGACTACACTGCAGTACCCCGTGCAAAAGGAGTGCAAGAACAAATCCTACCCCAAAGGAAAGAAATCTTGCTATATCGGCACTAGCATGGCTGGCATCGCGGGAGAACTTTAAATACACAATCAGGACGAGAGACTGAGACATATGTGTGTGTGTGGAATGATCGCACCACGTGTGGCTTCCTTAGGATATGCAGTGCTAGACATGGGAAGTCTCCTTAAGGTTCAAAGGTGTTTTAGGGATCATTTATCCCAACCCTCATTTTATAGGTGGGAAAAACGAGGTCCCAAGTGTCCAAGTGACATCCAAGTGACCAGCCCAGACGGTGGCAAAACCAGGTTCTGCCATACTTTTCTGGGTAGACCTCCTTCCTGGCATCTACCTCAGGTCTGTTTTGTTTCTGTTGGAAAAACCAATGCCTGCTCTGAGTTCCTTTCTCCTGGTGAATCTGCGTCTTTCTCTGCAGATTTTTAAATGTCAGAAAAGAGAGAAAGATATGAGGAAAAAGAGGGCTGCCCCCAGGAGAAGTTCAAGGGCACTTAGTGTCCCAGTACCCAGCCAGTGTTTGGGACACAGTGGGTGTTGTGTGTTGCCTGACTGTTGGAAGATACGAGGAAAGTGGTGAGGGGTCAATATTGTTTGCACGCCCCAGGAATGATCTCTTCCATTCTCTTCCCCATCTACCCTGGAGACTAAAGGGCATGCATTTTTGTATTCATATCTTTATATTTGAATGGTGGTAGTGGGTTGCACGGAATTCATCTTTTCATGATCATGTAAATATTTATTCCAAACTCATAGATATTGCAGTTACATTCTGAGAAAAGCCTGCTCTAGAAATCAGACTTCAGAAAAGGGAAGAGAACCTTCTCTTAAGGCATTTAATCCAGAGAATTCTGATTTCCATGTCAGGATCAAGACCACTCCTTCTACTGATCCTAAGGTCCCAAACTTTAGATGAAAGGGATTTACTCCAGAGACCATAAAAAGGTGATTTGTAAAACTTTGGTGATGAGGGGTGCTCTGGGAGATGTAGGAGGGATTTAAAAATCCCTTGCAATGTCTTCTTTCATCATTTTCAGGATGGAAGATGCCTAGTTTGAATAATGTCCTTCCAGTGCCTGTTTCTCCCCCTGCGCCCCCTTCCCCCCTCCCAGATAAGAAATTTTGTTATGGAACTTGCTATCCCTCTGCCCCAATCCTTAACATATCAGTAATGGGACCACAGCAGTTCTGCATTCCTCACTCTGGGGATTGTGTAATGTTTCAGCATAAAAGCACCACGTTCTAACATTTCAGATGTTTGGAGTCATGTCAGAGGCAGGGTAAACTAGCCTGTTTTCTGTTACAATCTAAAGTACATGCTTTGCAAGCTAGGATTCTGTGAGTTAGGCACATTATCATGAAGGATCCTGTTAAGGAATTCTTCGGCCTGGCTCAGGACATAGGTCACAGAGAGGTGGTAAGTGGGGTTGGTTGGAAGAAGATGCTTTTAGGGTATGATAAATCCCCACTTCAGGGAAAATGAGTGCTGGTACATTCTCATTCTCAAAACTCTAGGAAACAAAATAAACCCCTTAGAAGAAAAAGTGAGTGATACATAGTTGCTCATGAGTAAGTTTAAATAATAGATAATATGCCAGTGTTTTGGAGAAAGACAAGGGGGAGAGGGTCAAACAATAATAAAAATAGCAGGGAAGGGGAACTAAACTCAGCACATCAAGCATAATGTATACATATGTGTAAACTTGGAATTGAAATAGAATTCCTAAGGTAAGCCTTCAGGTCTCAGACAGGAAAAAATAAATTTGAGTATTAAGCATCAATAAAACAAGTTAGATGATGACTCTTTAGATTCCGAGAAGATATAGCTCAGGATCCAACCAATATATAAACGCTTTTCTCCCACCCCCCTACCCCCCAGGGATGTGAATCTTAATTTTATTTCCTACTCTAACAAGGAACAGAAAACTTAATTTTAAGCAAGATATGTTTTATAATGTTAATAAAATGTAGAATATTTTTAGAATAAATCTTACAAAAGAGGCACAGGGCCTTAACAGAGAATATTAAAAAATGTTAATGAAAAACACTTAAAACTAATAAATGGAAAACATAATCTCTAATTTAATTACTTCCTGTGGTGTCATTTATCTTGTTCCTCTATCTCCTGCATTTCCTAGAAACTGGAATATATATCTTAAGTCTTGATAGATTCAAATTAAATATGTTTTGGGCTAGATTATGTCATTAGGTGGTATTTCAACTTTATATTCCATCTCATAAACATATCTAGCTATCCCTACCATGAGTGAAGCTACAAATAACCACTGAATTAGGGTGATTGACCGCTTGATTGGAATGATCTTCAGGTTCTTATTAGTTACTATTGGTGAGAAGTTATTCATATGCTCCTTATAAAATTTCTAACAAAAGTAAAGAGTCTAATGACATTTCCCTGTTTTCACTGACAAATATCGTCCATTTCTTTTGCTAATACAAAAATATTTCAAACTCAGACTTTTCATATCACGTGTTTAAAAAATAATGGTGATCTTCTAATTCACAGATCACACAACCAATCCCATGCAGCCAGTTTGTAAGAATTAACCCACATCCTCCACAGAGAAATAATTTTCCCATATTTTGAAGATAGAGATTTGGGGCTGTAGTCTGGCTTTTGCCTCTAGGACCCCTGCTTAGCTCATCCCCTCCTTCTTGCTCCTGACCGGCTTCCCTTTGGGTTGTGACACCATGCTCACTGCCCAGTGAAACCACAGGGAAACCACCCCTCCAGGACCTCCATGACCCCTTGTCCAACAGAAGTGGCATGTACTGTATACTGGCTGCTCAGTAATGTCCATGTGCTAGAACATTCTCTTGCCTACCACACCACGCTGCAGTATTGCTGTGAGTTCTGGATGTCACTCATCTGGCTCTCTGGTTCTGGGCTGGGTTGGGCATGCTGTCAGACTCAGCCCGAATCAGATCTTAAGAGGAGCCACAGATGAAGCTGTGCTCAGTCTGAGGTAACCATCCTGAGGACTCCGAAAGCCTCATGTCTTGCCCGGCTGCGCCACAGACAGAAGACAGGAGTATCTCCTGGCATACAAGTCATTCATGGCAACCTGTTTGGGAAGTTCTAAGTTTGTGCAAAGGCTGCAAGCTGAAAAAGTTCAGGTGTTTGAGGGACTCCTGAGTAGCTTGACTTTTATTTTATTTTACTTTATATTATTTTTTTAATGTTTTTCAAATTCTATTTAAATTCTAGTTAGTTAACATACAATGCAATGTTGGTTGCAAGAGTATAATTCAGTGATTCATACTTACGTACAATACCCAGTGCCCATCATCACAAGTGCTCTTCTTTATCCCCATTCCCCTACACACCTCTCTGCATCAACCCCAGTTTGCTCTCTATCTTTAAGAGTCTCATATGGTTTGTTTCCCTCTCTCTTTTTCTCTTTTTCTTCCCCCTCCCATATGTTCATCTGTTTTGTTTCTTAAATTCCATAGATGAGTGAATTCATATGGTGTATTTGTCTTTCTGTGACTGACACTGATCTATTTTGCTTAGCACAATACACTCCAGTTCCATCCACGTCATTGCATATGGCAAGATTTCATTCCTTCTGATGGCTGAGTAATATTCCATTGTGCATGTATGCCACATCTTCTTCATCCATTCATCAGTCGAGCAGCTTGTATATTTAAAAAGTGATTTTTGGAATTGCCTTGAAGAAATCTGATAGCCACACCAGAGAACTAGTTATGTTAGAAAATAACATTGCCCCTTTGGACTTAAACCTTATTTAATAACTTGACTTTGACTTGTTTTTGGTTGTTTCCAAAATCAACTCGCATTTCCCACCTGCAGGACCTGCAGAGAAGGCGAAAAATATTAATTGAATCACTGAATGAAAGCATCCGCCAAGGAAACAATTTCCACAATTGAGGCAGTGCTAAAGGAGAAATCCTAAATAGGTTTTGAGCAACAACAAATCCCTAGAATAAATGCACATGCTCCAGTTTACCTGGAATTCTTGAGGAAATTCCTTTGCATATGATCCACAGCACAGAGCTGTGTATAGATATACAGTAAAATTGTTTTTAAAACAATTATACTTGTACTTACTTGTACAAGTACAATTGTACTTATATCTTCCATGGCTCCCATGTTCATGGGATGGACTCAACAATTTAAAATGTTGCTGTAAAATTATATAAGGACATAGCAAAAATCCTTCAGACATTCACTTCTAACTCTATCATTATTCTTTTAGTATGTACTTTGTTTTCTATAGATATTAGAGCTAGGAAATTTTTTTAAACATGCTTGTGAAAAATCCGTCTAGAGAAGGTGGTCTTGCTTGGCACAAAATGAAGTAAGAGACCAATAAGGTTGAAATATATGCCTTTTTCCAACTCTGAAGCTCTTATCTGATAATACATTTATTGGAAGATTAGACCCAATGAATATCTTAGCAGATATCCTAGAAACTAACACACTGCAAGATCTTATGAAGAAAAGCAGTTACATTTCTATTAAGAGTTAAAGATCAGAAAATGCTCATTTTAATTTTTGTCCTGCTATCAACTGAATGTATGCACTTGAGAAAGTGAATTTCTAAACCCCATTTTTCTTATCTGTATAGTAGAGATGTACATTTATCCCATGGATTAAGTGAAAAACTAACCTACATACTGTGTTAGGTATTGCGTTTATATTAATGACCATTTTTATTGTGTTGTGTGAATTTATGAAGCAAAATGTTTTTTCTCAGTTCCTGGATTGTCATGTTTTTGGCTTCTCATTTTCAAAGCTGTGATTTGTTTGCCTTAGTGCCATGTTCAAATAATGAAAGCAAGTGAGTATTTTGATAATGGCTGAAGGGAACGGGTTTTTTTATCTACCTGGATCTGGTGCTCCAAATTAAAAATTACAATGATAGAGCAATTTATTATAGCTGTAGGTAGCAAACTGCTTCATAAAATTGTAATAAGATATTGCTGGAAGAGATGACTTGTGGATAGCAGTCTTAGCAATTGTTATTTTATTTGGCATATATTGTGTAACGTTAATCTCCAACGTTTCTGTGTGTAGCGGAGCAAATCAGGGGAGGTCAGATGCAGTAGAAGTGCTTGGCCCAGGGCACTTGGAGGCTCCAAAGGAGGGCAGAGTTGGAACGAGTGGAGAAGACAGGAGAGAGAATCCTAGGACAAGGCAGAGAGACAGGAAGGAGCCCGTCAGTGAAGATAGCTGTCAGGGTGCAATGTGGTGTGACTGTGGAATTGATCTGCCTTGAGAAGTCTCTGGTTTGGGTGGGTCAGGGGAAGAGGGAGCGAGGAGGAAGTAAGGGGACTGATCAGCCACAGGAGGTGGTGGGAGTGGTTGTCTTTGGGAAAGCTGCTGTTCACTCAGGGTAGTGTGACACAGGAAGCATTGACTTCTATATGCCCCCTTTGTTCTGCAATGTCCACTCCCACAGGGAGCTAGATGCCTCCAAGAAGACTTGTGCAGAGATGTGGTGAGAAGAAATTTTTTTTGTTCTTCAAGTATAATGTGTTTGTTTTTTAACTTCACATACCCCAGACAACATGTGGGAATCAGACAGAAGGTGAGCATGTTGAGATCATCACTATCACTTGCCCAATCCATTGTTGTTCCCGAGAGGATGACACACACTCATTCATTAGTTAATGGACACTCACTTAGGACAAGTTCTTCAGCTCCTTGCTGTAAGACCTTCAAATTGATTTGCTTCTTTTGCTTCCAGTGTGTCTGATTTTGCACATGACATCTTCCCAAGCCCTTAAGGAAGCTTGTTTTATTGACTACTCCTTTCTCCAGTGTACTGTCAGTCTTTGCCTCTCAACTGTCTCTTTGTCCTCATATTGCATTCCTAAGCACAAAAACTTGCTTGTTTTCTCTCTTGTGTTTACAAGAGCACTTTCTTGGGGCAGCTGGGTGGCTCAGTCAGTTAAGCATCTGACTTTTGATTTCACCTTAGGTCATGATCTCAGCTTCGTGAGACTGAGTCCCACATCAGGCTTTGGGTTCATCAGGAAATTTGCTTGAGATTCTCTCCCTCTCTCACTGCCCACTCCCACTCTCTTTCTCTCTTTAAAATAAATAAACAAATCTTTTAAAAAATAATAGATAAAAGAGCACTTTCTTAAATCTGTAATAACTCTTCTCTCTGCCCAACTTCTCTCCTAACATTGTCTTATCTTCCCAGTTAAGATTGTTGAAGAATGGTCTAACAAGAATGGTCTAACAAGAATGGTTGGCCTTTTCTCATCTCCTATGAATTCTTATTCCACTGCCATTTTGATTTTGTTCTTACCACTCTAGGGAAATCATACTTGTTAAAGTCAGCAATAACCTTTTAGAGGAAAAGCCAAGAAACTTTTTTCAGTCCTTGTATTACTTGTCAAGTCTGCAGTATTGGACACTGTTGACTGTGCCCTCTTCCTAGGAATTGTCCCTGAAATTTTTTTTTTCTTGCCTTTCCATTGTTCCTTCTTACTCTATCTCCTGGGCTTTTCTTTCTCCACCTGTCTCTTAAATGGTGTTATTCCCTATGGTTTTGTCTCTGTCTTATCTGAAGTTACACATCTACTTTAAGACTTTACCTTTATTCATCTATCAATTATTCCTAAATCTTTATTTTTAGTTCAGGCTCCTCCTCTGTCTTTTTGAGCATATCTCAACTTGTATGTGCTCCAGGCACCTCAAACTTAGCCTGTGTTCAACTACTTTAGTCATCTTCTCTCCAAATCTGCTTTTGCTCCTGTACCCACTCTCAGGGACTGACAGACATCTGGAAACTGTCCTTTTTAAATTTTAAATTTAGCCATTCTAAGGGATATGCAGTGGCATCTTCTAATTGAGTTCATACTTCCCTGATGACTTAATGATGTTGAACTTCTTTTCATGTGCTTTTTGGTCATTTACATTTTTTGTCATGTGTCAATTCAAATACTTTGCCCATTTTTATTTGATAGTTTATTTTTTATGATTGAATTGTCGGAGCTCTTTTTATGTTCTGGTTATAAATCTTTTGTCATAAATACATTCTGTGAATAGTGAATGTTTTCTTCCAATGTCAAGCTTGTCTTTTTATTTTCTTAACCATGTTTTTTGAAGAGCCAAAGATTTGTGTCTTATCTAAGAAATCTTTGTTTACCCTCAGGTTGTAAAGACATGCTCCTCTTTTCTTCTAGAAGTTTTATAGTTTTAGTTGTTATGTTTAGGTCTTTGCTGTATACCAAGTTAATATTTGTGTCTGTGATAAGGGTCAAAGTTAATTTTTTTTTTTCCAAAATGGATATCCAGTGTTTCAAAACTATTTATTGAAAAGACTATACTTTCCCACTGGATTATCTTGGAAACTTGGTCAAAAATCACTTGATTACAAAGATCACTTGGATCTATTTCAAATTCTCTATTTGATTCTTTGTTCTGCAGATCAACATGTCTATCTGTAAGCTAACATTTCACACTGTCTTGATTACTATAGCTTTATATTAAGTCTTGAAATCAAACTATAAACCCTCTAATTTTGGTCTTCTTTTTTGTAATTGTTTTTGCCAGCGTGGATTCTTTACATTTCCATATAAACTTTAGAGTTAGTTCATTAATTTCCACAGAAATGCCTTCTGGGATCTTGACTGGACTGAATTAAATCTTAGAGGAGTTTTGGGACAATTGATATCTTAACATCTGTCTTCCAATCCATGTATCTGGTACATCTTTCCGTTTATTCAGGTCTTTGATTTTTCTCAGCAATGTTTTATAGTTCTAAGTGTGTAGGTATTGCACACATTTTGTAAAATTTATTCCTAAACATTTAACCCATTTTGATCTCTTTCAAATCATATTATTTTAAAGCTTATTTCCCAGTTGTTTGTTACTACTTCTATTTTGTTTTTGATAGAAGGACAAACTCTCATACTGATAGTGCATTTCTCCTCTCCCAGCCTGTAGGTGATTTTCCAGAATCTTCTTTTTATTCTTCTTCTTATGTAGGCATATGTATTTGTGTATAAAAGGCACTCAATAAAAGTTTTTTGAATGAAGATATCATTTTCAAGATCAAGTTCATTTTGGTTTAGTTTCCAAAGACCATTAAAAAACACTCAAGAATTTAAAACTCTGAAAATTCTCCTAGCTTGAGCTATATCTGAAAAGCAGAGTGAAGTGATTTGACAATTACTTGACTGATTTGAAAAATGTGGACATATCTCCAGTTGATTGGCATCCAAATTATCTATTGTTCATCTTAACAAGATAAGTGTCAAATCACATCTCACTTGTGTTATCTCAGGAGAGAAGCCTGAAAAAGATAAAATGGAATGGTAACAAGTGATTCTAAATCCACAGCACTGCACACAGATGTAGGGAGTAGGGACTGATGTAGCTCAGGACCATTACAGCAACTTCAGGGTAATAGAATGTCAGGGTAGAATTAAAGGTGTAGTTGGATCAGACGAAAGTAGGTTCCTTCCCAATCTTGAGTTTCCATGGTTGTTGGGCGAGATTATAGATATAACTTAGCTTTTTTAAAAAAAACCATCAACTAGAGAGAGAAGAATTTTTTATCTTTATTGTTTTAATTACTAACCTCTTTATTAATATATTTTACCTGCTTGCCCCCCAGAGTCATAGGACTTTTCAAGCTCTAATGTCTGGGAAATCAAATCAGAAACTTGCTTGTTATCTGTGACCCCCTCCATCTTCCCAGATCTCTACCTCCCATCCATCGTCATGTACTGGTGTGTCTACCTTTTCAGCATCTCCTGAAACCCTCACCTCCTCCCTTTCACCATCCTCACTGCTTTTATCCGGGCCCTCGATGCTTCTCAGATGGATCACTTTCACCAGCTTGCTATGTGTCACGTTGTGGTAATGTTCCCGAGAAGACAGAAGCAAGGCAGGAGAACAGAGGTGGGGAGGAGGAAATCTTTCTGCACAAAAGGCAAGAATGATATTTCGGGAGCAAAATGGAGCAGGGGTCCCCGAGGACCATGCTTGCATCCTTGGCATTTGGACCTTGCCTTAGGAAGTGGTTCATTACTGTAAGGAAAGGAAAACAAAGGTCCCGAGTGAGGCTTGTACTTTATTTTTAATTCTCTTTCTCAGTTTCAGCTTTGATTTTCTTTCACCACTTTATTCCTATCAGTGTGCAAGCGGTTTGCCACCACAAAGTTTATAGTTTAAATAGTATAACTTTTCAAATCTTTTAAATGGATGTATTTGGGAGGGGAGGGGGCAGACATTTCAGTTTGACACCTTAAACTACCTCCTGCTGGAGAGAACTGCTTGGTCAAAAGCATCTAGGTTTGGAAAATCTTCATTTGCAACATCAGTAATAATTATCTGTGCAACTTCAGAACCACAATGGCCCACCAGTCAAACAAAGAGACCTCAAATATATTAACCATTTCAAACATTTTAAAAGACAGACACTGTTTCTTTGACTTGTGGGAAGAAAAGCCTTAGCTATTGGCAGTACACAGCCACATATATAGAATGGGAATGTCCAGAGTGATGCTATGTGATCATAAACCTCAACAAAAGAATCTAAGCCTCCCTCACGTAAGGCTTCATATGCTTGTCAAAATGAAAACCAATTTAGAAGCTGAGAACATGATACTGTTTTACCTGTATGTGTGTGTGTGTGTATGTACATGGGTATATGGTGAGAGGGAAGGCCGAGGTTCTTTTTCTACCACTTACTCAGTGCAAGAAAAGTAAGAGAAAATGATCATTTCCCCTTGTATCATGAGTATATGGATACGTATAACCTGAACCTGATATGCATACATCTAACCACAGCTGGTAGCCATGGATCTTGAATAGGATTGTATTCACCTCGACGGAGGCACCTGTTAAACAAATGTGCAGATCCTAGGCCTGTGCCCACACAGTGATGCTGGAGGTCTGGAGTGGAGCTCAGGAGTATACACAGTAATGAGGTTCCCAGCTGATTCCCCTGCAGTTGGACCATCTGATTATACTCACAGAAATGGTGTATCTACAGGAAACACACACACACACACACACACACACACATACAGATGGATGTGGCCTGGGCTAATGATCTAACCTCTGGACCTTTGAGCACATGGCTTCATCAATGGCCCTGAATGGTACCTTGAAAGTCTCTCTCTCTCTCTCTCTCTCACACACACACACACACACACCATACTCACACACACCAAATACACATACCACACATATATGCGCACATATATACATAAACGCCTACACATACATCGACACACAGCACACTCACACACATCAAAAACATCAGCCACACACATAGACACACAGCACACACATACATACTCACCACACACATACTTCATTTGTCACACACACATAGACCTAGTACCCCCACATGCACATACACACACATATCACGCACACACGTGTGCATTTTGTTTTTTCATTTAAAATACAAGGAAAACACCACTCATCATCAAACAACAGTATGTGAGAGAATAATGGTCTTTTTCCAAGTCTCTTGACATCCTTAAAAAGAAAGTGCAAATCAAGGAGATGAGTTCATCTCTGAGCCCTTCCCAGAACCTGCTCATTTGCTCATTTTTATCCTAATGAAGGACAGACTCTATTTTTATTATAATGAAGACAAGGCAGATTCCAAAGCTCCCTTTAAAATGTTAATATATGTCCTACAGATGCGTGGTCTTATTTCACATTTACTCTCTTTGGGGTTGGGGAAACTAAATGGTGCTGCAGTGGGCAAATAAAAGAAAACTGGGTGAAATCATGTCAACCAGGAGGTAGGAGCTGGAGTGATTCAGAGCAGGGCTCTGGGGCTTTGTGGTAGGACAATTGGGTTTGGATTCTTGGTCCTGGTTCTGCTTCTTATGGCCTTGACTGAATGCATAACCTCTCCCATCTTCATCTGCAAAGGAGCATAATTGTAGTACTTCATAGGATTGTTCTAAGGCTTCAGATGGAAAATGCTTCTAGCAGGGCTAGAAGCATAGTTAAGAGTAGGCAGCTTTTTAATAGTAAGTAGAATGATACCTGACGCCACTGAAGCTCCCATGACTTTTTCAGCACCCCCTGTCTCCCCTACCACACCTGTCAGCTTTCTGAGTGCAGGTCAGTGACCAGAAGAAGAGGGGAGGAGCTGAGAGAATGTGATTATAGAGAGGATAAGACAGAGAGACTGGGGGAGGAAAGAGAAGTGTCTTGGTGCAGTCTCATGATCCCCTTGGGTGTGGGGGATCACTGGGTATGGCCTCATGCTCCCGGGGGCCTGCTTCAAACCACATCAACTACAAATAGATCCTGCCAATCATGGTCTTACTGGGGGGCCAGGCGGCCAATTTTATTTGCTGTAATCTTCAAAGGCACGAATTGATCAGTTCTACAACTTCTGCTTTTCATCAGAATAGCAGTGAACATTTAACTTCAGGTGGCTCGAGGATTAGAAGCATCTTTGAATGTAACTTCTTTTCTTTCTCGGAATTCAGGGGCCATAAAAACTGGGCAGGAGGAGCCCTCTGATCCAGTTCTTTATAGTAGAGGTCGCAAAATAGTGACCGGCAGTTGGAAATTAGCCCACAGAGATGTTTTGCTTGGGTCCTAAGGTATATTTTAAAATTTTGAATTGGTGTCCAGTGTTTAAGAATAAGAAATCTTACATAGAAGTATGAAATGCCAGCTCATTTTGGAAATCAGATCTGGCTCTTGTCCAGGCTCGCATTCTCTTTTGGACTTAACAGGTAGGGGCCAATTTGTGGCTGGCCTGGAAGGGACGTGGGCCCTTCAGGTGGCCAGGGCCTGCTGGGTCTGCTGTACACATTCTAATCTTCCTGAAGTTTTTGGCATTCTACTGCTGGCTTTACAAGCTTCCCCCCGCCCCCGCCAATTGAGATATGATTGACTTATACTAGTTCCAGGTATACAGCAAACATTCTGAATCAGTAGTTGTATTTATTGGGAAATGATCACCACAATAAGTATGGTTACCATCTGCCACCTTACGTAGTTACAAAACAATTTTTTTCTTTTGATAAGAACTTTTAAGATCTATTCTCTTAGCCACTTTCCAATACGAGAACATCACTGGCTAGAGTCACCATGCTGTATGTTACATTCTCATGACTTACATGTTGTATAATTGGAAGTTTGCCCTTTTTTGACCCTCTTCACCCATTTCACCCTTCTACCCGCCCACTCCCTTTCTGGCAACTACCAGTCTGTTCTCTGTAGCTATGAGCTTGGTGTTTTTTGTTTTTAATTTCAGTTTCCACAGGTGAGTGAGATCATATAGTATTTGTCTTTCTTTGCCTGACTTACTTCACTTAGCATAAAGCCTTCAAGGTCCATCCATGTTGTCACATGGATGTGTGACCATATTTCATTCTTTTTTATGACTAATGTTCCATTTTGTGTGTATGTCTGTATATATATACTTATGAATATATATTTATATTATATATTACCATATATAATAGATGTATTCATCTATTTTAAATAGTTAAGGTGTGTCCATATCCTGGCTGTGGTAAATAACGTCTCAGTGAACGTGAGGGTACGGATGCCTTTTTGAATTAGTATTTTTATTTTCTTTGGTTAAATACCCAGAAGCAGAATTGCCAGATCATGTAGTAGTTCTATTTTTAATTTTTCAGAGGAATCTCCATACTGTTTTCCTCATGGCTACACCAGTCTATGTTTGTACCAACAGTGTATACGGGTACCCTTTCCTCTACATCCTCACCAACACTTCTTATTTGTCTTTTTGATGACAACCATTTTAACAGGTGTAAGGAGATATCTCATTGTGGTTTTGATTTGTATTTTCATGATGATAAGTGATGTTGAACATCTTTTCATGTGTCTGTTGGCCATCTGGATGTCTTCCTTGGAAGAATGTCTACTCAGATCCTTTACCATTTTTTAATCAGATATTTTTCTTTTGCTGTTGAGTTGTATAAATTCTTTATTTATTTTGGATATTAACCCCTTAGGATATATCAGATATGATATCATATCAGATATGTGATTTGAAAATATTTTCTCCCATTCAGTAGGTTGTCATAGTTAATTTCATTGATGTTTCCTTTGCTGTACAGAAGCTTTTCAGTTTGATGTAGTCCCATTTATTTATTTTTGCTTTTGGTGTCAGATTTAAAAAAAAAATCACCAAGACCTATGTGAAGGAGCTTACTGCCTGTATTTTCTTCCAGAAGTTTTATGGTTTCAGGTCTTACATTCAAACCTTTAATTCATTCTGAGTTAATTTTTGTATAGGATGTAAGATAGTGGTCCAATTTCAGTCTTTTGAAGGTAGTTGTTTAGTTTTCCCAACTGCCTTTTCTTTAAGACTCTCTTTTCTCTATTGCAGATTCTTAGTTCCTTTGTCATACTTTAACTGACTAGGGATGCCTGGATGGCTCAGTGGGTTAAGCGTCTGCCTTTGGCTCAGGTCATGATCCCAGGGTTCTGGGATAGAGTCCCCCATCTGGCTCTCTGCTCAGGGGGAAGCCTGCTTCTCACTCTGATGTTTGCTCCCCCTGCCTGTGCTCTCTCTCTCACTCTCTCTCTGTTTGGCAAATAAATAAATCAAATCTTAAATAATAATAATTTAACTGACTATATACGCATGGTTTTATTTCTGGGCTTTCTATCATTTTCCATTGATCTGCATGTCGGTTTTAATGCCAATACCATACTGTTTTGACTACCATAGCTCTGTAATGTAGTTTGAGGTCAGGGAGTGTGATGCCTCCAGCTTTGTATTTTTTCAGAGCTGCTTTTGCTATTGGGTCTTTTGTGGTCTCATGCAAATTTGGGGATTATTTGTTCTACTTCTGTGAAAAATGATATTGAAATTTCGACAGGGATTTCAGTGACACTATAGATTGCTTTGGGTAATATGAACATTTTAACAATATTAATTCTTCTAACCCATGAGCATGGAATATCTTTCTATTTATTTTTGTCTTCTTCAATTTCTTTCATTAATTCTTTAGTTCTCAGTGTACAGGTCTTTTACTTCCTTTAACTTTATTTTAATTTTTTAAATTTAAATTTATTTAAATTTATTCCTAGGTATTTTATTCTTTTTGATGCAGTTGTCAATGTGATTGTTTTCTTAATTTCTCTTTCTGGTAGTTCATTATTATGTCTAGAAATGCAATAGATTTTGGCATATTGATTTTTTGTCTTGCTACTGTACTGAATTTATTTATTAGTTATAACACTTTTGGGGTCAGTTTGTTTTATTTATACAGCTCTGACTAAATGTACTTCTTTACTCTGAAGAAATGATTTAATTTTCTAAGAATTTTAGCTATTATGCTTTGAATACTATCCCTTCCCACCCACTCTGTTCTTTACCTGTGCAACTTCAATTAATGTGTGCTGGAAATTTTAGTTCTACAGAGTGTTTACAAAGCCAGAAAACATAGTATATACTAATTTTAAAAAGATATTAAGTTCATTAAGGAATAAATTATATTCTCTTGGTGTTTTGTTTGATGAGTTTTGACAAATATTTGCCCTCATGTAATTGCTATGACAGTGAAGATGTAAAAAAATGCCCAACACTCCAATAAATTTCCTCATGTCCTTTTCTATTTAATCGTTTCCATGACTCTGAGCTCCTGGAAATAACTGCTATGGTTTCTATCTCTATCCCTTTACCTTTTCGAGAATGTCGTAAAACTGAATCATAGAGGATGTAGCTTTTTGCATTTGGTTTCTTTCATATGCTTTTGAGATTCATCTAAGTTGTGGCCTATATCCATAGTTAATATTTTTTAATATATTGCCTAGTGTCTTCCACTGTATGAGTGTATCTGTTCATTTATACATTCACCAGTGATGGATGTTTTAGTTGTTTCTGGTTTTAAATGAATACAAATGAAATTGCTGCAAACATTTACATACAAATTTTTTTTATTGCTCTCAGTTAAACAAAATTAAGAGTAGGCTGCTGGGATGTTACTGTAACTTCTCAGGTGTGGGATGGCTTATAGATGTTATAAGAAACCAATAAGCCATTTTCCAAAGTAGTTATACCATTTTGTTTTTCCATCAGCAATGTCGGAGACTATATTTGCTCTGCATCTTTGCTAGCCCTTTGTATTGTCAGTTAAAAATTTAAAGCAAAAATTATTCGGTAAATTATTTAAATCTTTATTCATTTTTAAAATGAGTAAAATGTTCTGGGCCACCTGGGTAGCTCAGTCAGTTATGTGTCTGACTCTTGGTTTTGACTCAGGGTTGTGATCTCAGGGTCATGAGATCTAGTCCCATGTCGGGCTCCTTGATGGGTGTAGAGCATGCTTAGGCTTTTCTCCGTCTGTTCCTTCCCCCTCCTTCTCTCAAATAAATAAATAATCTCTTTAAAAAAAGTAAAATGAGTTGTTCATGTTCTTATTACTGAATTGAAATAGTTCTTTATATACTTCATAGCCATGTCCTTTTCTAACCCTTTCTAAGTATATGTTTTGAAAATATTTCCTCCCAGTTTGTGAATGGTCTTTTAATTTTCCTTACAGCATCTTTTGAAGAGTATAACTTTTGATTTTAATGGAGTCAAAATTATTATTTTTTTCTTTTTTGTGTGCTTTTTGTTACCTAAGAAACCTTAGTCTGACCCAAACTTATTTTTAAGCAGTAGATTAGTTATATCAAAATATATATGATTGAGCAGGTGGGGAAAATGTATGACTCATATGTTTTTCTTTAACCTCCGGACAGACACATTTTCAGGTTAAAAAAATAATCTCTAAATTTAAAGCAATGAATCTGATCTTTAGTCAAGAAAGAATGCAACATATACGCTGTTTTTCATCTGTGTTCCCAGGTTTTGGGGACAGTCAGGCGTACTTTCTTTGTTCAGGTTAACAATTGACCTACTGCTTTATATTTAGAGATGCATCTCAGGTGTGTAGTCTCCCATTTCATAACCACACTTTCATATTTTCTATCATTTTATCTCTTTGGGTTCCATCTTGGACCATTTCCTCAGAGTCCTCTTCCAAATTGCCCATACTCTTTAGCTGTTGTATTTTGTTCACTGGATTTTTTTTTTTTTTATGTTAAAGTTTATACTTTGTTTTTCATTTGGAGAATTTTTTAAGGTTTCCTTATTCATTTTTTTCAAACTGTTCTGTTTGCTTTTTAAAAAATTTCTTTAAGATTCTGGTCATTTAATTTTGTCTTTAATCACTTATAACATTATTGTTCTGGAATCTCTTTTAGGTTTTTCAATGAATTTGAGTTCTTTGGGGGAAAACTTGTATTTCATGAAATGCTCCCTATCCCCCTTTTGTGACCTGTTTTTTCATATCGTCTGTAGCTTTTTATAGTGGGTTGATTTTTTACAGCAGCGGTTATTTGTATGTTTATGTGTATGTGTTTATTCTGTGGAAGTACTCTAGGCTGGGAAAGTGACATCACACAGCATTTTTGTGCTAGCTTGCTAATGGGTCCTGGTGGTATCAGTGGTCCCAGAGTGGTGTTTATTTTAATTTATTGACTTATTTCTTAAAATTTCTGTGCATGCAGGGAACTCAGTGGATTCTCCTTCTACCTAAGATGGACTGGAGGCAACACTTCTTCCTGTGTGGGTGTCAGAATTCCCGTATTTGATCTAAAACCGTTCCTATGCCCCCTAGAAACACCAGGTTCCCCTTAGTGTTTGGATTTTGATTTCATTCTCAGTATTGGACAAGTAAAGAGTTTCCTGTATTTTAAACTTGATTATATATTTGAAAATACTCTTTGGATACTTATCTCATATTTTATGTGTTTTTAGCAGAAACCAGGGACTCTATAGGGTTGGTTTGCCACATTGCTAAAAATCCACCCCTCTTAAAGATTCTGTTTTCTGTTTAAAAACACCCTCAGAGTTTGGTCTCTAGATTTCCTTGTTTATTTGTTTGTTTATGTCTTGCCTCCAGTGTTTTCAATCAAGTCCTGGACTGTTTTCCAGAAGAGGGAAAGATGAATCCTCCTGTTTGAAACTTGCAATTTTCATGAAATCTAAATAAATTCTTTAAAAAAATTCCCTGCCCATTGCATCCCCCGCCATCTAAATCTCTCTCCTCAATTCAGGTCTCTGTTCTCAGTTAAATAGTTTAAGCACTTTAGGTTTACTCATTGACTCTACCTTTATTTTCTTGTGGAAACACTCCCCTGCGTTATCAGAATCACTAACCCGGCACAGCCTTTCCCTTATGTTGCGTATTTTTTCTTCTTCTTTTCTCATCAAATGATTAGTGTGAAAATATCATCATAATCTGCATATTGGTTATGCACTTAGAGATTTGTAGAGAACAGAGCATTTTTATTTGAGTACTTCTTGTATACCTGGTTCTATTTCAGTGGAATGCAGTGTAACGTACTCTGGAGTAACATATAGGGAAGTGTGGAAGGTACCTCCACCCATAAGGATCTTACCACCTAGTTGAAGAGGAGAGCTTTTAAAGCAAAGAATTTTATAACCATATGAGACAACATGTAATCAAGTGCTACAACATTAGAGATAAGCACACAGGAAAAGGGGAGGGTCCTGCAGGGGTGAGAGGTTGAGGAAGGCTCTCCAGGAGCTGAGTTAGACCTGAAGACACTGAAGGATTTGGGGGTGGCCGTTCTCACGTTCTCACGGGGAGAGCACTGCATTCAATAGGGTGTGTGTGGAAGGCTCAGTAAAGAAACCCAAACATTCCCCACACCAGCCCCAGAAAGTAAACAATACCCAAGGAAATCACTTCTGCAAACAAAACAACTCCGTGATTCTCTTGAGTAAGTCCATAAGGAGTACCTTTGCAGCTGGTTTAATTGGCAGCTACATTTTGTTTGGTGAAACAGAAACCAACAGGCAATCATTCTATTTACTGATATTAACTCAGAAACATCTCTAACCATAACATTTTCATTTTGTCTTACACGTTTTAAGACACGCTAAAGTGGACTTTTTCGTTATGAAGGACTTTAGAATGTACACTTATAAATCCTTTTTTCTTCTAGGTTAAAATCTAGTACTTGTTTGGGAAACAAAATGCGAGACACATGTGGGTTGCTGAAAGGGAAAAAGGGGCAGTACATATCAGATCACTACAGCTGGGGCACCTGGGTGGCTCAGTTGGTTAAGTGGTTGCCTTTGGCTCAGATCATGATCTCAGGGTCCTAAGATTGAGCCCCGCATGGGCTCCCTGCTTAGTGGGGAGTCTACTTCTCCCTCCTTCCTTCCTCATCCTCCTTCTCTCTCTCTCTCTCAAAAAAAAAAAACAAACAAACAAAAAAACACTCCATCTCCCCAGAACTTCCTTCCTTCCTCTGAACTCCTCTTCCAAAGATTATTTCTCTTTTACCAGTCGTTGGAAATTAATTTTGCTCTCAAATAAACTTAGTTTTATTTGCATTCTTTAAGCAGTCTCAGGCTAGGTGGGAGAAGATAAGCATTTGTAGAGACCAGCATGCTTCCCTGCAAATGGTTATCCTTAGGATTTTCATGCCATTCCTGTTACTACCATTCATATCTCTATATTTCATGCTGAAGCCAAAGGGAGTTCCACATTCTGCCCTGGATTTTGTATGAGTCTCGTCATTCAAGGGCAAGAGCAAATTGCTGGCAAGCTGTGATACACATGTTTATAATCACTGACATTTACAGTGCTACAAATAAAAGATGCATTCTTTCTACACACGTATATTGAGGATGGTTAGAAAAATCTGTTTTGAGTTAGGCTTCCTCCCTTTGATATGTGTTTCCAATTGCTAACCAAATGCTGCTTTAATTTTGTTTGTAGGAAGCTGAACTGACACCAAACGAAAACAGCCCGTTGTTTGGACTGTTTCCTACACTTGGCTTTCCCTGAGGTTGGTATCACCAACATTCAGAGATCCAGGAATAAGCCACCTGTCAGATGAAGAAAACCCCAGCAAGATGCTGCTACTATGTTTTTCCAATGTGCTGTCATGGAGACTTAATTAGTGTATGGAATGTGCTTTTTGCACGGGAATTAAAGAAATGTATCGCAAATTTAGGAACCAGTGTGACATGTGGCAGCTGTATAGTAATCGTATGGCAAGCCTAGTGGCCTTTTTCTTTTTCTTTCTTTCCTTTTTTTTTTTTTTTTGCTTATGGATGGTCAGCTTTAAGCAAACTTCCACTGCTTTCTCAGTTTTCCTCGCTCTCTTTTAGTGTTCCCTTCTTGCTCACAAGTAAGTCATTTTCTTAGTAACTTTCCCAGTCATGGTTCTGGGCACTTATCTTGCTTTTTTGCTCACCTTCTCCCGTACATGTTCATCTCTTCATGTTTTCGTGTCTGGACCTTACACCTCCCATCATTTTTTAGAGACTGCTCTCCTCCTAGCTGCCCATCCCCCTGGCAAGGGTTGACCTGGCTCTGTGTGCAAGTAATGTCTTACTAACTCCTTACTCATGGCAGAGGCACCCATCCATCCGTAAGTTCTGAACTTGGATTCCTAGTTTTTGTTCTTCTAGTCTCCTTCATTACCCTGTGAATTCCACTCTTGAGGTTTCTCTGATGGTTCATTCCTTCCTGTCTTCTATAAAGAGTGGAGGGATTAACACAGGCATACTTTACTTGGCATTCTCCTTCTTGTCTTTCCTCAGTGACTTCTTCAGCATGGAAACATCTTAGTTTTTCTAGCACTGCCCCATAGACCTTCCTGCCACCCAAAAACAGAACGGAAAGAAGAAAAAGAAAAATGACCACACTAATTCCTGGGAGTTGTAGCAATTTAGGGCATGAAGGCCTCACATGGAGTCATTGGTTTTGATTCTTGATGGAGATAGCAAGTCTCCAGAAGAGTTTCTCTGAAGTCATTTGGGTTTTAATGAGGTCAAAATAACCAGGACATGGAAATTGATACTATTGTCATAAATAAAGAATAGAAAGCATTTTGGCTCTTATTAGCAAGTAGACAGATGGACTGTTCTTTGTCATAAAACAAAGAACCTTCCTTTAATCTTTTTCTTAATTGTATTTTGCCTGAACTGTTTTGTAGCTATTTTTATCTATAATCTGTATTAGGAACTAAATACATCTATTTCAATCTCTTAACTAAGATTTATAGTAAAACAAAATTATTTCTTATTAGTCTGTTCTTTGATTCATTGCATACTATTGGAAAGATGAGCTCCATGGTGAGTCATTCTCTACATGCCCATTCGGGAAGCACTGTGGAAGAACACTGAGCCATTATCAAAAAGGGGCCACAGTCTCTCTTTTTCTAACCTGATAATCCAATTCTCAACTCCAAGACAGGAGAAAAAAAAGTAAGGGATCTCTTTCCCTTGCCCCAGCCCCTTGCCATCTCTATCCCTACCCTCCAGTCTATAGGTTGGGATAGGAGAGGATAGAAATAAGATGTAGATTTCCAATTTTTTCATTCACTTATTTATCCAGTTATTCTAGGCCAACTGATTATTGTGTGCAGTGTACTGTGTTTTCTCTATAAACCCCAGTTCAGACTCAAGTGCTCAGTCATCAGCCTGTCTGGATAGCAAGTTCACTGGAAGGATGCTCTGATGTCTTCCATATGCTTGGAATAGACTCATAAATAATGGATGCTCATTAAATATTTTATGTTATTGAGGCCACTGAGGTTCCTAGCATGCTAGTTACTAAAGCCCACTTGCTGCTTACAACAGGTCTGTTACTACATCAGCCAAGTCCAAGGCTCAGACCTGCAGGTTGGGCTCTAATCAGCCTGTTGGGGCTGCCATGTCTCTCCATGTGGGTTAACACAGAAGAGAAGACAGGAAGCAGTGGTCAGAGCATCAGGACTGAAAGCTCAGAGGAATGAGTGACTACTGGCATGAACTCCGGTTCTGGGTTCACACAGGTTGTTCATACCAACTCTGAGCCCTGCCTCCTGCCTGGTCTTCTTTTTCTTGACTGGCATTCTGGGGTAGTGCTCCTTGGTTCCTATCATAGCAGTCTTTCAGCATCCTCTGGGCTCTATGATTCAGGCCCTGAAGTTTATTTATTAGCCTTTTTTGTTTCTGCCCGAGTTTAAAAATTAAATGTCTTATGACTTTTTTTTTTTTTCTTTCAATGCAGCCTGGTCTATTAGGAAGAAAAAACTAAGAAATCTAACTTATATTCTTGGTTCTGGTATTAAATGGGCAACCTTAGAAAAATCTTTCCTGGGATGCCTGGGTGACTCAGTTGGTTAAGCCACTGCCTTCGGCTTAGGTCATGATCCCAGGGTGCTGGGATTGAGTCCCGCATCAGGCTCCTTGCTCGGCAGGGAGCCTGCTTCTCTCTCTGCCTCTGCCTGCCACTCTGCCTGCTTGTGTGCTCTCTCTCTCTCTCTCTGACAAATAAATAAATAAAATATTTTTTAAAAAAAGCAGGATGTATGATATCCTTGTCTTAAAAAAAAAAAAAAAAAGGAAAGAAAGAAAGAAAGATCTTTCCTAAGGAAAACTTTTCTACTCCTGGAATCCGTATTGAAAACTGACTTTGGTGGTGTGAAATGGTTAATGAGCATGTATAATATGCTGGATACTGTGTGGGACATTTTCATGAGGGTCTCCTATCCTAAACATTTGGAACATCTGCAACAGGATAAGAACTTGAATAGGGCAGGCTGATTCCTGAGAGCCATACCATACATTGTCTATTATAACCTTAGGATACTCTGAGGCCAGCATGATTGAGGGAAAGTTTTAATTAAAGCTTTACTATACAGATGAGGATATTGAAATGCAGAGAAAGAAATAACTTGCTTAAGGTTATACAGATATTTAGTGGGAGATCAGGGATGGGAACCCAGTGTCCCAGCTTCTAGCCTAATATTTTTTCCACTATGCATCTTCCCTATGATTCTGAATAATTTTGGAGTATGCAGCCCTGTCAATGGATATATTGTGCAATATATCTTCTTACGTGCTCCATAATCTATGCTTACTTTAAAAATCTTTAATGTAAATTCTTTCGATCATATATGAAAGTAGAGAATAGAAAAATAAAACTTCATATGCAGAATATCAGCTTGAATCATTACCAACATTTGGCCTTTTTTTGGTTTCATCTATTTTCCTTTTTTAATTGTTAAGTTTTCTTGATTGTTTGTTTGTTTTTTTACATTGAGGCATTTTATTTGCACAGATGCATTACATCCCTAGAAAAAGAATCCCAGGATTTTCTGTCTTTTGTGTTTTCATCTTGCTTCTTCATGGTCCATGATGGCAGCTGTGGTTGTCAGTATCATGAAACCAAAGTGGGGGGATGGGAGCAGATTGTTCTGTCATTTTTCTAGATCTTTGAGTTGTATATCAAATCTGGGTTTGATCATTCTACATTTGTTTAACCTGCCCAAGGGGTTCACAACAATTTTCCCAGCTCTATGATCACAAATGATTTCAAATTCACCAATGTAACCTTGCTTCATCATCACAGTTAGAAACCAGATGATGACTTTGGAGTACAGGCTAAGAAGAATCTAGCATTTGCCTCTCTTTTCAGCATTGTTAATGCTCCTGAGAGCATCTGCCAGGACATTCATGGGCACCTTATGGCGGCATGGAAAGATGGTGGAAAGAGCTAATTTTTAAGTATTTTAAAACAAATCTCAGACTATATCATTTCTCTTACAACTACTAGTGTATGTATTTCTAACAGTTATGAGATACCATCTTCATACTTAATAAAATTAACAATAAGTTATCAATATTACCCAATATGCATTCTATATTCAGTTTTTTTTTCAATTTTTCTCTAAAAAATTACTTTTAACAGTTGTTTTTCTTTTTCAAATTAGAGTCAAAATAAGGAGACTTGCATTTCATTTGCTGTGCTGTGTCTTGTAAAGATTTTTTTTAAACCTTTAGTAAATCTCCATGTTTATTTTTTATCCTGCTATTCATGGGTTAAAGAAATAAAGTAATTTTTTTCTGTAAAATTTCTTGTACTGTGGACTCAGTCAATTGCAACCTTGAGATATTGTTTAACATATATTTCATATATGTCCTATAAACTGACAGATGTATCTAGAGGCTCAATTTGATTACAAATTTATTTTTGGGGAAAGACCGCGTCGGGCCGTGTTGGATGTTGTTATATACTTCCAAATTGCATCACATCAAGTGATAGTAACACCAAGTTATACCACTTCTAGTGATGTTAAAATTGGCTGACGTGTTTAGGTAATGTGAGTCTGATCTAACCATTATAAAGTTCCCCATCTGTTTCTCACCCAAGGGTTTTAACTACCATTGCCCAAATCAATGATGTCAGCAAGGACTATAAAGTTCTGATTTTTTTTCTCCTGCATTTACTGATAAGAACTTTTATGTAAAGAACTTTTCATCATCAACTATTTGTCTACTCTAAAATACAATGCATACAAGAAAGACAAGTTAAATGCCTTTATTTTCAATTTTCATAATAATAAATCAGTATGTTAGCAATAGTGTTCAATGAGGCATTATCATTTTGGAGTTTTAAGAACTCAGGGAGCTTACATATTTAATGTGTTTTAAACTATGCATTAGTAATGTTTTTGGTGTTCAAATTGTCAATGGCTAACAGCAGCTTCCTCAAGTTAGTCCTGTGTTTGACACAACCACCTGTATCTTCTTTGCCTTCTGGCATAATAGATATCTCAGACTCTTGTTGTACATACCCTGCCTTAAACCTGAAATTGGCCATTTCTGCAAGGAGTCCTAATTCATTTTAGTGATAAATATTACTCAGAATGTGTTATTAGTTTATAAGGGTCATTATTGTCTCTAGATTTTTTTTAATAAGCAATAATTCGAATATTATTAATTTATGTAATAAATTACATGGTTTTTACTTAACTTTCAGGAGTTTATATCTGTATCTCTCTTCCTTTTTTTACACACAAGAATCTTGTTATCTGATGCTTCCATAGCTCATTCCTAATCCCCCTGGCAGTCAACACAGCGGAGACTGGGAACTTTCTGAGATTCTTCTGAACTGTACTCATGTGCCTCTTTTCTTCTGGGTCCTTAACACTATGTTCCACATGCAACAAGCACTTGATTCTTTGTTGAACTGAACTGGAGTCCAAGTTTTTTTTTTTTTTTTTAAGATTTTATTTATTCTTTGAGAGAGAGACAGAGCACAAGCAGGAGAGGCAGAGGGAGAAACAAACTCCCCACTGAGCTGGGAGCCCAATGGGTGGCTCGATCCCACGACCCTGAGATCATGACCTGAGCCGAAGGCAGACACTTAACCAACTGAGCCACCCAGGCACCCCAGGCCAAGCATTTTTTCAAAGACACTCTTTGCTGAGGCCCTAGGAAATAGGGGGCATGGAGTTCAGTCATCCTAGCTATTTTCTAGTTCATTCTCTCATTCACCATTGAACAAAACTGAGGCCGGCTTGTGGAAGCAATGTGAACACAACTAATGGAAAGGAACACTTATCAGCAAAATGTAAACCACACCCACAGAGTAGTTGACTATTTAGAGCTGTGCAGCTAAGGATAGCTGGATTCAAAACTCTAACCAGCGCTCTTAAGGGCTGCCTTTTCTATGTCTAAGAGGGAAGAGGACAGAAGGAAGGAGAGAGAAGGAGGTGGACTTTTTCTCCCAGAGAGGGAGAGGAGGGATTGGTGGAGGGAGAAAAATGGGTGCTCAGCTTTTGGTGGGTAAAATGCCTGCAGATTGTTTTTTGCTGTGAGGCAGCCTTGTTCTTCACTTGTCTAAGTATGGGAGCAGGCTATTCAAGTTTGAACAGAGAATGGACGCAGGGAAGGGGCAGGGAGTTATTTGTTTTCTACCTCCCAGAGGTCTCTGGCAAGCTGATGTGTAGGGAAACATTTGATTGAGTGGATGGATGCATATCCGTCATATGGTCACATTTCCAAAACTCCAAGTTTATTTATTTCTAGTAATTGGTCCTCTGCTGACTGAAAGCTACAATATTTAAGGGAAAAAAAAAAAAAACAACAACCTTGTAGAAGACTGGCAATGAATTTTTTTTTTTTTGCTTTTGTTTTTTAGAAAGCTATATAGTATTTTGCAAAACACTGCTGGTGGCATCCAAAAACTTTTCCTTGGGTTTCAACTAATGGAGCTCACTCTAACTCAACCAATAATCACTGACTATTTGTAAGACATTTATAATGGAATAAGCATCCTGTGAGAAGTGGTTAGTGAGAATATTCACCTGCAAACAAGCAAATACGTTTAGAAGCATATTTTCTGTGCCACTAGGATTATTTCACTACCCACGTTTAGAAAACAACCTGATAAAAATGCATCTTCATATACTTTCTATCTTTTGGACAAGCACAGGTGTTGCTACTTAGGTCTTGAATAATCTTCTGAGGAGCCGACACATGTCCTGGCATTTGGCTCTCTGCAAAACATCTATTTAAATTTCAGCTTTGTCTTTGAAATACCAGCCTGACCATGTTTTTAAAGAACACATCGGCAGTCTGTGCCAATTTTCTTCTGTACTGTGTATTTCTTCATAAAAATGATAAAGCACTAGCATTTTTTTTAAAGTAAGAGAACACCTCTCCAAGAAAACTTAAACTAAGACCTCTATACAGAGGAACAGGTGGGGCATGTCCAGATAAGGCCTCAGTGCTGTTCACCAAAAATCAAATTGGAATGGATGTTAACTACACTTGATGTGGTGATTACTTTGCAGTGTACACAGCGATCAAATCATTGTGCTGTACACCTGAAACTGGTAGAATGTTCCATGTCAATCCTGTCTCAATTTAAAAAAAAAATCACATTGGAGATAAAACTAGAAAGAGGTCCAAAAGCAGCAGGAATTTTCTTTCATCTAAAGTTGCTTCTCAGGGATGCTGGAGTGGCTCAGTTGGTTAAGTGTCTGCATTGGGCTCAGGTCATGATCCCAGCATCCTGGGACCAAGCCCCAGGTTGGGCTTTCGCTCAGTGGGGAGCCTACTTCTCCTTCTCTCTCTGGCCCTCCACCCCTGAGTGCACTCTCTCTCTTTCAAATAAATAAAATCTTTTTTTTTAAAAGGTTAAAATGTCAAATTTTTAAAAAAATGTTGTTTCTCACATTCCTGGATGGTATGGAATTTCCACCCCTTTGCTGACTTCTTCATCCTGTATCAGTAACAAAGTCCAAATCCAGGCACATTGTTATAGAACTGTCAAATTACATAAGTTAGCTCTCTGTGTGCAGACCTACATAGTACCGTACCAGCTTGTGCATGGCTGTGCCCTCAAATACACCCCAGTGGGACCTAGAATAATAAATCAAAAAGAATAAGAAATAAGAATCAGACACTGAAAAAAAAGTGTTACATCAACTGAAAGCAAAGTCCGTTTCACCTTTATGAAAACTGCCAAGCTCCTTAGAGGTAAGCAGTTTGCACAGAGTTGCTCAAGGCATGTGACTACGGCTAATGAAGGAAGGGTGCCTCACGCATCTGCTGTTCTTGGTAGCAAAGGAGGAAGGAAGTATAATTGTACCTTTCATTGGCGGAAGTAATAAGGAACTGAAAAATTATACGGCAGATGGCATCGAGTCGCTTTGTGAACTACTCTGCTGCATTTCCCCCTTAGTGTGACAATGTTTGTAATGCAACCGTGTTTTGCCTTTTGCTGCCCTAAAGCCCTGAAAATGAATTTTTGATGGTTCTGAAGGAGCCCTGTGAGGAAAAGTTGTCAAATATATGAAGAGTTCTTACAACACATCTTTTAAAATGTAGAATGTGTTTTGGAAGAAAGATTTTCTTGGGCTTTTCTCGCCACAGGTCTGTCTGGGTTTTTAGTCCCCACTGGAAAAGCAATGCTGCTCCCTTATGGTGAATCCTTTAGTTCTGCTGCTGCAACCATCCATCCACAGCCGCAGTAGGTTCACGGTTCCTGATCACAGATTTCTGTGCTTCTGCCACTGTGGGCTTGAGGCATGGGATGGTGTTTGGAAGGAAGTAAACATGCCTTGTGATAGGCCAAGATGGAGAACTCTAGCCAGTGGGATCTGTCAAAAGCAAACTTGGATAATGATCGGTGGAGAAAATAAAGCCTTTATTCTTGGCTACTGAGAGTGATGCCATCCAGAAACTGTTCTTTGATTTTACTGCTCTGGTGAGTCTCAGTACATCTCACACCCTGGGGGGATAAGCACAGTTGAAAGACTCCATACTTGAAAAGAGCAGAAACCCTAAAGTTACAAATATGTCTATTTGGGAAATATCAGGCATTCCATATTTTAGAGGATTTTATTTTCCAGTTCTCCTTCAGTTCATGTAGAAGCCCTACTTCCGCTTTCTCTTTCTTGGCCAAAGGATGGGGACCTGGGCAGGAGTTCTGGAAAGGCCTATAGTGTCCTGGGAGCTTCCCATTCTGGTGGTGGCAGCTGGTGGAGGCTTATGATGTTATGCCTGTCAGTTTAATCTCACAGTTCCGACTAATGGGCACCACATTGTCCAGTAGCTCTTTTCCTGGAACTGTCTTAATGACTGTGAATGTTATTTTGAAAGGCCCAACACCTGATCTTCCATCAACAGACCTGGCTATTTTGCTTTTAAATGTCCACAAGAACCAATTATCCTGAAAATCCCCAATTAAGTGTACCAGATTGAATTATAGAAGTGCACATTTTAGGAAATTCCCTTTGCATTCTAAATTTGTCCGGTTGAGGTAAGATGTTTATGGTGAGAACATTTCCTTCTGCCTTTTTGTACTTTGCCCCATTTCGGAGTACTTGCTTGGCAATGTCTCTTGTCCTCAGAGGGGAGGGGTCCTGTATTGGCATTCAGCATCCAGAGAGGTGATAAGCCACATCTTCCAATGTCCTTATTGGACTTGTAGGATGAAATACACATAGCAAAATGACACCTGGTTGCTTGCTGTGAAGTTTTACAGTGCCACTGGACTGTAGAGAAGACCTAATGTCAAAATTACTTCAGCTCCATAGAGAGAGCCATTTGGGGGACTGAATTGTTACATCCCTGATAGAGACATCAATGCTGTGCTTATTGGCAGAATTGGACACCATCATAAAGAAACTAGAAACTCCAGGTTTAGGTACAAAGAAAATAAGAAATGTACAGTAATAATCTTAGTTGTGAAGAGGCAGAGGGAAAATAGACAGCCATTGAAGAATTTTAGGAAAAAACATTTCTAGCTTTTGAACTGTGTTCAGGAATAGCTGTTGAATAGCCCAGTGGGTAGGACTTTAGGAAGACAGTTTAGCCTCACAACTGACCAATTTCTGAATTCATCTGAATGAGGAATTCATCTGGGCTGTAAAGAATTTTATATAGAACTTTGTTTCTGTTTATTTCTCCTTATACCTGTTGTAGCTACTGGTGGAATATTGGAGGGACAAAGTGGTGGTGGGTATACTGTTTAAGTATTTGGATTTTTGTCCTAGCTGCCAGAAAGAATAGATTTTAAATCACATTTATTTTCCATGAACAGAGTTGAATATCTGGTTATATGTTTAAAGACCATTTGCATTTCTTTTTCTAAGAATTTTTTATTGTTACCTCTTGCCCATTTAAAAAAATCTGATTGTTGGTCTTTTTCTTCTCTACTTTTAGAAGCTTGATATTTATTAGGGGCATTAGTTGTTTATCTCTGTCTGTGATATGTATTGCAAATCTATTTCCCTAGTTTGCCATTTGTCTTGTACTTTACTTCTGCAAGTGTGTTTTAATTTTATGTAGCTAAATTTACCAATACTTTCCCTTCTTGCTTTTGTGTTTTGAATCATAATTAGGGAAGCTTTGTGCATTTTCAGGTGATGAAGGAATTCCTCCTTTTCTTCTCATACTTGTGTGGTTTTATTTCCTATATTTAAATCTCTAACCTATTTAAAATTTTCATGGCATCTAATGTAATGAATAGATTCTATTTTATCATTTCCCACATAGCTCTTCAGTTATTCCAATATTACTTTATTAAGAAATCCATCCTTTCCCCAATGCTTTGAGGTTCTGCCTTTTCCATATACTAAATTTTCAGATGCAACTATGTCTATTTCTGGATTTTTCTGTTTTGTTCTAATTAGTCTGTCTTGGTATTCATGAATCAATATCATCCTGTTTCTAATTATATAGATTTTATCATTTATACTCTAACAATGATTTATAATATCATTTCATATATAGTTGGAATAGTTTCCCCACTAAACCCGGCTCATTGTGCTCCTTTTCCAGGGTGTTTGTAGTTATTCTTGCTTGATTTTTCTTCCAAATGAACTTTATATCCACCTTGTCTAGCTCTAGGAAAAAAATATTTGTTGATATTTCCCGAGATGGCATTAAGCATATAAATCACCCTAGGGAACAGTGATGTCTTTATAGCCCTGAGTATTTCTACCAAGGTATACTGCCCATCTCTCCATCGTTTTTTCAGTAAATCTTGCAGTTTTTAGGAGTGCTTTATGATTTTCTTTATATAGGTTTTATATACTTCTTAATCTTGTTGAGTTTATGTGTAACTTTTTCTATATGTAAATAGCATCTTCTTTTCTATTATATATTTTAATTGGTGCTTGTTTTATATGTGAGGGCTATTTGAAAAAATATCAACTTAAAACTATTGTTAGCTCAATTCTCTTAGTGTTAGCAGTGGTTTTCTATTAATTTAGTTATACAGATGTATAATTCTATCACATGCATTCTATCATATGCATATTCTTCTTTTTAATTCTTATGCCACAATTTCTTTGTCTGGTTTTGTTACTTTGGCTCAGATCACCAACACAGTGTTCAAAGTGTAGCTCTGTTGCTTTTCAGAAGGAATAAAGTTGATCGTTTGGGTGACCCTGTCCTCTTTGTCTTACTTTTGCTCTCCTTCTAGTAGAGATGTTAAGAATGGAAGAGTTCTCAAGGTTAAGCGTGAGGAGACACTGGGAATCCAGGAATCTGGATAATTTACAATTGGGAATTCGGTCCTTGGCATACCTATGATTCACACTAAATGTATCATTTAACTGCGAACATGTAAATGCTTCATTTCTTTGGGAGTTGCTAAGGTAATATCTCCCTTAATTGTCAAAAACCTATGTACTTACAGAGATATGTAACTTGAATCCTTTCTTTTGTGAGCATAAGATAGGAGTAAAGAACTTAACTTAGGTAAAAAGGCCTTTTTCATACCTTCTGCTTAAGCCAGACACCAATCTCCTAAAGTGTTCCTAACTTTTATTTAGGGCTTGTAAGGTGCCAGGTCCCAATACCACATTTTTTTTTCTCTCTTTGCATGCATATAACACATGAGGCTGAGGTCTGGAGATGTTAGTCACTTACTCAAAGTTATACAATTCATAGGAGGTAGATGGGGGCTTCCCTGGATTCTAGACTGCCTCCTACATGCTCTAGGTCTCTCAACTATGGCCCTTTGTTTGGATATAAACATGTGCTGAAAATAAGTTATCTTTGAGCAAGGTCTTCCAAGGTGTGCAGGTTTCGTGGATGCTTCTAAAATAATTACCAGTTATCTTCAAGTGATCACTGGCATTAACATTATTAAACAGTCAATCAAGTTTAAGGAGCCATTTGGCCATGTGGCTTTGTCACATTTGCTGATAGCAGAAAATGACTCAGTCAATTACCCTGAAAAATTGCAATTCAATATTTTGAGGAAGATATTCAAGTCAGAATATTGTCCCCACTTTTGCTCCCATGCCACATTTCTGGCTTTACTGTAGTCCATTTTTTAAAACTTCCAACAGAACAGGAACAATTGGCATGCTTTAAAGCTTCTCTCTCTGCTTCCACCTGAGAGTAAAGCTTAGAAAATTGAAAAAAAAAAAAAAAAGAATAGACTCAAGAATGAGCTGCTGCCGTTTTTAGAGAATGAACTTCACATGCCTCTCATACTCTCTCTTCCATATTAAAAGCAAGGTTATTTTTTTAATACTCTTTATGCTTTTATGAAAATGTTATGTGCTTTTAAAAGTATTATGCATAAAGACAATAAAAAAGTTTAAATAAAATCTTTTTTTTCCCATTAGCAGGTATTCAATGATGTGTCAGATCTTGATAGAACCTAATTTGTCTTCTGTCAACTTTACTTTTGGGTTTCCTGATTCTAATTTTTCAAAAGTTGACAGACGTCATGTTATTGTCACTAATTTCTCCCACTCAGCTCTCAGAAGTTCATTGTTCTGGGGAAGAAATTGTCATCTTCTCTCTCCCCTCCACTGGTTCTGCTTAAGAAAATGAGGATCTTTTATATGTGCCTCAGTACAAGCTGGTATTTGATATAAGAGTGTCCAGAGTCCTGTTCTAGAAAGTTCTGACTTGCTTGCTCTTCAGTCCTCATAGCTTCTCTGTGGTGAAGGAGAGAGGGTAAAAAGGTGAGTTTGCTGTGCCCCAAAAGGAGAAAGCTCATGAGTCGACACTTAGCTACTGGGAGACAGCTGCTCTAACACATGTAGTTAAATGCGAGCTTTTGCAACTGACAGAATTCAGCTTCATCCACAGAGCAGACGAGCAAACACACTTCAATGTTGGGCCATTACACATACTTAGCTAAAGCTTCTGCAACCTTCCCTTTGACATATAACTCTTTTTCCTGAACTACTCATTCAGTGACATTTAAATGGCTAATTTAGTGCAACCCAGTTGGTGGACTCTCTCTTTACTGTCTAATTTGGAGTTCATCCCTGGGGTGGGCAGGCTGCTGGCTGCTCTGACCACCTCTGATAATGATGGCCTGAGAAAATCATGAATTTGGAGGAGTAACATTGGCATGTTGGAAAAGCTTTTGTGTCTCTGTGGTGTGAGCCTGGCCTCATGCTTTGGAGTCTGGAGGCAGGTATGGAGAAGGATCAGCCTTGTGAGCAGGGAAGCATCTAGGCCTCGTGCTCATGTGACTTGATAGAATTCCTTTCTTACTTTTTCTTCTTTTACAAAATCTAGGGCCATGTGAATACATGGATAGGAACTTGGAAGGGGTCTAATGAATCCTCTTTGCCTTTGTGGATTTTTGTAGTAGCTCATCTCCTGCCTTAATTTCACCATCATGTGATCTCTCTTCCCTCTCCTAACTTCTTTTCGGTTATACACACTTACTTTGAGGAGGCTTTCTCCTCATTCCACACTCTTTACTGTTAGGTGATTGTATGAATGATTTGTTAGGATGGCTCAGTTTAGGATATTCTGACACAGTTATTCATAACATCCTTCTTCACTCTCGAAACTGACCCAGTTTGGATGATAAGGCTTGTCACTTCCTTATTGCTTTTAGTGAGTTTATTATTACATTTCATTACACTTCGTTATTACATTACATATTGCTCACATGAAATTGCTTAGTTTATGACCATATTTACTTTTCCTCCTAACCTAATTTTGGCCATCCGCAGTCCTCCCCAAATACAGTTAATGTTTGAGTGGGAACCATTTGGGGCTGGCATGGGATGTTTGTTATCAGTTTGCCCTACCAGCAACGTGAGCAAAGTATCCAGACTTAACTGTAAAGCCAGCAGTGCAAATTGTGAACATCTATCCATGTAATGGTTATTTTGTCTCAGGACAAACACCTCCCTGAACCTGAAGACTGACCTTTTCCATATTCTTTCCTATTTACTACCTCATAAAATTGTCCACGTTAGATACTTCCACTTATCATGACAGAATACACGGCTTGGGAAGAAAAATCTCAATGGTTTATCTTTTAAAGGTGACTGTTTATGGTGTGTTTATATGACATACACCTCAACAAAATGGTTTGTATAAATGTGGTCTTCGTCTAAACCGCTAGGTGTGTGATGGGGCAAGTAGTAAAGAGATGATAAAGGCTTCATCCAAAACTACTGGAGTCTGTTAAGCTCATTTCATGTTTGACATGGTACAGACCACAGCAGAGGTGGCTGAAAGCCTCAGGCACCCTAGACATAAGGAAATATGGGTTATTTCTGGGAAGTCAGGCTTTGGCATCAGACCTGGTTTTTGATTTGTTCTTTGCTTCCTAAACTTATGGTGGTCTAGAGGCAGTTGAAGTCTCTGAACCTCAATGTCCCTCTCTGTAAAACTGGCATAAAGATACCACCTACCCCATAGAATTTTGTAAAAACCCAGGAGATGCTATACACACAGCATGAAGCATGTCACTCAGGAAGCTGTAGCTGCCACCACCATCATCATCACTTGTCTCACTGTCCTCTATTCTATTGGCATTTCTGGCATCATTGAGGAAGAGTGGAGTTGTGGTTATGGGAAAACACTAGGGAGTAGACATCAGAACCAGGAGGTTTTTATAGGAAAATATGGAACCCAGGAAAAAGAGTCTAGGCTCTTCACTGACTGGCTCTGTGACCATAGACAAGGGGGTGATGGAATCATACACATTAAATTAGTTTTAAAAATACAAAGTATTATATGCAAATGTGATGGGTCCATTGCTGTTGCTTGTTGTTATGAAGATTATGAACCAAAGGAGCTCTGTATATGCACCATGTGAAAGACACAGTATCCTAACTTACCCACCCCCTAACCTCAGCTCTAGTGCTGGGGTCAAAGGACACAGGTCTACCAGCAGCACAGCATCTACATGTAGGACTTTGGAGGTCAGTTGACGTCTCTAGACATCTGCCCTCATTTCCACAGTGAGGAGTTGACATCTCTGACATCTCTGATATCAGTCTAAGTGACACTAACTTGCCTGGGGTCCTGCAGGTCTTAATTGATTTATCTAATCTTACTGCCTCTACAACCCCTTCCTCCATATCTCTTCCATCACAGGTCAGTCTTCTCCAGTGTCTTCCTGTTACCCTTGGGATAAAGACAAGCTCAGTCCTCAGGCCTCCAAGCTTGTCTGGGTCTAGCTTGCCTACCTCTTCACCTTACCTTGCTTTGTCACACCTCTCTAGCTACACTAACTTCTTTCAGACACACTCAAGCCTCTTTGCGTGGTCAAATCTTACTCACCCTCTTGTCTCTAGCTCAAGTGCTACTTCCTCAGGAAAGCTTTCCCTGGGACCACTGACCTGAGCAGACCCCTTCTTCCCAACTTTGCCAGCATTAGGTCTCTCCTCCATAGCTCATGCCAAACACTGCAAGTTTATATGAGCTCACTGACTTCTTGATTCCTCCCTGTCTCCCCACCCTGAATATAGCTCTCTGAGGTTAGAAACCATGTTTATCTTTGTTCACTACATACCCTCATATACTTGGCACATGGAGGTGCTGAATAACTGCTTTCTGAGTTAATCCTAAAGTAGATGAAATACACATAAACTATTAGATAGTTTTAAAAGTCCCACATATTGGAACTGATTCTATGTTTTTTTATTCATCAATTCAGGGCTATTTGGATGATTCTTGTATGGGATGTCCCAATAAGGTCCCAGTCTCATTATTTCTAGGCATCTAATTTCTAAGAAAATAACTCTAGGGATTTAATAAATTAAGTGGACATAGGTATTTTGGGGTTCTTCCCAAGATTTGAAATATGAGTCATTTAGGTAAAAGAATCAGAATCCAGAAAAGCCCCACAGAAGTGATGGTGAACAAGGCTTCTCTTTGGGCCCACCCCTGGTCAAAGTTGCCTGAGTTCCCTGCTGGGATAAGACTGATGTGATAACTCCACAGAGAGTTTGGCTCTTCATGAGCCCATGAGCTGTAGGTCCTGCAATGTTCTAGTCATCCTTTCAGTCTTGGTTCTCCAAGCCTCTCTTGCTTCCTCCACAGTTCTGGGCTCTGATTCATCTGAAAGTCCACTCAAGCCCCCTTGTGCTTCTTAAGTCTGTAGCTTCCAGAAGGCAGCCTCTTCCTGATTCACGTCTCTCCTGAGCTCCACTGGGTTTTGGTATTCAGCTCTGTCCCCCTCATCAGGTCCACTGCTCCCAGCAGACCTGCCTTTCCATTCCCCAGTGACTCAGCATGAGGTCACAAGGGGAATTCATGAGGGTCTTCATTTTGATGTTTTCAATTGATGCAGGCTTTTAAAAGCCTCTGTCTTTATTGACAGTGAGGGGGGAAAACCCTCTAACTCAATGAAATACATCATCTGAGGCTTAAACTACATTAAGAAACAAGGTTCCTAACACAAAAAGGAACTTGCTTTCTGTAAGAGAGGACAGGTAATAAGAGAGTCAATAACTTGAGGGAGAATTCCCCATAAGGCAAAATTAGACAAATTTAAGGCAAGAAGACAGTTTCTCAACCCTGACTATATATGCAGATAACCTCCGAAGGTGAAATGTGGACTTCAGGGCTGAGGGAGCAGGGCCCAGGGAGCAGGGGCCAGAAGCATAGGACCACTGGTCATTCAGACACAGACACCCAGAGACAAAGCTTTAAACTCTTCTGGAAGCAGCAATACTCACAGCCAAAGCACTTTGCTCTGGAGTCATCCTCAGGGATGAACAGCCATGCTGAAGGGAACTGATGGGTGAAGACTGGTCATGTAGGTCTTGGTAAGATACCATGGTGATCCGACTTCTTTGGGTGAATGAAATGCTCATGCAATAGACATTTAAACATGACACATTCGGTGTGTAATTTAAAGACCATTTTGGCTCTACATGTTGCTTATTACTCAAATGTTTCTGATGGCATTATTGGGAACATAATTTTCCTTTTTAGATGAAGGAAGAATCATGTAGAAAGATCCAATGTTGTACCTATTTTAAGTTTTTGAAGGGAACTCTGGGTCTGTTGCTAGTATTTCTCTGTAAGCGTCTTCCATCTTTGCTTTGTGTTTGGGGAATGGAAATGGTTCCCATTCCCTAGCCAAGGGCAAAGGCATTTTTGCTGTACTATGCGGAGACATTTCAGCCTCAGCTTTGCTTGTCACAGCACACTGTCTCTACCACACTCCAGGGTCGGAGCACGTGAGCCTATGAGGATGCAGGAGGCTCTGGTTATGTGCACTGGGATCAACACATGTCAGCCTGCACTCCCTGCCAGCTGGCTTCCACGGTCACTAACGCCTAGCAAGAGGGACAGCACATTTGCTAGGGAAGCAATGAGTGAAGAGTTATGAGATATTCATGTCTAGACAGAGTATGATTCTGGATATCAAATTAACTGGAGGCTGCTTAACTGTTTTTCTAACTATAAACATACACATGCTTATTGTAGAGAATTAGAAAATATTTAAAAATATGAAGAATAAAATCAAATTTCCTTGTAAACCAACTTCTCAGAAGTAACTTTAGCAACATTTTGAATTTTGCATATATCATTCCAATATGAAATATATATAAAATATGTTATTCCAAGTATCTATCAACTATTTATATACATCACACACATATAACATTTACATCTTAATATATATTATGTATTTAATAATGGGGAGAATATCACAAAATATTGATAAAATCATTTAGGTATTATGTATTTATATGTTCACACAAAAACACAGAAGCAGAGACATAAATTACTTTAAAATTTGAATATTACTAGGTTTTTATCTAACATTATGTTGTGTTATTTTCCCATGGGACTCAAGATACTTCAAATACATGATTTGTAACAGCTATATGATCCATAATACTATGATCACAATGAATTATTATTCTATTTTGGGTCATTGATATTGTTTCTAAATACTTATTATTATAAAGGAATTCTTCAGTGAATAATCCCAAGCTTACAGTTTTATCTATATCTTTGATCTTATTACTTGTGGCTCCTTTAATAAGACCAAATCAGGGAAGACTGCTTTAATTTAGTGTCTCACTGGAATTGAGTCAAGAAACGTTTCCAAAATGAACTCACTGAATTGCATTCCAAATCTACTGCTCTCAGAGGATGGAAAGGAACCTGAGAAAGCCCCTTCTCTTCCTAGCATTACAGGCACAAAGCTCTCTTCTCTGTCTGTTAACCACCTGCAGATTCTGTGAGAATCCTAATTAACTCTGGCCTTCAGGAAAGGGACAACAGACAATACTATGACTACCTTAGTGGTTATTTCATCAAAGCTTTTCTGTGTGACATTCATGTATCTCAGAGGACGTAACTTTGCTCACAGAGTGTTTGGCTCTATGTACAAAATTTTGCTATGCAGGAGCTCTGGAAAAGAAACATACCTGTGGGGTTAAGAAAACAAACTCAGAATCTCAGCAGGTAGGACCTCATGCTTTGAAAGAGCTAAAGACTGATAACGATTAATGAGACGTCAGAGTCACTGAAGAGATGAAATCACTAATTACTACCTAACCTGTTTTTAGATCTAGTAGACTAGAGTTTTACAATTTCCGGCATCATCAGCCTTAGTCAGACCATGACATGAATGCAACGTGTAATTTCCATAACCAGAATTTTAGCAATCAGCTCCATTAAAAAAAAGAAAGAAAGAAAAAAAAGATCATCTTGGGGAATGAGAATTTGGTCATGACTTAGAGTTTCTAAGAAAAGGAAATCCAACAGTGGTATGATTCAATGCACACTCCTTCCTTCACCCAGTGCAATGGGCTAGTTGTTCAAGGGCTGTCTCTGGACAGCTTATGTTGCAGAGATAATGTGCAGTGCCTGTCTCACAGGCTTGTTTGGAGGAGATCTTTGTGATGTTGCTGGGGTTTGGGTGGGCACCTTTTGCTGCAGTCAGGCCCAAATCACCAGCCCAGGTTACCCCCATGCTCGTGCCAACTCTGAATTCTTCCCTTCTACTGTCCCAGCCACATCTAGCACCTACACCGCCTGTCCCTCTGCTGTGTCCCTGGTTTGTCTCCTCGTGGTGAGCTTCCACACACGGCCCTGGTGTCGAAATCTCTGCCCACAGCCAGCCTTCACTCCATCATGATCATGTTTTGTGGGTGTTATCACTGGAGGTCTGCCTGCTCAGGGCTCCCACCCGCATTTACCAACCTTCTGTCAGACTAAGCAATATGCTTAGTCTCTTTAAGCTCCTGTCTCTTCATCTGCAGAATGAAGCTCATAATACCAATGTTGTAAATTTTGAGGACTAAGTGAGGTAATAATTAGCCGGCACATGGTGAGGGATGAGTGTTAATAGTATCAATGAAAATAAAGTTGGAAAGTCAGTTGAGAGCTCTTCAAAAGTCAAGGAACTGGCTCCAAGCCTCTTGTTTAAAACTATAGGACCTAGCACAGGGTAGAAAACATTTGTTGATGATCAATACTTACTTGTTATTTGACTCATTCCTAGAGTTTGGTGGTTATCTATTAGCATTACTTTTCTAGGAGACGTCTGGCTTTCCCAATTGTGACTGTGTGCTGTCTGGCCATGTAACTCCAAGGCTGCAGCCTCTTCTCCATTTTATAAATGACCAGGGATATGTTCTTAAGTGTTTACCAACCAGCTCTAGAAGATAAATCCCTAATTTGAAGCATTCCTGGATTCCTATGGTATGAATAGCTTCACCACAGCACATTTCAAGCTACCATCATGACATGACCTTGGAAGCCCTGAAAGTTTTGCAGTGGACTCTCTGGTGCTACTGGACACAACATAGTTCACCTTCTCCAAAACTAGAAACTAGGGGGCTTAGGTGGTGCATAACTCTGATGTCGGAATTCACTGGGCTTGGGCTGGTGTCCTGCATGTCATTTACCTTCCCTGAGACCCTGAGTGAAATCCAAATTCATATTCAAGCATCCATCCTCCAAAGCACATGGCAGCACTTTGGGTCGTGTCGCTGGGTCTTCCTCACAATCCTGGTGGTCAAAATGAGAAAAATCAAAATTCATTTGCTTTACGGGCTAACCGTGTCATCAACAGGAGACCTCCTGCTTGTCATATGGTATGAAAATAGATCTATTTAGCACTGTCAACAAATTCCTTGGAATTATTATCTTTTCCTGCAGAATAACTTTTCTTTTGAAGCCATCATTCAGTTGTTAAGTGAATAAGGCAAGTGCCAGTGCCATATGTTCATTGGAATATCCCTCAAAGGGCTGCTGCACGGGGGCCACATTGGTAGTACACGGCACTGTTCCATTGGCTACAGTGGGAATAATTCTCCCTGCCGTTGTGACTGCTGCTGCCCTTTCGGCTTTTATTTATAGGTGCTCCCTACTCTACTCAGGGAGAAATGAAGACTGAAGAGCTAGAAACTCAGAAATTTTAGAAGGGTCTAATAGAAGAGTTTCTCCCACTGAGATCTATAGAAAAGGGGTAAGCCCCTGTTTAACCCTATGGAAGATAAATGGCCTGTATCCAATGCAGCAGAGATTTATTGAGTGGTTACCTCCTGTAAGAACTCTGCTAAATGCAATTACTGTATTATAATGCCTCAATGTACCCAGCACAAATTTGCAGCTTCCCATCACCCTGCCCTAGCAATCTCTTTTATAAAGTAGCACTCTGTTCACCTATTGGTTAGATCGTATACCTGAGTGTATTCCATTGTTCCCCCTGCTGGGTACAATAGGGATAAAGAAGATGCACAGAACATAGGCCACATTCAAAGAGCCCCTATCTTGTGGGGAGACCACATGGGCGTGCATGATGGTCTGAGAACGAAAGAGTAAGCACAACACTCAACAGAGACATAACAACTTTGTTTAAAGCCCAGGCATATGAGAAGTCATCTGTCTAGATGAATGCTGTCCACTTCAAACTAATTACTTTTGGAAACTGAGTAATTATTCCTCCAAAGCTGCTACTATTGTCCAAACTGGGTCTACATTACCTCTTCAGGAACTGCTTGCAGAATGCATGACACATTCTTTTGGATAGCCAGTTAGCATAATTTTTTGAGGGTAGATTTAGGACAGATCCTTTGGTAAACGTACAATCTCATAAACTGACTTTACAAATGTGGCAGATATTATAGGTTGGCTTATTCAATATCTATCCAGCCCCTAACCCTCTCTCTTCTTTTATTACAGAGGACAGGAAACTCAAATAGTCAATCTCCCTGCATTTGTGTGCAGTTCAGATGGCCAGCCAATACTGCCTTTGCCAATAATATGTAGGTCGACGTTTTGGGGAAGATTTCTTTCTTTCTTTCCTTTTGTTTTCCCCTCATTTAAAAGGCAAAGCCTTGGGTGGAGAAAGTTTTTGGCCTTTTGTCTTTTTCTCTGCCTGGGGGGGTACTTCTAGATCCTGGGAGAGAGTATTAACTAGTTTACAAACATGAAATCTTGAGGACAAAATCCTAAGGATGGTTGGGTAAAATAGGAGGAGGTAGGCTCCTGACATCAGGGGATGGCCATCCCAGTGCTGGACTTTATGCCTCTGGATGTCCTGTTTCATGAACAAAATAGACCCTGACTTGTTAAGCATCTCTTTGTCTGGTTGTGCATGATTTACAGAGCAATGGGTTCCTGACAGAGTACTGAAGATAATTCCATAAGAGGAATTCTAAATATGGCTTGAACCGTAGCAGAATTATTGAAATGGGTTAAGATGATTAGGTTTTTGATGGCAAGGAAGGGAGTTGATATTTACTGAGGCTCTCCTTTATGCCAGGCACACTTCAAATGTTATTTTCTTTAAGGAGGTCAATGAAATCAGAATTGGTATCATTCCCACAGCCACCAAATGGGAGGGCTGAAGTTCAAACTGAAGTCTTGATGACTCCCAAGATATGGATGTGTGTGTGTTGGGCAGGTTGCTCAGAGGCATTTCAAGTAAGGGACACTATTGATAAGAACAAGTGTAGGTAGGGAAAACAATAAGAAACTTGGGCTGGTTGTAGTGTATATTCATTCTGAGAGTTCAGGAAGACAAATGTGGACTGGGAAAAGCAGAGCCAGATTATGGAAAGTCATGAATCTTAATCCAGTGACTAAAGCCACTGGTTAGTAGGAAGAAGTTGTGCCGTCTTTAGAAAGGAAATGATATGGTATGCTCTTAGAAGACTTATCTGGCACCAGATTTCACTATAAATAAAAAAGGAAATAGATTTAATCAAAACCAGATTAGATTACTTTTTAGAAGACTACTTTTGCGAACAGGCTATTTCTTAGATTATAATTCTTGAATACCAGGAATGATTACTGGGCCTGCTTGATAAACAACTCCCCTGCTAGGAACTTTAGGCAGATAAGAACACAAGGGTAGGTGTTCATGGAATAAATGGAAGAGGAATTTGCATCTTGCCTTGATGCACTTTTAGCAACTTTGCATTCTTAATGCTGCTAGCTCTCAAGATTTGATAAATCTTTGATAATTTGAAATTGTGTGTGACACAAAGTAGCAGAAAATTAAGTTAATTTTTTGGGAGGCTGGTTTGATAGTGCTAAACTGCCTACATTATATCTAGTACTTAGATGGTCTCTTTCTGGTATCATGATAACCCTTTTTAAAAAGCAGTTAAAAGTTCTCTGTTCAGTCTTTAATGAAATAGGAAGCTTGATTCAAGCTTTTCCTTTTTTTTCTTTTCTTTTTTATTCTTTTTATTTTTTTCTTTCCTTTTTGTTTTCTTTCTTTCTTTTTTTTTTTAAAGAAACATTTAATTTAGGAATCCGTCAAAGTGCTTTTCTGAGGTTTTTGTCAGCATAATAGTATGACAATTTAACTAAAGCAGAAAGCTGCTGAGAGCAGAGATCAAACTTGGTATTAAAATTAATGTTATGTGAATATTATAAAATTATTATCCACAGATACCAATGACTATCTGCCCAATCATTCTACTTTTCCTGAATATTATAATGTTTCCATTTTCTTTTTCTGCAAATTGTCAAGTCTAGACTATGGATCCTGGGATTATTATATAGAGGATATCATTAAGAGATGTATTTTCTTTTGAAAGAGTAAGAAGGGGAGGGGAAGGAGGAGAGAAAGAGGGATACTCTTATGCAGAGTTAATCTCATGACCCTGATATTATGACCTGACCCAAAGTCAAGAGTCTGATACTAACTGATTGAGTTACCCAGGTGCCCCAATAGATCTCTTATATATAATTATGCATAAGTAAAGTATATTAATTATTAAGATAACTGGGAAGAGATTTGTATCAGTTTGCTTTCCTTTACACTAAATTAATATCTTACTTAAGTTTTAAATACTTAAGATCTAGAATTGTCAGAAGTGTCTATATGTTGCTAAAATCTAAGCTACATTAAAATTCTATTTACCACCAGAAGAAGTTTTGACCATTTATTATCTAGAGCTACTGAGTCTGCTTTGAAGTTGCCTGAGGATGGGAGAGGATTGCATTCTAGGGGCTGATCCTTGTCAGGAGCCCTTTGGTGGCCTCAGGGTGAGGTCATACTTCATTCCAAAGCACCACAGGCTTCATTCACTTCACTTAACCTAAGGAGACATTAAGTGTCTAAGAGGCATGACGTGGGACAGTTTTATTGTGATGATTCTGTTTCAGTGGGTGACAATGCTGAGGCTGTTTATTGCTTGCCAGTGGGCACTTTAAATTTTCTTCAAATACTATTATTTCTCTCCCAGCAGGCATCCTGTCTGAGCACCAACTGCTATAACAAAACATCACAGAATGAATGGCTTCAACAACAGACATTTATTTCCCACAGTTCTGGAGGCTGAGAAGTCCAAGGTTAAGGTGCCAGCAGATTTGGTTCTTGCTGAGGTTTTTCTGGCTCACCAAAGGCCACCATCTTGCTGTAGGCTGCCATCCCTCTGTGTGCTCATATGACCTCTTCTTTGTGTGAAGGTGGACAAAGAGCTCTTATCTCCCTTCCTCTCTGTAAAAGGATGCTAAGCCCATTATTAGTACAACCCTCATGACCTCACCTAAACATAATTACCTTCCAAAGCTTCCAATCATTGGGGGTTAGGGCTTTGATACATGAATTTGGGGGAGACATAAATGTTTAATCCACAACACACCATTCCCATTCCTCCAGCCTAAACCCCTCTCTTCTTTCTCTTTACTATTTCTGTTCTGATACTAAAGAATGGAAAATTTCCTGAAATGGCTTCCATGTTATAACCTTATTTTTTTGTTTATTTTTTTTCTATGAAAAAAGAGTATTTTAAAGTAGTTGTAGTGCAAAGCCAGCAAATCTTTTAGAGGACTTTAAAGCCAACTTTTCTGAGCTGTGCCTCATGATATGGGCAACCGCATTTTGCTTGTATTATTTTTTATTAAGGTATTTTGAAATCTTTCTCACATAAATGGATCAGTAGGGAGATAATGGATACAATTACCAATAGATAACCCAATTGTTTGGAACATAAAATAGGGAACTTCAACCAGGTTTTGCTAGTAGCTGATAACAATACTCCTGGTAGCATAAAAGACATCTTGCAATTAAACAAAGTCCAAAAAACAACCACAGTTCCCGAAATAGTAAAGTCATGGTGGAAATATCAATTTACTTAAAAAAATTTCCAAAGGACATAGTCTTCTCAAGAAGTCGTCTCAAGAATTGAAATAGGCACATTGTTAATTTATGTGGGTTTAAAAATACTTTGTATTTTTAATGATAATTTTAGCTTTTAACTTTAGCTCAGGAGTTCTGCAGATAAGGAATTTCAGTATTGCTCACCACCTCTCCTACACACCCTTGTCAAACTGCAGGACTGCTATTGTTCTAAGTTTTAGTATTCATGTTATTTTCTATGTGGAGGCAGAATTTAGAAGTGTTGCTCTATTACTACCTTGTTTGGATAATTCTTCCTCTTTCTGGAGGGAAGGATGACAATAATCATATTGAATTTATGGTCCAATTTTGTCTCCTTCCATTAGAAATTTTCATCCAAAGGGCAAAATACCTGAAATAGAATGAAATCTCGGCAGGAAAAAATGATGGTTGGGACTCCTGGGTGGCTCAGTTGATAAAATGTCTGCCATGGTTCAGGTCATGGTCCCAGGATCCTGGGATCAAACCCCACTTTGGGTTCCCTGCTCAGCAGAAGCCTGCTTCTTCTCTGCCCCTCTCCCTGCTCATGTGCTCGCTCTCTCTCTCTCTCTAATAAATACATAAAATCTTAAAAAAAAATTGATGGTCTGTTCGTGGGTGCTGGTGGTACAACCTATCCCCAAAGAACAAGTTCCTATTCCGGAGGTCTGACCTATGTGAAGCTCAGATGAGCTTTTGTATTGATTTTTCTGCATTGTACTGCATTGCATTTGTCAATGCACTGCACTGATTTTTCATGCAGTGATGTCTAATGTAGTGATGCTCTGGGAGGGAATGAGCAATCTCAAGCCATAGTACTTACTCCATATAAACCTGGTATCAGTTCCAAACTCTGAGGTTTTGAAACATGAGAGGTTGGGAATGTGGTTGGCTGGGAGGGATTAACGCAGCTGCTACTGGATGGGATAATCAGAGGGCTCCAAATGCAAGCTGATTCTCCAAATAACTCTCTTTGGTGGAATGGTGGAAACATGCTGCATACATGGCATTAAGTCTCCACTTCCCTTCTTGAGGATGCCTCTCTCTTCTTCGTCCCAAACACTGACCACCCTGAGGTCTTTGCCAGGTGTATTTTTCTCAGCTCTAAGAGAAACTCTGTGTATGGTGACTTCCACCTACAGAGGGGGAATGACCTGAACAGGAATGTAGGGCCTGAAATTGAGCACAGGAGACCTACCTTCTTGGAAAAAGGCATGAAGATGTTGATTTCTGTGGGTGACTACATCATTTTGTGGAGTCTAGAGCTTTGTTGAGTGCTTGCCCACCCTCTGCCAGGCCCTGTTCCAGGCCTGAGGGTGCTGGACAATATGACAGAGCCAGTAACTGTCTTGAATGACCTCATGACTCATTGGGGGAGCTGACAATATGCAAGGAAACAATGGATAACAAAGTAATTACAGATAGTGATTACAGCAGTAAGGACAACAAACAGGATTCTAGAAGAGAGAAGAATCTTGTTTCAGACTCATTTTGGGTAAAGTAATTTGGAAAGGCCTTTCTGAGGACCTGATCTGCTTGTAAAGTATGAGAAGAACCCAGCAATGAGTAGAACCAGAGGGCAAGCATTTGAGGCAGAAGGAATAGCAGCTACAAAGAGGTTGAGGTCCTTTTCACTCTGGACATGGACTGATTTGGTTCACTGTTGAAGAGAGGACATATCTTTTAGCTACTTAAGTGTCTTTTAGACACTTACTCTCATGAGAAATAATTGGCCCCATTTGCTCTTGATTTTGACATTGGGTATGGATAATGAAAGGGCTGATTTTCAAATATTATATCCTAGACTGGATGAAGAGAGTGCTAAGTTTTCTGTTTTGTTTTGCAATTTGTTGTTGTTGTTTTTTTTTAAATCATGGAATTGTTTCTCAACCATAAGCAAAATATGGCTTTAGTGTTAAAATCTGATTAATTAAAAAATGCATGTGTGTGCATGGTCTTCCTTTTGTTTCTCTCTGTTCTACCCAAGATCATGAATATAGGCTTATTTTAAAAGTATGTGTGAAATGTAAATGCCGATGTCACAGGAAAACACACACTTTCAAAGGTCTATAAGCTTTCCCTCCCCAAAGCCTAGCAGTTGAATCCATTTTATAATGAAGAAGTCATTCTTTACTTTGTCATTTTTTAATAAATTCTGAGTAACTTTCAAAATAAGGTGGGATTTTATTCTTTTTGACAAAGGCAGCAAACACACTGCTTTGAGTTTCAAAGTATGATGGTATTATTGATCAGACAAACTTCATTATTTTCTGAAATAACAGAGTTCTTTATCTTTACCCTAAACTCTTATAATTGGAATATGGAGTTTCTTTAACAAAATAACACAGTTAAAAATAATTAAAACTTTAGAAAATATGAGTTAATATGTTAAAGACATCCTTGTATTTATACTTAAATTATAATAATTATTAATGTCACACTGTATGTTAACTAACTGGAATTTAAATTAAAAATTGGAAAAAATAAATTAGAACAATTAGTCTGTGCTAAACTTATTGTAATATCTGTTACTATTTGTAATATATCAATATTTATGATTTTGGCAATATGGTGAAATCTACTTTTCAAAATATTGCCATTTTTGACTGTCGTGTTAAGTAACAAAGAGCTTGAGGATATACATACATGGTTGTGAAATCTGAATGATAACGTGGTAAGTCATCTTCCAAATGCTACTCTGTCAGAAGTGGCTTAAGTCTTCCTTGGGTGCAAGGGATCTAAACCAGACCTAGTGCATGGGGATCATGCCACCAACATCTTTCTCTTCTGGAGGTCTGGCTCATCTTTTTCTCTCTACTCTTTGTCTTACGTGTATGCCTGGAAATCTGGAACTCCCTAGATGCCTAATTTCTGCTCAGTGAAAAATGAGTCCCTCACTGGCATGATGATTCCCTTAGAACCAAGTATCCTACTTGCAGTGGTAAAAATACTTATTCTGTGGAAATTTTTAGCCATTAGTACACTGAAGTATCAGGTTACTCTGATGAAATCTTAAAAAGCAAGACTGAAGAGAAGATAATTTTCCTTTCTCTCCCCTCCCTTTCTTGATTCCTTATTTCATTCTTCCAGAGAGAGAAGAAGACCTGCAAAAAACTCTCACTGGAGAGGCTAGAGATGGTTGCCAGAGGGCTCCCTGAAGAAAGGTGCTAGAAGGTGGAAAGAATAGGATTGGGAACTGAGTCAGGTCAGCCCCTTCTAGGACGAACTGGCTCATCCACATTCACTGTTCGGTCACTCATGGTTTCTACTTTGTCAGTGAATAGCTTTCTTCAAAATTACAACTTTACAACATGATTTATAATGGTTACATCATCTTCTATACAAGGATGTCCTATAATTTACTTAATTGAGCCCCTATTATTGGGAATTCAGATTGGTCTTTCCAAGAGTTGTTAAAGTTGGGGCATCAATCCCCCACGAAGCACCTCCCACGGGCTGGCTCACCCCTTAGAACAAAGTTCCCCAGCCATGCCCCTTATTCTTTCCAAGGAAGTCTACATCTTGGTAGGCCATTCTGTGTCATTCAGCCTGTCCTCTGCTGTCATGTATCATGGCCTGAACATTCTATTTCCTAACAATAGTTTTTTTGGCTCTGTAACATATGTCCGTATTTCAAAAAGCACTGGTCTGTCTCTTGCACTATGAAATATTTAAGGACTACATTTGTCTTAAATGCAGATACTCCTGGAACTGTTTGGGATGCCTTTCTCAAGTATCTTTGTCATGCAGTTGACCCTTGAACAGCAAGGGGTTGGGATCACTGACCTCTGTGCAGTCAAAAATCCAGGTATAGTTTTCGATTCTGCAAAAACTTAACTACTAATAGCCTACCAGAGCCTTACCAATTGACATTTATTTTGTATGTTATATGTATTATATACTGTATTTTTACTATAATAACATATATTTATTTATTTATCTAATTTATTCCTTTTTTGGTATTTCTAGGCAATGCAGTTTATCTGCAAATTTTTTCAAAGTGTTGTAAATCTCCAAAAGATTTTCCAGCATATTTATTGAAAAAAAAATCCACATATAAGTGGACCCATGCAGTTCAAACCCATGTTGGTCAAGGGTCAACTTTATATCCCTGATTTATATGCTGGCCTATAATCTGGATTCAAGCAGAGATTTTCAGTGACATGTGGAGAGACAGAATTTGTCCAAACTTGGGTGCTTTTGACCAGGACTTATAGAGTTAGGTCTGATCAATATAGCTCTTTTCCCACTCCAACTGGGTGAACTATCCTTCAATTCTAACTACCCAGAGTTAGCCTCAGATTGTATGGGTCCTCTACAGACAGCTGTTGAGGAGGGAAATTTTCCTCTTCTTTTCAAGATTCTTTTAGCTTGTCCAAGGATTAAATTGACATGAGATAAGGAGAAAATCAAATTTAATGGGAAAAATCAAATTTAATTAGGCTCAAGAAATTTAAATCAATTTAAAAAGGCTCAATAAGAATATTGAGCCCGTAGGCTGCCAGGCAATTGAAACTTATGTGGCATCCAAAGCTAAAGAGAACAGGGTAGGAGCCTAGGACTTCAAAGGGAAGGGAGAAGATTTATAGGAGGATGGCAAAGAATATATGGCTAACAAATGTTTGCTGGCCACTCAGAAATAATGGGACACAGAGGAATTTTAACAATCAGAATTTGCTAGGATTCCTCCTTGTCTACCATACCTCATTCATATTACACCATAGATACGAATTGTGATAGCTCCCTTCCTGGAGCAGACCTTCCATTTAAATTTTTTCAGGCAGTTTCAGGGAGGCAAAAAGAAAAACTTCTCAAATTTTCTGTTTCTTAAAAATAATAAGCTCTAAATAACCCACAGATGCCAGAGAGGCACATTTTGGAGTGGCAAATTTGCTCCCCTACACAGCCCTACTTTGGACGTCAGTTCTGGGATCCCCAGGGCCACCCAAACTTCTGATTGATGACCTTCTCAGGTTAAAAAAATTCACTAGATTGCCTTGCAGAACTCAGAAAATGCCGTACTTGTGGTTACAGGTTATTATAAAGGATAAATATAGGGCAAAGCCTGGGAAGGATTGCAGAGATTCCACGCCTTCTCTCTGTAGAATTCGGACAACATCCTCAGGGTACAATCATGTGTACACCAACCAGAAATCTTCCTGGAGCCTAGGTGTATAGAATTTTTATTGGAGTTTCATTACATAGGCATGATTGATTAAGTCATTGGCCACATTATTGAACTTACCTCCAGCTCATCTTCCTCAAGTCTGGTGTTTGAAAGATCTAACCCACTAATTGTGTGCTTGGTCTCTCTGGAGAGCAGCTCCCAACTGGAAGTTATTCAGGAGCCCACCAAGAGTCACCTCTTTAGCATAACAAGACACTCCTATAACTTAGGAAATTCTACGGTTTTTTGGAAGTTCTGTGCCAGGAAGTGGGAGTGGGGCTAGGGAGATGGAGTTGGGGAGGGGTGAGAAGACCAGCTATATTCTTTATTATGCCACAGTCCTGAATTAAGTTGCAAGTGATTTCCCTGAATTAACTAAAATAAACTGGAGGTGGGGAAATATAGATTTTAGCCCATAAGCAGCCCTGTATAGTTACTAATGCGAACGTTGGTATAGAGGAATTAAAAGGAAGTTATTTTTAGCTACCAGGATTTGACACCATTTGGAAATGACACTGGTGCTATCTTTTCAGAAGGATTTAAGGAAATTGCCTCAGGGTTCAGTAACTGGGCCAGGTTGTTCAGGTTTCCATTATATGGCAGAGGAGAGAATTCCGAGTGTTACAAGATCAGTGTAGGTGGGATGCATGAGGAAGAAGTGATGATAGGTATTCAGCTAGTTAGGGAAGGAACTGGAAAGAATTTACAGGTTCTTGCACCTCAAGCGGCAAGTGGAGGTCCAAGCTTTTTTGGAGGAGAGTCAGGAGCTTTGGGTGTGTTAGGCTGTTGGCTGCTAAGGTGGGGCAGGATGGGGTTTGGGTATTCTGGGCAGGTTGGCACTGAGTCAGACTCCTCAGCTTTAGTCCTGGCTGCACTGCTTCAGAACTGGGTGATCTTGGATAATTTTCACTATTTAGAAGTTATGCAATCTTCTTAGCCTTTCTGTGACTCAATCATCTTATCTACAAAATGGGAAAAGTAACAATACATATTTCATAGTGCTATTATAAAGCCTTGATATGGTAATTCATATAAAGTGCTTAGAACAGGGGTTGGCGCCATAAAGAGCAGTCAGTGAACATTAACTTTTATGGTGCTGACCGGGTAAGGAGACTCTTAGAATGCAGTAGACCTAAATTTCCTCCTATTTGAATGTATGTGCATATATATTTGACATAAAAAAATCTGGCAATATGAAAAAATATATGAGTAGGAAAAGAAAATTTACCTAGAGTCCCACCTTCCAAAATAAGTAAATTTAATAACTGGATTCATTTTTCTGGTCTTTGTTTCTATGCATTAGTTTATTTCACGTGGCTGAAATAATTTTATTTTACAAATTTTCATTATCAGTGGGATGTTCTGTTTGCCATTTTATTATGACCTTTATGAGCCTTGTTTTCATGGTTTCACAATGTTCCAATGAGTACATTAAAACACATTTTACCTAATAATAATAATTAGAGAAATAACTACCATTACTTGAATGACATTCACATATCAGGCTCTGGGTATTTTACAGACATTTTCACAAATCTTTCCACAATTCTGAGCATTTTGCTAAACTCCCCACTTCAGAGGTGAGCACATGGCTCAGCTCACACCTGCCAGAGCTGAGGCTGAATAGGGAACGTCTTTCTGCATAGGGGCCCAGCCACCGCAGTTTATCATCTTTCCATTGTACCCTGTTATTTCAGTTTTCTCCACTTTAAATAACAAGGTGAAGTACACTTTTGTCTTAAGAATTCTATAACTTACGTTTCGTGCTTTCCTAAGGACAGTTTTGGCACATCTTCTTGGAACAACATAATTATCATATCCAAAGAAAGGATGAGATAGCTCAAGGTCTGACAGAGGGAGACATGAAGAAAACTGGGACTAACACATTCTTTTGGGGCACCTGGGTGGCTCAGTGGGTTAAGCCTCTGCCTTCGGTTCAGGTCATGATCCCAGGGTCCTGGGATCGAGCCCCGAATCGGGCTCTCTGCTTGGCGGGGAGCCTGCTTCCCCCTCTCTCTCTGCCTGCCTCTCTGCCTACTTGTGATCTCTCTCTGTCAAATAAAGACATAAAATCTTTAAAAAAAAAACACATTCTTTTGGGCCCCAGCCCTAACAGGTGTGTCCAAGTTCTTTTCATTCCCTTGTGTCTGTTATTAGCTATTGCTATGGTTATTATTACTGTTGTTGTTGTTACCCCCTTCCCTTAAGGGGTCTTCAGATCTTAATGGTGATGTCCCAGCAGAATTTCTACTAGAAAGTATTGTAAGTTGGGTTTTCACCCAAGCCAGTCTGCTGTGAATTGGGCTGTGTCAACAAGCTGTTCTTTAGGCCCTGACACATCTCTGGATAGATCAAGCTGAGAACCTAAACTCTAGGGTCCAGAGAGATGATGGCACCCCTGCAGCCTAGCTGAGGTCTTCCTATCGAATTAAAGGTAGGGGAAGGCAATGAAGTGTGGATTTACCTTTTGGGAAAGTACGAAGTTGGTGACTGTCACACTCTGTGCAGGTAATTGTGTTTAATGCCAAAAGCAGCTGCTCCTTACTTGAAGAATGAAAGAGCAGAAGGGACAATCAGACCATTCTCAAGACATTTTCCTCATTAGAGAAAACAATCATTACTTTTATTTCCAGGGTTATGCTGTGCTGTCAAAACCATACGCTTTTCATTTTACCATTGCAGAAGAGAAAATGAGTCAGCTATGGATCTGTTGTTAAGTTAGGAATTCAAATAATCCACATCAGAAGAGAGGTAAATCTGAATAAAAGAACCACAGGTAGAAAAGGAAAATTGCAGCTTAAAAAAATTCAAGGACTGAACATTGAACTCTCTGTGGTATAATTAAAAATTATATCACAGAGAACACAGTTACAAAAACTAACAGTACCTGAATCTTTTGTGTCCAATTACATAATGTCACGCAGAAGGTTAAAAAGAAATCTCTGCCCATTTTTATCCATGTGTCAAGGATTAACTCCCCTGCGGTATCTTTAAGGGGTCCATTTTTATAGTTGCAGAGCAATAATTAAGACTTTTATAATTAACTATCCCATAAGTCAAAAACTCTGAGTGGTATGAGCACCTGCTGATGTATCCAAGATACAAAGTAATATACTGTCTTTAAAAATACTGTCAATTTGAGGGGCACCTGGGTGGCTCAGTGGGTTAAGCCTCTGCCTTCGGCTCGGGTCATGATCTCAGGGTCCTGGGATCGAGCCCCGTATCGGGCTCTCTGCTCAGCAGGGAGCCTGCTTCCTCCTCTCTACCTGCCTCTCTGCCTACTTGTGATCTCTCTCTGTGTCAAATAAAAAAATCTTTAAAAAAAAATACTGTCAATTTGAAATAATTTGATAACTGGTGAGATATCAAGGTGCTTAAGAGTAAAATTTCTGGAACAAAACTAAGAATGTCTCAGAAATTGCTGAACTTTCATTCACTGCTTTATTTGAAGGATTTTCATGAGACAAAGAGGCTAATTCATAATGATGCTGGTACACATTAAAGTACCTGTGTAATATTTAAGGCAACAGAACCTAGTTCTATAAGCTGGAAACTTGGAGAACCAAATGAAGCCTAATATCTCCATGACAGTCTTTCAGATAAAAAAAAGTACTAAGGGAATCAGAAACTAAGAATTGGCAAGACTTTTCTGACTCCCCTCCAAAGCAGTATCATTTTCACTGTATTCTTATATTTCTTTTTGGTGAAAAAGCATCTGGCAACATAATTTTGAACCAGGCTGAGTATATTGCCTTGTTTTCTCAAAATGACTGGTGAATTTTTAAATTTGACTTTCCTCAGAGACAATATGCCAAAATCTAGGTTTTGTTTGTATTCAAAATTTCCAGCCAAATCAATAGGACAGAAGAATACACTGGTTACAGCTAGTGTCATCATCTGATGTGTATATCAGTTCAGGAAGGATTTGGCAGTCCCCTGGTTGGCAATGAGACGTTATTGAAGAGAGTTACTAGGAAGCAGAACATCTGGACTCTGGTTTCAACTCTGTTACTCATCTATAGAGGGACTTTGGGCATCCATTGCTATTGTGTAAGCCTCATTTCTTCATTGTTAAAGAACACAAAGGTGCTGGCTTTGGTGAATAATGCTTAAATTTAGATGGCATTTTATTGTCTTTTTAAAAATGGTGCATATTGCGATCACATGGATTTTTTTATATATGAATTGGTAATATCAGTCTCATGATTTTTCTAGGTACACACTTCACAGCACTTTGCTGGGTAGAATACTTATGAGAGGTCTCTGAGGCGTAAAGCTATAAACGTGGAATAAGGTGTTTCAGAAGGAGATAAACTCCCCAGTGTGGGAGGCTGAGGGACAGAACATCCAGATGCTGAGGAGAAGGCTCAAAGATCAGCCTGGTTATTGATTTGTATTGATCTGTAAGATTTTTGGCAGGCTGGAGGGTCTATGATAGTGTCTTTGAACACTGAAAATGTATGAACTAAAATATTATTATTAAGGGAGACAAAGATTAAAATGAAGGCTTCTATTAGAAAAATACTAAAAAAAGAATTTATCCTTTTTGTAATCCTTGAGAAAAACATTGTAACTGTTGGCTTTGAACATGGCAGCTGCATTTTTTTTTTTTTTTTTTTTTTGCTATGCGTTACTTAACAGGGTTCAGTTAAAAGTATAAATCGATTATTTCAATGTTTCCTTTCTTACGCCTCATATACCATTTCACATGCTCTTCATTCCTATTTGTTTGGCAACTTTTGGACATTTCATACAAATGGGAAATTATATTGGTCTTCTAAGAAGCCAAACTCAGACCTCCTTATAATCTGTGAAGATATGACTTTAGTCAAGCTGTTCTCTTTGGGTTCTTTCACAAAGGGCAAAAACCAAAAACATCAACTCATTGCTATCACTCAGATATTATTTCTTGAAAAAAATATTTCTTGAAACTCTAGAGAATTAAATGAAAATTTTGGAAGAGATTATATTTTCTCGAAAAAGGGATCTGACAGAGGACATGCATTTTATAAGTCACAGATGGAACTTAGTCTCTCGACAGTGATGCTTTATACAAAGTTCATGCCCGAGGAGATGGATGATAGTCTATGACAGAACATGTGGAAGAATTAGTTATGGATCCTACCATAAGGAAACCACTTATTTGGTTTGGATAACAGAGAAGAGGAGAAATTCAAAGTCAGATACCCTAGATCATTTGAAATATTTGTTGCAAAGCCAGCAAGTATCAAATGCCTACTCTGTGTCAGGCATCCTACGTGTATAATCTTATTTGGTCCTTCCTATAACACTTATTATTTGCACACTAGAAGAACATTTTGTGAAAGGGAATTGACATTTTGTACTACTTCGGAAAGCAGTAGTAAGAATATTGGGTGAAAATTACTGGCAGTTATCATATGGTTCTCCATAATAAAAGACAAGGGGTGGCCTAGTTGTCCCAACTCTCTGCTAATGGCTAGTCTGCTGGTGTGGTTGGATAGAACATGGCTCCTTCCATGTGCTCTCTCACTGGGAGCTCTGCCCTCCATCAGTGACAATGACTCCTGCCAATGGAAAACTGGTCAGTCAAGACCATTCAGTGCCATTTGTCCCTTGCTTGATGCCCCAGTTTAACCCACCATAAGTAGAAGGTTTCAAAACCATACTTTTCCCCACAGGGAACTTCCTCATGATGTAAATAATCTCTGCCACCAGCAGTCTTACAACAGCCTGAATTCTGACATAGGAAGGAAAGTGGGGCTAGATGATTTTTCCCTCCCCCACTCCCATCTCAGTGTTTCTTGATTATATTAGCTTAAAAGTGAAGGGGCTTTGGTATTTTAGAAGTATCCCATCAGCTTCTTAGAAAAAGCCTAGTTACTCTCTGAAATGGTCTTATCTTGGCTCAAGCCTAATCATTTGCTGAGCCAAAGTGGCTCAGAAACAGATCAAAACAGATGAAAGTCACAACCAGGAAATACTATTTTCCTGCAACCTTATGGAAACACAATAGAAAGCAACAAATTCTGTGCTATAAAAATCACACTTGAGAAAGCACAATAGGTAGATTGTATATTTATTTTCAAGACTTATTATTTTTTTATAATTTTTTAATAAACATATAATGGATTATTAACCCCAGGGGTACAGGTTGGTGAATCGCCAGGTTTACACACTTCAAGCACTCACCATAGCACATACTCTCTCCAATGTCCATAACCCCACCGCTCTCTCCCTATACCCCTCCCCTGGCCACCCCCAGTTTGTTTTGTGATCTTAAGAGTCTTGGTTTGTCTCCCTCCCAATCCCATCTTGTTGCATTTATTCATTTCCTACTGCCCTAACCTCCCTCCCCCATTGCATCTCCACTTCCTCATATCAGGGAGATCATATGATAGTTGTCTTTCTCCGATTGACTTATTTCGCTAAGCATAATACCCTCTAGTTCCATCCACGTCGTCACAAATGGCAAGATTTCATTTCTTTTGATGGCTGCTTAGTATACCATTGTATATATATATACCACCTCTTCTTTATCCATTCATCTGTTGATGGACATCTAGGTTCTTTCCATAGTTTGGCTATTGTGGACATTGCTGCTATAAACATTCGGGTGCACGTGCCCCTTCAGATCACTACGTTTGTATCTTTAGGGTAAATACCCAGTAGTGCCATTGCTGGGTTGTAGGGTAGCTCTATTTTCAACTTTTTGAGGAACCTCCATGCTGTTTTCCAGAGTGGTTGCACCAGCTTGCATTCCCACCAACAGTGTAGGAGGGTTCCCCTTTCTTCGCATCCTCACCAGCATCTGTCATTGCCTGACTTGTTAATTTTAGCCACTCTGACTAGTGTGAGGTGGTATCTCATTGTGGTTTTGATCTGTATTTCCCTGATGCCCAGTGATGTGAAGCACTTTTTCATGTGTCTGTTGGCCATCTGGATGTCTTCCTTGCAGAAATGTCTGTTCATGTCTTCTGCCCATTTCTTGATTGGATTATTTGTTCTTTGGGTGTTGAGTTTGATAAGCTCCTTATAGATTTTGGACACTAGCCGTTTATCTGATATGTTGTTTGCAAATATCTTCTCCCGTACTGTCAGTTGTCTTTTGGTTTTGTTAACTGTTTCCTTTGCTGTGCAAAAGCTTTTGATCTTGATGAAATCCCAATAGTTCATTTTTGCCCTTGCTTCCCTTGCCTTTGGCGATATTTCTAGGAAGAAGTTGCTGCGGTTGAGGTCAAAGAGGTTGCTGCCTGCATTCTCCTCAAGGATTTTGATGGATTCCTTTCTCACATTGAGGTCCTTCATCCATTTGGAGTCTATTTTCATGTGTGGTGTAAGGAAATAGTCCAATTTCATTTTTCTGCATGTGGCTGTCCAATTTTCCCAGCACCATTTGTTGAAGAGGCTGTCTTTTTTCCATTGGACATTCCTTCCCGCTTTGTCGAAGATTAGTTGACCATAGAGTTGAGGGTCTATTTCTGGGCTCTCTATTCTGTTCCATTGATCTATATGTCTGGTTTTGGGCCAGTACCATACTGTCTTGATGATGACAGCTTTGTAGTAGAGCTTGAAGTCTGGAATTGTGATGCCATCAACTTTGGCTTTCTTTTTCAATATTCCTTTGGCTATTCAAGGTCTTTTCTGGTTCCATATAAATTTTAGGATTATTTGTTCTATTTCTTTAAAAAAAAGTGGATGGGATTTTGATAGGGATTGCATTAAATGTGAAGATTGCTTTAGGTAGAATAGACATTTTCACAATATTTGTTCTTCCAATCCATGAGCATGGAATATTTTTCCATTTCTTTGTGTCTTCCTCAATTTCTTTCATGAGTACTTTATAATTTTCTGAGTACAGATTCTTTGCCTCTTTGGTTAGATTTATTCCTAGGTATCTTATGGTTTTGGGTGCAATTGTAAATGGGACTGACTCCTCAATTTCTCTTTCCTCTGTCTTGTTGTTGGTGTAAAGAAATGCGACTGATTTCTGTGCATTGACTTTATATCCTCACACTTTACTGAATTCCTGTACAAGTTCTAGCAGGTTAGGAGTGGAGTCTTTTGGGTTTTCCACATATAGGATCATATCATCTGCAAAGAGTGATAGTTTGACTTTTTCTTTGCCAATTTGGATGCCTTTAATTTCTTTTTGTTGTCTGATTCCTGAGGCTAGGACTTCTAGTACTATGTTGAATAGCAATGGTGATAATGGACATCCTTGCCGTATTCCTGACCTTAGAGGAAAAGCTCTCAGTTTTTCTCCATTGAGAATGATATTCGCAGTGGGTTTTTAATAGATGGCTTTGATGATATTGAGGTATGTACCCTCTATCCCTACACTGTGAAGAGTTTTGATCAGGAAGGGATGCTGTACTTTGTCAAATGCCTTTTCAGCATCTATTGAGAGTATCATGTGGTTCTTGTTCTTTCTTTTATTAATGTGTTGTATCACATTGATTGATTTGTGGATGTTGAACCAACCTTGCTGCCCTGGAATAAATCCCACTTGATCTTAGTGAATAATCCTTTTAATGTACTGTTGGATCCTATTGTCTAGTAATTTGGCAAGAATTTTCACGTCTGTGTTCATCAAGGATATTGGTCTGTAATTCTCTTTTTTGATGGGATCCTTGTCTGGTTTTGGGATAAAGGTGATGCTGGCCTTATAAAATGTGTTTGGAAGTTTTCCTTCCATTTCTATTTTTTGGAACAGTTTCAGGAGAACAGGAATTAATTTTTCTTTAAATGTTTGGTAGAATTCCCCTGGGAAGCCATCTGGCCCTGGGCTTTTGTTTGTTTGGAGATTTTTGATGACTGTTTCAATCTCCTTACTGGTTATGGGTCTGTTCAGGTTTTCTATTTCTTTCTGGTTCAGTTGTGGTAGTTTATATGTGTCTAGGAATGCATCCATTTCTTCCAGATTGTCAAATTTGTTGGCATAGAGTTGCTCATACTATGTTCTTATAATCTTATTTCTTTGGTGTTGGTTGTGATCTCTCCTCTTTCATTCATGATTTTATTTATTTGGGTCCTTTCTCTTTTCTTTTTGATAAGTCTGGCCAGGGGTTTATCAATCTTATTAATTCTTTCAAAGAACCAGCTCCTAGTTTCATTGATTTGTTCTATTTTTTTTGTTGTTTATTTCTATTTCATTGATTTCTGCTCTGATCTTTATGATTTCTCTTCTCCTGCTGGGTTTAGGCTTTCTCCGTTGTTCTTTCTCCAGCTCCTTTAGGTGTAGGGTTAGGTCGTGTATTTGAGACCTTCCTTGTTTCTTGATAAAGGCTTGTATCACTATATATTTTCCTCTCAGGACTGCCTTTGCTGTGTCCCACAGATTTTGAACCGTTGTGTTTTCATTATCATTTGTTTCCATGAATTTTTTCAATTCTTCTTTAATTTCCTGGTTGACCCATTCATTCTTTAGAAGGATGTTGTTTAGTCTCCATGTATTTGGGCTCTTTCCAAATTTCCTCTTGTGATTGAGTTCTAGCTTCAGAGCATTGTGGTCTGTAAATATACAGGGAATGATCCCAATCTTTTGATACTGGTTGGGGCCTGATTTATGACCCAGGATGTGATCTGTTCTGGAGAATGTTCCATGTGCACTAGAGAAGAATGTGTATTCTGTTGCTTTGGGATGGAATGTTCTGAATATATCTGTGATGTCCATCTGGTCCAGTGTTTCATTTATAAAGCCTTTATTTACTTGTTGATTTTTTGCTTGGATGATCTGTCCATTTCAGTGAGTTAAAGTCCCCTGCCATTATTGTATTATTGTTGACATGTTTCTTTGATTTTGTTATTAATTGGTTTATATAGTTGGCTGCTCCCATGTTAGGGGCATAGATATTTAAAATTGTTAGATCTTTTTGTTGGACAGACCCTTTGAGTATGATATAGTGTCCTTCCTCATCTCTTATTATAGTCTTTGGCTTAAAATCTAATTGATCTGATTATAAGGATTGCTACCCCAGCTTTCTTCTGATGTCCATTAGCATGGAAAATTATTTTCCACCCCCTCACTTTAAATCTGGAGATGTCTTTGGGTCTAAAATAAGTTTCTTATAGGCAGTGTATTGATGGGTTTTGTTTTTTTATCCATTCTGAAACCCTGTGTCTTTTGATTGGGGCATTTAGCCCATTAACATTCCAGGTAACTATTGAGAGATATGAATTTATTGCCATTGTATTGCCTGTAAAGTGACTGTTTTTGTATATTATCTCTGTTCCTTTCTGATCTACTACTTTTAGGGTCTCTCTTTGCTTAGAGGACCCCTTTCAATATTTCCTGTAGAGCTGGTTTGGTGTTTGCAAATTCTTTCAGTTTTTGTTTGTCCTGGAAGCTTTTTATCTCTCCTTCTATTTTCCGTGATAACCTAGTTGGATATAGTATTCTTGGCTGTATGTTTTTCTCATTTAATGCTCTGAATATATCATGCCAGTTCTTTCTGGCCTGCCAGGTCTCTGTGGATAAGTCCACTGCCAATCTAATATTTTTACCATTGTATGTTACAGACTTCTTGTCCCAGGCTGCTTTCAGGATTTTCTCTTTGTTGCTAAGACTTGTAAATTTTACTATCAGATGACAGGGTGTGAACCTCTTCTTATTGATTTTGAGGGGGGTTCTTTGCACCTCTTGGATTTTGATGCTTGTTCCCTTTGCCATATTAGGGAAATTCTCTACAATAATTCTCTCCAATATAACTTCTGCTCCCCTCTCTCTTTCTTCTTCTTCTGGAATCCAAATTATTCTAATGTTGTTTTGTCTTATGGTATCACTTATCTCTCAAATTCTCCCCTCATGGTCCAGTATTTGTTTGTCTCTCTTTTGCTCAGCTTCTTTATTCTCTGTCATTTGGTCTTCTATATCACTAATTCTTTCTTCTGCCTCATTTATCCTAGTAGTAAGAGCCTCCACTTTTTATTGCACCTCATTAACAGCTTTTTTTATTTCAACTTGGCTAGATTTTAGTTCTTTTATTTCTCTAGAAAGGGGTTTTATTTCTCCAGACAGGGTTTCTCTAATATCTTCCATGCCTTTTATGAGCCTGGCTAGAACTTTGAGAATCATCATTCTGAACTCTAGATCTGACATATTACCAATGTCTGTATTGATTAGGTCCCTAGCCTTCAATACTGCCTCTTGTTCTTTTTTTGTGGTGAGTTTTTCCACCTTGTCATTTTGTCCAGATAAGAATATATGAAGGAGCAAATGAAATACTAAAAGGGTGGCAAAGACCCCAGGAAAATGTGCTTTAACCAAATCAGAAGAGACCTCAAATTGTGGTGGGGAGAAAGGAAGTAAAAAGAAGTTTAGAAAAAAAATTTTTTAAAAGAAAACAAATAAAGAAAATATATAAAAAAGAAAAAAAATTATATATTAGACTGGTGACTAGAACACGGTCACCCACTTAATTTTGGGAGTATTTTGGTCTCTTAGAAGAAACTATCTTCCAAGATTTTAAAGGATGAAAAACATATATAAGGATAAACACAATGAAGGGATGGAAAATGACTATAAAGATGAAAAAAAAATTTTTAAAAATTTCTAACAAAGGAGTTGATAAGGTAAGTTGGTTGGGAGAATAAAGAAAAATAAAGTGGAGAGAATTTGCTCGGGCTGGAGACTAGATCAAGCCCAGTGCTAGATTTAGGGTGTATTTTGATCTATTAGAAGAAGTTGTACCCCAAATTTTTTAGAAGAAAAAACCTTATGTGTATACAAAAAATAAAGTTAGATACAATGAAGGATAAAATATGAGTATACTAATGAAGTTTCAAAAAAGATTTTTTTAAAATGAAAGGTATTAAGATAAACTAGTTAAAAAACGTTAAAAGAGGAAAGGGTAAAAGTTAAAAAAATTAGCAGAAGAAAAAAAATTAAAAAAAATTAATTAGCTTTACAAGAATAAAAATTGATGGTAGAAAGCCATGAATTCCATGCTTTGCTTTCTCCTCCTCTGGAATTCCGCTGTTCTCCTTGGTAAGTGAACTTGGTCTTGGCTGGATTTCTTGTTGATCTTCTGGGGGAGGGGCCTGTTATAGTGATTCTCAAGTGTCTTTGCCACAGGCGAAATTGCACAGCCCTTACCAGGGGCCAGGCTAAGTAATCTGCTCGGGTTTGCTTTCAGGAGCTTTTGTTCCCTGAATGCTTTCTGTAGACTTCCAGAGGACAAGAATGAAAATGGTGGCCTCCTAATCTCCGGCCCAGAGGAGCTGAGAGCTCGGGGCCCCACTCTTCAGTGCGCCCTCAGAGAAAAGCGCTCAATCACTCCTGTCTCTCCCGCCTCCGGCTGCACTCCGAGCTCACCCAGCCTGTGTCTCTGTCTCTGGCATCTCTGTCTCTGGCACACAGCTCCACCTGGAGTCTCTGAACCCCACAGATCCCTGAGCTCTTTGAGGTCAGGGTCTCCCCGGATCTTGTGGGGACCCCACTCACAGAGCATCGGCCTGTGCCACGGATTACAGTTCAAGGTAACCCCGAGCTGAGAGCTCACTCCTTGGCTCTGTCTCTGTAGCCGGCTTCCCCGGTCTAATACCTGTGAGCTCTGCGACACTCAGACACCCCCGATCCTTCTGTGACCCTGCGGGACCTGAGGACATGCTGTCCCCGCATGGGCTTCACCCCGGTTTAGCCTCTGAAGCGATGTCCCTCCGTGGAGCAGACTTTTAAAAGTCCTGATTTTGTGCTCCATTGTTCTGCCACTTGCTGTAAGCCGGCCCCTCCCCCCGCAGTCTATCTTCCTGCCACTTTGGATTCACTTCTCTGCCGGTCCTACCTTTCAGAAAGTGGTCGATTTTCTGTTTCTAGAATTGTTGCTCTTTTTCTTTTTGATCTCCTGTTAGATTTGTAGGTGTTTGCAATGGTTTGATAAGCTATCTAGCAGATCTCCTGTTACCTGGTGTCGTCTCAGCCTGCTACTTCTCTGCCATCTTGACTCCTCCCTCCAAGACTTATTATTTTTTTTTATAAGTTTTAGTTGTGAGTAAAAGTCACCCATAATATTTTTCACTTTCATAGTGATTCAGATGAAATGATCAACCATTTAGCACCTATTCATCGTCAGGAGCCTGACAATCTCTGTTATCTAAATGCGGATCTAGAAATAAATGCATTTTGTGTGTGAGCATAGCCCTAGAGGGATGGTGGGATGCTAGCCTGTTTGGAAAACATCCAAGTATCAGCTCAGGAACTGGACTCAGTGGTGCCAATTCCGGGAGCAGGTGGTTTTCATGAGGAACAGAAGAGGACAGTGGAATTCAACTCTGCAGTGTCAAGATGATGCATTGAATCCTCAGGAACCCAACGTTCAGGGCCATGAATTTGGAATCAAGAGGAGGAGAGTAGACAGAAAGTTGATGAAAAGGGAAGGGTAAGGCATTCCTGAGACTGCTCCAACAAAATGAACCCTTGCAGGTATTTGGTTCTCAGGAAATCATTGTTGGATGGATGAATGGATGTGTGAAGAATGAAAGTTTGAGAGAGTCACCTCTTGAGGTCTCTGGGACATGACAATAGGGGTCATCAGCCAGGATACAAAGGTGAGAGGTAGTGGAACAGGCAGCAAAGTGACAGATCTGATTCCTGCACATGGATGAGTGAAAGAGGCACGGACATAATAATTACAATTAGAGGACTGTTGGAACTCTGGCCACCAGGAAGTGTTTACACAGAGGGGTGGAAGATAAGGAAGATCTCAAAGCACGATTTGAGGGAGAACATGCCAAGGTGGAATGAAAGTAGGGAGTAAAAATATGGCAATAGGAAAGTAAGGCACCAGAGATTAGCCTAATGTAACCAGAGCATGTAGTGTGGGCAGAGAAGCCACAAAAGCAGCCTGAGACCAGAAAGGGGAGAGCTTGAATTCTAGGCCAAGGCCTTTGAGCAGGGTATGTAGCCATCACTCCACCTTCCTATCAGAATACACGTGAAGTGTGGGACAAAATGTATAAGTTAGTTCTCAGTACATGTTGCAATATAACAGAACAATATAAGAGATAGAAGTAATGAAACATCAGCAAATGAATGAAGGCAAAAAGAAAGAAAAGCTTAATTATTACATAAAAATTCTATAAGATGTATCTGTTTTCTTAAGGACTATAAAATATAAGACAGGACAGCAAAGAAAAGCAAAGAAATGGACCACTAGTGTTATGCTAAGTTCTTGAGGACCACTTGGAAAACAAGAGATCAAAGTAAATCAGCCACATACAAGTGGTATTGACATTTTTTCCCATTTAAATCCTTTTTAGAACAAAGCAGATGTAAACTTAAAAAAATGCACAGTTTAAAAAATCCTCTAGGTGTAGCATTTATAATGCCACGTGTTGTTATAAAATACTGTATAACAGGTACCCTATACTCTTTACCAACAGAAATACTTCACAGATGGTTTACAGGGTGCATTTCTCTGCTCCATTCTGTAAAGCAAAATCTGGTTTAGTGGAGAATTTTCTATCACCATTTGGAGGTTTTCTTATAATTAGAAAGCCATTTTTGCTGGAATCATTCTAGTTGAAAAACAGTCCTTACTGTTCTTATTTTCCCGCTTTCCTTTGCTTGGGTAAGGAGTGTAGGGAGCAGAAAAAGTAGAGAAAGGAAACAGGAGAATTTTGTCTAATGATCATGAAAAAGTGAACCTTTAACAAACCATATGCCTTTGCTTTATTAAGTGTGCATGATTATCTTTAAGAGAAAAAGCAGCAAAGCTGAAAATCCGTGTTGTAACAGTTTGGGAGGTAGAGTGCATGAAGGACCCTGGCCGTTCCAGCTGGTGTGTGCTGCACATTCTTGCTGGTGCTTTCCTGGGAGAGATTCCTCTCTTCCCGTGAAACACATCAGTCGCTTCTTGCCTGGGGCAGATGGTTGATGCAGTATGCAGCTTTCTAAATGCGAAAGGGTTTGCCCAGACATCTTGTGCCATCCAGACTCTCCCATCTATTTCTGCCTTTCTTCCATCCAACTTCTTGCTCATTTTGTGACCTCATCCTTCTGTTTCTTCTTGGAATTTGTGCTTTCTAGTTCCAAATTGCTATTTTACTCTTCCCTACTACTCTGGCCCGGCTTACCATCGTTCCTGGTCCACGATGACAATTCATGAAGGCTTTGCTGAACTACTGGATGAAGTGGCATTGATGTTTTCTGTGATGTGCCCAATTGTCTAGAGACCCCAGGCTCCCTCCAGGTTCCTTAGTATGCATCTACTCTTGCTCAGTGGACCATACTAAGTGTATACCTTATCTTGGCCTAATGCCCTTTTTGTTTGTTTTGTTTTCCTTTTATTTACAGTTTGTGCCTGAAAATAATGGGGCTGATTATATCTAATTTCAGAGGCAGTGAAGCACCTGTGATTTCTGGCCCTCACTCTCTCACTGGGAAGAATTTCCCCTAAATATTCCTGTTCCATGATAGATTTGGATAGATTTGATTTCTTTAGTTCAATGGCATTGACATGAATGGCTATGTTTCCTTTTGTTTTACGATGACTAATGATTTTACAGCTTTTAAATTTTTATTTATTTCATTGATTTTTGGGGAGGGGTGTGTAGAAAGCTTGGAGGAAATATCATGGGGATAATATTTGGGGTTTTCTCTATCTGTGAACTGGTTTTCTCACTCTACTTCATTACCCATGATGATTCCAGGAGAGATGACCCTTTGGCCTGGAGAACATTATGACCCAGGTAGCTGTCTTCTCAAAGTCTCCTTCCGGCCTGCGGACAGACTGTGGGAAGGGGAAAGAAGGCAGCGACCAAATCCAGTGTGCTGCACTGATCCTATGCCCACACTGTAGATACCAGGGGTGGTGTTGGATAGATGAGATTAAAGCTGAAAGCAAGTGGGTCCTTGCCCCATTTAGCCACTGGGATCTGGGAATGTTGACCATAAGCACCCAGCAGCTACATCAGAGTAAATGAAGTATACATTAGGGGTATTTAGGCAGAAGAGGGCCTGCTTTTAGTGGCCACAGGCTGGTTTTGATCAGGGCAGCCTGGCAGGGTCACAGAGTTTTCATATGTTCAGAGAAGAGATAGAGTGATTGATGTGAGAACCACTAGGTGAGCACATGAGCGCTTATCATAGAGGACATTATGAGCCCATCACTGAGGGCTGCAGGGAAGACAGGATGAGACACTCAGTGCCTGTGAGAGCCAACACCGGGCCATGTGAGGAGCTGAGAAGGATGTCAGGCCTGACAGAGACAAGCCCAGGCATGGGGATCAGGAGCAGACATAAGCAGCTTGAGCAGGAACCGGAGCACTGTGTTTCCTCTCCACTCCTATGGAGGCCAGAAAAGGCCCAGACAGCAGTTTCAGTACTTGCTGGCCCCAGACATCTGGCTACCTACCCTGTTCCTATCCATGGACTCAGTAAGCTCATCAAGCCACCACCAACCAGGTGCTTTTGTGGCAGCACTGTGGGAAAGGAGCATGCTCCCGAAAAGACAGCTGTAACAGCCCAGGGGATGGCTGGGAAACCTGAGACCCCACTATTGCAGCAACTGGCAGATTTAAAAGGTCATTCCCCTCCCTACTATCCAGCAGGGTTGATGGGATAGGAGACTAAGGAAAGAAAGATCCAGAGTGGAAAATGAACAACAGATGTTCTTTGCTCACCTCGGTGGAAGTTGAGTCCAGTTTCAATCTGGCCACAGAAGGGTATTAAGAGGAAGCTGGCCTGCCCTCACATTTCCCACCCAGTGGGTATACCTGCCTGCCGCCTTTCCCTGCAACATCTCTCTGGCAGGTGGCTAGAACCCTGTCATGGTCTGGAGGGCAGAGAATGACCATGGTCCCTGGGGTTAATCATGAACAAAAGGGTTGAAGGGTGGGGCTTGAAGACTCAGGCAGAAATATTGTGGACCTGTCACAGGTCTGCTTAAGGCCTCTTGTCTGCAGAAGATGTTCTCTGTTAGAGTCACACAAAAACTAAAAGAAAGAGGTGTCTCTTATGCATATCATCTTCTATTTTGGACATACAGACACTCAGTAACATTTGCACTTAGATTTTCTTGGCTGGAAGTGAAAAAGGGTAACAGATCCATTACTGATCGACTAAGGAGCTGACCTGATAACAGTAGGGGTCTCATGTGATGGCTTTAATGCCATAATCTCTTAGAATTCAGATGGATTTGTTTTAAAACATCCCAACACATAATTAGTAAAACAGAAAGAGTCTGGTCAGTCCCCACCACATCTACTGTACCAGGAAATGACACTGGCCATCTCTTGCTGAGAAATGACACAGGATAGGGTGGGGTGGGGGGAAGGAGCACCACATGAGGACAGGGGAGAGGTGAGGAAGGGAGGAAACACAGCCCTTAACATTCCCCTGCATTGGAATAACTTGCTTGGCATAACATCATGTTCTAATAACGAAAAGAGTAACTGTCATTCTCCTTTTCCCCATGAGGCAAAACAGATGCTGTTTCTATGACGAGGCACTCTGTCTTCAGCCGAGCAGCCATATCTACAGCCAGACATCTCAACAGCAGACTATCCCTAGGCCAGATTCTCCCTGCTGTGGATGGGGGCATTACATGCACGAGGGATGTGGCAGGATGTGAATGTGCTTTCAGGGTGTGTGTGTGTGTGTGTGTGTGTAGAGGGAAATGCAAGATAGAGGGAGAAGCAGAGACAAGGAAGAAGCATGAGAGAAAGAGAGAGACAGGGGAGAGAGAGATCCATTCCCCTTCTCCCTCCAAAGTAACCCCACCCAGTGGTACTGGAGACAGGGGAAAGCAATGCCAGTACTCAGGGCACAGGGTCCTCCTGGTGTTGTCTATCGGGAACAGTAGAGAGGGTCTAGACTTCAACCATAAAAGGACAACTTGGATAAAATGAAGAATGTGCTGTTCCTGTCAGCCACCCCTGCAGAGGCACCCAGGGTTGCGTGGGACCTTGGGAATCACATGCCCACCAGTCGTGCACTAGAACGTGCAAAGACAAGAAAAAGGTGTTCCCACCTCAGGAACTTACATGCTGGTAGGTAAGAGAATGACATCTGAGTCACAGCTTCTGTGTTCCCAAAGCTCTTTCTTGTGTTCTGTCGCACTCCTCACACCCACCCTGTGATGTTGCCCAGACACGTACTCTAGTGAGGAAAAAATACAGCATATTATAGTCAACCAGCTTGCTCCCTCATCCAACCTATAAGTGGGAGAGAGAGGTTCAACTCAAGGCGCTAGCTCTGCCCTCAGACCCTTTCTATCACACCATGCCACCTCTTACAATAGAAGCCCAGAACCTATGACTCCATAGAGGCCTGCTTGTTTGCAAACCTGGATCCCCGTGTAGACTTAAGAGGCGGGAAGTACATGGGATGGACTGGGTTGAGGTCAATGTGTTTCTACTTCCCACAGCAGCCACTGCGTGGACACCCCAACTATTTCCTTTTAGCTGAGTGTGAGACCAAGTAGAACATAAAACTTCTGTGGAGAGTGGGGAGGGTGCAAAATATAGTCTATTTTCCTACAAAGTCCAGAGAATGTTCTGCCAGTTCGTTTTGTTTTTGCTTATTATGTACGACTAGAGACTCATCTGAAGTTATGTTCTCAGCAATACTTTCTCTACAACAAAGAAGCACATTGGCTCTCTTTCTTCCTGCCCTTGCTTTCTGAGGTCCAGTTGAGTTTTACTGATTAAGAAGCTAGATTCAGGGGCACCTGAATGGCTTAGTGGTTAAGCGGCTGTCTTCAGCTCAGGTCATGATCCCAGAGTCCTGAAATCGAGTCCAGCATCAGGCTCCATGCTCAGTGGGAAACCTGCTTTTCCCTCTCCCTCTCACCCTGCTTATATTCCCTCTCTCACTGTCTCTCTCTCTCTCTTTCTATGTCAAATAAATAAATAAATAAAATCTTAAAAAAAATGAAGCTAGATTCAGAGTACTTAGATGTAAGTGGGGCAAAAAACAAGTTGCCAAGAGGGCTAACATTGTCTTTATGATGAATTGTTCTCCTTTCACTCTAGTTATTATTCTATGTGTTATAAGCACTTTTATCTTAAAGATTTCCATCTATCTTTCCTGAGTGATTCCTTCTTCCATGGGGAACAAATATCAGAAAAAGAAAGAAAAATCAGAAGTGTACAAGTATTTAACAGATACCCAAGTCCAGCTGATCCTGGGGAATCCACCCTTCTTCCCCATTGCAAGATTAGAGGTGAGCAAGGTGGGCTCCAGGCATGAAGCAGGTGAAGACATCCCAACTGCTGCCATCTCTCCTTTGTGCAAACACTTCTGTACTTTAACCTTCTACTTATAGGTTTTTTTTTTAATTTTCTTTTTTTTTTCAGTGTTCCAAGATTCATTGTTCATGCAGCACACCCAGTGCTCCATTCAATACGTGCCTTCCTTAATACCCACCACCAGGCTCAGCCAACCCCCCACCTCCTTCCCCTGCAAAACCCTCAGTTTGTTTCTCAGAGTCCACAGTCTCTCATGGCTCTTCTCCCCCTCTGATTTCCCCCAACTCACTTCTCCTCTCCATCTCCCAATGTCCTCTGTGTTATTCCTTATGCTCCATAAGTAAGTGAAACCATATGATAATTGACTCTCTCTGCTTGACTTCTTTCACTCAGCAGCAAGTCCATTTTCCTGTAAGTATATATGGATAAAGAAGATCCATATATACTTATAGGGCTTTAATATTAAAGACTTCTGTCTTGACTGGGGATTAAGAATTCACACTAAGAGCCTGAAGATCTGATTTGACAGGCATCTTGATGATGTTGCAATGCTTCAGGACCTGCAGAATGGAGGACTCATGCCTGTTACACACTGGTTCTGGCCTCCTCCAGCAACAGGGAGATAAAATCTCACAACAGCCATAAAAATGGACTTGCTGTCCAGCAGTCTTGTTTGGGTGGTTTGTTACAGACCGGATTACATTTAGGCTGTCCAATCCTCAACATGGAATCTCAGTAGAGAGTTGAGGATACAGAGTAAAAACACAAAGAGAGAATGCATGAAAGATAGAGGAACATCTCAGCAGAGAAAGCACCAAAATTCAGCTTAGGCTTGGTGTGGATAATGAGGTAACCATGAGGAACAGAGGAAAGGTGGCCTGTCAATTTCCTGGGCTTCCAGGGTAGGTGGCAATGCAGGTACTTTTTTAGAGAGTGCCTTTGAGACTATGAGCATGCTTGGTGCCATTTCCATTCTAGTTCTCAAATAGAGGCAGGAGTGCCTCCATGGGGCTGTTCCTGTACTCTGTGGGACTAGATGACAAGAGCAACAAGCGGTGGCAAATGCAATGCGCTGACAGATCTAACTGCAAAGTATTTGCTAGGCTTGATTGGGCCACTGAAAGACTTATTCCTATGGTGTTTTCCCCATTCAGGTTCCAGATATCCTGAATATTCCTCCAGTGCTACCCATCATCTGTGTGCAGAGATAAGAAGTAATCAGGCCTCCAGCAGCTGAATGGTATTCACTTTCTATCTCGCCCAGCAGGTAGGCTGCTATCCACAGACAAAGCAGTAGACATTTCCTAGGGTTCTGTATGTTTTAGTGAAATGCCTGCCCAAATCCACGGCTTGCCCCACTACCCCCAGCCCTCACCACATGCTTGTATCTCCTGTATCAGAGATTTTAAAGTAGCTGTTTCTCTCATCTGGAAAATTTTCTCTTCTCTGTCTAGACACATTCTTCAAAGTCTAAACTTAGACTCAAGTGTGCCTCTCCAGGAGGCCTTTGTGATCATGTCAGTCTGTGATCGCTTCTCCTCTTTCCGTCTGTTCTGTATTGATTTACTACAAAACTGCATTTATCATGGTTCCCTTAGAAATAAAGTTTGACACTTATGAAAGAAATTGAAGAAGACCCAAAAAGATGGAAAAGCATTCCGTGCTCATGGATCAGAAGAATAAACATTGTTAAAATGTCTATACTGCCTAGAGTAATCTATACTTTTCAATGCCATCCTGATCAAAATTCCACTGGCATTTTTCAAAGTGCTGGAACAAACAATCCTAAAATTTGTATGGAACCAGAAAAGATGCCAAATTGCTAAGGAAGTGTTGAAAAGAAAAATAAAACTGGGGCATCATGTCGCCTGATTTCAAGCTTCACTACAAAGCTGTCTTGGTGAAGACAGCATGATACTGGCACAAAAACAGACACATAGACCAGTGGAACAGAGTAGGGAGCCCAGATATGGACCCACAACTCTATGGGCAACAAATCTTCGATGAAGCAGGAAAAAATATCCAGTGGAAAAAAGACAGTGTCTTCAATAAATGATGCTGGGAAAATTGGACAGCTATATATAGAAAAATGAAACTTGATCATTCTCTTACACCATACACAAAGATAAACTCAAAATGGATAAAAGACCTCAACATGAGGCAGGAATCTATCAAAATCCTAGAGGAGAACATAGGCAGTAATCTCTTTGACATCAGCCACAGCAACTTCTTTCAAGACATGTTTCCAAAGGCAAAAGATACAAAAGTGAAAATGAACTTTTGGGACTTCATCAAGATCAAAAGCTTCTGCACAGCAAAGGAAACAGTCAACAAAACAAAGAGGTAACCCTCTTTGTTGGAATGGGGGAAGATATTTGCAAATGTCATTACAGATAAAGGGCTGATATCCAAGATCTATAAAGAACTCCTCAAACTCAACACTCAAAAAACAGATAATCATGTCAAAATATGGGCAGAAGACCTGAACAGACACTTCTCCAAAGAAGACATATAAATGGCTAACAGACACATGAAAAAATGTTCATCATCACTAGCCATCAAGGAGATTCAAATCAAAATCACATTGAGATACCACCTTAAACCAGTTGGAATGGCCAAAATTAACAAGACAGTAAGCAACAAGTTTTGGAGGGGCTGTGGAGAAAGGGGAACCCTCTTCCACTGTTGGTGGGAATGCAAGTTGGTGCAGCCACTTTGGAAAACAGTATGGAGATTCCTTAAGAAATTAAAAATAGAGCTACCCTATGACTCGGCAATCACACTACTGGATATTTACCCCAAAGATACAGATGTAGTGAAAAGAAGGGCCATCTATACCCCCAATGTTCATAGCAGCAATGGCCACAGTTACCAAACTGTGGAAAGAGCCAAGATGCCCTTCAACAGATGAATGGATAAAGAAGATATGGTCCATATATACAATGGAGTATTATGCCTCCATCAGAAAGGATGAATACCCAACTTTTATATCAACAAGGATGGGACTGGAGGAGATTATGCTGAGTGTAATAAGTTGAGCAGAGACAGTCAATTATCATATGGTTTCTTGTGGCGCATAAGGAATAACATGGAGGACATTGGCAGAAGTAGAGGAGAAGTGAGTTGGAGGAAACTGGAGAGGGAGAGGGACCATGAGAGACTGTGGACTGTGAGAAACAGAGTGTTTTGGAGGGGAAGGGGGTGGGGGGGTTGGGTGAGCCTGATGGAGGATATTAAGGAGCGCATGTACTGCATGGAGCACTGGGTGTGGTGCATAAACAATGAATCTTGGAACACTGAAAAAGTAAAATAAAATTTAAAAAATTAAAAAAAAAGAAATAATGTTTGACTTGTTTTACATTTTTCACAAATGCAAGCACTGTGTCTTTTCCTTTCTTAGATGCCTCTAGACCAGCATAAAGAAGGAGTTCAATATTAGTAGCTTTATAAAATGACATTTCTGAGATTTGGGGAGAACCTGGCTTATAGCACTCTGTGTGTGTGTGTGTGTGTGTGTGCGCGCGTTTCTATTTGTCTGCAGTGATGGACAGCCACTTCCTATTCCAGGTCTCAGGAAGTAGGTTTAGACAACTATGCACTTACAGAAATCTTCTAGAGTATCTATATCCTTGTTGCTTTCACTACAAAGCATGGTGGCCTAGAGTGTTTTGTTTTATGCACCACTTTGTTCCCCTGCTAGCTTGTGAATATAAAGACAGGAACTTCACCTAATTAATCACTGCATTCCCAGGCCCTAGCACAGAGCCTGAACACAGGAAGTACCAGGTTATGCTGACCACAATGGAATGAATATATTTGTAGGAAATATCATTCTTTTCCCTCCTCATCATTCTACCTTGGCCCACAATAATAAATAGGAAATCCCTCTATCTGGAATTTTGGAAGACAGTAGCTCTCTCTCCTTTCCTTGCCCTGCACTCATTATCCCCAGCAGCAGGGAGTGAGTTGTCAATTGTGAGCCTGGGAGAAGGAGCTGAAACTGGCTTGCTCCCATCTTTGGAGTGGTGTCTTTTCCAGGACAGCTTGTCCTCAGGTTGCACATGCTCCTCTTCTCTAGGGAAAGGCATGCCGAGGTCCAGTTCTCTCTTGGGGTACGCGTGTGTGTGTGCTCATGCATCCACTTGTGGGTGTGTCTATGCACATGCTTTTGTGTGTTGATTCGAGGAGAGGATATAGATGCTCTATTGTCCCCAGGTGTGAGCTGCATTTCTCTAGTTCAACATCTTTCACAACAAACCTGATATTTTCCCCTCCATCTGATTGCCTCTGAGTCTTTCTCAGTGGGTTCTGAACTTTAGGCAGGAAGAGGACCCATTATGAACCATCACCCCCAACTCCCCATTGCGGTGAGAAGATCCCATTTTGAAGGATGGATCGATCATTGTGCTTCCCTTCCTCTGACTTCCCTGTGCGTGTATCCCTCATCTAGGTCAGTGTGAAACATACACATCACCTCTGAAGACCTAGGGCTGCAGTGGTTGGGGTGAAACGCAGTAGGACAGATGCCTCTGGCTTCAGAAAGAAGAAAGTGGCTAACTTCTCTGAACACCCCTTTCATCTGGGTTGGCCTCCAGTTTCTTGGAGGCTGTATATTTGCAAGGGGTCCTAAGTAATCACTTGGAGAATTTGGGTGAAGGTGGGATAGGAAGAGAACAGTGTGAACTTGGATATATAGATATCCACAGCTTTGGAAGCAGGGTTTATGCATTGGCCATGCCTTTTGTTTTCTCTATTCTTGAGGTGTTGTTGACTGGTAAGGCTGCCCCTCCCAAGGTCTGCTAATTGGTAGAGAGAACCAAAAACTCCTTTGCATTTTCTCCTTTTCCATGCAAACCACCACATCAGGGCCCCCACCCCACTACCTGCTCTACTGCTTTCATACTGGAGCCACTATCCCCCTGCCCTGATCCCCCCAGGGCTAGGGACCAGACCACTAGGGGCACCTCATGCCCCAGAGACCACTGGAATTATTTAAAATAGCTAACCACAGGGATACCTGGGTGGCTTAGTTGGTTAAGAAGGTGCCTTCAGCTCGGGTCATGATCCCTGAGTCCTGGGATCAAGCTCCGCATCAGGCTCCCTGCTCAGTGGGGAGCCTCCTTCTCCCTCTTCTTACTGCTCCCCCTTCTTGTGCTCTTTCTCTCACAAATAAATAAAATCTTTTTTAAAAAAAAAGCTTTAAAAATAAAAAATAAAATAGCCAACCATAGCTTGTCTACTCTGCCCCTCCTTCTTCTCCCCATGGAAACCACAATAAAGGCTCTTGTCCCCATTTTGCCCTCACTCCCTCTGCCTCTTACTGATCCTGGTGCTTCTCTGTGTGGCCTCCCAGGAACCTCCTCATGGGATCTGTGAGTATGACACACTCTCTTCTCAGTGCCAGTCATACCCTGCTATGTTGGTCTTATCATACATAAGTAATAATAAAATGTAAATTCTCAAACACTTTGGAATTACTGACCAGAAAGAAAGCTGGGAATGGAAGAATCATAACACAGCCACTGCTCTAGAAACTTGGTTCTGGGTCAGTATGTACAAAGTATGGGCAGAGCCAGACCCACTTATAATGAAACCCTGGCATCTTGTTGGACTGTCTCACGTACTGATGGAATGTTGTAAGATTGAAGTTCCACTCACTGTCTAGAAGACTTTCAGGTAAGCACTGGCCAAGCACACTGATCACAGCCAGGTGAGATCTCTGAAGGTGAGACCCAGGCAGGAGAGTCGGACACCAACTGAGCCTGACCCAAACGTTCTTGATGGACACATGCATTAGTCTTTCCTTAGGCTTCTCTTCCTGTTGCTTGCTGTTCTTTTGAACAGCTTCCCATGGGGGTTGCTGGTACTTCATCTTTCACTGAAAAAGAAAACATGTCAGAGCAATAAAAGAATTCTTTCAAAGATAACCAGTGACCTCCTGATACGATTGCCTGTATTCTGCCAACTGGAGTGTGCTGTGTTTTCCCAGCAGATATGAGAATCTATAGCACAAACATGGAGCATCATTGGGGGAGAATCAATTTTATTTAAGATTTAGGGAATTTTTCTCTGTTACCAAAGCAGATTTATGAAGGGGGGGGAAATGGAAAAGTCTTATAAATGTTTAATACACAACATGCAGACTTAACAATTTTGAAGTTATTTGGGGTTCTACCCCCAGGCCCTCAGAATAAAGTTTGAGGAGCTCAGAACAAAACCAAAGCACTAAGTCATAGGAACTTGCCTTTATATGGCATTCAATTATCTTCTGAACTTTGTGTCAACTTAATACTTCCTATAAAAATATATACTTTTTCTTTCGTATGGGTCACCAAGAATGTGGAATCTATTTTGTGGAAACAAGCAGTTTTTAAATTTATTTTATTTTTTTCATCACGATAATTGTAGTCTTTAATCTTCATTCCCTATTTCACCTCCTCATCTCCCCTCTGGTAACCAATAGTTTGTTCTTTATTGCTAAGAGTCGGTGTCTTAGTTTCCTCTTTTTTTTTTTTTTGCATATTTGTTTCTTCAATTCCACATAGGAGTAAGATCAGATGGTATTTGTCTTTCTCTGACTGACTTATTTTGATTACCATTATACTTTCTAGCTCTATCTATACTGCTATAAGTGGCTAGATTGCATTCCTTTTTATGACTGAGTAATATTCCATCTGCTTTACCCATTCAGCAATTGACGGACACTTGGGTTACTTCCATAGTTTATCAATTGTAAATAATGTTGTAATAAACATAGATAGGGATGCATGCATCCCTTTGAATCAGTGTTTTTGTAATTTGGGGGTAAATACCCAGTAATGCGATTTCTAGACGGTAGGGTAGTTCTATTTTTAATTTTTTTGAAAAATGTCCATACTGTTTTCCAAAGTGGTTGCACCAGTTTGAATTCCCACCAATAGTGCATGAGGATTCCTATTTTTCACGTCTATGCCAACATTTATTGTTTCCTCTGTTTTTGATTTTAGTCATTCTGACAGATGTGAGGTGGTATCTCATTGTAGTTTTGATTTGTATTTTCCTGATGACGAGTGATGTTGAGCATCTTTTCATGTGTCTCTTGGCACTCTTTGAAGAAATGTCTATTCATGTCTTCTGCCCATTTTTTAATTGGATTATTTGTTTTTAGGGTGTTGAGTTTTAAAAGTTCTTTATATATGTTGGATACTAACTTTTTATCAGATATGTCATTTGCAAGTATCTTCTCCCATTCCATAGATTGCCTTTAAGTTTGTTAATTGTTTCCTTGGCAGTGAAGAACTTTTATTTTGATGAAGTCCCAGTGGTTTATTTTTTTAAAGATTTTATTTATTTATTTGAGAGAGAGAGAGAGTGAGTGAAAGACAGCGTAAGAGGGGAGAGAGTCAGAGGGAGAAACAGACTCCCTGCTGAGCAGGGAGCCCAACTTGGGACTTGATATTGGTACTTCAGGATAATAAGTTGAGCCAAAGGCATTCACTTAACCAACTGAGTCACCCAGGTGCACCCCAATGGTTTATTTTTGCTTTGGTTTCCCTTGTCTCAGAACATAAATACAGGAAGATGTTGTTTCAGCCTATGTCAGAGAAATTACTGCTTGTGCTCTCTTCAAGAAGGAAACCTTTTTTACGGTTTCAGGTCTCACATCTGGGTCTTTAATCCATTTTGTGTCTGGTAAAAGAAAGTGGTCCAGTTTCATTCTTTTGCATGTATTGACCAGTTTTCCCAGCACCATTTATTGAAGAGACTGACTTTTTCCCAGGGACAAGCTACTTTTAATCAAAAATCATAAGGCATTGTGAGCGATCAAACTTATTTTCTGAATTGATTTTGGATAATTAGTCTTGAAAGCATTTTTTAATGTCTACATCATCATAGAGCTTGAACTAAATAAACTACTTTATACTTAATAGCTATTGTAATTTGGTCTCTTATATATGTAAATTGTTATTGAATAAAATTCTCCTTAAATGCCTAGAATACTTGGTTGATTTTAAATGACTAATTATTGCTATAATTATTATGCAAGAGCATAAAGTATGTTCTGTCTTAAAAATAAAGCATGGCAAAGTATTCTATGGTTTGCAATTCAAATTGGATGGCTCAGAGTCATCAAAAAGCAGGTGAACAGAAGGTATAAATCACTTTTTAAAAAAGGGGCTATTTTTGCCCCAATCTTGACATTATTTCATGAGAAGAATTGTTTAGGGCTGAGGGTTAGCAGTATATATAAAGTAGGAGTTATGTTCAATTTTAGTGACCAGTTGAGTTTGGCCAAGCCATTAGCAAGGAATTTGAAGCTTGAGTGTCAGAAACTACGTCCATCCCTTGTATGGACAACATGATTTCCAAGTCCAAAATAACAAAGAAGTTTCTATATTGCACAGGCTCGGCAGGGGGTTGGGGGGTGCAGATTAAGTCACCAGGCTTCTGCCTCCTCACAGCTGCCTGAGTCCTTGAGGAGACTTGTTTGAATGCATTTGTGCTTTTAAATGTCTTAGATTGTTTTGATGATGTGGCCTTGACAAAGAGGTCTTTGTTTGCTACTTCTCTCTCCTCTGTGTAAAGATTTTTATATTCTTTGAACCATCCTATGTTTTGTGTTGTTACTTTTGTTAGGAGAAGGAAAGTTAATAGATAATATATACCCTAAAGATTTTCTCCATCCTAAACTGGCATTTTGTTGCAATTCTTTGTCTCGTATTGAATTTTAAGTGACAGAGCCATTATGCAAGTTAGCAAGCACTTAACAATTGCCAAGGACGCAGTTAGATTCAAACTCACCATGACAGAACTTTTATTTGAAATTCAAGTTATGGATATTTTTCGTTGATTTCTTATGGATTTTGCAATTTGTAAACAAGCAACATTTCAATACTCATATTCTCAGTAAGAGACAGTAAAATGTATGACATATTTTAGCAGCCCAGGAGACTATACTCCTCATTTTTTTTTTTCCCTAGTGGGAGCATTTTATTGATTGGTCATCAAGAGAGAAGTTTGTTTCCACAGAGAAGTATGGATAGAATGTAAAATCTCTTTCTGAGTATCAGCTGGTGAGGAATCATTAGGAAGTGCATTAGTACAGAGATACATATTTGAAAAGGAAAAATGTGAAGGAGAATTATTTCTAATTATAAAAGTAACCACTTGCCCAACAAAAAAGATATTAGCATCATCTGAGATATATAATTTTGCACACATTTCTAGGGTATTAGATTAAATTAACAAATAAGACCAGTAAACAGGAGGCCTGGAATTGTAACATAGCCGCTATTGTGTCTGGGCAGTAAATGACTGTGTCCCCAGACTGTCCCCAGAAGCTGCCATGATTCCTTAAATCATGTTAAGAGAAGAAAAACTACTCTGAAGTCAGAGAGAATCTGGCTGTGAACCTACACTCTACCATTTGGGGATTGTATGAATTTGAGCAAGTTAATTTCAAGGTTCAGATATTTCATCTATATAATTGGCACAAACAATATGTTCCTTGAAGGTTTGTTTTGTTTTTGTTTTGTTTTGTTTTGTTTTTAGATTTTATTTATTTGAGAGAGAGAGGAAGAGAGAGAGAGCAGCAGTGAGAGAAGCAGGCTCCCCACTGAGCAGAGAGCCTGACATGGGGCTCAATCCCAGGACCCTGAGCTGAAGGCAGATGCTTAACTGACTGAGACTCCCAAGGGCCCCAAGATTTTTTTGAGAGAAGCAAATAAAGGAATATCCATAACCCCCATACTCTTGTTTCTGACCCATGGCAGGCTCACAGCCAGCTGGATTATTGTACAACGCCTCCAGCTCCTAAGAAGCAAACCCTGACATCGAACCTCAGTGCCTTATAGAGAAAACAATGAGTCTCCTCACCTCAAAAACACATTTTTCTTTTTTTTTCTTTTTTTCTTAAAGATTTTATTTATTTATTTGATGGACAGAGATCACAAGTAGGCAGAGAGGTAGGCACAGAGAGAGGGGGAGGCAGGCTCCCTGCCGAGCAGAGAGCCAGATGCGGGGCTCAATCCCAGGACCCTGGAATCATGACCTGAGCCGAAGGCAGAGGCTTTAACCCACTGAGCCACCCAGGTGCCCCTCAAAAACACATTTTTAACTTTTGAAACTTTTTTTATATTACTTAGTCTAATCTATTCATAACTCATATTTGACACATATAGTTAAAATATCCCCAAATCTCAAGTTTATCTTGGCATTGAAATAAAAGTAACAATAATGACAGTAACATAAAAGTAATAGGTAACCATCATCCTTTGGTTATCTTTGGTTAGCTTAAAGGGGGAGGGGGATTAGTGTGATAATGACATTAACATATGAGTCATTAGTAATTACTCTATGTGTCAGTCTTGTTCTAGTCAGGAGGGAGAAACCGCATGGAAATCTGAACATGAATAAGTGCCTGCCTTCGGCTGAGGTCATGATCCCAGTGTCCTAGGATCGAGCCCCACGTGGGGCTCCCTGCTCAGTGAGGAGCCTGTTTTTCCCTCCTCCTCTGCCACTCCCCCCACTCGTACCCTCTCTCTCTCAAATAAATGAGTAAAATCTTAAAAAAAAAAAAAAAGAAATTTGAGCATGGAAGATTTAAGGTAAAGAATGTTAACTGTAACAAGAGGTTGAAGTAAGATGGTCTGGTGAGAACTAGTGAGCTCTAAAGAAGATAGGAATAGCTTCTCTAAGTAGCAGCCTCCCTGAGGGCTGAGACAAACACTCAGAAAAGGGCTGCAAGTTAGACCTCATGAGGCAGGTACAACCCTGGCTCACTGGATGGCAGACCACTCGCTGTCATGTCACGAAGGTGGAATTTGCCAGAAACCCATCCTCTGGAGCGTGCTGGGAATCTTCTTTCCAAGGTTCAGGAGAATGCTGTGTGGGAACGTCTGCCTAGAGGCACCAGCCTCTGCCGCAACCCTGCCTTGGAGGCACTGCTGGGGGTGGCGGATGGGTGTTGGTGGCCAGTGGGTGCTGTAGGAGCTGGGTGCTGGAGAAGCCTTTTGCCCTGTGGGACCCTGGCAGAAGCAGGAAGCAAACACTCCTGCCTTTCTCTCATTGCTTTTACCCACCAAACTTCATGTCCCACCAGTTGGCAGAGCAACAATATTGTATATGGTCCAGAACCACTTTCACAGAGCGGGCCAAAAGGGTGAATTCAGAGAAGAGGGCCAGCAAGGGATCAATTTACTTTCAGAGAAAACACCTTTCCTGAAATACAGATGAAACATGTAGGGTAGGACTTACAGAAGGTGAGAGAATAGAATGATACAAAGGACATGAGAGCTTACCTTTCTCTCCCTAAAGATACCCTGTACTGCCTCATTTTTGTCTTTTTTGTATTTGTTTTCCCTACCACGGACTGGGGATGTGAATCATGAACGGAGTGACACCGTAAGAAACAACTTTATGGAATTTGGGTTTATGGCTAGACAAATATGAAGTCATCACTCCTTCTGATACATAGGGCACTGCCATAAAAAATCTGTAGACATCTTCTCTCTAGGGGCACTTCTCTTGAGCAGCAGGCTGCATTTCCCTTATCACGTAGAAGAAGCAGAGTCGTACCTGCACCACGGTACACAATGATCACTGGGTACTGAGTTGTATAACTGACCGGACTCAGAGAGGGTAGGTTAGCTGGTTGATTGGTTGGTTGATTGATTGATTTAAGATTTTATTTATTTATTTGAGAGAGAGAGAGAGTATGAGAGGGGAGAGGGTCAGAGAGAGAAGTGGACTCCGGGATCATGACCAGAGCCAAAGGCAGTCCTTTAACCAACTGAGCCACCTAGGTGTCCTCAGAGAAGATTTAAAAGGAGAAATTAATCAAGGTTGGAGACTTAAAATGGAAACATGAAAAAGATTAGTAAAAACAAATAATATAAATATGCTTTCCCTGGTAGAATATATATTTCGCACTAAGCTTTCTTCCCAGACAGCCTTGTGAATTAATTAATGTTTGATTGCAAATAACTGCCATTCTTGACTAAGTTGAAGCAACTGGGAAACAATGCCTGGATTATTTCTTCAGGACTATGTCTACACAGGACCATGTGTTTGAATTTAGTAACTCAAAAAAGGATTAAATTTTCCAAAGTCACTTAGGCTTTATTCCCCCCCCCCTACTTTTTTCATCTCTTTTTGTCTAACTAACAACTAGCTATTTAAAAAAAATGTTTAGGGGTGCCTGGGTGGCTCAGTGGTTTAAGCCTCTGCCTTCGGCTCAGGGCATGATCTTAGGGTCCTGGGATCGAGCCCCGCATTGGGCTCTCTGCTCAGCAGGGAGCCTGCTTCCCCCACTCTCTCTGCCTGCCTTTCTGCCTACTTGTGATCTCTCTCTCTGTCAAATAAATAAATAAAATATTTTAAAAGTGTTTAAAAATATCTAAGGAATTAAATCTTATTGAATTAATTCTATATGTAATAAAAGGCAAACATCATTAGTGAAGGAGAGGAGGAATAAAAAGAATGAAGTCTGAGAGACTATCTCAATGCCTAGTTTCCTTGGTTTGTTGAAATGGGATGAGGGAGAGAAATGTCTCAGAGACATTGTATCTGTACTGAGCTTGCAGGTACACTGCAGGAAGATCCATCTCGTTTTTCCTGGGCAGGAACTATGTATTCTCTGCTGAAAACAGAAATGAAAACAAAAACATCTTGCAACCTTGACTTAAGAGGGGTTGTGCTTAATCCACAGAGGGCAGGGAGAGCTATTAACCAGAAAGTTTAGTGTGGCCGAATTTTATTCATGTAAAAGAAACTTAGTTAAAAAAATGCATGTTGTAGTCTCTACGTACTACTTTTACTATTACAAATAATTTAGAGTTGTAGGGCTTGTCGGATTTTCCAGTAACATCTGTACTTTCTATTTGATCTTTTCGATTACTTTTGTCAATTATTGAACAAATTGGTTGCTCAAAAAATGTACAACATAACCCAATAAATCTTTTTTCTAGATGCCTCTCAGTAGCTCAGTCCCACTTCCCCTTACTCATGGAGTCAGGATAAAGTTTTCCTGTTCAACAAATCTGTGCTTAGTCAAGAACCATTGGAACTAGTGTCTGTCAAAGAAATATAAATTTCTAATTAGGCAGAATGAGAAGCCCTAGAATCGTTTATCATCACAGCCATTCCCAAAGCAGCATGGAGGTTATATCAGGAGATCTTCTGGCATTTATGAACAACCTCAGAAGTCACACAAACCCTTGGAATCTGGGATGATGTTTTCTGAATGTATAGTCAAATACTTGTACTTAAATCAAGAGACTAATAAAGAAAATGTCAATTAATTCTAGAAGAGATTATCATTTAAATGGCCTGTTAGAAAAACTAAAGCAGTATTGTTCCTCTCAAAAAAGAAGGCTGAAAAGATAATTAGACATCAGTAGAATACCAAC